>NC_056060.1:11074288-11696476 GCF_016772045.2 Ovis aries | reverse complement strand
TTTATGGACGTAGGAGCCTGGTAGGCTGCAGTCCATGGGGTTGCGAAGAGTCAGACATGACTGAGCGACTTCGTTTTTACTTTTCACTTTCATGCATTGGAGAAGGAAATGGCAACCCACTCCAGTGTTCTTGTCTGGAGAATCCCAGGGATGGGGGAGCCTAGTAGGCTGCTGTCTATGGGGTCACACAGAGTCAGACACGACTGAAGTGACTTAGCAGTAGCAGCAGCAGCAGGCCTTCCCTTGGTATGGAGCTTCTCACTGGAGAGCTTGTGGGTCATCTTCACTGCTATGACTCGGGTGTGTCTTCAGACCAGCACTAACAAGAAGAAAAAAAGCAGCAGGCCAGTTATAATCCACCCCCTCATCTCCCACTTTCCCTCCTTGTGCCAGAGACTATGAATTGGTTGCACTATTTTCCATTGCTGTTTCCCAACATAGAGATTGGGAAACTGTGAATACATGACTTAGTTCCCAGCTGTTTAGGAGTAGCTGTGTGGTCCAGCTCTGGTCCAAGCATGATACACAAACAGAAGTCTCCCAGGACTTCTGATTATGCCTTTGGTTTTCCATATAAAATGGGGAAAGACCTATCTGGTACCACCCTCCCTCCTTTTTTCCTGCCTTAAATACATTGCTGGACACTTGAGCCTCAGCAAGCGCCTTGCAGAGAAGGGGAAACAAACCATTTCAATATGGACAGCAAAGCGAAAAACAGAACCTAGTGCTACCATGGAACTGCTTTATCTGCAGACTTCTCATCAGGTAAAACAAAACCCTACATATTTAAGCTACTGTCAAGTTATCTGTTATGTGCAGTTAAAGCATTCTTAGTTGATACCACACTCACACCCCCAGTAGAATTCATCAGACACTAGCACAAGCAATACCTAGACATACGGGGGATGCTGCCCTTAACAGGACATCTGGATGATGCTACTCAGTACAGAATGATGCTCTTAGGCATGGAACTCTGGGATGCCTGGGGAGACACTGTAGGTATAATTATGCTAATTTTTAAAGTTCAGGTTGGAAGAGCAAACTCCAATTCTAAGGCAAATATGGAGTATATTTATGATCAAATGATTCTTCTACAACCTCTATTTCCAGACCTCTGTGTGAACACTAAATATGGATTTAACCAGAGAGTGAAAGAAACATTTTTGTAATGTTATATATGGAAATGAAAAGTAAATTGAATGAGAAGCCTGTTCTACCATAGGCATCTCAAAGTCTAAAAATGAGAACTGAAATATTTAGGTCAAATACAAACCAAATTATTAGCAGTGGTTAACACTTGGCTCTGTAATTAGAGTCAGAGGGAAGTGAGACAACTATTGTGCTTTTTTAGATTTCTGTATTCTTTGAATTTTTGTTACAAGAATGTATTACTTTGCTAACAGGAAAAAGTTTCTGATAAATAAAACCACCGCTAAGAAGGTTTTTATCAAATGTTCTCTATGCATTCTCCCATTTAATCCACAACACTATGAGATGAGCAGTATGTTCAATAAAGAAACTAAGATGTAAAAACTTTAAGTAACTTCACAACACCATACAGCTAGCTATTGGAAGAATAAGGACTTGAAGACTCTTCAGTCCAAATCAGCCCATACTCTAAGTACAGGGCAATACTGCCTCTCCTAGATGTTTTTGGATATGTAGATATTCTTAGCTCTTTTTGCCAAGCCTGAATAAGAAACATATTATAACACAGGCATCTCAAAAACTAAAAATAAGAAGTGAAATATTTAGGTCAAATACAAAACAAATTGTTAGTAATAACAACTGACTCTTTTTAAGGAAACTGTCTTCCAATAACTTCCTCCCCTCTCTCCTTCCCCAGAGTATAATTATCTTTAGAAACAAGAATGATCCTACCTTGTTTTACTGTCTCATTAGGAACTACTATTCACACTTGTCAAGACCATCTAAAGCTGATGCATACTTAGAGTTCCACTCTGGTAACTTTGGGAGAGGGATTTAAATGCATTGGTTATTCTTAGAATAAGAAACTATGTACTCAGGAGGAGTTTCATGGCACAGAGAACTGGTAGCAGGTTATGTTGTTTCTCTAGCCAGGAAATACGTTTAAATGTGCGGAAAATTAGTTTTTCAGAAACAGACTTCGTAACTATTATAAACTATCTACGTAAGAAACAGAAAATTAGGACTGCACCTAAGGTCAGAGGAAATGAGTACTTTATTTGATTTAAAGGCTGACATGAAATTTCACCTACTACTAGTCAGAACGGCTGTCTGGAATATTTCACAAGACTCCAGATTCTGCATCTGTTTTTTAATAGCTCTTGAGGCCTATATAAGAACTTGACCCTGGGTTATCCAAACTAAGTCTTGGATGATCTTAGTTTAAAAAAAAAGGGGGGCATATTTAAAAAGACTATGAAATTACAACCTACAACCAAAAAGTGTGAGAACATGAAACAACTCTAAGTGGGAGAGATGTTTGAATTCTCTGCTTATTCAACAATCCAGCAATAGGCCATTTTAGTATTATTTTTATGTATTACATGTATTGACTTTTCAGTGCAAAAAGAAGTATTGCAGTATTTTTTCAGTGCAAAAAAAAAAAAAAAAGAGAGAGACAGAAAAGCCTGTATAAGGTATCATGCCACTAAATGAACATGAAAAAAGACTCAGGTTTAACTCCAAGTCTTGCCATTAATAAACTGTATGACTCCCAGATTGTCATCTAAAGCTTAGACTTGCATACTCATCCCCTCAGCTCTACATAACCTAGTTACCATTTAGTCTTTCTTTCCCCCCTAGATTAACTGCATTGTCGTCAGAGGGCATGTTCTGTATGATTTTAGTCCTTTAACAATTATTGAGACTTGCTTTATGGCTCAGCACATGTCAGTTTTTTTAAATGTTCCATGTTTGCTCAAAAAGAATGAATATTCTGTGGTCAAGCAAAGTAAGATTAAGTTTATTAAATGATACTTGATAACTTGTGAATGATTAACCTTGTGTCATATAGTTTAAAACTGCTATTCAGTTCAGTTCAGTCACTCAGTTGTGTCTGACTCTTTGCGACCCCAGGGACTGCAGCACACCAGGCTTCCCTGTCCATCATCAACTCCTGAAGCTTGCTCAAACCCATGTCCATTGAGTCGGTGACACCATCCAACTATCTCATCCTCTGTCATCCCCATCTCCTCCTGTCTTCAATCTTTCCCAGCATCAGGGTCTTTTCCAATGAGTCAGTTCTTCACATTAGGTGGCCAAAGTATTGGAGTTTCAGGTTCACCCTCAGTCTTTCCAATGAAGATTCAAGACTTGTTTCCTTTAGGATTCACTGATATGATCCCCTTGCCATCCAAGGGACTCTCGAGTCTTCTCCAACACCACAGTTCAAAAGCATCAATTCTTCAGTGTTCAGCTTTCTTTATGGTCCAGCTCTCACATCCATACATGACTACTGGGAAAACCATAGCTTTGACTAGATGGACTTTGTTGGCAAAGTAATGTCTCTGCTTTTTAATATGCTGTCTAGGTTGGTCATAGGTTTTCTTCCAAGGAGCAAGTCTTTTAATTTCATGGCTCCAATCACCATCTGCAGTGATTTTGGAGCCCAAGATAAAAAAGTCTCTCACTGTTTCCATTGTTTCCTCATCCATTTGCCATGAAGTGATGGGACCAGATGCCATGATCTTAGTTTTCTGAATGTTGAGTTTTAAGCCAACTTTTTCACTCTCATCTTTCACTTTCATCAAGAGACTCTTTAGTTCTTCTTTGCTTTCTGCCATAAAGGTGGTGTCATCCACATATCTGAGGTTATTGATATTTCTCCCGGCAATCTTGATTCCAGCTGTGCTTTATCCAGCCTGGCATTTCACATGATGTACTCTGCATATAAGTTAAATGGGCAGGGTAACAATATACAGCCTTGACATACTCCTTTCCTGATTTGGAACTAGTCTGTTGTTCCATGTTCAGTTCTAACTTGTTTCTTGACCTGCATACAGATTTCTCAGGAGGCAGGTCAGGTGGTCTGGTATTCCCCTCTCTTTCAGAGTTTTCCAGAGTTTGTTGTGATCCACATAGTCAAAGGCTTTGGCATAGTCAGTAAACCTGGTAATCTGGCAAAGGGACTGAGAACCCCCAGGGAATTTGACTTTGGAGGCCAGTGGGAATTGATTACAGAAGTTACACAGGACTGGGGAAACACAGTTTTGGAGGGCACAAACAAAACCTTGCGCACACCAGGACCGAAGAGAAAGAAGCAGTGACCCCACAAGAGACTGACTCAGACTTGCCTGTGAGTGTCCAGGAGTCTCTGGTGGAGGCGTAGGTCGGCAGTGGCCTGCTACAGAGTTGGGGGCATTGATTGAAGCAATGGGTACCTGGCATCTTTTGAAGGAGGTCACCACTATCTTCATTACCTCAACCATAGTTTGGTCTCAGGTCAAACAAGAGGGAGAGAACACAGGCCTGCCCATCAGTAGAAAATTGGATTAAAGATTTATTGAGCATGGCCCCGCCTATAAGAACAAGACCCAGTTTCCCTCACAGTCAGTCTCTCCTATCTGGAAGCTTCTATAAGCCTCTTATCCTTATTAGTCATTGGGCAGACAGAATGAAAACCATAATCACAGAAAACTAATCAAACTGATCACATGGACCACAGCTTTGTCTAACTAAATGAAACTGTGAGCCATGCCCTGTAGGGGCAAGATGGATGGCTCACACTGGAGAGTTCTGAAAAAACGTGGTCCACTGGAGAAGGCACTGGCAAACCCCTTCAGTATTCTTGCCTTGAGAACCCCATGAACAGTATGAAAACTCTTATTAGGTGACCACGAATTTACAAGTGTTACAAATTGAACATTTTATTATTATGAAGTGATCTTTTATCTTCAATAATGCTTTTTGCCTTAATGTCTTTCTTATCTGATATTAAGGCTGTCTAATCTGACCAACTTTTTCTTACCTAGAAATCAAATGGCATATCTTTTTCTGTCCTTTTACCTTTAACCTTTCTGTATATTTAACTTGTGTCTTTTATAAACTTTGTGTAGTTGACTTTTTGATCCCACCTGATGCTTTTAATTGAAATATTTGACCCGTTCACACTTGTTTACTAGCATTTGTTTAAATTGCTCTTATTTTGTGCTATTTATCCCACCTGTTCTATTTTCATTTATTTTCCTTTCTTGCTGTTATTTTTGTTACCTACATTTTTTCCCTCTCACCGTGTGAAAGTTTTCTATCCTTTTAGGTGATACCCTAAAAATTACAAAATGCATACTTACTGCCTGTCATAAGCTAAGATTAATCAATAACCATCTCCATTTCCCAGGGAACTTAAGAGTACATTCTCTCTATTGACTCCTCTCCCTACTTATACATTGTTGTTGTTAATATGTTAATTCCATCATGTTTTCTTTAAAATTTTGCATTTATGAGTGTTTCATGCTCTCATTCAGATTCACCCATGTGTTTACCACTTTGCTCCTTTATATCTTTTGTCTTCTCTGCCCTCCCATCTGGGATCTCTTTCCTTCCACATGAAATAAATATCCAGAATCTCCTTATTTTTCTTGATGGCCACTCAGTTCTGAACTGTGTTTATCTTTTCCTTCTTTCAAAAAAAAATTTCACTGGATATACATTCTGGGATAGCAAATATTTTTCTTGCAGCCTTTGGAAAATATCGTGCCACAGCCTTTGATTCAGCTGTTGTCCAGCTTCCAATAGTGTGGATGTAATTGGTCTTTTTCTTTGACATCTTTTAAGATTCTCTTTGCCTTGATGTTCTGTAGTTTCACTGTGTCTCTAGTGTGGATTTCTTTTTATTTAATCCACTTAGAAATTCATAAACTTCTGAATTTGTGAATTGGTATCTTTCATCATTCTGGAAAATCCTCAGTAATTACCTCCATATTTGGTATCTCTGCCCCCATTCTCCCTCTTCTCCTTGTGGAACACCTATTAACAGATGTTAATCTTTCTCTCTCCATCATCCTGGGCTTTTAATCTCTTTTCTGTATGTTTCATCTTTTTATCTCTCTGTGGTATATTTTGGATAACTTTCATCATCTATCTCCATCATCCTGGACTTTTAATCTCTTTTCTGTATGTTTCATCTTTTTATCTCTCTGTGGTATATTTTGGATAACTTTCATCATCTATCTCCATCCTGGACTTTTAATCTCTTTTCTGTATGCTTCATCTTTTTATCTCTCTGTGGTATATTTTGGATAACTTTCATCATCTATCTCCATCATCCTGGACTTTTAATCTCTTTTCTGTGTTTCATCTTTGTATCTCTCTGTGGTATATTTTGGATAACTTTCATCATCTATCTCCTAGATATCACTTTCTTTTCAGCTGTGTCTAATTTAAATTTTTAATCTTAGTTATTGTATTTTTATTTCTAAAAGTTCTCTGTTGGTTCAAGTCCACTCTGGTGACTTTATTGTTGCCTGTTTTCTACAGATATGTTCAAGCTTGGCTTTTGCTGTTCCAGTAAATCCTTTAACACATTCATCATAGTTAAAAGTCTCTGCCTCACAATTTCCAAAACCTGGGTCATTTCTGAGTTTAGTTGTGTCATTTGTTTCATCTCTTGACCATGAATTTTATTTTTTTAAAGTCTGAATGCCACACATCTTGTGGAGAACAGTTGAGAAAGATAAATAATATTTATACATGGCCACTAGTGTGAGGGACTGAGTGAGTCAAGCCAGTGAAAATGGGCTTGGCTTTTATTATTTTTACCTTTGGTGTAATACAGCCCGTGTACCTTCAGGGATGGGCTGAAGCCATCTTGCACTTGGGTCAGACCTGGGTGCCGGAGGATCTGTTCTTCTTCTCCACCCTCAGCTTTGAGCCAGTCCTGCTTACCTGCGTCACCCCACAGTCTCAAGCTCCCCCAGTGGTGAACTGCACTTCTCCCATTGATAGCAGATCTCCGCTTGGTGTGGGTGCAGTATCCTGGGCCAAAGAGGTTTTCTACCTCTCCCCAGGGGCCAAAGGTTCTGCCTTTACTCCTTCCCCAGCGGCAGTGGGTCTGTGCCTGGGCCCTGGAGGCAGGAAGGTATGCTCTCTCCAGCAGTGGTTAATGTTTTTTACTCAAAAAAGAGAAAGTCTGAGGAAGTGGTCAGTGTTTTACCTCTGTCACCCAAGAACATCAGATCAACCACTGCCTGCATGCCTGTGTCTTAGAGGGATATCTTCTCACCAGACTCCTGCCCCAGTAGTTCTCACAGCACCCAGCAGAAGCTGGTGGAAAGGAGCTCCCAGGAGAATGTGAACTACCGTCATGTCAAAACTCCCACTTCAGTTCAGTTCAGTTCAGTCGTTCAGTCGTGTCCGACTCTTCACGACCCCATGGACCTCAGCACGCCAGGCCTCCCTGTCTATCACCAACTCCCAGGGCTTGCTCAAACTCATCTCCATTGAGTCGGTGATGCCATCCAACCTTCTCATCCTCTGTTGTCCCCTTCTCCTCCTGCCCTCAATCCTTCCCAGCATCAGGGTCTTTTCAAACGAGTCAGCTCTTCACATCAGGTGGCCAAAGTATTGGAGTTTCAGCCTCAACATCAGTTCTTCCAATAAACACTCAGGACTGATCTCCTTTAGGATGGACTGGCTGGATCTCCTTGCAGTCCAAGGGACTTGCAAGAGTCTTCTCCAACACCACAGTTCAAAAGCATCAGTTCTTCAATGCTCAGCTCTCTTTATAGTCCAACTCTCACATCCATACATGACTGCTGGAAAAACCATAGCCTTGACTAGAAAGACCTTTGTTGGCAAAGTAATGTCTCCGCTTTTTAATATGTCTCTATGTTGCTCATAACTTTCCTTCCAGGGAGTAAGCGTCTCTTAATTTCATGGCTGCAGTCACAAGCTGCAGTAATTTTGGAGCCCCCCAAAATAAAAGTCTGTCACTGTTTCCATTGTTTCCCTATCCAATTGCCATGAAGTGATGGGACGGGATGCCCATGATCTTGGTTTTCTGAATGTTGAGCTTTAAGTCAACTTTTTCACTCTCCTCTTTCACTTTCATCAAGAGGCTCTTTAGTTCTTCTTCACTTTTTGCCATAAGGGTGATGTCATCTGCATATCTGAGGTTATTCACATTTCTCCCAGCAATCTTGATTCCAGCTTGTGCTTCCTCCAGCCCAGCGTTTCTCATGATGTACTCTGCATATAAGCTAAGTAAGCAGGGTGAGAGGATATAGCCTTGACGTACTCCTTTTCCTATTTGGAACCAGTCTGTTGTTCCATGTCCAGTTCTAACTGTTGCTTCCTGACCTGCATACAGGTTTCTCAAGAGGCAGGTCAGGTGGTCTAGTATTCCCATCTCTTTCAGAATTTTCCACAGTTCATTGTGATCCACACAAAGGCTTTGGCATATAATAAATAAATAGTCTATATATATATATAAATATATAGTCTATATATATAGAGAGAGTCAATAAAGCAGAAATAGATGTTTTTCTGGAACTCTCTTGCTTTTTTGATGATCCAGCAGATGTTGGCAATTTGATCTCTGGTTCCTCTACCTTTTCTAAAACCAGCTTGAACATCTGGAAGTTCATGGTTCACGTATTTATTGCTGAAGCCTGGCTTGGAGAATTTTGAGCATTACTTTACTAATGTGTGAGATGAGTACAATTGTGCGGTAGTTTGAACATTCTCTGGCATTGCCTTTCTTTGGGACCGGAATGAAAACTGGCCTTTTCCAGTCCTGTGGCCACTGCTGAGTTTTCCAATTTGCTGGCATATTGAGTGCAGCACTTTCAGAGCATCATCTTTCAGGATTAGAAATAGCTCAACCGGAATTCCATCACCTCCACTAGCTTTGTAGTGATGCTTCCTAAGGCCCACTTGACTTCACATTCCAGGATGTCTGGCTCTAGGTGAGTGATCAGACCTTGACTATCTGCATCATGAAGATCTTTTTTGCACACTTCTGTGTATTCTTGCTACCTCTTCTTAATATCTTCTACTTCTGTTAGGTCCGTACCATGTCTGTCCTTTATTGAGCCCATCTTTGCATGATGTTCCCTTGGTATCTCTAATTTTCTTGAGGAGATCTCTAGTCTTTCCCATTCTATTGTTTTCCTCTATTTCTTTGCATGATCACTGAGGAAGGCTTTCTTATCCCCAAGAAAAAGAAATGCAAAAAAGCAAAATGGCTGTGAGGCCTTACAAATAGCTGTGAACAGAAGAGAAGCGGAAAGCAAAGGAGAAAAGGAAAGATATAAGCATCTGAATGCAGAGTTCCTAAGAATAGCAAGGAGAGATAAGCTCCCACTTACTCTAAGCTAATATTCAGTCCATACTTGCCCCTAAATTCTTCAAAAGTTTAGCTTATTTTCATTGGGAGATACTTTTGCATGGGTCTCTCATGTTTGTGCATGATCTATGGAGAGGCACTGACTGCCTCTGTTCTGTCTCAACCACCTTCTCAGCTGGGGTAAAAAGAGATAGTATCTTCCTTTGGAGTGAGACACACTTGATTACTGTCTACTGTAATGAAGATGTCTCCTTCCAGAGCAAAGGACAAGCATGCTTAATACTCATTATAAAATATTTAGGTTCCTGGAGCTCAGAGTACCTCCCTGAAATGCAACCCACAGCATGTATAGGTGTCACCTGGCCCTTTTCTCATTGCCCTGTGGGACTGGGGATCAGGGAACCAGCACAGATACTGACACTGATTGATACTATTAGGTTAAGTAATGAAGTCCCTTGTCTCTGATACAAGAAACTGTGGCAAGCTAACTTATAATTTCCAAGCAGGGACACATCTTAGACCTTTCCAAGTGTCTTTACTGGCAGCCTCCTATTCTCTGCCAAAGGCGAAACAGTTCTATTCTGTACTTTAAGAGGCCTGTCATTCTGGAATTCAGTCCCTTTGGCTGCCTTCTCTGATGTGTAATAGAAAAGTTTTGATTTTTGTTTTCTTATTAAGATGGGAGGAACATTCTCTTGCAGCTTGCAACATCTTAAATGGAAGCACAACTCCCAAGGTATACCTAGTTGATTATTTTCTATTACCAATGATAGACACGTACAGATTTTTGAATATAATGTTCTGCTTATGCATGTTTAGGTTTTAAAAGAAGCGTAAGTTTGGGTAATGAACTCCAGGAAATGTGAAATGAATGAAATATTTCATCATAAGGGCTGGACCAAGGATGTTTCTTCCAGCATAGGTGAGTCAGGAGAGGGTAAAATAATTTGATTCATGAGGAATGAAATGTCACTCAGAAAGTACATATGCACTGACCAACTCTTACAGAGATTCAGGGAGATACATAGGAAAATTCCAACACTTGAAGGTCTGAAACTCTCACATATCAACAGGAGGATGTGACAGAAACACCTGAAAAGGATAAAAGGCTAGGTGGAAGCACAGCAAGTAGTGTTTTGAGGATTCATAGATTTTCTCTTTGCTGCTTTTTTCCCTCTCCACACTCACAATCCCTTTTCTTAGCAAACAGAATCTAGATTTCTTCTGTAAGGCTCACCTCTTCTGTACTGTGGAAATCTGGTTAGGGCTGCCAGTTAGTCTTCCCCTAACCAACATTCCCAGGAGTCCCTGAGACATGAAAGACAGGAAAACAGCTGGAGAGAGAGACAGAAAAATTACTCAGCTGGTTAGTTCCTGCTATACAGATCCCCAAACAGCTTTTGTTTGTATTTTTTCAAAGCATAGCTTAGCTCTATGAATTACCAATATTCTTACTTTGCTTAAGTTAATCAAAGCTAAATTTCTGTTGCTTGCAACCAAAGAAATCCAACTGATACAGGGAAAGTGGTCCAACAGACAGCATGATAGAGGCCACAGGAAACTTTTAAAGGTAGCCTGAAATCCAGATACTTTATTTAAAATTATTAAAAACACATATTAATAACTGTCAAAATTTCTGGCTATGGTACAACGACTAATTGACTTCAAGTTTTTATGTGCTTGCAGTTAATGATTAGGCTGGTGACATTTTGCTAATACAAGCTATATTTGGAGTTCACTCTCATATCTCCCATGTAAGAAATAAAAAACAAATGAGAATGAACTGAAATAATACAGATTACATGTCATAAGAAAAACATCTACGAAGGGTGCTGGGAGGAACAAATGATCTATGTTACAATGAAATATACAGTTGACCCTTGAATAATGTGGGGTTTAGGGGAGCCAACCCCTGAACAAACAGCTTTTTTACAGTTAGCCCTCCATATCCATGGTTCCACATCTGCAGAGTCAATCAACCACGGATGCGATAGTACTGTAGAAAGTATTCAGTGAAAGAAATCTACATGTAAATAGAATGGCACAGTTCAAATCTGGGTTGGTCTAAGGGGCAACTGTATATATATGAGAATTTTATATATATATTGTATGTAATATATATTATTATATATGAGAATCATTATATAACATATATAATATATATTATATATATCTTACTCTGCATTCTTTTTAGGGTTATTTCATTACTTTAAAAATATAAGGGAATCTAACAGTTTGCCACAGATTAGTTTAACTCCAACGTGGGCTTATTGACATTTGGGCAGGATAATTCTTTCTTTGGGGCAGGAGGAGCTATCCAATGCATTTTAAGATGCTTATCAGCATCCCTGGCTTCTACTTAGCCCCACTATATGCCAGTAATGCCCCTAGTAATGATGATCTAAAATGCCTCTTGACATTACCAAATGTCCCCCTGGGGGCAAAACTCTCCCCTGATTAAGTAACACTGGTTTTATAGAAAGAGACTCAGACTTAGAGAATGAACTTACGGTTGTTAGGGAGTTTAGGATGGACACGTACACACTGCTATATTTAAAATAAATAACCAAGAAAGACCAACTGTACAGCACGGGGAACTCTGCTCAAAACTGTGTGGCAGACTGGATGGGAATCAGTTTGGGGGAGAATGGATACATGAATATGTATGGCTTCACCGGTGTCACCAGCCATACGTGGCTGCTGAGCACTTGAAATGTAGCTAGAGATGTGTAGTAAGCGTAAACTATGCACTGGATTTTGAAGACTTGATACAAAAAAAG
Source organism: Ovis aries (assembly GCF_016772045.2). Classification (NCBI taxonomy): domain Eukaryota; kingdom Metazoa; phylum Chordata; class Mammalia; order Artiodactyla; family Bovidae; genus Ovis; species Ovis aries. The sequence goes on along the minus strand of NC_056060.1, from coordinate 11,684,425 downwards.
AATGTAAAATAACTCACAATTTTTATGTTAACTGAACTATTTTGGGGTGGTATACTTAAATTGGGTGAAATAAAATTAATTTCACCTGCTTGGTTTTATATTAATGTGGCTACAGAAAATTCTAAATTACATATATTGCACATATTTCATTGAACAGCCCTGATCTAGAAACTTGAAATGACTCAGTATTTTTAGTGAAATAAATTCTCAAGTCTATCAGATAAGCCAAAAAGACTTTGGGAAGCTTTTCACAGCCCTATAAAATTAGCTCACTTTTGAGTATCATAATTCTTGATTATCATGCCTGAGCGGTTTTTTGGTTTCTTCAAACCAACTACTTCTGCTCGAATGCTTCATTTTCAATGTTCCAATTGATTCCTCTGTGGTGGCAGATTTATCGTCAGGCTGTTCTTTATCACTTTCATGCACGTCAGTTTCTTTTATACACTCGGGAACTTTCTGAGCAAGATGCTCAGATGCTGCCGCATCCATCATACTCAGAAAATCATAAGCAGGCAGAGGAGGCTTCCATTCCTCAGCAGGTAAAACTTCTGCAAGGAAGGTAGGATCAAGGGTTAAAGAGGAGCAGATATAAAATCTCATCACATGAATATACTAGAAAATGTTTTATTTTGAAAAATATATTTATAGGAGTGAAGGCCTTATCAGTTTTCTTTATCTATGGGAAAGCTGCATTTTATTATCATCATTGTCCAAGAAACTTGATACATTTGTCAGTACTAGACATTTTCATTTACAGGCTGTGCTATAAAGATAGGTATTAATAGGTAAAAAACATAAAGGTCCATAATCTCGCTGCCTGTTAACCCATACTGAGGGTTAAAAAATAGCAATATGTGTAATGAGATTACCTACAGCCAGGGACAAGTTAAAATGAAGAAGTCTCTTGCTTCCCTCCCTACCTCTGTCTTTATCCCCAAAGTACTGTAACTATCGATCATTCCAGATAAAAATTTTGGACCATATATTTTAATACATGTAAATTTATATGTACATTTACATTTAGAACAGTTTTGGACCATATATATATATATATATATATATATATATATATAAAATTTAGCAAAATATTTCTTATATTTTAAAGCACTTTCTGTTTTGGAAGATTGCTATGGAATCAACTGTTCTATAAACAGGTAGTGATTAGAAGCACTTAGGAGGGCTTCATGGCAGTGAGTCTTAACATTATTTTAAAATATTGGTCATTAAAAGAAGAAAAAGGATTTAAGCTGATAACATATATATGGGATAAATAGACTAGCTTTACTCCATTTAGTAAACAGATTTCACACAATTTCAGAGTTTAGATGCCTATTCAAAATACTACTTGAGAAATTACATAAGGAAAGGTGCAAACAAAACATTTAAAAATTAAATTCCAATGAAAGAATCTATATACTTATATATGAAAAGAAAGTAAAGCTCATAAAGTAAAAACCCAAGCATCTCTCATTAATCAAATAAAAGCTTAGGACATTCATACAAACTCTAATTTAGGATTAAAACACAAACAAAAACCTGCATCAGTACATATGTATATCTATACTCATTGATATGATTTCTTCACTCAGGCTCAAGTATATGAAATCCGTGGTACATCAGCAAGGTATTACATTTAAGTTACCCCTATAATTGATGTTTCAAATTACAGTGTTGCCCAGATAACAGACTCAGATATAGTCTACTGTCAGTGTCAATAGTGACAAACGGATAGAAGAGCTTCTTGAATATAATGAATAGGTAAGAAGAAACATAACTGTCCTTTGCAATATGCAGATGGAGTATCTTTAAGAGAAGTCCAATTTAAAGCACAGCAGAGATTTAGCAATATTTATTTTCATGGTAAGCTCTGCAGCCGAGTGGTCTGAGACAATGACAAAATGCCTGAAACTGCACATTCTAATTCTGCTCATTATTTCCTCAGGAACTCTACGAAGATCTTAAATAAAACTGTACTCTCCCCACATATGGGCAAGAAAGACACTTATCAAATTAATACTGATAATAATAATAATGACTAACATTGATTGAGGCTTTACTATATATCAGGAATTATGTATTTAATCCTTACAGCCTCATGAGGTAAGTAAAATGATTATCCCAACTTTATATATGAGAAAACCAAGTCCTAGAAAGGTCAGAGAACTTGACCAAAATTAAGGGCAAATGTCAAATAAGAACAGCCAGTGGTCACAATTTCACAGAAATGAAGATGTGCAGCAAGCAAGGTGAGGTGGAGACCAGTGGCACGGTGTTACAGACGTGGGCTCTCCTAAGGGTAGCTGCAACATTCGTGTCTCAGACCTGCCTCCCAGGATGTAGTGAGAGCAGGTCCTGGCAGCACGGAGGATGGGCCGCCAGACAGAAAGCTCCTGTGTGGACCTTGGCTTCTTCCCTGCTGCAGAGGCTGCAGGAATAACTTAAGATCAGGAGCAGTGATACAAAGAAATGATGGAAACCAGAGGCACCACCATCATTGCAATGGAAGAAATACTAGTCTCTCAGGAAACTAAGAAAAATAATTCTGATCCTTGGTAATGGTTTGAGTTGAGAAATCAAAGCCCCTAAGGAGGCCCCTTGTAGGAAAGGATCTCTATACGAAGAATAGTAAATACTGTAGGTTTCACACTTTAAACGTATGTCTCTGCATACTTCATTTTAATTTTTGAAATAACTGTAACATAGAGTAGGGACTATCGGGAGGAAACAAGGGGAAAAAAACCACACAGTAGTCAAGGAGGCTGGGTCAGAAGTTCAGGTTTGTCTCTGAACATCACATGACCTTTTTAAAAGCTATTCAGTGGAGAGGTACTCTGGCCTGACTTACATATCCTATCTGATGTAGTCAGAGTCCATGAGGCCTCTGTGTCACAGCAACTGCACAATGACAGCACTCAGAAGCTTCTATAAAATAGCAATGCAGACAGAGAATGCAGCTTATCTGAAGAGTCCAAGAGCTGCACCTGAAAGGTCCCCTCTGCTGTGTGGCTAGAATGAAGAGGCCATCAATGAGTGATAACAACCACAGAAAGGCTTCTTTCAGATTATGACAAACCAAATAGTCAAATTTAGTTACTTTTTTACATTTGTAAATGCTAAAACTAAGACACTGTCTCAGAAAACTAAGACTTAAAAATACCATCCAAGAGGACCCAGAATAGCCAAAATAATCTTGCATACAAAGAACAAGGTTGGAGGAATCAAATTTACCAGTTTGAAAACCTATTTCTAAGATATTGTATTCAAGACAGTGGGGTAACTGGCATAAGACATCTGTACAGCTGATAGAAAAACATGTGCATGAATGTTCATAGCAGCATTATTTATAATAGCAAGAAATGGAGACAGTATAAATGTACATCAACTGATGAATGGAAAAACAAAATGGGATATAGCCATCCAATGGAATATTATTCATCCACAAAAAGGAATGAACCACTGATTCATGCTACAACACTGATGATCCTTAAAAGCCTACACTGAGTGAAAGAAGCCAGACACGAAAGGCCACATGTTGTATGACTCCTTTTATATGAACGGTCTAGACTAGACAAATCCAGAAAGAGAGAAGATAAACCAGTGGTTAGGGAATGAAAACAGGGGAGAATGGAGAGTGACTGTGAATGGCTACAGGGTTTCTTTTGGGGGTGATGAAAATGTTCTAAAATTCAGTAGTGGTAATGGTTGTGAATGGTACAATCTTGCGAATGTAACAACAACAACAAAAAAACCCAAAACACATTGCATTGTACACTTTAAAAGAGTGTACTTTATGGTATGTGAGTTGCATTTCAATATCCAAATATCTATAGACTATTTAGACATAAGAATTTAGTTAAAACTGCCTAATGTAACAAAAATGAAATGGACAGACCTCCTGGGAAGAACAAGTATGTTGCAACGATTGACAAATAAATTCAAGAATATGATTAAATATACATAAACATACATAGTGATAGATTCACAAAATGCAAGCTGAGAGACAGCATAACACTGAATTGGAGTTTATATACCAGAATTGTGTGTGTGCATATACACACGTGTTCACATACACACATACACAAACTCATTTCAGAACTCAGTCATAAACAGCATCAAAATGTTGTTACAAAATAGTTCATTTGGTTTCCAATAACAAAACCCTTATAAGGGCCTTAGGAAACTTCATAACATCACTATTTCCTCAACAGACTGATGATCTAGGTTATTACATGTTAACTATATTACAGCAACAGGATTGTTGCCACAACTGTACATAAACTAACACACACATCTATGCCACAAGTACAAACCCACAGAGGTTTTACAAAAATAGCAACTATGGCATGCCATGTCTTGGGCTTCCCTTGTGGCTCAGACGGTGAAGCATCTGCCTGCAATGCAAGAGACCCAGGTTTGATCCCTGGGTCAGGAAGATCCCCTGGAGAAGAGAATGGCAATCCACTCCAGTATTCTTGCCTAGAGAATCCCACAGACAGAGGAGCCTGGTGGGCTACAGTCCATGGGGTTGCAAAGAGTTGGATACCACTGAACGATTACACTTTCACTTTCATGGCATGTCACAAAACCAGCACTGTGAATTCTGGGCCAAGATCTATTTTCTTGTGGTCCAAAATTCTGGCTCTGGAGTACAACAGAGCCATGCTGAAATCCAAGTTTCCTCATTTACTGGTTAATTATATGACTGTGAACTAGCTATTTAGCTCCTCTACAGGTATGTTCTATGACTCCTGTGAGAATACAGGAGATAATACATGTGAAGCATGTAACTTTGTGCACGTTACCTACAGAGCATTCAATAAATGTTTAGCTATTATTAAATTTAATATAACAGCACTCATTTTCTGTGGGTAAGAAAATCTACCATAGAGCAGACTGTATGGACAATGCTGTCAGCATATTAATATTTAGAATATTTACAAACATTACAATTCAATTCATTCTGGCATTCATCAGCTATAATTCAAGTTTAAAAATCCATGAAACAAAATGTAAAATTGTACACATTCAAACAGGAAACTTACTGATAGGACTTTCTAGTCCTGCTTCTAATTTCTTCAGCCACAATAAAAGGTTCTGTTTAGTGACAGCCTGGTCTGAAGGAAATGCAAACACGTGGCCACCTGAATGCAGATTCACCACAACAAGAAGAGGAAGGGGAGGCAGGGTACCAAAATATGCCTGTAAGACTCCTCTCCCCACTGGCGTCTTCTTCCTAGAAAAGAGAGCAACTGAACATGTTAATGAATATTTCTTTCTATAGCAAAATAACAAGAACAACTGTTTGTAAAACATTAACCTTTAAATACAGCACCATACCAGGAAGTTTATTTTATGGAAATAAGTCCTAAAAATCAAGAGGTCTATAACTACATTACTAGTAATCAGAGTCGTAAAACGTTTCTTTTAACATGAGGTATGTACTGTGTATCTCTTAGGAGAAAAAAGGCAGCATGAGAGTTTTAATAAAATAAACAGACATAGTCCACAAGCTCATCAATTTTGTTCTGCTATAATCAATATATATTCCTTTCAGAGTATAGTCAAGTATCTGATCATGTCAGCTCAAAATTAAATGGCCCAGTCAGTTCAGTCACTCAGTTGTGTCCGACTCTTTGCGACCCCACGAATTGCAGCACGCCAGGACTCCCTGTCCATCACCAACTCCCGGAGTTCACTCAGACTCACGTCCATCGAGTTGGTGATGCCATCCAGCCATCTCATTCTCTGTCATCCCCTTCTCCTCCTGCCCCCAATCCCTCCCAGCATCAGAGTCTTTGCCAATGAGTCAACTCTTCGCATGAGGTGGCCAAAGGACTAGAGCTTCAGCTTTAGCATCAGTCCTTCCAAAGAAATCCCAGGGTTGATCTCCTTCAGAATGCACTGGTTGGATCTCCTTGCAGTCCAAGGGACTCTCAAGAGTCTTCTCCAACACCACAGTTCAAAAGCATCAATTCTTCGGCACTCAGCTTTCTACACAGTCCAACTCTCACATCCATACATGACCACAGGAAAAACTATAGCCTTGACTAGATGCACCTTAGTCGGCAAAGTAATGTCTCTGCTTTTGAATATGCTATCTAGGTTGGTCATAACTTTTCCTCCAAGGAGTAAGCGTCTTTTAATTTCATGGCTGCAGTCGCCATCTGCAGTGATTTTGGAGCCCCCCAAAATAAAGTCTGACACTGTTTCTACTGTTTCCCATCTATTTCCCATGAAGTGATGGGACCGGATGCTGTGATCTTCATTTTCTGAATGTTGAGCTTTAAGCCAACTTTTTCACTCTCCTCTTTCATTTTCATCAAGAGGCTTTTTAGTTCCTCTTCATTTTCTGCCATAAAGGTGGTGTCATCTGCATATCTGAGGTTATTGATATTTCTCCCGGAAATCTTGATTCCAGCTTGTGCTTCTTCCAGTCCAGTGTTTCTCATGATGTACTCTGCATAGAAGTTAAATAAGCAGGGTGACAATATACAACCTTGACATACTCCTTTTCCTCCTTGGAACCAGTCTGTTGTTCCATGTCCAGTTCTGTTGCTTCCTGACCTGCATACAGGTTTCTCAAGAGGCAGGTCAGGTGGTCTGGTATTCCCATCTCTTTCAGAATTTTCCACAGTTTATTGTGATCCACACAGTCAAAGGCTTTAGCATAGTCAATAAAGCAGAAGTAGATGTTTTTCTGGAACTCTCTTGCTTTTTCCATGATCCAGCGAATGTTGGCAATTTGATCTCTGGTTCCTCTGCCTTTTCTAAAACCAACTTGAACATCAGGAAGTTCACGGTTCACGTATTGCTGAAGCCTGGCTTGGAGAATTTTGAGCATGACTTTACTAGCATGTGAGATGAGTGCAATTGTGCGGGAGTTTGAGCATTCTTTGGCATTGCCTTTCTTTGGGATTAGAATGAAAACTGACCTTTTCCAGTCCTGTGGCCACTGCTGAGTTTTCCAAATTTGCTGGCATATTGAGTGCAGCACTTTCACAGCATCATCTTTCAGGATTTGAAATAGCCCAACTGGAATTCCATCACCTCCTCTAGCTTTATTCATAGTGATGCTTTCTAAGGCCCACTTGACTTCACATTCCAGGATGTCTGGCTCTAGGTGAGTTATCACACCATTGTGATTATCTGGGTCGTGAAGATATTTTTTATATAGTTCTTCTGTGTATTCTTGCCACCTCTTCTTAATATCTTCTGCTTCTGTTAGGTCCAGACCATTTCTGTCCTTTATCGAGCCCATCTTTGCATGAAATGTTCCCTTGGTATCTCTAATTTTCTTGAAGAGATCTCTAGTCTTTCCCATTCTGTTGTTTTCCTCTATTTCTTTGCACTGTTCGCTGAGGAAGGCTTTCTTATCTCTCCTTGCGATTCTTTGGAACTCTGCATTCAGAGGCTTATATCTTTTCTTTTCTCCTTTACTTTTCGCTTCTCTTCTTTTCACAGGTATTTGTAAGGCCTCCCCAGACAGCCATTTTGCTTGTTGGCATTTCTTTTCCATGGGGATGGTCTTGATCCCTGTTTCCTGTACAATGTCACGAACCTCTGTCCATAGTTCATCAGGCACTCTACAAACTATAAATGGCTACAAACTATAAAATAAGAAGATACTTAAAGAGACAGACAGAGAAAAATAAATGCTACACAGGGTAACACTAATACGTGGAATCCTAAAAAAAAAAAAAAAGTCAGACTCAAAAAGAGTAGAAAAGTTGCCAGGGACTGCAGGGTGCGGTAAATAAGGTGAGACTGGTGAAAGGAAACAGACTTCTCAGTTGCAAGATGAATAAGATCTAAGGATTTAATGTATAACACAGTCACTATAGTAGATAATACTGTGCTGTACCACTGAAATTTGCTACATGAGCAGAACTTAAATGTTCTCACTCCACCCCATCCCAAAATTTACATTTATAAAACAAATATATGAGGTGACGGATGTGTTAACTAGATGAAAGAGTTTTTTCACAATGCATACATACATATATGTTTAAATTATCTCAATGTACATTTTAAATATCTCACAAATTTGTCAATTATGCTTGAATAAAGCTGAAAAAAAAAACAGCAAAAAAGAGAGAATTATTGTAAAGGAGAATTCAATCTAAAACAAGATTATTTCAGACCATCTGAGGCAGTTTAGTTACTAAAATATCATGATGACTTATATATTGGTTTCATAACATTAACTCCAAAGGTAGTTTCATTCCCTAATGAAAACTTAATAATATTTATTACTTTATTTACTTTTTACATATTAAAAAATAAAAACTATACCTACAGATTTAACCAACAAGGAGTAACTGAATCCAAGTATTTCTTTTTTGCCAGCCTCAGTATTGTTTTTTCATGCTGAAGATCTATGCCACCATCACTAAATAAGATAAGTAATGGTTTCTGAAGTCGTAAATACGTGGGAAGATTTTCCACAGTGATCTCTGGCTGTTTAAAAACAAAACAAATCAAGAAAAAATGGAAATTATAATACATAAAATAGAAAATAATGTTCAAATCACTCTTGCATGTTAGTTTGTAAAATGTATTTCAAACAAATTTTCATTTAAGTGGAGATTTTACTATATTGATTAACAAGTATGAATCTCAGGAGTGTTTTTTATTTAAACTCATCTTGTTTTAATAATGAATTAGTTATTTTCAAAATAAAACTACTAATAGAATTTGGAAGTAAAGGAGCTCCTTGTTTTTAAGCATGTAGCATTTCTAGTAATTTCTTATGTTAAAATCTAGATCAAACTAGTCAACACACATATGACAAGTATTTTTCCTCTAGCATTAAAGTTTTTAAAAAATATATAAGCTAAGCTTTAAAGATATACTCTTTTAACATCTGTGATTACTTAAAAATTAATAAATCTTAGTTTGTTTCAAAATTGAGTTTTTAGCATAATTAAAGTAATCCAATAATATGCTAAAACAAATTTTAAGGGCTCTTATTTTGGAGAGGGTAAAAATAAAGAAAAAGTAGTAAGAAATAAATCTTACTCTTTTTATTAAAAGAGAACATTAAAAAATATATATTTGTAGAAGACAGTTTAGGCTGTTATTAACAAGAATTGAAAAGAGTAAGAAATAAAGTTAAAATACTCAGGATTAAAAACAGCAGTGACTTAACAGTATTAAAGGCTTCTACCATTTTCCATTTTTAGTATCACATCTATTAATTCATCTTCTGGATACACTTGTGAGCTGGATTAAATCTTCCTACATCAGAAAACAAATCCCCAGCTGACAGATGAGGAAACCAAGGATGCGAAGTTGACTTGCTGAAGTCACACAGCTAAGCAGGAGGAAGAGTTAAATGAAACTAGCACCCAGGGATTTTGTTTACCAGTAAGCCATCTCACTGGGTCACACCAGAAATCCAAATGAACAATTTTTTTTTATTGGAGAAGGCAATGGCACTCCACTCCAGTACTCTTGCCTGGCAAATCCCATGGACAGAGAAGCCTGGTAGGCTGCAGTCCATGGGGTCGCTAAGAGTCAGACGCGACTGAGAGACTTCACTTTCCCATTTCACTTTCATGCACTGGAGAAGGAAATGGCAACCCACTCCAGTGTTCTTGCCTGGAGAATCCCAGGGACGGGGGGCGCCTGGTGGGCTGCCGTCTCTGGGGTCTCACAGAGTCAGACACGACTGAAGCGACTTAGCAGCAGCAGCACCCAGGGATTTTGTTTACCAGTATGCCATTTCACTGGATCACACCAGAAATCCAAACGAACAATTTTTTTATGGTGCCAACCACCTCCAATTCACCCTCAAACACCAAACTCTGGCACATACTTCTTCCTACTTAGTTCTCAAAGCCACTTTCCTCTGCCAGTTTTCATTTTCCTTTGAATTCTTTCTCTTTGACCACTCAAAATCCTCTTCTCACACCTTCCTCTTTCATGATTTAAATCTTAGGTCCCCTTTTCTCCAAACTCCCCCATGTTGTCTTATGTTAACTATTGTCATTTCTCTTCTACTTGAGTTATGTGCCCTTCCTAAAACTGACAGATCTTATCAAACCAGCAGAACAGATTTGATGGATATGGTGTGATGGAGCCATCACAGCTCAATTCAAAAATTTATTGAGAATTTTAAGATCTTATGCTGGGTGGGTGCATGCGTGTGAGTTCAGTCGCTTGCTTGTGTCTGACTCTTTGTGATCCCATGGACCATAGCCTGTCAGGCTCCTCTGTCCATGGGATTTTCCAGGCAAGAATACTGGAGCAGACTGCCAGGGGGGATCTTCCTGACACAAGGATCAAACCCGTGTCTCCTGCATCGGCAGGCAGATTCTTTACCAGTGCACCACCTGGGAAGCCCCTTATGCTGGGTACTGAATCAAAAAGAAGTAAGATGCTTACTCTGCCCTCAAAGAGTTCATAGTTTAGAGGAGGAGACAAGTGTGCAAACTGCTGTGAGCCAAGAAAAAATTTTAATGTATGACAGTAAGACAACCCCAGTGGCTCAGTGGTAAAGAATCAGCCTGAAATGCAGGAGACACAGTTAGATCTCTGGGTTGGGAAGTTCCCCTGAAGGAGGGCATGGCAACCCACTCCAGTATTCTTGCCTAGATAATCCCAAGGACAGAGGAGCCTGGTGGGCTACAGTCCGTAGGGTTGTAAAGAGTCCAACACGACTGAAGTGACTGAGCATAAATAAGGAAGCCTACTGCCTCTAAATTAAAACTAAAACACAAGGTAGGGGAGCTCATGGGTGATTTTAGGAAGTGATATTTGACCTGGGCCTTGGATAAGGAAAAAGAGCTTGACAGACTGAAGTGTGTGCTAGAGTGCGGATTCCAGATACAGGGAGCGGAGAGGCGAATGAGAGTGCAGACAGGTGTTAGGCATACAGAGTATCTGGGGAATAGTGATAGTGAAGTGTCCCAGACTCAGGCAGGCCAGAAGCAAATATGGCTGTAAGACCATGTGGGAAAATGACTAGAGAGGTTTTCTAGCCCCCGGGAATACTGAGAAGATTTTGTACCAAACAAGTCACATGGTCAGGCCTGTTTTAGATGACTGACTAGAGTATGAATTTGTGGAGAGATGGGCCAGTAGTGGCAGGCACTGCTCTCTCCCGTCAGAAAGAAAGACTAAGAGTTATGTGAGTTTAGTTAAGGTTAGAAACTCAAAAGTTAGGACTCATCAGCTGGTATAATGACCCATATAAGTTATGGGTATAGATACTAAGTCTCCCAAAGAATGAATGTAGCAAAAGAGGAAAAATTGGTTGAAGATGTAATTCTAGAGCGGCAAGACGGCTGAAGGTATACCTGGAGAGGACGGAACTGCAAAAGCCAAAAGAAGAGAGAATCTTAAAAAGGAATGGCACAATCAAGGGTTTTGATGGCTACTCAAGAGGCTACTCAGAGAAAAAGAAAAGGTCATCAGATGTGGTTACTGGAAGATGACTGTTGGCTATTTGAGTATATAAGAGACTATAATTATGTGTGTTCCCATATTCTTATTTATAGTAAAAGCACAAAAATGAACTCAATGTATTTGAGAAAAGTGCTAAACATATTACCCAACAAATAGTTCTAAGTGTGACAGCCTTAAATATACTATTGCTTAATTGTAATACCTACATAGTTAATTAGCATGTAATTAGCTATGATCTGGGGCTTCCCTGATGACTCTGATGGTAAAGAATCTGCCTTCAATGCAGGAAACCCAGGTTCAATCCCTGGGTTGAGAAGATCCCCTGGAGAATGGAATGGTTACCCACTCCAGTGTTCTTGCCTGGAGAGTTCCAATATTCTAGCCTGAAAAACTACAGAGGAGCCTGGTGAGGGGGGCGGATGGGGCGGGGTTATGAAGAGTCAGACACAACTGAGTGACTACCACTTTCACTTTCAAAGATATTCAAGACACACTGTCAAGTAGACAAGTGTATACAGGAGCCTGGAGGGCAGGCCCAAGGTCTGTGTTGGCCATATGAATTTGTGAGCCATTACATAGATGGTATACATGTCATTCTCTGGGCTTCCCAGGTGGCGCTAGTGGTAAAGAACCTGCCTGCCTATCAGGAGACATAAGAGATGTAGGTTCAATCCCTGGGTTGGGAAGATCCCCTGGAGGAGGGCATGGCAACCCAGTCCAGTATTCTTGCCTGCAAAATCCCATGGACAGAGGAACCTGGTGGGCTACATACAATCCATGAGGTCATAAAGAGTTGGACATGACTGAGCAACTAACATTTAACTAACTATAAGCATTATTTACCTGGACTAATTTGTCATCAGGTTCATTAAACTAAAGTTTGATGTTATATAAAAAATGTTTATCATCTGGCCATCCTATGCTCTTTTCTATCCAGAGGGAGTCTTTCTAGTACCTAAGGGCAGGCCAGAAGATAGCTTACTCCTAGCTAGCTACTGTATACAGTAAAGTATGTATACAGTATACAGTATACTGGATACAGTACAGCTGTATACAGCTCTTGACTTAAAAGCTCTAACACAAAGCAGTATTAGGAAATTTAACAACAGCTCTCATGGAATTTTTTTACGTTTCAGTTCAGTTCAGTCACTCAGTCGTGTCCGACTCTTTGCAAGCTCATGAATTGCAGTACGCCAGGCCTCCCTGTCCATCACCAACTCCCGGAGTTCACTCAGACTCACGTCCATCAAGTTGGTGATGCCATCCAGCCATCTCATCCTCAGTCGTCCCCTTCTCCTCCTGCCCCCAATCCCTCCCAGCATCAGAGTCTTTGCCAATGAGTCAATTCTTCGCATGAGGTGGCCAAAGTACTGGAGCTTCAGCTTTAGCATCAGTCCTTCCAAAGAAATCCCAGGGGTGATCTCCTTCAGAATGCACTGGTTGGATCTCCTTGCAGCCCAGGGGACTCTCAAGAGTCTTCTCCAACACCACAGTTCAAAAGCATCAATTCTTCGGCACTCAGCTTTCTACACAGTCCAACTCTCACATCCATACATGACCACAGGAAAAACTATAGCCTTGACTAGATGGACCTTAGTCGGCAAAGTAATGTCTCTGCTTTTGAATATGCTATCTAGGTTGGTCATAACTTTTCCTCCAAGGAGTAAGCGGCTTTTAATTTCATGGCTGCAGTCGCCATCTGCAGTGATTTTGGAGTCCCCCAAAATAAAGTCTGACACTGTTTCTACTATTTCCCATCTATTTCCCATGAAGTGATGTGACCGGATGCCATGATCTTCGTTTTCTGAATGTTGAGCTTTAAGCCAACTTTTCACTCTCCTCTTTCACTTTCATCAAGAGGCTTTATAGCTTCTCTTCACTTTCTGCCATAAGGGTGGTGTCATCTGCATATCTGAGGTTATTGATATTTCTCCCGGCAATCTTGATTCCAGCTTGTGCTTCATCCAGCCCGGCATTTCTCATGATGTACTCTGCATAGAAGTTAAATAAGCAGGGTGACAATATACAGCCTTGACGTACTCCTTTTCCTATTTGGAACCAGTCTGTTGTTCCATGTCCAGTTCTAACTGTTGCTTCCTGACCTGCATACAGATTTCTCAAAGGTAGGTTAGGTGGTCTGGTATTCCCATCTCTTTCAGAATTTTCCACAGTTTATTGTGATGCACACAGTCAAAGGCTTTGGCATAGTCAATAAAACAGAAATAGATGCTTTTCTGGAACTCTTTTGCTTTTCCATGATCCAGCGGATGTTGGCAATTTGATCTCTGGTTCCTCTGCCTTTTCTAAAACCAGCTTGAACATCACAGAGTTCACGGTTCACATATTGCTGAAGCCTGGCTTGGAGAATTTTGAACATTACTAGCATGTGAGATGAGTGCAATTGTGCGGTAGTTTGAGCATTCTTTTGGATTGCCTTTCTTTGGAATTGGAATGAAAACTGACCTTTTCCAGTTCTGTGGCCACTGCTGAGTTTTCCAAATTTGCTGGCATATTGAATGCAGCACTTTCACAGCATCATCTTTCAGGATTTGAAACAGCTCAACTGGAATTCCATCACCTCCACTAGCTTTGTTCGTAGTGATGCTTTCTAAGGCCCACTTGACTTCACATTCCAGGATGTCTGGCTCTAGATTAGTGATCACATCATCATGATTAACTGGGTCGTGAAGATCTTTTTTGTACAGTTCTTCCGTGTATTCTTGCCACCTCTTCTTAATATCTTCTGCTTCTGTTAGGTCCAGACCATTTCTGTCTTTTATCGAGCTCATCTTTGCATGAAATGTTCCCTTGGTATCTCTAATTTTCTTGAAGAGATCTCTAGTCTTTCCCATTCTGTTCTTTTCCTCTATTTCTTTGCACTGATCGTTGAAGAAGGCTTTCTCATCTCTTCTTGCTATTCTCTGGAACTCTGCATTCAGATGCTTATATCTTTCCTTTTCTCCTTTGCTTTTTGCCTCTCTTCTTTTCACAGCTATTTGTAAGGCCTCCCCAGACAGCCATTTTGCTTTTTTGCATTTCTTTTTCTTGGGGATGGTCTTGATCCCTGTCTTCTGTACAATGTCACGAACCTCATTCCATAGTTCATCAGGCACTCTATCTATCAGATCTAGGCCCTTAAATCTATTTCTCACTTCCACTGTATAATCATCAGGGATTTGATTTAGGTCATACCTGAATGGTCTAGCGGTTTTCCCTACTTTCTTCAATTTGAGTCTGAATTTGGTAATAAGGAGTTCATGATCTGAGCCACAGTCAGCTCCTGGTCTTTTTTTTTGTTGACTGTATAGAGCTTTTCCATCTTTTGCTGCAGAGAATATAATCAATCTGATTTCAGTGTTGACCATCTGGTGGTGTCCATGTGTAGAGTCTTCTCTTGTGTTGTTGGAAGAGGGTGTTTGCTCTGACCAGTGCATTTTCTTGGCAAAACTCTATTAGTCTTTGCCCTGCTTCATTCCGCATTCCAAGGCCAAATTTGCCTGTTACTCCAGGTGTTTCTTGACTTCCTACTTTTGCATTCCAGTCCCCTATAATGAAAAGGACATCTTTTTTGGGTGTTAGTTCTAAAAGGTCTTGTAGGTCTTCATAAAACTGTTCAACTTCAGTTTCTTCAGCATTACTGGTTGGGGCATAGACTTGGATAACTGTGATATTGAATGGTTTGCCTTGGAGACAAATAGAGATCCTTCTGTCGTTTTTGAGATTGCATCCAAGTGCTGCATTTCAGACTCTCTTGTTGACCATGATGGCAACTCCATTTCTTCTGAGGGATTCCTGCCCGCAATAGTAGATATAATGGCCATCTGAGTTAAATTCACCCATTCCAGTCCATTTTAGTTCGCTGATTCCTAGAACGTCAATGTTCATCCTTGCCATCTCGTTTGATCACTTCCAATTTGCCTTAATTCATGGACCTGACATTCCAGGTTCCTATGCAATATTGCTCTTTACAGCATTGGATCTTGCTTCTATCACCAGTCACATGCACAACTGGGTATTGTTTTTGCTTTGACTCTATCCCTTCATTCTTTCTGGAGTTATTTCTCCACTGATCTCCAATAGCATATTTTGGGAAAATATATCCCTAAATTTAAGCTTGGTTAAGAAGTTATGATTTATTCTAATTTTCCTCTTTATAGTTTTCTGTATTATCTGGGGAAAAAAGCTAACATCTTATAAAGATTTCAAAAACATTACACTATCGATGTGCTACAGAGACAGTCATTTAATAAAGTCATTAAAGACAAAAATGTTACTTTAATAAATAATTTAGAAAACTGCATCCTAAAAATTTTAATGACTTGATTAATTATAAACTGTAACTTTAATTAGGGAAGGGGAATTAGTGGTACTGAGGCCACAAAATGACTTAAAGAACACATTCTTTAGCCTAAAATGTAATATTGTTTAGAACAAAAGACAACAACAAGAGGATATTCATTCAGTATTTATAGTTGATAATACTGCTCCCATGTCACTTTAGAAATGTAGAAAAGCATCAATTTATAATATTCTAGCTGTGTTTAATATTAATGTAAAACAATCAAAATCAAGAAATGCAGGTTACATCTGTTGTACCTTTAAATCCACTATTATACAAAGCAGGCATCAGAAAAGGACTTTGATAAAACATATTTTTCTCTACAACAGTGTAAGCAATACTAGCTAACATTTGCTGAGTGTTTACCAGGGGCTGCCGTTTATGGGGTCGCACAGAGTCGGACATGACTGAAGCGACTTAGCAGCAGCAGCAGCAAACACTGTACACAGAGCACTGAACACCCATTCTCGTTCAGCCCTTACAATAACCATTTTACGCATGTGGAGAGACGCTTACATACAGCCAGCAAGGAGGCAAGCGAGGACTGGAACCCTAGCATGCCGCCCTCTGGAATCCAAACTTGCTTCATGCCAAGTTTCAGTCCAGATGGAGTACTTCAACCGGCCATTAGCCACAAGCATCTCAGCAAGAAAAATAATTCAAAGACATGTAAACTTTTGGCAGTGGATTAAAGAAGCTGTATGCATGATGGGTGAATAATAAAACAGAGCAACCCACTGAATCTAGAGCTCACCAAACATCATGCTCTGTGCCAACAAAAGATGGAAAACCATGCATTAAAACACACACAGTTTTAACTGCTCTAGATTTTATTTCAAACATCCTTATTATATACTCACAAATGTTTCCAGTGATGCATTTGTTATTATTTCAACTATGTCTTGCACATGGACGTTAACTAATGGAATGCTCTCTATTTTGCCTTCTTTGTGTCTGGCAAGCAGCAGGGCTGGAAGAGTTACGGTATATTTACTTGACCTGTGGAGAAACGGAGTATTAAAATTCCCAACCGAAATACAGCAAGTCATCAAAAACATGAACAGTCAGGCAAAGAAGTCACAATGGAGGCAGCAAATGGGAAGCCCTACTAAGAAAAAAGAAAAAAAAAAAATTTCCAGGCGAACTTAGCTCTTATGTGAGGCTATCTGAGCAAGTTCAAGAGCCTTGACAACCTAGATTAGAAGAAAACAACAGATACTAATCTAGCCAGATTTTTCTTTTTCTAGACAATTCACTCATCAAGAAAATGTCTAAACAGGACTAGGAACACAATGAATGGTTCTTAACTTTTTGGACTGCTCACCAAACTGCTGAGCAAGGAGATAGGCATTTATGAGAATAGGCCTATATTTGCCAGGCACTATACCAGGTGCTCCTAGTTATGTTTTTATTTAACCCTCAGAATGGCCCTATAATCCTCATTTTACAGATGATGAAAGAGTGATAAATAGCAGAGACAGAATTCACACTGAGGTATTCCAGATACAGAGTCTGAGCTCTCTCCACTGAAAGAGAACCTGAACTCTGCTTTCTCCTACCACTACTTTTGCTAAC
The DNA here is from genome assembly GCF_016772045.2 of Ovis aries. NCBI lineage: Eukaryota > Metazoa > Chordata > Mammalia > Artiodactyla > Bovidae > Ovis > Ovis aries. The sequence continues at coordinate 11,667,099 of NC_056060.1, read as the reverse complement.
TAAACCTAAAAGAAAATCACAAAACAGGAAAAAATGCCTGTGTGAAATTACCAGTGATATGGTAACATTTATATTATGTAAAAACTTAATTCATGCTAAAACAAAGTATAAATCTGAAGACTGAGCTTTCTACTGCCCAGTCTTCAGATTACCTGGAAGGTGCTCTTAGTGGATGAGTCAGTTATAAACAAAACATACTCTGAAAACTACTGGTCTAGAAGACAGTGGGTGATTATCCATGTGTCAGTTGAATAGGTCTCATATTCCCTAAAAGTCTAGAGTTCGGTATTCACTTTTCAGAAGTCACTGATTTCTTGGATAGAACAGGAGCTCAGTTATCAAATGCGTCACCAGTGTTCAGGATGAAAGATTTAATTAAGCTCAGAAATCACAATTGGAAATAATATAGTCAGAGGGTAAGAAACACAAACAACTCCATGTGCATCTGAAGATGAGTCATTAGTGTAGAATGTGACGTCTAAATTTTCAGTTCATTCATTCTGCAGCAATTGAAATATTTGATAGTTTACAGGAGCCCCAAATTCTACAAATAAAGCAACTTAAGTGGCTAGAAAAAGCACTGCTTAAGTGTATGTCTACAATAACAAAAGTAAGTAGAACTATCAGTTCACCACCTAAAACTCTGGGAGAAATATGTAAAAACTCTGATTTTTATGCATACCTTGACGGCAAATCAAAACCCAGACACTCAAGATGTGAAATTCCTTAAAACTATAACTACAAAGAATTTAAACTGCAGGTAACAGAATCCAAAGAGGAAAGATTTTATAGGAAGATGAAGTGCTATGAATCCAATGTTGCCTCATGGGGGTCTCTAGCCTAAAGAAGAATTTTGAGTATGTAAAAATTCTAAATAGCCAGATAGTGCTTTACAGATTTTCCCAGGATGAAATTAAAAATTTAGCTATGTTGCTGCCCTATTTTCCTTAAAAAAAAAAAAAAATCATGTGAAGACAGGTAATACATTATTTTGCAAACTTCCTCCTCCCTAAAATTATAATACACTTACAGTCTCAAAACATCTTCTTGGGAATAAATTCCTGTGGTAACATATCCTTTTAGGTAGCTTCCTGCTTCAGTGAACTCTTCTTTTGCTATAAATATACAAACAAGATAAAAATCTGAAACCTTTAAAGTTATATGTGCTATTCAACTGATGAACAGATTTATAGATGCTGCTGCTTTATTATTAATTATAAATATATTTCAGTGTAGACCTTGTAGCTTCCCTGGTGGTTCAGTGGTAAAGAATCCACCTGCCAAAGCAGGAGAAGTGGGTTCAGTTCCTGGGGAAGGAAGGTTCCCTGGAGAAGGAAATAGCAACCCATGCCAGTAGTCTTGCCTGGAGAAGTCCATGGACAGAGAAGCCTGGCGGGCTACAGTCCATGGGGTCACAAAGAGCTGGACATGACTGAGTGACTAAACAAGTGCAGACTTTACATACCCTGTTGGTTCTAAAATAAACCTGTGTTATCATGACATTTGATTATTATTAAAATGTATGTTAATATAATGCAACATATACAATGTACATAATGTAATGTTCTGAAAATAAATGTACTCTAAAGGTACAGTTGACCCTTGAACAACATTGAGTTTGAATTCCCAAGTCCACTTAAACATGAATTTTTTTCAATAAATAGAGTACCTGTATTTTCATTTTATAGACATTTAAACTAGGTGTGGGGAAAGGTTTATGTTCCCCATAAACTCAGAGATGGGGAGATCACAATGGGGAGATGGGGAGATCTCAATCAGAGATGACAAATATGGGGAACCAAAAGAAGGAGGGTTTGAGTCCTAATTCTACCCAAACTGACTGAGCGTCCTGCCCTTGGGTGGATCATTTATCAAACCCATTGTTTTTAAGGCAGAGACAGCAGCATGGAGATTTTTCACTGCACAGGGGGTCAGCAACCCAAACCCCCTCGTCTTCAAGGGTCAACTGTAATTTATAAGATTTATAGGGTTCTGATCATACAGATTTGTTACATAAATATTTGTTGCCTTTTAATCTACTTCTGCTGGTGCTGCTAAGTCACGTCAGTCGTGTCCGACTCTGTGTGACCCCATAGACGGCAGCCCACCATGCTCCACCGTCCCTGGGATTCTCCAAGCAATAACACTGGAGTGGGTTGCCATTTCCTTCTCCAATGCATGAAAGTGAAAAGTGAAAGTGAAGTCGCTCAGTCGTGTCCGACTCTTAGTGACCCCATGGACTGCAGCCCACCAGGCTCCTCAGTCCATGGGATTTTCCAGGGAAGAGTACTGGAGTGGGGTGCCATTGCCTTCTCCATAATCTACTCCTAAGGCAAGGTAAATGGAGACAGCTGTGCTACATGGAGCCTGGAAAGACAAGCAGGTATGTGAAATGATGCACGCCTTATACCACAAAACCTAAAAGGACCTATATGCATAGAAAAAGACAGAAGACTGGAAATTCTAGTCCTCTGACAGTGTCTGTGTTAGGGTTCTACAATTATGAGGGATTTCCATCTTCTTTTTTTATTTCCTGTATTTTTCTGTAAGGTGTTTTTATTACTTTTGAATTTTGATTAATTTGTGTATTAGTCTTGTCCCATTTGTTATGATATGCATATTCAAAATAAGAACTATTATCTCTGTAGGTTTTGTGAGTATCTTTTCATAAATAATAGCATATTCTGGATCTTACAACCCAGAAGCAAGTCTGAATTAAACAGCTATAGACTAATGAGAAAAGAGCAGAGATGGACTTTTGTAAATGATGTATTCTTGCCAGCTGAACGTCAGATGATACCTCGGCTGGCTGCATGAAATGTTCATAGCAGTTCAAATAGAAAAACAATGATGGGAGAACTGAATCATAAAGCACCTAGAGGTCTGGGTATGCTGAACCCAGAAGATCTGTCCCTTAGCAGTCAGTACTATATTCATGATGTGAGCACCAACACTGTTAACACTGGGTAATCACCAGATTGTCTAAAAATGATGCATGCTTTCCACAAGACTGAGAAACACTGTAGTAAAGCCACTTACTAGGATGGCAAGATCCACCTGGAGGCAGCACTGAGAACTCATTTATAATCATAAATTTAATGAGAAATGAGTAATCCATGAAAACATTTTCTTTAGCCTGTGCTATACCAAACTAGAAAAGATACATAAGAAAACAAGGCAATGAGAAGGAACTGAGTGCCTACACTCTCGTTTCAAAGAGAAACTTCTCTAAATTCTGATCAGTAATTGATGCCTGTTACCTAAAGCAGTGACATAATGGAACCTATTTTAGTGCCTTCTTTTTAAAATAAAAAACAGCGGGGAAAGATGCTAACATTCCATATAATTTGCTCATTCATAAGATTCTAAACTCATGAATATGTTTCTTGGAAGGCTCTTCATGAGTCTGCTGCTAAGTCACTTCAGTCGTGTCCGACTCTGTGTGACCCCATAGATGGCAGCCCACCAGGCTCCCCCGTCCCTGGGATTCTCCAGGCAAGAACACTGGAGTGGGTTGCCATTTCCTTCTCCAATGCATGAAAGTGAAAAGTGAAAGGAAGTCGCTCAGTCATGTCTGACTCTTCGCGACCCCATGGACCGCAGCCTACCAGGCTCCTCTGTCCACGGGATTTTCCAGGCAAGAGTACTGGAGTGGGGTGCCATCGCCTTCTCCGCTTCATGAGTCTACTTGTTCATAAATCCTAAGAGTTCCTTGGGGAATGGGAGTATTTAAGACTGTAGACCTCAGATCTATATCCGTTTCCACTAAATCAAAGTATACATTCCCCTTTGAATGTTTGAAACCAGGCACATTCTCCTCTTTGGTGAAAACTGCCATGTATGTCAGAATATATGGCAACCCAAAAATAAGGAAATGATCAGTTATCTAAACAAAATGTTTTTTAACCGCTATAAATATACTTGAGATGTAATATTAATAGTGACTTATGGTTGTTTTAACTTTAAGCATATTCAATTGCATAAAATAAATACATTAATTTAGCAATACTGCTTCTTTCCCCTGTTACATTTTATTACATAGTTATATTTATACACACACATATGTAGATTCATCTGTATTTTAGCTCTGTTAGCAAGAGGCAAGAACACCCCAGTAACTAAAAGCATTCCTAACCCCTAGATCTCAGCTTTTAGATTCAATGTCTCACTAAAAGAAACTGGATTCCCTGGAGAACTGGCTGATTCTAGGAATGGGGCTGGGAACATTTTGTGGCAAAAGGACATTCAAAAAACAATGGAGACATAGCAAAAGGTCACAGGTACCAGGGATGAGGGGGAAAAAATGTATAATAGAATGCAAGGGATCTTAGGACAACCTGAGCAAATTAATGATAGCGACTGATTGTAATCCATTGAATAAAATAAGAACTCAGGTAACTATACTGATAAACAAATGAGTAGTGTGCCAACTAATAAAGGTAGAAGGAATAATGGAATTGGAAATTGCCCACTTGGCAACTATCACAGTAATACCTCTTTCAGGCAGTGAGTGGATTCTAAAACCGGTATGCAAAAGATGAGAAACAGGACATTTACAGAGTTTTAAATTCTATTCCCACAAGGTATTTATTAACTATAAGGCGAAAAGTAGTAACTTTCTAGTGGAGGGTCCTGAAAAATACATCAGCAGATAAAAGAGACATTTCAGCTTTCATGGGACTCACATTAGTCTTCAAACCATTAGAATCTACATGAACAACAATTAGTATCTCATACAAAAACTGCTCAGCAAATGCTGCTAGTTAGCATTTGTGAATATAATCAAAATGAACATAAAAATTTTATGGATTCATAAGAGCCCTTTATTGTTTTATGTTTTCTCAGTAGATGCTGAAAATCCAACAACTATTGCAGGACAGTTTTTGCAAACAAAAACAAACAAACAAAAAAGAGGAACTAATAACCTGACTTAAAAGTCTTAGAAGCAACCAACCCAGTAAAAAAAGCATCATATCCAGACTACACCACCTTTATGTATCAATACTTCAGCATCATGCTTTTGAAGTTTGTTGAGAGGTAATCATATGTAAATTTTATCATCGTTTGTATAGAAATATGGTCAAGTACAGGGTTTCTGGGGGTCATGCAAGTGCCTAAGTGGAAAAGAATCTGCCTGCCATTGCAGAGATGTGGGTTTGATCCCTGGGTCAGGAAGATCCCCTGGAGAAGGAAATGGCAACCCGCTCCAGTATTCTTGCCTGGGAAATCCCATGGACAGAGGAGGCTGGCAGGCTACGGTTTATGGACTCACAGAAGAGCTGGATACAACTTGGCGACTAAACAACAACACACTGCTCCTTATGTCGATCTCTAAATAAAATACATACGTGTATACACACATATATGAAAAATTCCTCTCAGCAAGTACAATCAGAGAAATATTTTCTCTACGGGTGACTCAGCACCCTAACTTGCATTTTGCCATTTATTATATAATGATGATAAGTTGGCAAAAATTTCATCTTTGTTTCTATTTGCTACCAGATAGCTCAGGGTTGAGTTTTAGGATCACGGCATTGTTTCTAGGTATTCTACCTAATTATCTCCTACTTTCATTGCTTGACTCTTATCCTTGTTTTAATGATTTTATTGTATTTGTGCTTTTTATTATCTAAAGACTAATTCTGTTCTGAAGGAGGCCCAGTGTAAATAATAAACAAGAACTTCAGGACACCACGTACCTGAGGTAGGAAGAAAACAGTCAATGTGGCTGAAAACACTTGAGAAAGGGAAAAAGGAGTAAAACATAGACTCATTTACTTTATGATTTTTCATAGAACAGAAATTAAAAAGTTATGCCCTCTGGATTTTGCCTTCCAAGATGGTAAGCCACATGGCACATATTAACAGTCTTATTCTTCTTTCTAGTGAGTTCTTTTTTTTTTTTTAATTTTGAAGACAAAGTAGAAAGAAAAAATACTAGACAGCAATTTTTAGAAAGCAAAATTTAATAAGAATCAATAGTTAATAGTATCAACTATATACAAGTATAATGCTGGACACTGGGGATCTTCTTCCCATACAAACATTCTTAAAATATTTCATTCAGATTTTGAAATTCATCTTAAATAAAAGAAAAATGAAAGAGGAAGTTTGCTACATAAATGGAAACAGCATGAGAATGCCAACTAAATATTGTTACTTGCCATCTGCCTCTATAAGGATGAGGTAACCAACCATTTTAGTTGTGTTTAGTTGAACACACCCTGAAAGGAGTTTGGGGTGGAAATCAGGAATGAGGCACTCTGCACTCTGGGAAAAATTGGCAGAACAAGCCTTCAGATAGATATCTTCAGAAGATTTTATGGACACAATTTCTTGTATCTTTTCATGTCTAGAAAAGCAGCACTAAAATCATTAACAGAGACATCTGCTCCTTGTGACTAGCAGCAGTCTTCAGTCAAAACATGTGCCTGACTGCATGTAATCCTCTTCACCACAATTACATATATTCTGCCTCCCTACTCAGCTCTTCAGAGCAGATCCCCAAAACTACTGGAGAGGTTGGCTCCAGGCTATAATCATTTTGCCTCCAAATAAAACTTAACTCACAACTCTCACATTGTGCTTTTTTTTTTTCAGTTGACATGATGAAGAAAACACTTTTTGCTACCCATTCAAGAGGTCATCCATCTCCAAAGCCAAGAGAATAACATTCTAAGCAACACCACTGGTTAGAATAAATGCCCTGTGACTCTCTCTTTAAAACTTATTGAAAGACACAGTCCTTTGAAGGACAGAAAAAGTAAAGAGAGGCAGTTTAAGTATAGAGAAGTTGTAATGTTAGAAGAACACTATAGCCAACCATGTAGAGAGAGTTCTAACTGCTCAGTTGTGTCCGACTCTTTGCAACTCCATGCGACCCACCAAGCTCCTCTGTCCATGAATTCTCCTGGTAAGAATACTAGAGTGGGTATTCCACACTCCAGGGAATCTTCCCAACCCTGGGATAGAACCCGGGGCTCCTGCCTTGCAGGCAGATTACCATCTCAGCCATCAGGGAAGCCCACTGGTGGGCTTATGATACTATGGAAAACCAATGATACTATGTAAAACAAACAAATTAAACTTATTAGTATAAGCATTGTATCAAAGCTGAAGGCAAAAGCATTAATTTGAAATGCATCAAAAATAAGATGAATTAGTTTTCTTAGGTTAGTCTCCCAAGGAAATAAAAATAAAAGCAAAAATAAATATGAGACCTAATGAAGCTTACAAGCTTCTGTATAGAAAAGGAAACAAAAAATAAACCAAAAAAAAAACAACCTATGAACTGGGAAAAAAATATCTGCAAAGGATGCAACCAATAAAGGCTTAATGTCCAAACTACACAAACAGCTCAGACAATTCAATAACAAAAAAACAAACAACCCAACTGAAAAAATGGGCAGAAGGTCTAAACAGACATTTCTCCAAAGAAGACATATAGGGGCCAACAGACACATGAAAAGATGCTCATCATCATTATTAGAGAAATGCAAATCAAAACTATAATGAGGTACCACCTCACACCAGTCAGAATGGCCATCATTAAAAAGTCTACAAATAATAAATGTGTGAAGAAAAAGGTACTCTGTTATACTGTTGGTGGGAATAAAAAATGGTGCAGCCACTATAGGAAAACAGTATATGAAAGTTGCTCAAAAAAACAAAAATAGAGTTGCCATATGATTCTGTAATTCCACTCGTAGGCATAAAACCAGACAAAACTAAAATTTGAAGGGTTATGAGCACCCCTGTGTTCACAGAAGCACTATTCACAATAGCCAAGACACAACTTAAATGTCCATCAACAGATGAACAGATAAAGAAGATGAGGTACATACATATATAATGGAATACTACTCAGCCACGAAAAAGAATGAACTAATGCCATCTGCAGCAGCATGGATGGACCTAGAGATGATCAGACAGTGAAGGAAGTCAGAAAGAGAAAGACAAATACCATATGGTATCACTTATATGTGGAATCTAAAATACAACATAAATGAAATATCTGTGAAACAGAAGCAGCCTCACAAACCAGAACAGACTAGTGGTTGACAAGGAGGAAAGTGTGAGGGAGGGAAGAACTGGGAGTTTGGGATTAACATATACAAATTTTTATATACAGGATGAATACACAATAAGGTTCTACTGTATAGCACAGGGAACTATTACAGTATCCTATGATAAACCATAATGGAAAAGAATATAAAAAAATATATGTGTATAACTGAGTCACTCAGAGGTACAGTTGAAATTAATACATTATAAATCAACTATCCTTCAGTAAATTAAAAAAATATGTAACAAATTTTTTTAAAGAAATACCAATGAAGCATAAAACAAGCAACAAAAATTTGAATAAGTTTAGACAATATGTGTAAATGGCTGAAGTTCACTTAGAAGAGTTAATAGGCAAAAAAGATAAATTGTCAAAAAGAAAAAGAGACGACCCAATCATAGTCAACATGCTTTATAAAATAAATAGACTAAGTATCAACAGGTAAAGTGAATAAAATAGAAAACATTTAAAAAGATATGTGTATATATTAGCTATTCAGAAAAAGACAAATACTACATGATCTGGCTTTCATGGGGTACTAGAGTAGTCAAATTCATAGAAATGGACAGGAAAATGGTGTTTGCCAAGCGCTAGGGAAACAGGGAAAGGGAGTCACTCTTTAACGTGTAAAGAGTTTCAGTTTTATAAGATGAAAAAGTTCTAGAAATCAGAATTTGCACACAATAGAAATATAGTTAACACTAGTTAACTATACACTTATAAATGATTAAGAGGCTAGGTTTCATGTTATCTGTGTCTTATCACTCACAAAGTTTAAAAAAGAATATTCAAAACAAGAAGACAATATAGCATAAGAAAATATTATAAAACAAGAGACAGGTAGCTATTAACTGATCAGAATGATAAGGATTTTCTATAGCTAAAGCAATGGAAGAAATCTCAAAATCAATAAATTTGAAAAAAATTTTTAACCATTACATATAAAATTACTAGGCAAAGCTAAAAAGCAAACAACAAGCTGGGGGAAATAATCGGAATATTAATAAAATGACAAAAGCTTAATATCTTTAGTATATAATAATCTCATAGTAATTCCTTAGACAAATGCTAAAACCTTTTTTTAAAAAAAAATGAATAACATATATACAGTTTACAGAAGACAAAGTTATTCACCTACTGGGAATCCATAGCTATTAAATAGTCTAAAACCTACACAAAGACTCATAAATAAAAATACTCTTTACAATACATAGCAAAAAGGAAATAAAAGAAATTTTTTGTTGGTAAACAGTTAAATAAATTATGGTATATTCATCCAATCAAATATTATATAGCCATGATGTTTTTGAAGAATATTAATCACATGGAAAAATGCACCCACTTAATGTTAAAAATAAAAACAGCAGATACTAACCTAAATACACAGAACTAGCCCAATTACATTAAAATGTATATTAATATTCAACACATAAGTTCACAAAAAAAGAGGGAAGAAATTATATTAAAATTTAACAACTCTAAAGATTTTTATTTTTCTTCAAACTTTGTATTTTCAAAATTCTCTACAATTGAGTTCTCTTTAATTTAAAAAGATACTAATTCTTTAAAAAGAAAACACATAAACAAGCCTTCAACTATACATTATGTAATTTAAATGTTCAGCTCCACTTACCTCTTGTCATGGTTGGGCTAAACAGTCCCAGTACTGACATGCTAGAATAGGAGACTAGGTCTTTATATAATTCCCCATTTAAATATTCTTCTGCTTCTTGGACAGACGTAATGTTCACTGGGCATGAAATCCTGTTGCTGGATGAATATTTATAGTCAAAATTAATTTTTAAAAATACTTCTCAGCTTGTTATATATATATATATATATATATATATATACACACATATATACACACACTGAATTTAGTATATTTCATAGGATAAACATCTTCATTTTGTCTTTATTTTGTTGTTGATTATTGAGATTGTCTAAAATAAATACAAATACAAAATAAAGACACTATTCTAAATAAACAAACAAAAAAATCAGTCTCATTAAATAAAATTTCTATCTCCCCAAAAGTGCTAAAAAGTAATAGGCTCTTCTCATCAGTGTTCATACTTCCTTAACCTATCCAAGGTGTGTCAAATAAGTAAGGGAATTAGGAGTTGAATAGATCTGAAACTTAAAAAAATCTTAGGAAGCTGAATACTTACAGTTGAATAAATCTTAAGAGGTCTTCAGTTCCCAGCATACCAGTGTAAGATACCGGGTTCTGGCCTTCCTTGTACATCTTTACAACAGGGAATTCAGTAACATTTTGCTTGGTACACACATGAGGCCAATCTGCACAGTTTACTCTAGCAAGCAGCATAGTGGATGTGCCTAAATAAAAAGAAAATGCACATTTTTATAAATGTTAATGTAGAAAACTCAGTTGTTGAGAACTGTTAATGTCTTTGTATCCCGTTCTTATTTCAACTTCTCGGCAGCATGACACACTCCCAGTGCACTCTCTTCCCTTGGTTCTTTGCAGCACCTCCTCCCATTAGCTGCAGCCTCTCCCCAGCTGCCTCCTTTTGTTCCATTTTGCAGGCTCTTCCGCCAGTGAAGTCGGGAGTGCCCTCAAGGCTCAATTTAAGTTGCTTTCTCTTCTTGTTCTTCACTCTCTTTTAGACAATCTCAATAATCAACAACAACCTAATAAATCCTAAATTTATAGCTTTGGCCCAGGATCCTCAAAGTTCCAGATCCATGTATCCATACTGCCTTCTCTAGGTCCCTTTGAACAGAAACATCCTCAAACTCAAGACATCTAAAACCAAACATGATTTCTTTCCTCTGAACAGTAGTGAACGTTGCCATCCTGTGCAACTCTGAAAGCAAAGTATCACCTTTCACACCTCTTTGTTCCTAAACTCCGCAGGTCTTACATCATCAATCCGCATGCCTTCCAATTTTACCACCTAAATTTTGAGTACCTCTTATATCTGTCCCTTTCTCTTTACTGCCACCACTCTAGTCATCACTTCTCCTAATTCATCTCCCAGAATTTAACATGTCTCTACACTGAAGCTAGCGATATCTTTTCAAAACTCAAATCTATTTTGATATCAGCTCACCTCTACCAATTTTACCAGTCAGGTCTTTCCACCCTTCAGATCTCTGCATGTGTGACCATTTCAGAGAAGCCTCCATTGACACCTTGATATACATCTGATTCTTATACTCCTAAAGGACCATGCTCTTTTCCCTACCTCATCATGGAGTTACGTGCTCATTTGTGTTGTTGTATGATTTGAGCTTCCTGAGAGCAGGGACTGTGTCTGGTTTCCTCATCACTGGTTTTCCAGAATCTAGAGCAGTCCTCGTACATGAATACCTTAAATATGTGTGTGAATATACTATCTAGGGCCTCCATGATATTCACCTAGGGCTTCTCTGATAGCTCAGACTTCTCTAATGGCTCAGACAGTAAAGTGTCTGCCTGCAAAGTGGGAGACCTGGATTCAATCCCTGGATAGGTAAGATCCCCTGGAGAAGGAAATGGCAACCCACTCTAGTACTCTTGCTTGGAAAATCCCATGGACAGAGGAGCCTGGTAGGCTACAGTCCACAGGGTTGCAAGGAGTCAGACACGACTGAGCAACTTCACTTCACTTCACTTCTCTGATAGCTCAGTTGGTAAAGAATGTGCCTGCAATGCAGGAGACCCCAGTTTGATTCTTGGGTTGGGAAGATCCCCTGGAGAAGGGATAGGCTACCCACTCCAGTATTCTTGGGTTTCTCTTGTGGCTCAGCTGGTAAAGAACCCGCCTGCAATGTGGGAGACCTGGGTTCAATCCCTGGGTTGGGAAGATCCTCTGGAGAAGGGAAAGGCTACCCACTCCAGTATTCCGGCCTGAAGAATTCCACAGACTATATAGTCCATGGGGTCACAAAGAACTGGACACAACTGAGCGACTTTCACTTTTTACTTTCACTTACAACCTGTCTCAACAGTATAATTTCATACATATTTATTTAAACTAAATAATTTCTTTTCAGCCTGAGAAAACATACAGCAGAACCTCAAAGAGAAATTCCTACTTGTTCTATACTAATACAGTTGACCCTTGGAAAGCACTGTGCAGGCCCACTTACAGATCTGTTTCAATAGTAAGTGCTACAGTGCCATATGGCCCAAGGTTGGATGAATCCATGGATGTGGAAACTTGGATACAGAGCAGATGTGTATGCTGCTGCTGCTAAGTCGCTTCAGTCGTGTCCGACTCTGTGCGACCCCATAGACGGCAGCCCACAAGACTCCCCCGTCCCTGGGATTCTCCAGGCAAGAACACTGGAGTGGGTTGCCATTTCTTTCTCCAATGCATGAAAGTGAAAAGTGAAAGTGAAGTCACTCAGTTGTGTCCAACTCTTAGCGACCTCATGGACTGCAGCCTACCAGGCTCCTCTGTCCATGGGATTTTCCAGGCAAGAGGACTGAAGTGGGGTGCCATTGCCTTCTCCAGCAAATGTGTACATGGAGGGCCAAACCTGTTATACTTGGATTTTCTCCTGCATGGAAAGTCAACGCCCCTAATCCCTGCGTTGTCTAAGTCAACTGTATAAGCAAAGTCCTCCAGTTCTCCAAAATATATAGTTAGGTGCAGAGATATCAAAAACCAAATAACAAAGTACCATACAACTCAGCTAATGAAAGAAAGGAAGAAAATCTAATAAAAGGAAATTTTAATATAGTATTAGGTCAAAGAAGGAATCTTTGTATATCAATTTAATCCCAAATTCTAAATTAGGATATAACCTACCCATATGACTAAAATTGCGAAACACAATATTTTAATATTTTATCATCAAAAGTTTTAATACTCAAAATCCATCCTTACATTACGATCCTAGATTCTATCTCATAGGGTCTAGTCTGTCTTACAAACCTGCTACCTAAACAATGTCTATTGCATATTATGTATCCAATAAAAATTTGTGAAATGTACCCTGATTTATTTCTTCATGAACAAATTTTCAGTGTTTACATTAAAGTATGTTAATACCTGAATATTATATGAGCTACAAAGACAAATCTTTATTCCTTCTAGGCTCAGATCTACTCTATAAAGTTCTCTTCTCCTTTATTCTAGTCATTTAGTCAATAAATATCTGCATGCACTGGTGCTTGCTCAGGTGGAGCATCATACTATGTATTGCCACCAAAGGACGGGACATGGTGTCATAAAAAATGTAGTTCTTTCCCTTCAATAAAGCATCCTCAATGGGCCTACCACCGCTTAAAATGTCCCAGCAGTCCAAGCTGAAAACTTTGATGTTATCTTTAAAACTGAAAAAAAGAATATTGATATATATTATTTAAAAAGTGATAAGGCTACTTATACTGAAGTTATCACATTTTAATTTTCTTTGCTGTAAAATGGTTTCAATACTTAATCATGTTTCAAGTGGAGTAGTCTAATGTTCTAAGATTGCTGTAGTATTACACTCCACATATTTTAACAACACAGCAATTTCAAATAAGGAAGAAAAAAACAGACATTTGCTGCCACCTTGTGACTGAGTATAAAATATTCTTCATCCTCTTGGACTAAGAAATAAAAAGTGGCTTTTCCCCAAAACAACATGAAAGATTATACAACTAAACACCCAAAGTATTACAATATTGTCCTAGTTTATTACAATATTGTCCTAGTTTATAAAATTATAGTATAGGCTTCATCAAATAGACACAAAACATTATTGTTACCTATAGTATGCATTTCTATATGAAGCCCCATGAACGTCCAAAATAATCCACCTATCTGATATCTAATTACTAAAAGAATTGTTATTCATAAAGAACATACTAACTGAAAAAAGAAATCAAGTCTTTAGGTTGGTTAATCTGCTTTTTTGTTCTACAAACACATACAACTCAGAGTCCTTGCATTGAGGGGTCAGGTCTTTATTTGGTCATTAACAGAGAAGAAAGTAAGAGAACCTCTTTTCATTTTCATTTGGTATCTAGCCAAATGGGCTGGGGATAGGGGATAATTCTAGTATTCAGGGACATTATCCAACTACTATTTTATTATGGTTACATTTTCCTACTTTTTCTTTCTTCTAATCATTTACCAGTAAGGCTGGAAAACCTAAGAGAAGAAACTTAAATCAGTCTGTAGATTGCAACCATAAAGGAGAACTAGAGAGTGACAGGATCCGCTTTAAAAAAAAATTAGGTATCATATTATCTACAGACTTAATTATCCCTTCACACACACACACACGCACACACACAAGTTGCATACCAGTACACCTTTTCCACAAAATAAAACAAAATTTATGAAACTCTACTATATTTGCTAATTTATTTACTCAACAATTATTAAACACGAGATATTCTGTAATGTAAGACAATGCACCAAGTCCAATGAACTGAGTATAAGGCATACTTTCTTTCCATAAGGAACTTACTAAATAATAAAAGAGGCTGTAAGCTAATGTCCCAAAAAACTAAATGGTGGATGCATTTCTGGAGTAGCCAAGAAAAAGCCCATTTAGCCATAACAGCTTTTATTAACAAGAAAAACAGAGTAAGAAGAAATCATATTAAAGATACAAAGCATGATATGGACTATCTTATTCGAATGATTATAAAATATTATACTTACCTAGTCTATTACTCTCTCTTTCTTACTAACACTAACAGGCCTCCCTACTCCTCCTTTTGTCTTTGCTGGGACAGTGGCATAGACATTTTGAGTTCATTGCTTGGATTACTGTTTATCTACCACTGAATCAGGTTTCATAGAATAGCTAAAATAAAAGGATTCTGGCTATTAAGAAATTCCCTACCCATGAAAAGCTAACTGTATAGCTTCAAGAACACTGGGATCTTAGAGCCTTCATTAGACTGTGAGACTATAGTTAATATTTAGTATATGTTTAATAATATTTAACAGTAACTGGCACATAGTAAGCACTCAGTAAATGTTTGCTGAATGACTGAATTCAGCCAAAAAGTTTACTGGATTAAGTATAAAGCTATAAGACAGTTTAATGAAGACAATCAAAAGGAATGCTCCTAACAGTTTTGAAACTCATGGTTCCTTAACTTATTAACCGTGAAGTATTAACTTATACTGAAGTTATCACTTTTTAATTTTCTTTGCTGTAAAATGGTTTCAATACTTAATCATGTTTCAAGTGGAACAGTCTAATGTTCAGTATTAACTTATTATGTTTGTTGTGGAGACACAAACATAATAATCTGAAATTTTATGTGGTTTTCTACATCTTTAGCGTGACACAATTTTACAAACAGCTGTAGCTCAGAACCAGGAAAATAAACATGCCTACAGCAGTGTAATACCTTTCAGTTTAACTGCCACATCGATATAGGACTGCAGAAATGCCATGGATACTGCTTGCCCTACATTAAAATAAAAAATTAGATAGATATTACAACATACATATTTCTAAAGCATCCATACTTATATATAACAAACATATAGATTAATGGGGTATCTCAGAATTATTTTATACTAAGAAATATTCTAATATGCAGCACTCAGTATTGTCCACACATTCAAGAGAGTTCCACATACAACTAATTTTCTACATTCATATGGCAAGGAGTATAGTTGAATGGCTATTGTTAAAAGCAATATAATGCCTATAAACCTACAATAACTGTTAATCTATTGAAATCATTAGCTTGAATAACAACAATTTTCCAAATTAGTAAGCTTAACATCTAGTTTAATCATAATCTTCAATTTATAAGTCAGATATATATAATCAGGGCTTCTCTGGTGGCTCACACGGTAAAGAATCTGCCTGCAATGCAGGAGGCTCAGATCCCCTGGAGAAGGGAATGGCAACCCACTCCAGTATTCTTGCCTGGAGAATCCCGTAGGCAGAAGTGCCTGGCGGGCTAGAGTCTATCGGATTGCAAAGAGTCAGATATGACTGAGCGACTAACACTTTGACTGAATATACATAATCAGTTTTACAACCCTAGAAACAGCTCCAAAGTAAGTTGTTTAAAAGTGTGGGACATATGAAAGCTATGTCATTTTACAATGTGTAATAACAGAATGAAAAAGTAAAATCTGCCTACTTTAACTGTCCTAATATGCAGTACAGTAGTCACCTCTAAAGGTTCATAATACTCACAGCCAGCATAGAAAAGCACTATGCTGTCAGAAGCCGTTACTGTCGCATGAAATGTCTCTTCCGTTAATTCCACAGTGAGTTCCAAAGGTAACTGTCTCTTCCTGTCTCTGTAAACAGTTTCTTCCACTTCATCATCTTGAATTTCTGAAATGTTTGAAGAGAAATTAATGTAAATATAAATGTATAATTTAAAACATTTAAGCTCTTCTCCCAGGCAAGCATATGAAAATTTGGCACTTCACAGAAACTCATGAATTCATACTATCTTAATATTTAAAATGCATGATATTTAGAAAACTTTCTAGTTGTCTGGCTTCCTATCTTAAATGACTCTCAGATGCTTCCTGACCTAGAAATGATCAAGTTTTAGTTAATTCCAAAAGGAATTACTTACACTTGTCAAGAAATAATATAATAAATATAAATATAAAAAGAATATACTTGTCAACAAATAACATTTGCTTCTAATCAATATATTAATTTATAACCTAAAAAAGTCCTACCACACATGTTTGACCGTATTTCTTTAGCTTCTACTACACAGCAAACACTGTGATGGACACTAAGGAAAGTGGTAAGCAAAGCAGACACAGTCCTGACCATACAGTTTCTATCTATGGAAAAATCAGTCAATAAACTCATCACTAAATAAATATATAACTATAAATGTGATCAGTTTAAGAAGAAAGGCAAAAGATACAGTGAGAGATTTTAAGAGGGAGATTTAAATTGGGCAATCCAAAGCCTACCAGACAATCAAGAAAAGAATGTTTTAGATAAAGAAAACAACATATGCAAAGACTCGGGGACATAAAAGAGCTCAGCATCCCCTAGGCACCAAGGGAAGGCACATTTGACTAAAACGAAATAGACTGAAGGAATGACGTGAGAAAACTCTAGGGTTTCTAGATCATGTGTGTATTAGTCACTCAGTTCAGTTCAGTCACTCAGTCGTGTCCGACTCTTTGCGACCCCACGAATCGCAGCATGCCAGGCCTCCCTGTCTATCACCAACTCCCGGAGTTCACTCAGACTTACGTCCATCGAGTCGGTGATGCCATCCAGCCATCTCATCCTCTGTCGTCCCCTTTTCCTCCTGCCCCCAATCCCTCCCAGCATCAGAGTCTTTGCCAATGAGTCAATGCTTCGCATGAGGTGGCCAAAGTACTGGAGTTTCAGCTTTAGCATCATTCCTTCCAAAGAAATCCCAGGACTGATCTCTTTCAGAATGCACTGGTTGGATCTCCTTGCAGCCCAAGGGACTCTCAAGTGTCTTCTCCAACACCACAGTTCAAAAGCATCAATTCTTCGGCACTCAGCTTTCTTCACAGTCCAACTCTCACATCCATACATGACGACAGGAAAAACCATACCTTGACTAGACGGACCTTTGTCGGCAAAGTAATGTCTCTGCTTTTGAATATACTATCTAACTTGGTCATAACTTTTCTTCCAAGGAGTAAGCGTCTTTTAATTTCATGGCTGCAGTCACCATCTGCAGTGATTTTGGAGCCCCTCAAAATCAAGTCTGACACTGTTTCCCCATCTATTTGCCATGAAGTGATAGGACCAGATGCCATGATCTTCGTTTTCTGAATGTTGAGCTTTAAGCCAACTTTTTCACTCTCCTCTTTCACTTTCATCAAGAGGCTCTTTAGTTGCTCTTCACTTTCTGCCATAAGGGTAGTGTCATCTGCGTATCTGAGGTTATTGATCTCTCTCCTGGCCGAATCTTGATTCCAGCTTGTGCTTCCTCCAGCCCAGCGTTTCCCATGATGTACTCTGCATATAAGTTAAATAAGCAGGGTGACAATATACAGCCTTGACGTACTCCTTTTCCTATTTGGAACCAGTTAGTCACTCAGTTCGGAGAAGGCAATGGCACCCCACTCCAGTACTCTTGCCTGGAAAATCCCATGGATGGAGGAGCCTGGTAGGTTGCAGTCCATGGGGTTTCTAAGAGTCAGACATGACTGAGCGACTTCACTTTCACTTTCCACTTTCATGCATTGGAGAAGGAAATGGCAACCCACTCCAGTATTCTTGCCTGGAGAATCCCAGGAATGGTGGGGCCTGATGGGCTGCCATCTATGGGGTCGCACAGAGTCGGACACGACTGAAGCGACTTAGCAGCAGCAGCAGTCACTCAGTTGTGTTCAATTCTTTGTGACCCCACGGACTGTATGTAGCCTGCCAGGCTCCTCTGTCTATGGGATTCCCCAGGCAAGAATATAGGAGTGGGTTGCCCTTTCCTCCTCCAGGGGATCTTCCTGATCCGGGATTGAACCCGCATCTCTTATGTCTCCTTCTCCTGCATTGGCAAGCAGGTTCTTTACCACTAGTACCACATGGAAAGCCATAAGAGGCCATATAAACCAAGAAATTTTGATTTTATTCTATGTATATTGAGTTATGGGTAGATTCTGAATATGTAAAAATCATTTCATTAACCACAATATGTAGAAATATTGAATCATTATGGTATACAACTAAAACTAATATAATGTTACATATCAATTAAACCTAAAAAAAAAAAACTTCATTAAGACAGACAGACCCACCCACCCATTCATTCATCTATCCATTAAAATATGTAGTAAACACACATACACACACATATTCTGAATTCACAAATGTCCTGTTGGAAGTTTGTACAGATCATATGGTAACACTGGAGGAACATCTAACTTGATTAGAGACAATTAAAGCTTCCTAGAAGCTGACACTAGCTGAACATTATTAAAAGAAAAATGAAACTTAAGGAGGAAGCAGAGGAATAAGAGTAACATGAACAGCATGTACAAAGCAACAGTGGCATGAAAAAGCATGATGAAACTGGAACTCTGAATGTCGACCAAGCATCTGATAGTAACAATTCTTATCCAAAATCACTGCAGATGGTGACTGCAGCCATGAAATTAAAAGACGCTTACTCCTTGGAAGAAAAGTTATGACCAACCTAGGTAGTATATTCAAAAGCAGAGACATTACTTTGCCAACAAAGGTCCGTCTAGTCAAGGCTATGGTTTCTCCAGTAGTCATGTATGGATGTGAGAGCTGGACTGTGAAGAAAGCTGAGTGCCGAAGAATTGATGTGTTTGAACTGTGGTGTTGCAGAAGACTCCTGAGAGTCCCTTGAGGAGATCCAAGCAGTCCATTCTAAAGGAGATCAGTCCTGGGTATTCTTTGGAAGGAATGATGTTAAAGCTGAAACTCCAGTACTTTGGCCACTTCATGCGAAGAGTTGACTCACTGGAAAAGACTCTGATGTTGGGAGGGATTGGGGGCAGGAGAAAAAGGGGACGACAGAGAATGAGATGGCTGGATGGCATCACCGACTCTATGGACGTGGGTGTGGGTGAACTCTGGAAGTTGGTGATGGACAGGGAGGCCTGGGGTGTTGCAATTCATGGGGTCACAAAGAGTCAGATGCGACTGAGCGACTGAACTGAACTGAACCATTTAGATGTAGTAATAGCATTATGCTAATTTTAAAAGAATCCTTACATGTCTGAAATACAGGGAAATATTTATGGATGAATTTATATGCTTGGAATTAGGTGAAAAATAATAAGTAAAGGGCTATGATTGTAACAGGATTAGCCACTGACTGATGGTAGTTGGGTGAGGCCAGGAAATGGTTATCTGGAGGTTTGTTCCATTATCCTATTTTATGATACATTTATAATTCTCTGTAATAACATATTAAAAAGTAAGGAAGTGAGAAAGACAATGCATTCAGAAAACTAAACTATTATTTTCCATATGATTTCCAATACCATAAAAGACTAGATCTAGATTAGTAGCATATCAGCAATTTTTAGCTGTGTGACTCTAGTCAATTACATAACTCTAGGAGTTTCAGTGTTCAAAGCTGTGAACCATAAGACTTACACTATTAATTTTAAGATACTTTCAAATATCAGATTCTATGACACTAAAAGTTATGCCCTCAATATCAAAATTAATAAAGGCCAATTTTCTCCTTTACAGTATTTTCTTACTATTCACATATTTTCACTTTCCTGCCAGTCCACTCTTATTTCCTAATCCATCCTTTCTTCTCTTACCTTGTTCTAACACCTTTCTGCTTTCCCATTCTCTTAATAAGCCATTTTAGTTTTTAAATATATTCACTCCTCAGCTCTACATTTCACCTACTTATCAACAT
Organism: Ovis aries; assembly: GCF_016772045.2. Taxonomy (NCBI): domain Eukaryota; kingdom Metazoa; phylum Chordata; class Mammalia; order Artiodactyla; family Bovidae; genus Ovis; species Ovis aries. The sequence continues at coordinate 11,646,739 of NC_056060.1, read as the reverse complement.
GTATATATATTCTTTTTAGTCACCTAAGTTTTTTTCATACTCTTTTTGTAGAACCCAGTTCATTTAATTCTGACTCATTGTTGTGTTCATTCCCTTTGAAGAGCATTTTTCTGTATATTCCACTTTTACATGATAACAAACTCCTTCCAAACCTCATCTATCTTTCCTAATTAATGAGAAGGAATGAAAATAAGAGGGCAATTGTGTATTTGGGCACAACATCATACTATATTATGAGTCAATATGGGTTACAAACATAGGAAATTAAGACCAAACACCCCCCACCCCCAAAACACAAGAACTGGGCTGAGGAGCAAAGACAGGAGAGAGAAAAAATGAGAAGGCAGCACCAGAGGGCAAGCTGAAGCCAGAGAGTCACTAAGTAAAATGAGACATGGCAACAAAATTTTGAAAAAGGCAACTTCCACTGAGGACAGGAATCCTGTTAAACTGACACCTGGATGATTCCTGTGACTTTGAAAGTTTGAATATATGAAAGGTGATAGGAACAAAGCAAGGAGCACAAGACCAGAACACAGACCTGCCTGAATAATGATGATGTTATGGAGAACTCCGGCTTAAACCATTAGCAGTTCTAACCTCTGTATACCAGAAAACTAGAGCAGTGCTCAAACCATGAAGCTGGTCATATATCAGTTAAAGCTCAGAGGCCTTCCTATTCATAATTAACAGATCTCATGAAAAGAATATGCAAATTCCTTCCTTCCTGGGACTCATAACAACAGGACTACATAAAAAGTATTTACTCAACAGGACTCATGATAAAAATTCAATAATTTACTAAACAGGATACATTTAGTAAATGCACAAGACATAATCCCTGCCTTAGAAGTTTCTAATAGACCAGTACAGAAGGGAGAAAAACAAATGAGCAATTTCAGAATAGGATATGTTATAAAGAAGTGTCAGGAATGATAATGGTTATAAATGAAATTTCAAGTCAGAATGCTCCACATGCCATTTGTGACTTTGTGCAGATCATTTAACTCTGCCAAAACACAGCTTCTTCATCTACAATGAAGGTGACCTCAGCTAACTCAGAGGATAACAATCAAAGTAAATAATGTGTGGGAAATAGCCTTGAAAACTGTAGAATACTTCAAAAGGTAAGCAATAAAACAATAAAAAGAAAAACAGAATTGGCAAAATTCTGTTAAAACTAACGTTAAAATTATTTTGACATTATGTTAAAATTAATTTAACGTTAAAATATTAATTTTAAATATTTAAATGTTAAAACAATTATTATTTTTAATGTATTAAAAATAACATTAAAAATAAGTATAAAAATGTTATCAAAGTTTACTCCTTTTACTGTTAACAAGTGGATTCATTTACAACTACAAATATATAACTATTTTCATCAGAATTTCATACCCTAATAGGAATAACAAAAATAAATATTATATTGTGGCTCCTGGGTCCTTTTTAAACATGGAATAGACCAGTAGCACTGAAAGGACTGGAGGATAAAGGCACAGGCAGAAAGAGAAGCCTGATATATAACAATGAAAGGTATCACACTAAGCGAAATAGAGCATCCTTGTATCTTTTCGCCTAATCAACTTGCTAAAATGTGATTCAGAATTAATTTCTTCAGGTCTCTTCCTATTCTTGACTGTGAAAGTTAATTCACTGAAATTTCATTGACCTTAAGGATGCTGGGCAGAAATGGGAGGGGAACATGGGCATCAGAAAAACACATTACCTATATTTAGCTCTTCCATGTCTTCATATTTGACCATTTCCTCAATGTTCATGGTACTTTCCAGATGGAATACTATTAAATCAATATGACTTAATGACAAAAATTCCACTTGCGTGTCCTAGAAATACATTAATTTTAAAAGATATGACTAGAATATAATGAACCATTTTAATATATTTTACTTGTTTGACACTAAAAAGAAATTAAACTTGTGAATTTCAATTTTAATATTTAAAAATAAAAATGGGAAATTAACTCCACAATATTAAAAGTATCTAAACATTATAGAAAGATAGTGCATGCTACTAGAAAAGGCAAAACACGGAACTGAAAGTCTCATTTGCTTCTTGTCACAGTTACATTCTGCTGAAATCTGAAGTATTTTAACAGTAAGTCCTACCTCAATACAAGATACAAATATATGCAATTTTATTGCAAATAGCACCAAAATTCTTTTGATATTTTACATGACTTAGTGACCAAATCACCACCACCACTCAAAATAATACTTAATCCTAAATAATTCCACTAGAGAGGCCCCTGGTGGCCTAGCAGTTAGGATTGGGGCTTTCACTGCCCTGGCCTGGGTTCAATGCCTGGTTGGGGAATTTAGATCCCACAAGTTGTGTGGCATGGCCAAAAAGAAGGGGGAAAAAAGTAATTTAATAAAAATAAATAAATAATTCCACTACAAAGTTCAATTGACTGTTTAGCCATAAACATAAAAATAATACCTGGCCCCAGGTATTTTAAGAATACCAAATTATATTCCATTGGAATTATTCCATTAAAATTTCTTACACTAAGGCTCAACCAAAACTTTTTTAAAACATGAAATTTTAGGCCACTAGATTATTTTAGTAATTAACCCTGCTGCAATCTCACAATCAAACTTGCACGGATGAGGAGTTGTTTCTTATGGATGAGCAAAGAAAGTGGTTTCTGGAGATGGAATCTACTTCTGTGAAGCAGCTCTAAAGATCGTTGCTATGAGAACAAAAGATTGAGAATCTTACAAAAACTTAGTTGATAGAGCAGCAGCAGAGTCTGAGGGGATTGATTCCAATTTTGAAAGAAGTTCTACTGTGGGTAAAATTCTACCAAGTAGCATTGCATACTACAGAGAAATCATTTGTGAAAGGAACAGTCAATCAATGTGGCAAACTTCATTTTTGTCTTATTTTAAGAATTGTCACCGCTACCTCAACCTTCAGCAACTACTGTCTTGATCATTCAGCAGCCATCAACATCAAGGCAGGGTCCTCCATGAGCAAAAAGATTACAACTCACTAGAAGCTCAGATGACAATTAGCATTTTTTAGCAGTAACTATTTTTTAACTAAAGGTACATACATTAATTTTTTTAGACATAACGCTATTGCACATTTAACAGACTACAGTATAGTATAAACATAACTTTCATATGTACTGGGAAAACAGCATGAACTTTAATTCTTCTATAAAACTTTTCCCCAATAACAAAGTAAGTCCTATTTTGGAATCCTTTATCTAATAGTAAAAATAAAATAAAAAAACAGCTTCAGTAAGTATTCTTTTGATTACCTGGTCTAAAAGCAAAGCATAATGACCTCACAGTACACATATTTGAACAGTATTACAGTTCTCAAAGTATTTAACTATTTGGTCTTATAAAATATAAGTTAGAAGGAGAGGTTTTATAACTATTTCACAAATGAGAAAACTGAGCTGGAAGAAGTTAATTCAGTTATCTGGGCCCAGAACAAGTAGGAACGGAGTCAAGTCTTCTGACTCTTTAACTCAGTACTCATCAGTCAGTTCAGTTCAGTTGTTCAGTCGTGTCCGACTCTCTGCGACCCCATGGACTGCAGCATGCCAGGCTTCCTTGTCAAACACCAACTCCCAGAGTTTATTCAAACTCATGTCCATCGAGTCGGTGATGCCATCCAACCATCTCATCTTCTGTTGTCCCCTTCTCCTCCTGCCTTCAATCTTTCCCAGCATCAGGGTCTTTTCCAATGAGTCAGTTCTTTGCATCAGGTGGTCAAAATATTGGAGTTTCAGCTCAGCATCAGTCCTTTCAATGAATATTCAGGACTGATTTCCTTTAGGATTGACTGGTTTGATCTCCTTGCAGTTCAAGGGACTCAAGAGTCTTCTCCAACACCACAGTTCAAAAGCATCAATTCTTCGGTGCTCAGCCTTCTTCACAGTCCAACTCTCACATCCATACATGACTATTGGAAAAACCATAGCTTTGACCAGATGGACCTCTGTCAGCAAAGTAATGTCTCTGCTTTCTAATATGCTGTCTAGGTTGGTCATGGCTTTTCTTCCAAGGGGCAAGCGTCTTTTAATTTCATGGCTGCAGTCACCATCTGCAGTGATTTTGGAGCCCCCCAATAAAGTCTCTCACTGTTTCCATTGTTTCCCCATCTATTTGCCATGGAGTGATGGGACCAGAGGCCATCATCTTAGTTTTTTGAATGTTGAGTTTTAAGCCAGCTTTTTTACTCTCCTCTTTCACTTTCATCAAGAGGCTCTTTTTTAGTTCCTCTTCACTTTCTAGCATAAGAGTGGTGTCATCTGCATATCTGAGGTTATGGATATTTCTCCCAGCAACCTTGATATCTGAATCCAGTACTCATACTATAGACTTATGCAAGAGAATTTAAGTTTAAACTATCTGACCATTTGTAAACATATCAACAATTTTTTAGCATATGTTTAAAATATTTAGAAGATATTCTGAAGAGTTCTTAATTAAGAAAAATTTAAGGAAATTTTTAAGAATTTAAGAAATTCAAAAATTTAAGAAATTTACAAAGGAAATACAGGTGATCTCACTAGTCAAAGTTATCAAAGACATGCAAATTAATATGGAAACTTTTTTTGTGTATAGAAATAATTTTTTTAAAACATTGGGGGGTTCATGTTTGGGAATGCATGTAAAAATTAAAGATTTTAAAATTTAAAAAATAAAAAACTAAAATTAAAAAAAAATAAAATTTTTGATATGGAAACTGAAAAATGTGAAAAGCAGTTAACACATGCACAAATAAATTATATATGTCCTTATAGAAGAAAAAAAAAAATAAAACATTACTACTCAGTACTGGCAAAGATGTATGAAGAACAAGGAATTCTAAATTCTTCTGGTAAAATAATATTTCTGGAAGGAAATTTGACTGTGTATTTTAAAATTCCCATTGACATGTACACACTGCTATGTTTAAAATAAAATGCCTTCCCATGGAAGAAAAGAAAGAAAAATCACATTCAGGAAAAAAAAAAATATGAAAGTCAATTAACTTCACACATGAAAAGTAAAACAGTAGAATCCAAAGAAAACAAAAACACTAATCTGAAAAGATATATGCACTCCAGTCTTCACAGTAGCATTATTTGCAATAGCCAAGATATGGAAGCAACCCAAGCGTCTATGAACAGACAAGTGGGTGAAGATGTGGCATACACATGCGATGAAATATCACTCTGCCATAAAGAAAGAGTGAAATTTTGTCATTTCCAATAACACAGATGGACCTGGAGGATATTGTGCTCGATGAAATAAGTCAGGCAGAAGAAGACAAATGCTGTACATTATCACTTATATGTGGAAGTTAAAACATAAAACAAATTAATGAATATAACAAAGCAGAAACAGACTCACAGATATAGAGTACAAACTAATGGTTACCAGTAGAAAGAGGGAATGGGGGAGGGGATTAAGAGGTACAAACTACCATGAATAAAATAAATAAGTCACAAGGATATATTGTACAGCATAAGGAATACAGCCAGTAGTTTATAATAAGTTTAAATGAAGTATAATCTATAAAATTTTTAAATCACAAAAAAGATTAATTAAAGTGGTTAAAGGCCCGAGCTCTGAAAAAGAAAAATCTCATTTAACAAAATTTACTTCTAGAAATTTAGCAAAGGGAAATAAATCAGTGATGCCCAAAACAGTGTTTAAAGGCAGGCATCACAGCACAATACCAAGTAATGAAATATAACTGTATGTGAAAGGTAGAATGTATATAGCATGAACCTAAATTTCTTTAAAAAGATGTATATGTAGATATACATATCGGAGAAGGCAATGGCACCTCACTCCAGTACTCTTGCCTGGAAAATCCCGTGGATGGAGGAGTCTGGTGGGCTGCAGTCCATGGGGTCGCTAAGAGTCAGACACAACTGAGTGACTTCACTTTCACTTTTTACTTTCATGCATTGGAGAAGGAAATGGCAACCCACTCCAGTGTTCTTGCCTGGAGAATCCCAGGGACAGGGGTGCCTGGTGGGCTGCCGTCTCTGAGAGTCGCACAGAGTCGGACATGACTGAAGTGACTTGGTAGCAGCAGCAGCAGATATACATATATTTATATAAATATACAAACATACATGGAAAAAGATTAACAAATGAAAATAACACACAACAGTTGAAAATATTAACAACAGTTATCTCTGAATAGTGGCAATTCATAGAATTTTCCTGTAATAAGCATACCTTACTTTAGGACCATGTGTATTAACCTCTTTTAAATAAGCACACGTTGTAGAACAATATAGGAAATGACCAACCTCTTCTGGTCTTCTGACGATAACATTAGTATCCTGAGGAATGTCCACTTCCGAAGAGTCCCTTTATCAAAATGGAAATAAATGTTATATGTTGCCATCCAGGAGGTCAATCTAAAATTGAACTGAAAATTTTATACTAAAAATGTTTATGAAAAAAGATTACAATTTAGTGAGTCTGAGAAATTTTTCATGTAAATACAGACCAGGTTTTCTATACTCTATCTTAATCTACACCTTCAATTTAGTAAAGTTTAAAGGTCTAAATATTAATCAAGCTGATAATTAATGACTTAAACTCAGCAACTGGCTCTTAACTATATTAGAATTTATTAGAGATTTGAATTTATTTACCAGTGAACACATTACCAAGAAAAATATTAGTGTCTTGCTAAATAGAGAATATACCATTCCATGTTTAAAATACCTTAACAAAAGTAGAACTCCAGCTTTTCCCAGAAGACGCCAAGCAACCCATTCTGCAGTTGTTCTATCAGCTTCATAAGTAGCTTGTTGACCAACAATAAAAACCAATGGTAATCCTAGTTGTAGATGAACAGTTGAAACTTGTCTAGGATCTCCAGCAACTTCGGTCTTCATTTAGAAAAAGAACAAAACGTCTTCACTATGTGATAATAATGTTCCAACATTTGGATTTAAACCCTGCTAATAATAAGTGAAAAAACAAGTCTGTGAAATAAATCCACAATTAACAAAAATGGTCTCATGGTTTTCTAAGTTTCATGCTCCCATGTACCTATATAATTTAAACTAACATGAAACTAACAAATTTTACAAGTAGTTATACAGATATTTACAACCATAAAGAATAAGGATATCATAGAGAAACTAAAAAAAGCAATAAATAAAACTGTGGTGTTGCTGAATAGAGAGATTTGAAATGAAAACAAAACACATAACGAATCCTTCCATATAAGAATTTAACATATATAATGACATATTACAGAACAATGAGGAACATCTGAGCTGACAGCAGCTTGAACACACATCTTACTTCACTCCTTTCAGAAATCCCAGGACAACTTCAGCAGTAGGATTTTTCAAAACAGATGAACATACATACATGAAGGGAAAAGAGTAAAGGCAGCAATGTCTTAGAAGCTAGAGAACAACAAAATCCTAAGCCATGAGAGGAAAGGATAGGAAACAATTTCACTTTAACTGCAGAATCCTAAAACTGCTCAGGAACTGTCAGTGCCTGGAGCCTCTGGAAGAGGGAAAGAAGGAGTAGAAGGGGAATGATGGCAGGAAGGCTCTAGAGTAAGAAAGAACAGACAAAACCTTTGGAGAAGCAGTTAGATCTCTAGATCGTCTTCCCTAACTCCATGAGCTTAGGCGACTACCCCTGCATCATACCAGAAGAAATCTGGGGGGACTGCAGGAACAGCTGAGTGTGAATACCATGCTCAAAGCAGAGGGACTGAGCAACCAGATGCTGAGACTCATTCTATCCCCTCCCTGCTCAGTTTCTGGTAGCTAGCAGCTAGACTTCTGTATTCCAGCAGAAAACTGGAAGATCCTTCTCTGGGGATCCTGAACAACCACAAGTTAAAGCCTAAAGCTACTGACACTGTGGCTCACCAAAAAGCTGCCCAGGTCCAACCACCCTATGGAGCTCAAAGTTAACAAGGCTGATCCACAGTCTCAGAATTTCCAGCCAACTTCTTTAGTTTCATATTCTAAATCATGAACGAGGAGCAATAAGCATCTGAGGAAAGCCTCTAACATGAAAGACCAGAACAAACAGAAAAACAAGTAACATGGAGAAAACAGATTATTCAGGAAGAAGAAAGGTTCAGAAAACCACCACGGATAAGCTCGAAAAGATGAGAAGATACTGAATCCACAAAATATGAAAACTAAAGTTGAATAAATCTGCCATAAAGTACGGCAAAAGACCGCTGGAAAATAGAAAAGATAATAAAATTGAGGGACTAGTTCAAGAGACTCAACATTCAAACAGGAGTCCCAGAAAGAAAGACGGGAGAAAACAGAAGGGAAGAAATCATGACTGAAATAAACACAGAAATTTCCCACAACTAAAGGAGCACGAGCTGCCAGATTGAAAGAGCCCACTGAGTAAAACAAGCATGGGGATAAAAGCAGATATGCACAAAGATGCTTTCTTGCAAATTTTCTAATAATAGAAAATCATTTTTCTAATCCTTAAAGTTTCCAGAGAGAAATCTGTATTTAGCTATGGTAGACATAATTCTAAGAGGACTCCCAAAATTTCTGGTGTGCTCATTTTAGATTATACCATGTAAGACGGTCACAGCACAATGGAGCAAGATTATCTGCTGGCTTTGAAGGAGAAACTTCCAATTCTTTTTTGAGAGGGCCACATGGCCAGAATCTGAGAACAGACCATAGGAGCTAAGAACAACACCAGCCATAAGCTAGCGAGAAGGTAGAAACCTCAGTCTCACAACCACACAGAACTGAATTGTCTAGACCTGAATGGGTATAACAGCCTGAAGGAACTGAAAAGCCTGGTTTCTTCTTTGAGTATTTGGAGAACCATAAGCAATTCAATATTAAAAAGTGAAAACAGGAATAGATAAGTAAGGCTGGAGAATTTGCAAAGGACCTGCTGCTAAGTCACTTCAGTCGTGCCCAACTCTGTGGAACCCATAGACGGTAGCCCACCAGGCTCCCCCATCCCTGGGATTCTCCAGGCAAGAACACTGGAGTGGGTTGCCATTTCCTTCTCCAATGCATGAAAGTGAAAAGTGAAAGAAAAGTCGCTCAGTTGTGTCTGACTCTTAGCGACCCCATGGACTACAGCCTACCAGGCTCCTCCGCCCATGGGATTTCCCAGGCAGGAGTACTGGAGTGGGGTGCCATTGCCTTCTCCGTGCAAAGGACCAGATCATTAAAAACCATGTATATCCTAAGAAAGTAGGCCTTCATTCTATAAATAATTGAAGCCATTTAGGAACTGCAAAAATTACCAGAACAAGATCATATATGTGTGTTTAAAATATATTACTATGCAAGCAACAGGGAGTATGAACTTAAAGAGAGGGAAATATAGGAATATAGACCAGATCAATTCCTATTACTAAAGTAGTACACAAGAGAGAAGAAGATAATAAAATTGAGGGACTAGTTCAAGAGACTCAACATTCAAACCTGGATTGTTTGAACCTGGATTAAAGCACTGGCTGTTAGAATGAAGAATTCTATTTCAGATCTAAAATCAGATGCAGAGAGATACAGGAATTGAGAATGATGTTCTAGGCTTCTGCCATGAGTGACTGGACAGTAAATCAACCAAGATAATGGAGCAAGAACAGATGGTAAAAGACAATGTCAGACACGTAGAGTTTAGGAGAAAGACATCTAATTAGTAGTTAAATATATGGGACTGTTGCTAAGTCGCTTCAGTCGTGTCTGACTCTGTGCGACCCCAGAGATGGCAGCCCACTGGGCTCCCCCATCCCTGGGATTCTCTAGGCAAGAATACTGGAGTGGGTTGCCATTTCCTTCTCCAATGCATGAAAGTGAAAAGTCAAAGTGAAGTCGCTCAGTCATGTCCGACTCTTAGAGACCCCATGGATTGCAGCCTACCAGGCTCCTCCGTCCAAGGGATTTTCCAGGCAAGAGTACTAGAGTGGGGTGCCATTGCCTTCACCAAAATATACAGGACAGGAACTTCAAAGAAAAATCTGACCTGAAAATTCAGATTTAAAAATCAAGAGTAGTTAATGCCATAGAAACAGACTGAGGGTGTGTTCTGAGCCCCTATCATTGTGTATGTAGCAAAGCACCCCAAAACCTAATGGCTTAAAATAAAAGAATCATTTCTGTTGTCCATATGTCTACAAACTCATCTCTGGCCCATGTTACATTTGTGGGGCATTTTGACTGGAGGGTGAAGGTTCCACTTTAAAAATGGCTCATTTACTAGTTAGCAAGCTATTGATGACTAGTATGAGCTCAGTCAGAGCTGTGGGCTGCTGCTGCTGCTGCTCCTAAGTCGCGTCAGTCATGTCTGACTCTGTGCAACCCCATAGATGGCAGCCCACCAGGCTCTCCTGTCCCTGGGATTCTCCAGGCAAGAACACTGGAGTGGGTTGCCATTTCCTTTTCCAATGCATGAAAGTGAAAACTGAAAATGAAGTCGATCAGTCGTGTCTGACTCTTAGAGACCCCATGGACCCTAGCCTACCAGGCTCCTCCGTCCATGGGGTCTTCCAGGCAAGAGTACTGGAGTGGGAAGCCATCGCCTTCTCCGGAGCTGTGGGCTAGGGGCCTCAATTTCTTTTCACATGACTTCTCCTCAGGCTCAATTTCACAGCAAAGTTGCCGGATTTCGAGAATGAGCCTATCATGATAATAAGATGCAGCTGTGCTACGTATCTACAACAATTAAATGTCCAGGAACCCTATCTGCTTAACACACAAACACAGAGATTCTCCAACCTGCATCTATTTTCATATGTTTAGAAGTGAAACAATGCATGTAACTGCAGTGATCATGCATTCAAAGTTTATCAAAAAGCCTGAATCCCAGCTTCCATTTTTATTAACGTTTATAGATAATGTTGACTGGTGAGTAGACAAAATCCTGAGAATTCTTAATATCTCAACATTGGCAGAAAAGGAAACGAGGATGGAGAGAAATAATGAAGAACTGTATAATGAACTCATGAGGGCTTTGTGGGGAAGTGGAAGATCAAACCAAAATCAGAGGATCTTCTCCCAAAGGACATAAGATAAATATTTCCCTCTCCCATGTGAACAGAAAGGAAAAAGACTCATATACTGTTTTGTTTTTTCTTAGTTGCTTGAAGTCAAAATCCAACCAAATAAAAACTGACCAAAATAAAGAACTCAAGAATGAAGCCAGTAGAACTGGGACTGATGAGCTCTGAATCTGTTTAAATACGAAAGCAGGGCTTTTTTCTTTTAAATGGGAATTATGATTATAGAACACAATATAAATACTATAACCTTTACAATGTAAAATAACACAAAACAAAAATCTGGAGGGCAAAGGGGAACTGAGATGGAAATATTCTCATCTTTTACACCAAGGAGCAAATCAATATTATCCAAAACGAAAATATACAGTTTTCTTAAAATAACAATTTTCACTTCTCAGTGTTTTCCATAATCATTTCAACACTTAAGACAGTATTTCCTAAACAGCCCTCTAATGATGAAACAATTTCTCAAAAGTTCCATAAATCCTCTAGTTTCTTATCAGTTTCTTTTTCTTCTAGTAAATTCAAATAAGATTAAATACAATGCTTTTTACTATAAAGTAGCTCATGCAATATATGTCCATGGATCCATTCATCCCTCTATTTATATGTATCCATATGAATGCAGAGATGACTGGTTGAACCTAACAGTTCATTTCTGAATGATGGGAACTGGTGGATTTAAAATTTTTCATTCTTTATACTTTGCCGCACTGTTTGAATTATTTATAGCACATATGCACAATTTTTATGTAAAAAGGATATGATGAGTGAGAAGGCCTATTGAAGGTTTTACATATGCTCAGGACAACCCTTTAAACATCCAGAGAGAAGTCAGTTGATCACCTACTGAGTCTAAGATTTTTCCAGTCTGACACTAAGGAAAGTGAGACACCAAAAATTCTATAATGCAAATATTTATAAACTTTTAAAACAGGAATCAAAACATTCACAAGAGGTCTTTTCTTAGCCTATGATGTAATCTTTGTGATCTTAGAATGGTCACAGTTCATTATAACCACCACAGAATAGTTCCACAGTTCATCATAACTACCATTATAATTACATAATGCTATATTGGGTTGTTCAAAACAACAACACTTCCAGGCATTAAAATATCATTTTATGAGTACACAGTTTATCCTCTAATCTACCTGTAATAAGGTACTACTCCTAAATCTGCCTAAATGAAATAAATATGTTCAAGGGGAAAAGATATACCTCATCTAAGTTAAATGCATATCTATGAATCAAAACAATAAATTTTACATACAAATTATCTAACATATTTAAACAAGACACATACCAGCAGAGGTGCTTCCATTGTCTTAATAAATCGATGAATGTTCAGTGTAGTCAGTGACTCTTTCATTAGTATTCTCCTACATGGCTGGGTCAAGTCCAAGACTGGTTTACAGTGAAAAAAGTAGAGATGTGGATATTCTATATCCTCAGGGCTGCAAATTAAAAATGAGGGACAGACCAACTTGAAGTTCAATGTGCGATTCTTCTACTATGCAGAAAGACATAATAAATCTCTTTGCCCTAAGCCTCGTGCTTTTGAATTACGGTTTTGGTAAAAGCCTAAAACAGTGTAACAAAATTAAGTGGCCCAAAGCAAAAAAAGAGAATAAAAGGAATTTTTGAGATGTATAAGCAATTTTTTTTCCTGAACTGTTTTATATGGTAACTTTTAAATTAGGTTAGAGACAGATCTACACAATTATTTTTAAATAATAGACTGTCACCTTGAGGACAATGAGATTACCTTAAAATATAGTTGCTTTTCTACAGCTATGCTAAATAAAGCTTTGTAACACAAATCTTCTAGGTTTAATTTAAACCCAAATCTGTTTTGAATAAACTTCAGCCAAAACATGCCTTAAGATAGACACCATGTGACACTTTGTGAGAGTTAGTGAGTCTGTATCTGAAATATTAGAAAACCCAGCAAATGTGGCTTATAATTTGAGTTTTGGCATTCCCTTCAAAATGAAAATTCAAAGATAAACTTATAGTAAGTAAGCTTTGCCAAAATTAAAATAATATTTTATAAATCTTCATATGGCATTAGTACAGTCTGGCAAAATACTACAAAATTTTATTTTTATAATGTTATTTTAATTATTGACACATGCTTCAACTGAGCACCAAGATTCACTACTTTTCATTAAAAAGCAATATCTAATAGATTCAATGATTAAAGAAATGATCACTCAAAGATTACTTAATGCTGACTATGTTAGGCCCTGTGCTAAATATAAAAGACTAAGATGAATAAGATATTTCACATCCTTGAGGGACATGGGCTAAAGGACATATATTTAGTAAAAAAAAAAAAAACCAAAAAACAAAAACATGGTTCATAAGGACTATAATACACAGGGTGCTATGAGAAACAAAGAAACAGTTCATTCTGCTAAAGTCAGGGAAGAGGAGGAAGGAAGGGGAAAGGAGGATCATCACAGAGATTAAAACCAGTAAGAGAATGACTTCTCCAAGAAGATAAGACCAAGGAGTATTTCAGACAACAGGAGCAATAGAGCCAAGGCCCCAGTCAAAGTACATAACTTTTTTGAGGGAAACCATAAACAGTCACATATTACTGAATGGGAAGTGTTGAGAGCAAGATGACCCAGCTAGGCTGGACCACATACCATAATTTATGAAATAATAAAATTATGTTAGAAAATTATCTAATCAGAGATCAGCTGGTTTGTAGGTAACAGAAACCAAAAAAGTCGGGGTAGGGGGAACTTACTAGTTTTGAAGGGTATCTCACAGAATACAAGAAAAATTCAATTAAGTGCATCAGAGAACAAATGTACAGATCGGAACAGCAAGAGTTCAGGGTCCTTCATTTTGCCATGAACACTTTTTAGCTCCCCACTCTTTCTGCCTTACTTCTACATAGGCAAAACATTCAGTAAGCAAGACAGTTAAAAGTGCTGTATAATCCAGTTTCTCCCATGTGCAATTCCAAGTTCCTGGAAGAAGACATCTCATTTGCTCAGGTAAGCCCATGGACTGGTTGACTCTAGGTCAGGTGGCCACCTCTGACTTAACAGACTGTGATAACTATGAAAGGGGTAACACCCTTCTTGGCCTATACACAGATACTTTAAGAAGGGAATATGGGGAGGTAGCAGAAAGTACTGCAAGGAGATCCAACCAGTCCATTCTGAAGGAGATCAGCCCTGGGATTTCTTTGAAAGGAATGATGCTGAAGCTGAAACTCCAGTACTTTGGCCACCTCATGCGAACAGTTGACTCATTGGAAAAGACTCATGCTGGGAGGGATTGGGGGCAGTCGGAGAAGGGGACGACCGAGGATGAGATGGCTGGATGGCATCACGGACTCGATGGACATGAGTCTGAGTCAACTCCGGGAGATGGTGATGGACAGGGAGGCCTGGCGTGCTGCAATTCATGGGGTCTCAAAGAGTCGGACACGACTGAGCGACTGAACTGAACTGAGCAGAAAGTACATGTGTCTCTACAGCATGCTACCTCTTTTACTACCCATCGTATATACCCTTTTCTTTTCTTATCATTAAAAAAAAATTGTTATTGGAGTTTTGTTGATTTACAATGTTGTGTTAGTTTCAGGTGTACAGCAAAGTGAATCAGTTAGACATAAACATATATCCTCTTCTTTTCCCACGTAGGTCATTACAGAGCATATACCCTTCTTAACCATTTCAAACATACTCAGGTCCAACATAACTATTACTATACAAGATTATCCAAAGTTATCACCCTGCAAGAAGAACAGTACCTAGAACACAGACAGCATTCAATAGATAATTGTTGAATGAGAGAATGAACAAAGGAAAGAAAAAATTTAAAAAAACAGACGGAAGAAAATTAATACTGTAAAGTAATTAACCTCCAATTAAAATAAATAAATTTATATTTTAAAAAAAGAAAAAATACATTCATCTCTCCTCCATTAAGTGGTGGGGCTTCCCTGGTGGCTCAGATGGAAAAGAATCCGCCTGCAATGCAAGAGACCTAGGTTCGATCACTGGTTGGGAAGATTCCTGGAGAAAGGAATGGTAACCTACTCCAGTATTCTTGCCTGGGAAAAACCACGGGCAGAGGAGCCGGCAGGCTACAGTCCATGGGGTCACAAAGATTTGGAAATGACTTAGCAACTAACACTTCTCCTCCATTAGGTGACAACTCAAAGCCATTGTTAACTACTTCACCTAGAAGTGATGTCATGTGCTTAGTTGCTCAGCCATGTCCGACTCTGTGAACCCATGGACTGTAGCCCACCAAGCTCCTTTGTTCATGAGGATTCTTCAGGCAAGAATACTGGAGTGGGTTGCCATGCTCTCCTCCAGAGGATCTTCCCAACCCAGGAATCGAACCAAGGTCTCCCGCATTGCAGGCAAATTCTTTACCATCTGAGCCACTGACTACATATTCTGAATCCACAGTCCTTCCCTACCACATTGGGGGCAAGTATGATTCCTCACCACTTTGTTAGCCATGAATAGACCTCTCCAATGTGCCATATACTAACAAATTTAGGAAAAACAGAATAACTGTTACGTTTTTAATTCTCATTTAAAAAATGGAGACAAGCAAAAATCTTTCCAGAATATTACCATGTTTAGTCATTGATCATTGTATAGTCTGGTCTTGCTGAACAGATCTGTAAGACAAATGAGAGGATCCATACCTTGCCAGTAAATATCCAACTCTCCCTTACCAATTGAGCTACAAGGGAAGCCCCCATATTTGAAGCATGTCACTGTTATTAGCAATTATTCATTAGCAGAAGATAAAGATGATAACAGAAGAGAAAGTACAAACAATCCTCAGAGAAACTGTGGGGCTACCCCAGAATCACCATGGGACTGAGAACAGGTGGGTTCCCCCATCCCAAGATGGGAATTTAGCAGTCTACACTGGCAGTAGCAAAGTAGCTGTCTAAACTACTGCTCATTGTATCTTGAGATGCAGTGACTACATATCATAGAGCTTCATGATACTATCAGCATGTTTCTCAAATTGTTAAGAATATTAATTCTTATACAAATAGTAAACATGCATCAAAGTTCTCTTTAACTCAATGAGGGAACTAGCAGAATGGCAGTTCAATAAGAAGAAGAAGGAAAAAGGAATGTTGGTTGATATTGTACAGAGCAATAAATTTTCTTTGCAAGTACTTCATTCTTGCCTATGCACTCCCAACAACCCCCCCCCCACATCATTTCACTTTATCAGTTTTCTATGCATTAACAACCAAATTTACCAAGCTGTAAAATATCTGGGATTTAATTGTGTGCGGTTTAACAAACAGTCACTATTTTCTGAGCGATAAAGAGGACTCATTAAAACTGTTGCATGGTTTTAAAAGAGTCACACAGTCACCCTTTTGCCTTGCTTTGGCTTAATTTTCCTGAATAATATTTTGAAACCAAACTTAAAAGTCTTTCAAATGCACTGCTGTTCCTATGTCTCTTGTATCCCTATATACTAACTGGAAGAAACACTTTATCCCTGGGTTGTCCAGCCAGCAAGAGTCCAAAGAAGGTCTCCACCTACAACTATAAGCTAGAAACTAGACAAGAAAATTAAACATTTGAAAACATCTGTTCAAAATTGTACTCAAATATATTTAAGATTTTTCTGGTATAGTAACTGATGGAACCCTCAAAGAATCTCTAGAGCTTAGTCATAAAACCTGTTATTTGATCCCCTATCTGATTACTGGGGTAGATATATTTCTAAAATACACATGACCACTCAAGGGATCACATCTGTGGCTTATCCATATTGCCTTGGTTCACCTTAGTTTAACATCACTTTTGTATCTTTAAGCTCATTTTAGTACAGCCCTTGTGGCTCAGCTGGTAAAGAAACCGCCTGCAATGTGGGAGACCTGGGTTCAATCCCTGGGTTGGGAAGATCCCCTGGAGAAGGGAAAGGCTACCCACTTCAGTATTCTGGCCTGGAGAAGTCCCTGGACTGTATAGTCCGTGGGGTCGCAAAGTGTTGGACACAATTGAGAAACTTTCACTTTCACATGATAGTAATGAAGAGGATTTCAGGTTTCATTCATATATTCACATCTGCTTACGATTCCTGTCAGATTAGTCCATGCTGTGAGAGTATGACAGAAAGGCTGAAAAAAGTAATGTGAAATAAGTGAAACTTAAAATAGTTTACTTATGTTTCTTATACATACCCAATACTTTGCAGAAGGGCAATTTCCGTAGTTAAGACAAATTGGTATGTGGTCCCATACACAAAAGCGGCTTCCATGACAGCTCTGTGCTCTAAAAAAGAGAGGGGAGGGGAGAGGGAGGAGAGGTTAGTTTGTGTGATTCTATTTTGAATACTTTCCTATACCCTTTTATGCTCTACTATGTTTAAAGAAAAATCCTTTGCAGGGATCCCAGTTGGGAAAATGCAGGCAGTTAAAGACATTTCTCCAAAGAAGACATATGGATGGCTAACAAACACATGAAAAGATGCTCAACATCACTCATTATTAGAGAAATGCAAATCAAAACCACAATGAGGTACCACTTCACACCAGTCAGGATGTCTGCGATCCAAAAATCTGCAAGCAATAAATGCGGGAGAGGGTGTGGAGAAAAGGGAACCCTCTTACACTGTTGGTGGGAATGCAAACTAGTACAGCCACTATGGAGAGCAGTGTGGAGATTCCTTAAAAAATTGCAAATAGAACTACCTTATGACCCAGCAATCCCACTGCTGGGCATACACACCGAGGAAACCAGAACTGAAAGAGACACATGTACCCCAATGTTCATTGCAGCACTGTTTATAATAGCCAGGACATGGAAACAACCTAGATGTCCATCAGCAGATGAATGGATAAGAAAGCTGTGGCACATATACACAATGGAGTATTACTCAGCCGTTAAAAAGAATTCATTTGAATCCGTTCTGATGAGATGGATGAAACTGGAGCCGATTATACAGAGTGAAGTAAGCCAGAAAGAAAAACACCAATACAGTATACTAACACATATATATGGAATTTAGAAAGATGGCAATGACGACCCTGTATGCAAGACAGCAAAAAAGACACAGATGTATATAACAGACTTTTGGACTCAGAGGGAGAGGGAGAGGGTGGGATGATTTGGGAGAATGGCATTCTAACATGTATACTATCATGTAAGAATCGAATTGCCAGTCTACGTCTGATGCAGGATACAGCATGCTTGGGGCTGGTGCATGGGGATGACCCAGAGAGATGTTATGGGGAGGGAGGTGGTAGGGGGGTTCATGTTTGGGGACGCATGTAAGAATTAAAGATTTTAAAATTAAAAATAAATAAATAAATAAATAAATTTTTTTTTAAAAAAAGGAGTTATAAAAAGTCTGTTCTAGTCAAGTCAAGGTAAGAGCAGAACAAAGAGGGAGTTAAAAATGAGTTATACTTGAAGATATATGACAAACCTGTGATAGTTTTTTCCCAGTAGTAGGGAAGAGAATATGAATTCGCCACACAACTTTCATATGTTATATTTTATGTATGAATATGTCTGTATGCTATTTATGGCTAATTTTTTTAATCAAATTTATTCTTATCTAAAAAGAGACAGTTCTATAAGGTATATTTTTTAAATGAACAGTTCCTCTACTCTTGACCCCATTTCCAATTTCCAAGGGACAACTACTTCCAACTTTCTCACTCTTTCTTTAGGTATTTACCTCCAAATCCCTAAATGACACTCTTACACTCTTTATTTCCTGATTATTTGTGTGTGCTAGTATTGTCTATTGACTTCCCACTATGAAAGATGATTAACAGCTCTCTTTTCTGAAACCTCATTCCACAAATGTACACAATTCTATCCCCTCAATTTGCCCAATATAGTCCTAGTTTTTATTAGATCAACAATCAGTTTTCATATTGTTCAGTTCAGTTCAGTCGCTCAGTCGTGTCCGACTCTTTGTGACTCCATGGACTGCAATACACCAGGCTTCCCTGTCCATCACCAACTCCTGGAGCGTGCTCAAACTCATGTTCATCGAGTCAGTGATGCCATCGAACCATGTTGTCCTCTGTCGTCCCCTTCTCCTCCCGCTTTCAATCTTTCCCAGCAGCAGGGTCTTTTCCAATGAGTTAGTTCTTCACATCAAGTGGCCAAAGTATTGGAGTTTCAGCTTCAGCATCAGTCCTTCCAATGAATATTCAGGACTGATTTTCTTTAGGATTGACTGGTTTGATCTTGCAGTCCAAGGAACTTGCAAGAGTCTTCTCCAACACCACAATTCAAAACTATCAATTCTTTGGCACTCAGCTTTCTTTATAGTCCAACTCACATCCATACATGACTACTGAAAAAAAAACTATAGCTTTGACTAGATGGACATTTGTTGGCAAAGTAATGTCTCTGCTTTCCAATATGCTATCTAGGTTGGTCATATCTTTTCTTTCAAGGAGCAAGCATCTTTGAATTTCATGGCTGCAGTCACCATCTGCAGTAATTTTGGAGCCCCCCAAAATAAAGTCTCTCACTGTTTCCACTGTTTCCCCATCTATTTGCCATGAAGTGGTGGGACCAGATGCCACGATCTTCATTTTTCAAATGTTGAGTTTTAAGCCAGCTTTTTCACTTTCCTCTTTCACTTTCAACAAGAGGCCCTTTAGTTCTTCCTCACTTTCTGCCATAAGGGTGGTGCCATCTGTGTTATCTGAGGTTACTGATATTTCTCCTGGCAATCTTAATTCTAGCTTGGGCTTCATCCAGCCTGGCATTTTGTATATAAGTTAAATAAGCAGGGTGACAATAAACAACCTTGACGTACTCCTTTCCCAATTTTGAACCAGTCTATTGTTCCATGTCCAGTTCTAACTGTTGCTTCTTGACCTGCATACAGATTTCTCAGGAGGCAGGTAAGTTCAGTTCAGTTCAGTTCAGTCGCTTAGTCATGTCCGACTCTTTGTGACCCCATGAATTGCAGCACGCCAGGCCTCCCTGTCCATCACCATCTCCCGGAGTTCACTCAAACTCACGTCCATCGAGTCCATGATGCCATCCAGCCATCTCATCCTTGGTCGTCCCCTTCTCCTCCTGCTCCCAATCCCTCCCAGCATCAGAGTCTTTTCCAATGAGTCAACTCTTCGCATGAAGTGGCCAAAGTACTGGAGCTTCAGCTTTAGCATCATTCCTTCCAAAGAAATCCCAGGGTTGATCTCCTTCAGGATGGACTGGTTGGATCTCCTTGAAGTCCAAGGGACTCTCAAGAATCTTCTCCAACACCACAGTTCAAAAGCATCAATTCTTTGGTGCTCAGCCTTCTTCACAGTCCAACTCTCACATCCATACATGACCACAGGAAAAACCATAGTCTTGACTAGACGGACCTTTGTTGGCAAAGTAATGTCTCTGCTTTTGAATATGCTATCTAGGTTGGTCATAACTTTTCTTCCAAGAGTAAGCATCTTTTAATTTTATGGCTGCAGTCACCATCTGCAGTGATTTTGGAGCCCCCAAAAATAAAGTCTGACACTGTTTCCACTGTTTCCCCACCTATTTGCCATGAAGTGATGTGACCGGATGCCATGATCTTCGTTTTCTGAATATTGAGCTTTAAGCCAACTTTTTTGCTCTCCTCTTTCACTTTCTGGTATTCCCATCTCTCGAAGAATTTTCCAGTTTGTTGTGATCTACACAGTCAAAGGCTTTGGTGTAATAAACAGAGCTGAAGTAGATATTTTTCTGGTATTCTCTTGCTTTTTCGATGATCCAACAGATGTTGGCAATTTGATCTCTGGTTACTCTGCCTTTTCTAAATCCAGCTTGAACATCTGGAAGTTCATGGTTTCATAATTTCCTTTTGAGAATTTTTTTCACTAGTTATAACTATATTTTTTAAAATTTTCATTTAGATTCCTTGCTAATTTATTCCTAAATTCTGCAACTAAGGCCCCCAATACTTCAAATGTATGTTTTACTATCTATTCCCTCTCTTTGCAGACATTTCTGCAGAGTCTTCTGATTTGCTCAAATGTGGACTCTGCTACTCAACCTGCCCCAACTTGCATCCTAGGAACTCACTTTCATTATTGTCCTGGGGATTCTCTGATTCTCACTCTTGTGTTGGGGCCTTGGCCTGTTACCCTCATCTTCTCGGCTAATTTGTTCCCTCGCTCCCATTTTCTAGCTCCTTTCTGGGAGAGGATATATGGAATAAACATTTTTTGCAAACTTACCCTTCTCAAACTGGCTTTATTCTACTTTCTTACTAACTGTAGTTATCTGTATATTGAATTCGAGGTTCAAGTCATTCCCTCTAACAGTTTTGAAAGCATTCCTCCATTTTCATTGGCTCCCAAATCCAAAGTCACCCTGATTCTTGATCCTTAAACTGCATACTTTTTTCTTTCTGGAAAATTTTAGAATAGTGTTCCCAATATTCTGAAAATTCAAAATGAGATCCTCTGGCATGGCTCTACATTTAAACACTGCTGGGATTCAGTGAACCCTTGCAATTTGGAGGCTCAAATCCCTCAGTTCTGGGAAGTTTTCTTAAAGCATTCCTTTGACAACTTCTTCCTTTCCATATCTTATTTTCCCTTTTTTTTCTCACTGCCGTTTCCAGGTAGTTACCTTCCCCTCCCTGACCTAACCTTCTATCACTTGAATCACATTTCATCAGATTACTCCACTCAGCACTCTGCCTTGTTGGAGTCATCTACTACCCCAGCCAGGGTTAATCCCCCTCATCTCACGAAAAATTTAGCTTCTGTCACACTGTCATGCTCTCCGATTTTCCTATCCCCATAGATGATCCTTGCAAAATCCTAGCCTTTCAGTCCTTGGTCTTGTCTGGAAATGCCAGTGATTTCTCTTCAGCCCTACCTTAACCATTCATGGCCACTGTCCTACTTCACGCTTGTAATCACCAATCTGCAAATCCTCCAAATTCTCAATGTCTAGCACTCCCCCCCAAAAAATAAACACATTCACACACCCTTCCATCTCTGGGTCACTTGTCTAGTACATAACTTTAACCTTCCTGCATTTACAGTCTTACCGTTTTCACTGTCCTTCACCTACCTCAGGTCCTCTCATCCCTCCTAGTCCAGCTTAAATTCCATGGTCAGTCTTTATAATCACTCACCCGCCTGTCTAGCCAAAACACAATCCAAGTAAAATCAAACAATCTGCCTATTCTGCACTTACACCCATGAAAGTGAATACGACTGGGGGAAGAAAGCAAGAGCCTGCTAGCATAACCGTGCCCACGGTCTAATGACTGGTATCAACTATCACTGCTGCGTAACAGCCATTCTTTGTTTTCAGGCCTTCTAAAACAACTAATTCATCTCTTGTTTCCTCATACTATCTGATCACTTATTTCTATTTCATTAAGAAAATGAATCAATTAAGTAAAACCAAAAAAGTTCCCAGCACCGTATGTATCTGCCCCCTTAACTAAATGGACGCCAATATTCTCTGTCTTCTCTCCTAATACCATAGGCGAATTTTCCACGCTCCCAGCAAAGAGCCACCCCTTCCCCCATTCACTAGATTCCATCTACCCTAGTCTACTCAAAGATGTTGTTCCAATAATTGTTCCTTCCTTTTTCTCCATAATGTATTTTCCTTTTTCTACAAGATCTTTCATGTCAACATACAAATACGCTTCTTAAAAAATTCATCACTCAACCCCACATACTCCTCCAGCCACTGCCTCCTATCCTCCTTCCCTTAATAGCAAAATCTTATATGAGACTCTATAGTCACAGCCTCCAGTTGCTCTCTGCCTATTCTCTTACACCCTAGTCAGGCACTGATCCCTACCACTCTACAAAAATCATGTGTATCAAGGGCATGGGTAACTTCATATTGCTAAGCATAATGGCCAACTGGTAGTTCTTAGCCTAATCAATCTTTCAGCATCCTTTGATACAACTGCTACTATCTCTTCACTAAAACCCTATCTTCACTTTATTACCCACACGTCATTCCTTCCACCTCCTCCACTGACCCGTGAATGATGACGTATCTAATGAGTTCAGTCTCTTTTCCATCTAGCCTCACTCCCTTAGTGGTCTCCTCTGGTCTCGCAACTTTATGTCATAAATGTATATCCCTAGCCTGTATTCCACCATCAAATGCAGACTAGTAATATCCAACTACAACTACCTTGTTGATATCTCTACTTGCCTGTCTAATGGGGATTTCACAAGTATGGTGTCCAAAAGTCGATTGCAGAGCTTTCTTCTCCAAACTATTTCTAGTCTGCCCCACCTTAGTTATTAGCAATTTCACCATTCAGAGAGGGAACTCGGGCCAAAATCCTAGAGCCATCCTTGTCTCTGCTATCTCTCTCAATCTATAATCCAGTATGTCAGAAAATTCAGTACCTCTTACAATCCAAACTACTGCTAAAATTCGAATGTATTTCCATTGCATTGCTGCTGATACCCTGGTCCAAGCCACCCACCACCATCTCCTGCCTGCATTATTGTGCTAACTTCCCGATTTTCTCCCTTATTCTACTATTGCTCCTTCTACTCTATTCCAACCCCAGAAGTCAGACTGGTCCTGTTAAAATATAAATCATGGATTTCTGGCTCCACTATGGCAGTGTGAGTCCCTGTATAGTTCATCCCTCTTACTGACTTTAATTACAGACTATGGACAAAATACACTAACCTGAGGGGTCCTGAAAAGCAAATAATTAATAGGCTGATTGTGGGCTATTATTTTACATGTACACTAAGTACTATATAGCCATCAAGCTTTATGTCTGTAAAAACAGAATTTTCCAATAAATAGTTTTATTTCATAGAGCATATACAATTTTAAATGTTAACAACATTTTATATTAACTTGTCTATAACCATTAACAAATAAAAATCATGAAAGCATAATTATTATTTGTTCATAAAACATTTACAAATTTCTTTATGACAAAATTACCTATTAAGGCTAAGGTGATGTCAAAATTTTTTAAAAGTCAAGAGAAATATGTCATAAACAGCAAACACCAAAATAAAAATGGAAGCTAAGTCAGTCAACATTTACCAAATACTATAAACTACTGAATAATAAATCAGGTACCATGAGCGCTGTTAGGAAATGAAAACAGTAACAGCAGACACAGAGCACCTACTATATGCCAGGAACCTTTTTATTTTTTCAAATTCACTTGGTCCTCACAATAACACTAAGAGGTTGGCACAATTATTTTCACCATCTTAGTGACCAGGAAACAGGTTAAATAAATCAGTTGTCCAAGGTCATGTGCTTGCTTCGGCAGCTCAGATACTAAAATTAGACTGACACAGAGAAGATTAGCATGGTCCCTGCACAAGGATGACACACAAATTCGTGAAGCATTCTGTATTCTGGGGGCTTCCCAGGTGGTGCTAATGGTAAGGAACCCACCTGCCAGTGCAAGAGACATGGAAGACGTGGGTTCGATCCCTGGGTTGGGAAGATCCCCTGACGGAGAAAATGGCAACCCACTCCAATATTCTTGCCTGGAGAATTCCATGGACAGAGGAGCCTGGCAGGCTACAGTCCAAGGGGTCACAAAGAGTTGGACATGATTGAAGCAACTGAGCATGCGAAGGTCATACTGTAAGTAGGTGGTGGAACAGGGAGTCTAACCTAGGTGTCTGGCTCCAGAGTTCTTGTTCAATCACTATACTACGCTGCCTACTTGAAGAAAGAAAATGTAATGGTAAAAGATCCTTTAAATTTATTTTAAAATATTAAGATGGTAGTTACAATTCATTGTGTTAAGTCCTTCAACATAGGCGCACAGCAAAGATTAAAGCAAAAGTTGATGAATACCTGGTGTTCCAATGGCTCTGACATATGAGAATGCAATGTTTCTTTTCCCTTTTAGAGCATTTTCTATGTTCTGAAGGTCTCCCAGGGTGGTAATATATTTTACTTCATTAAAAAGAAGAGCACTGAAACAAACAGATATTACTGGTAGAAACATCTGATAGGCACTTAGTTATTTAATACATATTTTGAGTAAGTTAAAGAACCTAATCAAAAAAGAAATTTAATCTTCTAAACAAACTCTCAGTAGTAGGAACCTAAGAATTTCAATACTGAATTAAAATCACTCTCTAAATCATTATTCTGTCACTGAGAACATCAACCAGGGACAGTTATGAGAAATAACTGCTTATCCTCTAGCACAACAACCTCAATAGAAACTATATCTACTAACATTCTCTTCTGGCCAAATAATCCCTTACAAACCTCTCAGCCATAGACACATTTGAGCCCTTCCCATGTCTAAACTAAAGCCTTCTTTCCATTGCTTATAAGGCCCTGCATGGCCTGGATCATGCCTACTTCTCCAACATAATTTTGTTCCACCATTCCTCATGTCTACCCTATTTTAGGCAATACCTCAGGGTCTTTGCACACACCGTTTTCATTGCAGAAAGCTATTCCCTCTGCTCCTTCTCATACACACTGTCTCAGCTTAAAAATCATTGACTTAGAGAAGCCTCTCCTGTATAAGTTGGCCTGCATCATTTTCCTCTTGAATTTCATAATATTTGATCCTTTGTAGTTCTTATCACAATTTATAATTATTCATCTATATTTTTCACTTGTTTATCCCTGCCTCTCTCATTAAACTGTTACCTTCTTGAGGCAGGGACTTTGTCTATTTTGTCAGTATATCCATAATAACTTAGAATAGAACCTGGTACATTTAATGTATAGATCAGAATAACTGATCACATTAGTTCATTGAAAAGAATCTGCTTTTAAAAATTCTACTTCTATATAAATTCTCTGTAACTAACAACAAATTCCACTTAATCTCTACATGCATATCTCTATCTGTGTGTGTATTTTTGTTAAGCTAGACTTTATGAATTTTGAAAGTTGTTCCAGGTCCACATACTTAAATAAGCAAAAATGTTAGTCACTCAGTCGTGTCCAACTCTTTGTGACCCCATGGACTACAGCCTGCCAGGTTGCTGTGTCCATGGAATTCTCCAGGCAAGAATATTGGAATGGGTAGCCACTCCCTTCTTCAGGGGAGCTTCCCGATGAGGGATTGAATCTCATTGCAGGTGGATTCTTTACTGTCTGAGCTACCAAGGAAGCCCAAGGTTCATTCCAATAAATTAGTCAATCAGTTTCCTCTTATTGAAAAACATAGCACTTTCCATTAATATAGCAATTCTCAAATTTTCTGGTCTCAGAATCTCTTTATACCCTTAAAAATTACTGAGCTCTTCAATGGGTTTGCATTTATGTAGGTTTCATCTATCAATAGTTGCCAAAACAGAAATTAAAACAGCAATTTAAAATGTTAATTCTTTAAAAAATAAAAATAAACACCATTGCACCTTAACACTTTTTATTAAAAATAAAAATTTCAAAATGAAAGAAAAGTCTAATAAAAAGAGTGACATTACTTTACACTTTTGTAAATCTCTATAACATTGAACTAAATAGAAGACAGGTAGATTCTCATATTTGCTTCTTTGTTCACTCTGTTGTGACACCACAGACACACCATGCGGTCTTTACAAAGTGCATTCATGAAAAAATGAAAGTGAAAAAGGCAAATATCTCAATGTTATTATAAAAATATCATAACTTCAGGGGCACCCTGAAATGGCTGCCCTAAGTTACACTGCTTAAATATTTACCTACACATTACAGATTTCTTCCACTTTTTAAAAGAAACGTGAAACTTAAATTTCTGTAATTCCCAGGGCTCTTGTTTTATTTTTAAAAGAAATATTTACTGAGCAGTACTGTTTCCTAGATATTTTCACATGTTTTCATTTAAATCTTCAGGTGGCACTAGTGGTAAAGAACCCACCTGCCAATGCAGAAGATGTAAGAAATGCAGGTTTGATCCCTGAATAGGGAAGATCCCCTGGAGGAAGGCATGACAACCCACTCTAATATTCTTGCTTGGAAAATCCCATGGCCAGAGGAGCCTGGCGGGCTATGGTCCACAGGGTCACAAAGAGTCAGACACGACTGAAGCGAATTAGCACATTTAAATCCTCAGTGATATTCTTGGGAAATTTCTTGATACACACACACACACACACACACACACACACACAGGAACACATATACAGACACACAGAGGAAAGAATCTCAGGGGTTAAGTAACATGCTCCAAGACATACCAGTAGTCACTGGTAGAGATTTTCAAACCCAGGTCACAAAGAGTCAGACACGAATGAGTGACTGAGCAAGCGAGTGATCCACGAGGTTATAATAACCAAAACTAATGACGTTCATAATCTCATGATCTCTGGGGTTATTCCCAATGGCTTCCTAACTTTAATGTATTTTTAAATGTTAATTTCCAGAATATAGGGACACTTAGGGATCTCTAGGATCCATTCCACGAGCCGGTGCTCTTTTATTCCAGTTCCAAGGAGAAGAAATGGGTTAAAGGAAAAATCTGTCTTAGGATTTTCCTGCTCCAAAGATGCGATAAAACACCATGAGCCTGCTCTGACCTGGGGGCTCTTCCTGCCCTAGAAAGGCCTTCCTTTCCCTTGGCATACTCTTCCTGAGACTCTCCTAATACAACCACTAGGCACATAAAATATATGGTCAGGAATTCAGTGGGTGTCAGAAAAAATAGGAGGGGGGAACTCAGGAATCTACTCTACCCTGCTTTTAGAGCAGCAGGTTGCTCAGCCTTTTTTTCAGAAAAAAAAAAAAAAAAACACCCACTTTTTATTATGTTCTGTTACTATTCAAATTCTAAAAAATCCAATAAAAAGGAACTGTTACCTTCTATTTTGCCTTACCAAAACCCCTAGGGCAAAATGACAAAGAGAGAGGAGGGAAAAAGGGCAACAGCATGGGGAGACAGACAGACAAGTTACTTTATCTAAATTAATTACAGTTGGCCAGTGGGCTCTGCATTCACAGATTCAGCCAACTGTGAATGGAAAGTATTCCAAAAATATAATTCCAGAAATTTCTAAAAAGCAAAACCTGAATCTGCCATATAATGACACCCGTTTACACAGCATTCACACTGTATTAGGCTAAGTAATCTAGAGATGATTTAAAGTTTACAGGAAGGTGTGCATAGGTTATATGCTAATATGTAAGGGACTTGAGTATCTGAGGATGCTGGTATAGGGGAGAAGGGGTCAGACAGGGCGGGGGTTTAGGGGGTGCTGAAACCAGTCCCCCTCAAATACTGAGGGATGACTGTATATTACGCAAGGCAGAGCCATGTATAAAATGAAATATCCCAAATACTTCAAAAAGCCTTTTCTAAATAATACAATTAAAAAAACAAACTGAAGCCAGTGAAACGTGAATTGAGAAAACAAGTAAACAAAGTTCAAAAACATCAGGAAGGGACCAGCCTGGTTCAGGAGTTTGACAGGAAGATATTTCCAGTAGGATCTTTCTCCAGAGCATATACATTCTCCTACTAGCTTAAAGTGAAAGTGAAAGTGAAGTCGCTCAGTCGTGTCCGACTGTTTGCGACCCCATGGACTGTAGCCTACCAGGCTTCTCCTTCCATGGGATTTTCCAGGCAAGAATACTGGAGTGGGTTACCACTTCCTTCTCCAGGGGATCTTCCTGACCCAGGGATTGAACCTGGGTCTCCCGCATTGGAGGCAGGTACTTTTACCTCTGAGCCACCAGGGAAGCCCTTTACCACTTAAAAAATTCTTATCACCAGAAATAATTTTATGGGCTTATAACATAAGATTTCTGTTCCTCCAAAATTTTTAACAACCAAAACGTGAAGCTTCCCAATTCATTCTTCCACCAACCCGGTATTTTCTGAACACATAACACGTGTCACGCACGATGCCATGCTCTAGCAGAAGGACTGTGTCTAAGAGGGCACACTCTGGGGGTACAACCATTACTACCAAAATAGGATGCTTGTGGTGATAGAGGTGGATGTGTTTAGAATATTAGTTACTACCAAATTAACAAAGAGCTGTGAGGAATTCAAACCTAAGGTAAGTAATTACTTTATTACAGTTTCTCCCAGTATATCACTATCAAACAGGAACCCAGGTGACAATACTGGGTAGGAACAAATCTGATAGAGATAAAGGATTTAACAATAGCTCAAAACCTATCAGGAAGGGACCAGCCTGGGCACAGCTCAGGAGTTTTAGAGGAAGACACCTCCAGTAGGATCTTTCCCCAGAGGCTCTATAGCAACATCACCTAAAGTCGCGCTACCCAGGCTCCGCAGTAATGTGTTAAAAATAAATGTTAGCAGAAATTATGATAGTTGAAAATAATTCCCATAATATTTGTAGTTCATATTATTGTCAGGAGTATATTAACCTTAAGAGGAAAGAAACTTTCCATTTGACCAAATATTGCCACAAGAATATCAATTAGCACACCTTAATAAAGAGTTAATGAGATTTATGTGTTTCTTTACAGCCCTAGACAATCTTTCCTTTTTGGATCATTTGATGATTTCTAGACGTCAACAATGACTAGTGGGGGAAATGGCCTTTATTAGCATTTAGACTCTTTACTATCTGAGCCACCAGGGAAGCCCACCTTTGAGATTACAGTGCCTCAGTCTCCTATATCTCTATCTGACTTGCCTCAGGAGTGTTACATAAGGTTTCCTCAATCAACAAATAAAGATTAATTGATACTTAGTGAAGTAAGACTAAATATTATCTTTTTCTAAATGTTCCCTTTCTTAATGCCATCTTAAAGCTGGGAAGTGACATTTTCCTTACAGTTTCCAAACTTTTTGGCTATATCTATTTTAGAAAATAGAGCTAAGAATTTTTAGACTCTAGATCTATAATCTTACCTCTATTTTAAATTTTATTTATTTTGCACATTTTAACACTTTTGTAGGACTCAAAAAGTATCTGAAAAGTTGAAGAGTGAAAAGTCTACCTCCAATTCTTTCTCCTCATCCTAGCTTTCCCATTCTGTTTCCATAAATCAATCATCAGTTTCTTGTGAAACTATGAAATATTTATACTAAATGCATACAAGAACTGAAGAGTCTCTTGATGAAAGTGAAAGAAGAGAGTGAAAAAGCTGGCTTAAAATTCAACATTCAAAAAATGAAGATCATGGCATCTGGTCCCACTACTTCATGGCAAATAGATGGGGAAACAATGGAAACAATGAGAGACTTTATTTTCTTGGGCTCCAAAATCACTGCAGATGGTGACTGCAGCCATGAAATCAAAAGACACTGGCTCCTTGGAAGAAAAGCTATGACCAACTTAGACAGCATATTAAAAAGCAGAGACATTACCTTGCCAACAAAGGTCCATCTAGTCAAAGCTATGGTTTTTCCAGTAGTCATGTATGGATGTGAGAGATGGACTATAAAGAAAGTTGAGTTCCAAAGAATTGATGTTTATGAACTGTAATGCCGAAGACTCTTGCGAGTCCCTTGGACTGCAAGGAGATCCAACCAGTCAATTCTAAAGGAAATCAGTCCTGAATATTCTTTGGAAGGACTGATGCTGAAGATGAAACTCCAATACTATGGCCACCTGATACAAAGAACTGACTCAGTGGAAAAGACCCTAATGCTGGGAAAGACTGAAGGCAGGAGGAGAAGGGGACAACAGAGGATGAGACGGCTAGATGGCATCACTGACTCAATGGGTATGAGTTTGAGCAAGTTCCGGAAGTGGGTGATGGACAGGGAAGCCTGGCACACTGTAGTCCATGGGGTCTCAAAGAGTCAGACACAACTGAGCAACTGAACTGAACTGAAATGCATACATGCGATAAATATATATTATATATGCCTTTGTTAGATGACTATTTCTCCTAGATGTCTCAATGTTTCTGTGCAGTCCAGCTCTCCTGAATATGAAAACTGATAGGACACAAAGATGGAAAATGTCTCCTCTTAATCTTGTTTTTTTTTTTTTTTCTGAAGCCATCTGCTTCCATTCAAAGGTAATAAAATCTTTCTTATCTTCCCTGGAGCTACACTCTTATATTTAGGGACAGAAACCTTTATCTCCCACTCCAGGGAATTTAGTTAAATTCCAGAGAAAAAGATAAGCACTCTATCTCTAGAAGGAAAGAGTAGATATGCCAGCTCCTATATAAACTAAGAGATTCATAATTTAAGCTCTTCTCCAAACCTTGCTGTAAATACAGATGTTAAGAATACAGCTTTCACCTTGCAGCTCCGTGGAGAACTGGATAAAGCAATCCAGTGCTATTACTCTGACCGCTGTTATTGCTGTGTGTGATTGCCAATTCCAAGACTTGGCATTTCCACAGGTATATATGTAAGGACAGTAACATCGAAGACCCTTCACTTCCTTTCTTATACACACAGAATTCTGTAATACTCTAAACACTTGGTTTATTGCATTAATATATCCTGAAAAATCAATGTGTGAAAAATCTTAATAGACCATTAAGTCAACATACTTTTAATCACTGATGTTTTAGGAATATTTTAAATGTCCCACCAAAAAAAAAAAAAAATCACAATTTAATTGGCCATTATGGTTCAAAAATATGCAGTTCTATAACTATTTATTGTAGGATTACCCTAGTTTACTGGAGAAGGCAATGGCACCCCACTCCAGTATTCTTGCCTGGAAAATCCCATGGATGGAGCAGCCTTGGTAGGTTGCAGTCCATGGGGTCACTAAGAGTCGGACCCGACTGAGCGACTTCCCTTTCACTTTCATGCACTGGAGAAGGAAACGGCAACCCACTCCAGTGTTCTTGCCTGGAGAATCCCAGAGACAAGGGAGCCTGGTAGGCTACCGTCTATTGGGTCACACAGAGTTGGACACGACTGAAGTGACATAGCAGCAGCAGTAGCAGCATGGTTCAAAAATACGCAGTTCTATAACTATTTATTGTGGGATTACCCTAGTTTACTGGAGAAGGCAATGGCACCCCACTTCAGTACTCTTGCCTGGAAAATCCCATGGATGGAGGAGCCTGGTAGGTTGCAGTCCATGGGGTCGCTAAGAATCGGACACGACTGAGCGACTTCACTTTCACTTTTCACTTTCACGCATTGGAGAAGGAAATGGCAACCCACTCCAGTGTTCTTGCCTGGAGAATCCCAGGGATGGGGGAGCCTGGTGGGCTGCCGTCTCTGGGGTCGCACAGAGTCGGACAGGACTGAAGCGACTTAGCAGCAGCAACCCTAGTTTACACTTGTTATTCTAAGATTTTACTAACTCAATCCTTCCTCTATTTTCTGAGACTAAGAAATTGTCTAAGACCTTAATCTTTTCTGTTTCAAGTATAAATAACTGTAGATCACATACAAATTTATCCGTCTGTGTGTATTAGAAGATAATGGAAGAAAAGAACCCATTTACAATAGGAATAGACATAAAATGCCTAGTAATAAATTTTACTGTCCAAACATCTACAAAGAAAAAATTAAAACACTACTAGAGGATAAAAAACTTGAATAAATGGAAAGACATCTGGTTATGGGATGGGACGA
Organism: Ovis aries; assembly: GCF_016772045.2. Taxonomy (NCBI): domain Eukaryota; kingdom Metazoa; phylum Chordata; class Mammalia; order Artiodactyla; family Bovidae; genus Ovis; species Ovis aries. The sequence continues at coordinate 11,614,273 of NC_056060.1, read as the reverse complement.
TTCATTCAAAGATGCCAAGTATCCCTAAAATAACTTATAAATTTAATGCCAGTAGGATTTAGTCAGGGAGAAGAAGAAATTGGACAACCCAATTTTAAATGTCACATGTAAATAGAATAAAAATGTAATTCTAGAAAAAGAAATATGAAGGGACCTGGATCTTTCGCATGTGCTGTGTTGTGCTGTGCTTAGTCGCTCAGTTGTGTCCAGGATCTTTCAGGCAGTATATTATAAAGCCTCAGTAATTAAGGTAACAGTAAAAAAAAAAAAAGAAAAAAAAAAAACACAAGACAGATTAATGAAACAGAAAGTCCAAAGTAGGCCCAAATATATATGAGCATTTAGTATAAAAAACGGCATCTCTTTAGATTAATCTCAGTTCTGTTGGGATAACTATTTACCCACCTGATTACTATATAGCTAAATTCATTGCTCATACCATTCACCAAGTTAAATTCCAAACAAAGCAAAGATTTAAACGTAAAAATGAACCACTAAGACATTAAGAGGAGAAATACACCCATATAAATAGAATCTGATCTTTGACAAAGGAGCAAAAGCAATTTAGTGGAGAAAGGCTAGACTTTTCAAAAAAGGGTGCTAAAGCAACTGGACATCCACATGCCAATAAGTGCACCTAGACACTGACTATACACCTTTCACAAAAAATAACAAGAGACCTAAATGTAAGACACAGAAGAAAATCTTGGTGACCTTGGATTTGGCAATGAATTTTTAGATACAACCTAAAGCATGATCCATGAAAAAAAAATTGTAGTGTTGGATTTCACTATTATTAAAAATTTCCGCTCTACAAAAGACACTATTAAGAGGATGAAGAGCAAGCCACAGACTGGGAGAAAACATTTGCAAAACATATATATCTGATAAAGGGCTTGTATCCAAAACATATAAAAGAACTCTTAAACTCAACAATGAGGAAAAAAAAAAAGCATTTACAATATGAGCAAAAGATCTGAGCAGATACCCCACCAAAGAAAATACACAGATGTCAAATAAGCATATTAAAAGATACTCAATATCATATGTCCTTAGGAAACTGCAAATTAAAAGGAAATACCACTACACACCCAATAGAATAGCTACAGTTAAAAAGAGAAAGAAGAAAATTAGCAATACCAAATGTTGGTGGGGATGTGTAGCAACAGAAACTCATTCAACGTAGGTGGTAATGCAAAATGATACAGTTTGGAGACAGTTTGGCAGGTTTTTACAAACCGAATCAGTCTTAAAATATGATTGAGAAATCACACCCCAAAGATTTAACCCAAATGAGTTGAAAAACCACATCAATAGAGAAAACCTACACATGAGCTTTATAGCAACTTTAATGATAACTGCCAAAACTTGGAAGCAAGCAAGATGTCCTTCAACAGGCGAAGAGATAAACAGTGATATATCCATACAATGGAATCTTACTCAGCAATAAAAAAAGACATGAGCTACCAAGCCATGAAAAGACATGCAGGAATCTTAAAACATACTGCTAATTATATGCAGCAGCCAATTTGAAAAGGGTACATGCTGTATGATTCTGAAACCGAGCCCCCTCTAAAATCAAGTCCCCCTGACAACTTTATGATTAACTTCTATATCCAAAACTGTATTCCTTTCTTGCCCCCTCTGACCTCAACCCTGTGCTAACTGAACAGTAATCAACAGAGTCAGATAACTAAAGTTGCTGCTGTCTATAACATTGTTAACATACTAAAACTGCTGTCATGGATAACTTATCATTAAGGTATAGACTCAGGTTTCTTTCTCCAGGGCAGGATGAGCTATCAGACCTCCCCGACTCCCCACCCTTCCGGGGTCATGGTCCACCCAACCAGATGTTAGTAAACTATAGGTATCCTGACTTCTGAAACTACAACTAAGAAATGTCACAGAAATGTCACTAGACAATGAATAACCCCAGCTTCTCTGTTCTTCTCCCCCAGCTCCTAACTCAGAGACCAAATTGGAGTGGACTTGAGGTTTGTCTCTCACTCACTTGCTCAGCAGCCTGCAATAAATCCTTACTTTGCTGCAGTCACTGTCAGAGCTTGGCTTTCTGTGAAAATCTGACACATGAGCCCTTTTTCTGGGTTACAGTTCTATCTACATGACCCTCAAAAAGGCAAAACTATACAGTAAAAAGATCAGAGGTTGGGGAGTGGCAGAGAAAGATAACTAAGAGGAGTGCAGGGGATTTTTAGGGCTGTGAAACTTATCCTTTGATAAATAATGATGGATACATGTCATTATACATTTGTATACACACAACTACACAACAAAGAGTAAATCCTAGTAAAAAGTATGCACTTTGGTTAATAATAATGTGTCAATATCAATTCATCAACTGTAACAAAGGTACCACACCAATGTAATATGGTAACAGAGGACACTGAGTACAGAGAAGAAATGAAGAATTCTCTGTATTGTCTGTTCAATTTTCTGTAATCCCAAAACTGCTCTAAAAACTAATCTGCTAAGTTTTTAAGTGAATTCCTTTGTAACAAAAGCAAAAGGGAGACCTTGGTACAACTTAAAATCCAGAAGTCAAAAGAGAAAAGATAAATTTGACCTGATAATATATTTTTAAAAAAATAGGGAAATTCAAAAGATAAATGACAAACAGGAAAATGTACAGTTTCTATCTCCCTTATATACAGAAAGCACTTTGAAATTAATAAGAATTAAAGTTCAAAATGTGATAGAAAAATGGGCAAAAAGTTCAGCAACAAGTTCAGTTTCATTTCTATGAACGGTATGCAACTGAAAAGAGTACAAGAGAGGAACTGCTTGCCAGGAACTGGGTATTTCAAACTGATGCTCTTAGCACAAAGAAGTAGAATGATGGCTTAAGAGGCATTCTCTTTCCTCGTGGAGGAAAAAAAAAAAGTACAGCTCTGATATGGCATTCTATTTATTCAGCACCGTTCTTCAAGATTCTAAACATCATTACTGAAAATTTTTGTAAAGTACTGTATTCCACAAGTCATTTTTCTTATACTTTAAACAAAAATGAGGACATTGCCTCTCTGGCATTCTACTTTCCTGATATTTCTTTTTTTCTGCCCAGTTTCTTCTTCCTCTATATGTTTGTACTGTCCTAGAATGCTCCCTAGATGACCTACATGTTGACAACACTCCTCAGGAATGGAAATTCCTTCAACTGCCTACTTGAGACTCAGATAAGATGAGCATCTGACTTATTAAACTAGGCTCATTTTTTCCTGTAACCTTGCCCTTCTTCCTTTGCCTATATCAGATGGTGATCAGATTAGATTTGGGGTAGAGTGAGGAGGGAAGGAAGGAAAAGAAGAGATCAGGGAATATTCAAATTAATCGCTACCAAATTCAGTTAATTTCTCCTCTCAGAGGGCTTTTCTGAGAAGGCAATGGCAACCGACTCTAGTCCTCTTGCCTGGAAAATCCCATGGACGGAGGAGCCTGGTAGGCTACAGTCCATGGGGTCACAAAGAGTCAGACACGACTGAGCAACTTCACCTTCACTTTTCACTTTCCTGCATTGGAGAAGGAAATGGCACCCCACTCCAGTGTTCTTGCCTGGAGAATCCCAGGGACGGGGGAGCCTGGTGGGCTGCCGTCTATGGGGTCGCAGAGAGTCAGACATGACTGAAGCGACTTAGCAGCAGCAGCAGCAGCAGAGGGTTTTCCTGGTGGCCTGGTGGTTAAGAATTTGCCTCGCAATGCAGGGGACGCGGATTTGATCCCTGACTGGGGAACCAAGAGTCCCATAGGCTGCGGGGCAACTAAGCTCATGGCCTCAATTACTGAGCCCGCACACTCTGGAGATTCTGTTCCACAACTAGAAAGTCTGTGCACCCCAACAAAAGATCCCACAGGACACAACAAAGACCCCTTGGCCGCAACTAAGACCCAACACAACCAAACAAATAAGTATTTCTTAAAAATTTCACCTCCTCACCATTAAAAAGAAACCTCCTCTTTGCTATCTTTATTTCCCTAGATTCTACAATGGCCACACAATGGTGTCTACATGTATGTAGATCCCATGGACTTGTCTCTCACCCACCAGAAAGAGCTCTTAAGTGCTAATCTGATCACATCTCTTACTGCCTACGAACTTCTGCTGAACAATCAGGTAATTAGGACAAAGAGTAAAAGCCACAACCAAGCCTTTATTTACTCACTGGGACAGTTCAGTTCAGCCGCTCAGTCGTGTCCGACTCTCTGCGACCCCATGAATTGTAGCACGCCAGGCCTCCTCATCCATCACCAACTCCCAGAGTTCACTCAGACTCATGTCCATTGAGTCCATGATGCCATCCAGCCATCTCATTCTCTGTTGTCCCCTTCTCCTCCTGCCCCCAATCCCTCCCATCATCAGAGTCTTTTCCAATGAGTCAACTCTTTGCATGAAGTGGCCAAAGTATTGGACTTTCAGCTTTAGCATCATTCCTTCCAGAGAAATCCCAGGGCTGATCTCCTTCAGAATGCACTGGTTGGATCTCCTGGTAGTCCAAGAGACTCTCAAGAGTCTTCTCCAACACCACAGTTCAAAAGCATCAATTCTTCGGTGCTCAGCCTTCTTCACAGTCCAACTCTCACATCCATACATGACCACTGGAAAAACCATAGCCTTGACTAGATGGACCTTAGTCAGCAAAGTAATGTCTCTGCTTTTGAATATGCTATCTAGGTTGGTCATAACTTTTCTTCCAAGGAGTAAGCGTCTTTTAATTTCATGGCTGCAGTCACCATCTGCAGTGATTTTGGAGCCCAGAGAAGACTCTACACATGGACATCACCAGATGGTCAACACTGAAATCAGACAGATTATATTCTTTGCAGCCAAAGATGGAGAAGCTCTATATAGTGAGCAAAAACAAGACCAGGAGCTGACTGTGGCTCAGATCACGAACTCCTTATTGTGAAATTCAGACTTAAATTGAAGAAAGTAGGGAAAACCGCTAGATCATTTAGGTATGACCTAAATCAAATCCCTGATGATTATACAGTGGAAGTGAGAAATAGATTTAAGGGCCTAGATCTGATAGAGTTCCTGATGAACTATGGAATGAGGTTTGTGACACTGTACAGGAGACAGCGATCAAGACCATCCCCATGGAAAAGAAATGCAAGAAAGCAAAATGGCTGTCTGGGGAGGCCTTACAAATAGCTGTGAAAAGAAGAGAAGTGAAAAGCAAAGGAGAAAAGGAAAGATATAAGCATCTGAATGCAGAGTTCCAAAGAATAGCAAGAAGAGGTAAGAAAGCCTTCCTCAGCGATCAATGCAAAGAAATAGAGGAAAACAACAGAATGGGAAAGACTAGAGATCTCTTCAAGAAAATTAGAGACACCAAGGGAACATTTCATGCAAAGATGGGCTCGATAAAGGACAGAAATGGTATGGACCTAATAGAAGCAGAAGATATTAAGGAGAGGTGGCAAGAATACACAGAAGAACTGTACAAAAAAGATCTTCATGACCCGGATAATCACGATGGTGTGATCACTCATCTAGAGCTAGACATACTGGAATGTGAAGTCAAGTGGGCCTTAGAAAGCATCACTATGAACAAAGCTAGTGGAGGTGATGGAATTCCAGTAGAGCTATTTCAAATCCTGAAAGATGATGCTGTGAAAGTGCTGCACTCAATATGCCAACAAATTTGGAAAACTCAGCAGTGGCCACAGGACTGGAAAAGGTCAGTTTTCATTCCAATCCCAAAGAAAGGCAATGCCAAAGAAGGCTCAAACTACTGCACAATTGCACTCATCTCACACGCTAGTGAAGTAATGCTCAAAATTCTCCAAGCCAGGCTTCAATAATATGTGAACCATGAACTTCCTGATGTTCAAGCTGGTTTTAGAAAAGGCAGAGGAACCAGAGATCAAATTGCCAACCTCTGCTGGATCATGGAAAAAGCAAGAGAGTTCCAGAAAAACATCTATTTCTGCTTTGTTGACTATGCCAAAGCCTTTGACTGTGTGGATCACAATAAACTGTAGAAAATTCTGAGAGAGATGGGAATACCAGACCACCTGACCTGCCTCTTGAGAAATCTGTATGCAGGTCAGGAAGCAACAGCTAGAACTGGACATGGAACAACAGACTGGTTCCAAATAGGAAAAGGAGTAGTCAAGGCTGTATATTATCACCCTGCTTATTTAACTTCTATGCAGAGTACATAATGAGAAACGCTGGACTGGAAGAAACACAAACTGGAATCAAGATTGCCAGGAGAAATATGAATAACCTCAGATATATAGATGACACCACCCTTAAGGCAGAAAGTGAAGAGGAACTAAAAAGCCTCTTGATGAAAGTGAAAGAGGAGAGTGAAAAAGTTGGCTTAAAGCTCAACATTCAGAAAACGAAGATCATGGCATACGGTCCCATCACTGGGACAGTGCTAGAGGCAAAAGGGGAGGAGAGACACTAACTCCACAAGCTCCATTCCCTTCCCAAACCACAGAACAGCTCCAGGCCAAAGCCACTGGGCACAGGAGTCATCTCATTCAAGGAGACCCAAAGAGCTGGCTCCTATCTCTGATGTGAGTGGGCACCTTTCCTCTATGAGGCCTGCTGGACAAAGCCTGCAACTGCCTGTGTGGTTGGGCCTGGAAGATCCCACAAGGACTGTGGCCCAGAGTTGGCCTCCTCAACCCTTCACTGGCTACCCCAAATCCTCAATTCCTTCTCATGGTAAACAAAGGTCCCCTCTGCTGACCCCATGCCAACTTCTCTGCTCTCACCTCCTGCTTTACATACATTTCAAACGCAGTAAAAACTACCCTCTGCAAACTATCTTGACCTCCCTGCCTGGGCTCATAGTTCCCTCTGCTTCTTCCACCTTTCATTTCTTCACTGAGCAAACCCCTGTTTATCCTTTAAGACCCACCCCAAATGTTTCCTTCAGGAAGGCTTCTTACCAAATCATTCTAGACCCAAGGAAATATTCTCTATCCTGTTGACGTTTAAGCCCTTATGAAGCTCTGTTTCACTTACTATATAATATTTTCTGTTTATATATCTGTCTTTGCAACAAAATGCTAAATTCTTAGAGGACAGAACTGTATCTTATTCTGTTTTGCATCTCCAATGCCTTAACAAGTATCTGGTACATAGCAGGACCCTGGGAATACTCTATTTGTGGTACTGAAAGTGAAAGTGAAGTCGCTCAGTCGTGTCCAACTCTTTGGGACCCGGTGGACTGTAGCCTACCAGGCTCCTCTGTCCATGGGATTCTCCAGGCAAGAGTACTGGAGTGGGTTACCATTTCCTTCTCCAGGGGATCTTCCCGACCCAGGGATCGAACCTGGGTCTCCAGCATCGGAGGCAGACGCTTTAACCTCTGAGCCACCAGGGAAGCCATTTGTGGTATTAGTGTCCTATAAATCAGCTTTTGTACAGCAAAGGAACAGGACACCACAGCAAGATTGAATGACATAAGCCCCACAGGCTACCCAGTTCAGGTAACAGGGTCTCCAGCTCGGGCAGCCTCTCCACCTCTACTCCCCAATAGTTTCAAAACCACCTTTGTCATGGAGCTAGCGTGAACCTGCTGCTCCAGAATTTGCTGTCAAACTTGTCAAAGACAAGCTTAGTATCCCCTCTCCCATCCCTTAAAGAACCTTTCTCTGATTCTTCACCCTTATTTCTGGGTCAAAGATAGTCATTGGGTGTCCACTGTAAAAAGAGCATAAATGAGTAACCTTCTTGAGAACTAATACATCTATGACTTGAATTTGTTGCTAAGCTTTTTATCACCCCCACTATCAAGATAGCCATCCCTTCTTTATCCTGGGACAGCCCAGGAGCTCTCTGGAATTCCTTCTTCAAAAGACCATCTCTTATCACTTACAACTAGCTGTTCAGGCCACAGGCCTCAGGGTTCACAGTTAGCAGAGATTTCTAAAGACTATTCACTAATATTAGTACTGGAACATGTGATAACCGCACCTTTTCACCTTTGAAGTTGAGAATGTCCTGTAACTTAACTTTCACCCAGGGCTTCCCTCATGGGTCAGCGGGTAAAGAATCTGCTTGCAGTGCAGGAGACACAGGAGATGTGACTTTGATTCCTGGGTTGGGAAGATCCCCTGGAGAAGGCAATGGCAACTCACTCCAGTATTCTTGCCTGGAAAATCCCATGGACAGCAGAGTTTGGTGGGCTACAGTCCAGAGGGTCACAAAAAGTCAGACATGACTGAGTGACTAACACGAAATTTCACCCAAAGTCTCATTTTTGTGAGAATCAGGTAGAAGAGAAGGAAGATGGGAGCCACGCAGAAAACAAGATACTCAATGTCAGAAAAGGTCTCAGTGGCAAAAGAACCACAGTAAACGTTAAATTGAAAAAGTCCACGCAAAGTCATGTCCTGAAAAGTCATAGCTGTTAGCTCTGTCACCAAAGATATTACTGCTTCATTTGAGGAGGAATGGACTCCAGGTGAGTCTGAATCCCAGGCCTAATGATTCCATGCTAGGAGAGTTAAATTAGATTCACTCACTCAATAAACATTCAATATGTGCTGAGGATATCTGAAATGTTTCTGTACTTGCTGAGCAGGCACAGAGCTACAAACTCCAGAAAAAAATCAGGCAGGGGTGAAAAGGAGGCTAGACACTTCAAAAACCCTAGTAGGAATAGCAAAGATGAGCTTCTGACCTGGTAAAATCCTCACTCCACAGACAGAATCAAAGGCAAGAGCAATAGTATGACCCAGGTGGCCAGGTTGTACCATTTCCTACTTTTATGCAGAATATTCCATGTTTCTATATGCTTTGCCATTCAAGAAATTATAAATACCCTACATGGGAAAACAGGCTTCCCTTGTGGCTCAGCTGGTAAAGAATCTGCCTGCAATGTGGGAGTCCTGGGCTTGATCCCCGGTTTGGAAGATCCCCTGGAGAAGGGAAAGGCTACCGACTCCAGTATCCTTGCCTGGAGAATTCCATGGACTATTTAGTCCATGGGGTCGCAAAGAGTCAGACAAGACTGAGCAACTTTCACTTCACTACGTGGGAAAACAGACAAGCAATATGTATAAAACTGATGCTTACAAATATAATGTTAAGGCCCTAAAGTATTACAATGGATTGCAATTGTCTAAAATGAAATCAATAGATAAATAACAAATGAGTAAGTGAACAAGTGCCCCCTGAACTTACAAGAGAACATGAGCAACGATAGCATCCACGTCAAACAAGGTATCCGTTGGGAATTCTCTCAGTGGTATGTTGCCCCTGTAAAGCATTACAGAAAGATTTCCTTAGCATGCAATTCACTTGTGGCTCTAACACATGGACTGGAAGTTCTTTGATGTTAGAACCTGTGTCTTATCCACTATCCGATGCACCTACCAGAGCACTGGTCATAACACACACTCAAATACTTACTATACACACCTCATAGACAGGGTCACTTTGAAAAGCTTAGGCTCTGTGGTTGGCAAAAAGACTGGGAAAAAACCTGAGTCCCAACAAGGCTTCCTCCCAGCCTCCCTGTCTCACAGCATACACAGATGTCCCCAAATGGGCTGGGAAGGAGACAAGCAGAAGAGACAAAGAAGGGTCCTTAGCAGCAGGTCCTGGAGGAGAAAGGACCTGTCCCTACTTCCTAGGCCAAATCCCAAGAGTTTGCTGACTCAGATTAGCAGACCCCAGTGTGGAGAAATCTATAACCTGGAAATCTGTAGACCCCTCAAAAATAAAGTAGTAAGGCATTTATTTCACACCTAACCTGACATATCTACATAGAACATTACATATCCTAAGTGCTTGCTTACCAGGCATTTGCAATCAAAGCTTACATAAGATTCTCATATAATATCCAAAACACCCCTGACAGTTAAGTATCATTCTCCTCAATCTATAGATTAGGAAGCCAACGTGGAAGTAACAAATTTATTACTTAGACTTTTTTGCTAAGCTTCATATGATCCCCACTACACAGAGCTTCCTTCTGGCTTTGTGACATTTTGTATACTTGAATATTTTAGAGGTATAGCTTTATATTTATCCATCCCAGTGGGAAAAAAAAACTAGTTTACCTGAATAAATATGCTTTCATCAAATCCTTTTCACTTCCACAGTATTTCGATGTTTCTTCTGTGACACAATTAACCTTTAAAAGATTATATTTAACGCTTAAGAGTGTAGAGCAAATGGCAGTTTCTTGGTTAGGGAAACACAAAGGAAAGTTAAATAATAGTGCAGTGTATCTCCAGATCACATCTCTTATTTTACTTTTTTTCTGGTTTATATGCTGTAACTGCTCACTTATTCAACCGCTTGAGGGAACCCAGAGAAAGAAACCCGGAGAAAAGTTTCTATACCAAAGAGTTATATTTAATCATACACAATTCAATTCAATCTTATGAAGGAAGTGGGAGGCAATGACTTACAAAAGGAAGGAAACAATAAAGGCAAGACAAAAAAATCATGGGCAAAAGCCAGGAAACAGAGAAGTGAATGGTAAGTTGGAACCACAGAAGCATCTCAGTAGCTGGAACACACGTATGACAGATACTGCTGGTTCCCCACCACAAATCCATCTCACTCTTTTTGCTTCACTAACAGAATGTCACTAATAGCAAGTGCCCCCATTAAAAGACTTTTCCAGACACCCCCAAAAGCTAAGGATAGCTATATAATGTTAGGAGAAGTCACAGGTTTGGCATTCCCAGGAGGGTCTTCGGAGAAGGCAATGGTACCCCACTCCAGTACTCTTGCCTGGAAAATCCATGGACGGAGGAGCCTGGTAGGCTGCAGTCCATGGGGTCGCTAAGAGTCAGACACGACTGAGCGACTTCACTTTCACTTTTCTCTTTCATGCACTGGAGAAGGAAATGGCAACCCACCCCAGTATTCTTGCCTGGAGAATCCCAGGGATGGTGGAGCCTGGTGGGCTGCCGTCTATGGGGCTGCACAGAGTCAGACACGACTGAAGCAACTTAGCAGAAGGGTCTTAAAGGAGGTTGACTGACACTCATGCTCTTCCCACTCCTTGCTGACAAAGAAAAAAACCTAACAAGACAGGTAGGCACCAGCGGTCATCACGGGCCATAAAGCATCCTTAAAGGAGAAACCCTTGCTAAGGATGGTGCAAAGAATGAGTCCCTGATGATTTTAGAGCAGCCACAACACTCTTGATAGTTTACAGTGAAGACTCTATGTGAAAAGCAAGAGGACGATCCTGGCAGCAACATGCAGATGAAATGGAAGGCATGAGAGCACAAAGGCAAGGAAGCCAGTTGACAGAATATCACATCGGTACAGGTCAAAGCTTCCCTCGTAGCTCAGTCGGTAAAGAATCTGCCTGCAATGCAGGAGACCTGGGTTCCATTCCTGGGTCAGGAAGATCCTCTGGAGAAGGAAATGGCAACCCATCCAGTATTCTTGCCTGGAGAATTCCACAGAGGAGCCTAGCAGGCTACAGCCCATGGGGTTGCAAGAGTCAGATACGACTTAGCGACTAAACCACCACTACCACCACAGGTCAAGAAGGGCTTCCCTGGTGACTCAGAGCGTAAAGAATTCACCTGCAATGTGGGAGACTAGGTTGGATCCCTGGGTCAGGAAGATCCCCTAGAGGAGGCATGGCAACCCACTCCAGTATTCATGTCTGGAGAATCCCATGGACAGAGGAGCCTGGCGGGCTATAGTCCATAGGGTTGCAAGGAGTGGGACACCACTGAGTGACTAACACTTTCACTTTCACAGGTCAAGGATGATGGGGTCCTGAAGTAAAGCAGAAAAGGACAGAAGAGATTCAAGAGACTTTTCACAAATACAGAAAGTAAAACTAAGAAGACTGAGCATATAATATGCACCATGGGACACAGAGGGGAAGGAAAGAGAGAGAATGAAGAGGCTGTCAGACAGGGCAAGTGGGTTGCCCGCAACATAACTTACCAAAACTAAGGTTGGAGGAACAGTTAGTATTTGGTTTCGGATTCTGTTAAATTCGCATTTTTTTTTACTGGGTTCTTTGGTTGTTTTTGGTTTTGTTTTCAGGTTAACTTTAATGGAGTTTGAGGAAGCACAGTGACAAGTGGAAAAGCTACATTTGTTTTATTTTTCAAACAGCTACTAAAAGAGAACTGATACCCAGAAAAGATATGAGGAATAGAGAACCAGAATTAAAAGTCAGAGTATAGTCATATCCAAAAGCCAAGAACTTTACTGTAATTAAAAACAAATTTTTTTTAAGTCAGAGCATAGCGGATGGTTGATGTTATGATAACAGATTTGTGCCTTCATTCACTCAAAACACATTTGAACCCCTATCATATGTCAGTCACTATTCTCTTCATTGGGAGCACAGTTACATTCCAAATTAAAATCTTTCTCTTTAGAACTCATATTCTAAAAGCAGAGATAGACCATTTAAAAACTAAATAATATGTAATGTTAAGTACTACGAAGGAAAAAAAAAACTTACTATGGGGATAGTGTATGACCTAAAGAAGGCTTACCTTCATCAAAGAAGGATTCTCTGAGGATGTAACACGTGAACAAAGAAGTGAAGTAATGGAGTGATGGATGCAAATATATAAATATGTGGAAGAGATGAGGGGGAAATAACTGCAAAGGCCTTATGGAAATACACATCTAGCAGGTTCAAGTAACAAAAAGACAACTAGCAAGTGTCAGGAATAAACTGAGGAAGGGGGAGGAACAGAAAGTGAGATAAAAGGAAGTCAGTATCCAAAGAGGAGTTTCGATTTTAACACAACTGTAATGGGAAGACTTTCTGAGATCTGATACTTTTGCTTACATGTGGAGAAGGGTTTGGTGAGACAAAAGTGAAAGGAGAAAGGCCAAATAGGCAGCTGTTGTGGTTTCCCAGAGGAGAAGTGAGGATGTTTGGACAAGATACTGGAAATGAAGATACCGGAAGTGGTCAGGTTTGCATGGTTTTGATAGTAGAACCTGAGTGAAAATGAAGGTCGCTCAGTCGTGTCCGACTGTTTGCAACCCTATGACTGTACAGTCCATGGAATTCTCCCGGTCAGAATACTGGAGTGGGCAGCCTTTCCCTTCTCCAGGGGATCTTCCCAACCCAGGGATTGAACCCAGGTCTCTCGTATTGCAGGCAGATTCTTTACCAGCTGAGCCACAAGGGAAGCCTAAGAATATGGGAGTGGATATCCTATCCCTTGTCCAGCAGATCTTCCTGAACCAGGAATTGAACCGGGGTCTCCTTCATTGGAGGCGGATTCTTTACCAGTTGAGCTTCCAGGGAAGTAGAACCTGAAGAACTTATTAATGGATTGGTTATGATAGAAAAAAGATGACCTAAAGGTTTTTTGCTTTTAAATCTACACTGATAAAGTAATATAGTCACACCAGCTTTCTTTTGGTTATTATTTGCATGATATAGTTTTTGTCCTTTATTTACTTTGAGAGTTTCTAAAGCCTTGAAGATGCATTTCTAAATATCTTACAATTGGGTTTGGTTATTGTTCCCAGCCTGACAATCGTTTTCTTAACTGGAACATTTATCCATTTGTAATTTAGTGTTTTCTTCATCTACATCTGCCTAAAGAAATCTTAACTTTTGAAGACAATCTCAAAATGCTACTTTTTGTGACGTCTTTCCCAATACCATAATATGACGTCCACTTCGATAATCATGTAAGACTTCTTTCTTTTAAACCTCTACAGCATTTTATTTGTACCTCTTATAGTGACCAAGTTCTGCCAGTTATTAAAATGGTCTGCAGGAATTCTCTGGCAGTACAGTGGTTAGGACTCCAAGCTTTCACTGCCAAGGGCCCAGATTCAATCCTTGGTCAGGGAGCTATGATTCCCAAAGGTGTGCAATGTAGCCAGAAAAGAAAAGAAAAAAAAGTCTGTGAATGTCTTTTGGATATCTACTCTCCAAAGAAAAAGATCTCAGTCATTTTCCTATCTTGAGAAATGGAATATTTCCTGCCGTATCAGTAAACAAAGGATGTCACGGTCATCAGTGATGGCAGCCACCACCGAAGGTGGGCCCTGAGAAAACTCAGGATGTGAAAATATAGGATACTGGCACCAGATAGCTGAGGTACATATCAAAGGAATGATTTCAGTGAGCTCAGACTCTTGCATATTCTCATACACACAAAAGCGCTAAATTCCTTAACTTGAGATATCTGACTTTCCTTTAATTAACAGCAATCAATTTTGACATTCAAACTACCTGCCCTTTTTGACAAAACTCCTACAAAATCTGGTTGTCCCTGTCAACTCCTCAGAGCTCTTCTCTCAGGGTTACTTGAGATGCTGGCTCCTGGGTTTTAAGTCCTAAAAAGTCCCTCCTAAGAAAACATAACTCTCAACTTTTAGGTTGTGAATATTTTTTAAGTCTACAATCCAATAAGAGACTAAATAATAGTGAGCTCGTTTCAATCTCATAAACAATACTGAGTATCTACTATGTACCAGGGACTGAGCTAGGTACTCGAGGTCTAGGTCTATCTCTTTCACCACAGTTTCCTTTCCACACAACTTAAAGTCCTCAACTATAAAAGCTTTATGAACTGTTAGTTCATAAAGGTGATCTTTAGGCATGAACCTTCATATTCTACTCCAGTTAGCAGACACATAGTTACTAGTCATTAGTTTACTGACTGCTAGATAAACAGTATGATTATCCCTTTGGAGTGTCATACCCAGTATTTTGTTTCTAAATCTCAATTTTTGTTCAAAGCTTGAGTGCCATTACCATTCTAGAGAATAAACTGGTTCACAGTTAATCGAGACCCTGAGACCTGTATACAAAGAAAACTGACATTTAAAAAAAAAAAAAAAAGATTTTTTTTTTTTTTTTAAGGTATATACATGCATGCTTTGTCGCTTAGCTGTGTCCAATTCTTTGTGATCTTTGGACTATAGCCCATCGGGCTCCTCTGTCCACAGGATTTTTCAGGCAAGAATACTGCAGTGGGTTGCCATTTCCTTCTCCAAAGAATATAACTATGATATAATAAGAAATATATATTTGGTCTCTACCCCTCGTTCCTGACACAGAGCTCCTGGTGGTGGTTATGGTGGTTCAGTTGCTAAGTCATGTCTGACGCTTGCAACCCCAGAGACTGTATCCCACCAGGCTCCTCTATCCATGGGATTTCCAGGCAAAAATACTGGTGTGGACTGCTGTTTCCTCCTCCAGGGGATGTTCTTGACCCAGGGATCAAACCCTCCTGCACTGCAGCGGTCTCCCGCATTGCAGGGGTCTCCCACATTGTAGGCATATTCTTTACTGACTGAGCCTCTAGGGAAGCACCTAAAACCCTGTAATTTCCTGAATGATGGAGTGGTAGGAGTATCTTTTGTTCTAATATTTGGTCCTTTAACCCCAAATATAAGAGTTTCTAAAACCCCTGGAATCTCTGGTAGTGATAAGAGTGTCTGTCTGTATGCAAATGAAATGACTGGCAGTTGGGGCCCCTAGATAGCTTCAGGAAGGGTGCTGGTTGCCAGCAAAAGGCAAGGTTAGAGAGTGGTAACTTTCAGCCCCGCTTCCCAGCTCCTGCACTTGAGACTCTTCCAGATCTTGCCCATGTATTTCTTCCTGGCCGTTCCCGAGATTTCCTTTATAAGAAGCCAGTAACAGTTAAGGAAAGTCTTTCCCCAAGTTCTGTGAGTCACTGTAGCCAATTATGGACCCTGAGGATGGGGTTGTGAGAACCCCCATCTGTAGCCAAGTTCTACAGAAGTCGTAGGAAACCTGGGGATCTTTCACTCCCTGTGACTGGCATCTGAAGTGAGAGCCATCTCACAGGACTGTACCCCTCCCCTGAGGGGTCTGTGCTAACGCTGGGTTGTTGGTGTCAGACCTGCTTGGTGTGGAAAACAGACACATTTGGTGTCAGAAGTGTTCTGTGGTGAGAGTGAAGAGTTTCCCTTCAAAAGTCACAGTCAGTTAAGTTTTCTGTGTTTCCTGCCCTGGGAACTCAAGCTGCAGGGATCAAGAGAGACAGTAGCCATCTCTCAAAGAAGGAAGGTTAATGAACTAGTAAAGAATAAACGTACACAGAAAGTCAGGGAGACACTGATCTGAAGGAATTTAATAATCATTGGGTAATTAATCATTCCACTTTCTGAGGTACAAATCCTAAGTTTAAACTAAATGAAAGGCTCATGAAGCCGTTTAAACCATGAAGCATCTGGAAATTTTCCATAATACTCCACAGCAAGTTTGAACACTTTTTGAGAAATTAAATATGTAATTTCAAATTAGGTTGTCTTAACATTTTTCTAAAAATAAATATGACAACCACAACAGAAGCAATTATAAAGATACAATATGAAACAAAAAACAAAAACACACACTTCAATTACTTCAATTTTGATACCTCAGTTTGTGCTAATACAAATGTTTTAATAGTTATGAATATCTATTATGATATATTTCTTAGGCAAAATAAAAAGAGCCTATATACAAGACTGAAAAAATGACACTATAGCTCCAATAGAATGCTTTACAAAATAAAGCTCTAAGAATTTTAAATAGCTTTTCCCTCTGTATTTGCACTAATTTGTACAATAATTTGGAACCATCTATACTTCTGCTTATTCTTATGAAAAAAAGATAGAAAAAATATTTTTCCAGTTTGAAAAAAATGTGAAACAACATATTATTTTTAGATACTCACTCTTTGGTCACACAGCTGTAAAATGTTTGTCACTAATAATTTATTAACATAAATATGTTTTTACCTTTGCTACTGAAATTCCATAGTCCTGGAGAGGTTTAGCAGCCTCATTCAGTTCTTCAAGAAACATAGAAGTTCTTGGAGACTCTAAAATAAGAAATGTTTTATGAATGTTTTATGACTTGCCCCTTAGGAAAAATGAATTTTTAAAATTAAAGCCAAAAGCTGCAAACTGCAAAAGAAATATATTAGTTTGCTCAATTATATGCAACAACAAATAAGTAACTAAACAAACCCAATTACATAGTTTTGTACCCTATTTCCTATTGCCTCATTATTCTTATTTCTAATATTTTTATCATGAAATATTTTCATTTTGTGACCTTAAAAGCTTTCTAAACATAAACTGGACAAATAAATGTTTAATTTAAATGGAACAGTTGTCATTATTTTTCCAAGTTTAATACTATACACAACACACATGTACAAAAATTTCAAAATGATTTTAACATACCATTTCCAAACCCTAAGTATAATAAAGTGTTAGTCACTCAGTCGTGCCTGACTCTTTGTGACCCTATGGACTGTAGCCCGTCAGGCTCCTCTGTCCATGGAATTCTCTAGGTAAGAATACTGGCGTGGGTTGCCAAGAGATCTTCCCAACCCAGGGTTTGAACCCAGGTCTCCTGCATTGGAGGCAAACTCTTTACCTTCTAAGCCACTAGAGAAGCCCTATAAGGGAGCCAACAAATATGTGAATTCACTTACTAATTCCAAGAATAGTATTTTTTAAGGCACGAGAAATTTTAATAGAACCGTGACAATGATCAGTTATGTTCAATAGCTGTATTAATTAATTCAGTATAATTAACAGTACGGTTAAAGCAGAGTATTAAGCATCAGTATTACTCTATTTAAAGTTTTAAAACACTTTAAAAATATTTACATGCTAAAAATATCAAAATGTTTACTTTTAGAAATGACAATGAAATGATATTACTCATAGCTAATTCTCACCTAGTATTTGCTATGGATTAGGGACATGAACTAAGTCACTTAATCGTCATGACAAATTTATAAAACACACACAACTTCCTCATTATGGATGACAAAAAAGACACACAGAGAGATTAAGTGACTTGACCCAGGTCACACAACAGGCGAAGAAGCAAAGTCAGGATTCAAACCTAGGTAGGCATATCACACTAGCAGCTTTAAAGCACATTTTATTAATCCTGACAATAAGTTCTCTCTGAGCATAACGATTAACCACCAATAGAAACATCACAAAAATCATATTAAAATATAAAAAATACTTACCAGCTTGACAAAAATAAACTAAGGTGGCTTTTCCTGGTTGCAATGTACTGAAGAATGTCTGAGGACTCAGCTCTGGAGAGTCTACTGCTGATGTATAAAAAATGCACATCATGACAAAAGAGATGCCAGCTCTAAACACACTGAACCTGGAAGACGTCATCAGCTGAGGCTGTATACAGACAGGAGAATCTATTTTTTTCACTGCTGTGTTCTGTTGCCCAGGACAATACCTGGTAAGCATAGGTATTCGGCAAAGTTGTGCCCCAGGAATTTGTTAAATGAATGAATGAAGTAAAATCTGTAAAAAGAATAATATAAGAAATTCATCTCAGGTTTGATTTTGCTAATACTTTACTATTTCCTCCTAGTACAAATATGAGAGGGGATGATATATAATGACATTGATTTGATAATACTATTAATTTTTGATACAAAAGATATCAAAGATGTCTGGAAAACACAATACTAAGTATATTATGTTTCATAGCTATTTACTGGTGTGTGTGTGCGCTCAGTTGTGTCTGACTCTTTGTGAACCTTTGAACTGTACAGTCTACTAGGCTCCTCTATCCATGGGATTTTTCAGGCAAGAATACTGGAGTGGGGTGCCATTTCCTCCTCCAGGGGATCTTCCCAACTTCAGGGATCAAATCTGAGCCTCCTGCATCTCCTGCATTGCAGGTGGATTTTTACCACTGAACCATCAGGGAAGCCCCACTTACTGGTGTGTGTTAAGCCGTCATTTCTAAGGATTCTAAAATTAATTCTCAAACATTACTCAATCCATTTTTTTTAAACAGGGCATTTAATCATTCTCTACCTAGAGTGGATTTACAATTAATACTCAAATACCAATTAAAACCACTGACATGAAAATGAGATCCAAAATATATGTCTACATTCTTTTTACTTTAAATCCTCTAGAATAGGGGTCCACAATCTCTGGGATCTAATGCCTGATGATCTGAGGTGGAGCTGATATAATAATTATAGAAATAAAGTGCATAATAAATGTAATACATTTGAATCATCTTGAAACCACCCTTCCTGCTCCCCACCCCCATAACATGGAAAACTTGTTTTCCACGAAACTGGTCCCTGGCACCAAAAAGGTTGGGGTCACCTACCCTAGAGGATATCTACTGAAACTATTTAAGAACATTCCTTCCAAATATACATTTAGTAACTTTTGATGGATTTAAACAGTTTAGAAAAGCAAGTAGGTCCTTCAACTCATATTTTAATTCAGTTCTATCTTCTGAACACAGATTTAGTCTATATATCATCTTCTTATTTTCTTTCATGCTGTACTTACTCCCATGCTGTTCTCTGTGTCCACTGTCAGTTCTCTTTTCTTATACTTTTGCTACTTTCAAATTTCTTTTGAACAATTTCTTCTTTCGGGAAGCTTTTCTACTGCTGATATATTTTATCTACATTTAAAAGAACATAGTTTGGGGAAATTAGTTTTTATATTAAACATCATACTTTTAGAAAGTTAAGATACACCAACAGGTATAGGTGAGAATTTTAATTTTAATTTCTAATAGATTCCTTATCTTTTAAGCAAAAGATCACTATGTCAAAACAGGAGACAGGAAAAAAAAAGTAGCAAGAATTACTCATAAGGATAGGAGTGGAACTTTTCAGTAAAGAATGAAGAGATTAAAGAATGAAAAATTTAGGGAAAAAAATCATACTAAATTAGACATTTATCATTTCAGTGGTCATGAAGACCATTTACTCTTCAATTTAACATTTCAGGGGTAATGAGAAACAATTTAGTTCTCAATTTACAATAAAGCTGATAAACTAAAACCCCATATACCTTGCTTTTTCAACACTATAAGCACATAAGGTTGTCTCACGCAACAGTTTAACAGCTACTGTGCAATGTGCCTGGCTCTTTTTTCTTCTGTCACAGTCACTGAAAACACTCAGATGGTGGCTGTTTGTCAGCATAGGTCCCAGATGGGGTGCAGCCCAGAGAACCCCCAGGTGGTATGCAATGAATACATGACAGAGGAAGAAATAACATAGGTTTGTTGTCTTAAACCACTGAGATTGGTGTGGCAGGAGGGGGTGGATTACTGCAGCATAATCTAGTTTATCTTCACCAGTATATAAATCACAAGTGAGGTGCTGCCTTAACAAGAACCCCACACATAGATAGGCTCAGGGGCCAAGCAGCAGGAAACTGTTCTGAGACTACTCATGGAAACTCTTTCTCTTCGAGGAAACACAGAGACATGACCTCAACAAATGATTCGTGTTAAGGAATAACAAAACATTTGATATAACTGTCGCTACAATAATTTGGAAGTGAGAAGTACCTAATGAATTTATGAGCATGTAGTTAGGTTCATGTGGCTAAAGAACTTATTTATGGCCCTAAGAGAAGAGGCTGGAAGACAGAAGATGAGTAGTATGTGATAGTTGCTGTTGATTACGTTTAACGAGGAAATAAAAGAAAGGTACTCAAAGAAGCACCACCATCTAAAAGTCTAGCTGTTCAAAACTTAAAACAATTCCTAAGTCCCCACCTTTGCAGGGTCAGGAAACACACTGACAAAACTGCTCAGCCACAGAAAGAAAGCCATATTCTCCAAAGTCCAACTTCAGATGTGGCCAAAGATGATAAAAATCAAAGGATCTCTTGCAAGCCAAAGCCAAGGACCATAAAGAACTATGCTCTTGGGCATGTGCTAGAATATTAACTGTCACTGGTCTACAGGAGAAGACAATGGCACCCCACTCCAGTACTCTTGCCTAGAGAATCCCATGGACATAGGAGCCTGGTAGGCTGCAATCCATGGGGTCGCTAAGAGTCAGACACGACTGAGCAACTTCACTTTCACTTTTCACTTTCATGCACTGGAGAAGGAAATGGTAACCCACTCCAGTGTTCTTGCCTGGAGAATCCCAGGGACGGGGGAGCCTGGTGGGCTGCCGTCTATGGGGTCGCACAGAGTCGGACACAACTGAAGCAACTTAGCGGCGGCAGCAGCAGCACTGGTCTACAATAATGAGAAAAACACAGAAATTGACTATAAATGTTTAGCAGCTTTTATAGCAATTTCACAAAGTAAATCTGTGGGCTAGTCAAACATTAACTAGTCATTTGATATGCTTTTTTTATTTCATTTTTCTTATACTTTGAGCCCTAGCAACATCTGTCCAGCAAGGTTCCAAAAACGCTACAGTTCAGTGTCTGGTTTATGTCTTCCATTCTTCTCCTCTTCAAATATTATTAATAAGAACACGTATTGTAGTTACATGTCCCTACAACTACTCTATGAATTCAACAGTGTAAGGGAAACAGATAACTTATGAAGTCCAGAGATCATGGCTACTAAGCATTACTCAGAGATCCCAGACTTTGAGCATGACACAGTGACTGAATGGGAGTTAGGGGTTATCTCCACAGGGAAGAGCCAAGGATGAAGTACATACAGGAAGAAGAATATAGTTGTTGTTTAGTCACTAAGTCGTGCCTGACTCTTTGGGACCCCACAGACTGTAGCCTGCCAGGCTCCTCTATCCATGGGACTTCCTAGGAAAGTAGGAAGAGTAGGAGAGTAGGTTGCCATTTCCTTCTCCAGGGAATCTTCCTGACCCAGGGATTGAACCCACGTCTCCTGTATTGGCAGGTGGATTCTTTGAAGTACATATAGGAAGGAGAATGTCTACTCACAGAAATGGTAGAGTGTCCAAATGTTTCTAGGTCTCTACATGTGTTAAAATTCTACTTCTCCACTTCCTCGAGTTAACATATGGCCATGACTTGATTTGGCCAATGAGATGTGCAAACTATCATATGTAACTTCCAAAAGCTTTTAAAAGTCAGTGTGTATGTGTCATGATACACTTTGTCTCTGTCACAATGATTGAAAATACTCAAACTGTTAAACCAAGTCTCAGGAAGAGGGCAACATGGGACAAGGCTCCCAGCCTACTAGTGTTAAACATCTTGCTTTAAACTTTTAAAGATTTAGGGTTGTTATTACACTGTAACCCAGCCTAGCCCTATTTGTTTTAGTAACAGCTAAGAAGAGAGTGACTTGAACATAAAAACATATCCTAGATCTTAAAGGAATATATTTCAAAGAATTCACAAGAAGTTGACCCAATTTCAAGTTAGGAAGATTTTAAAAGGGAAGATGACTCTAAAATGCAACTGACTGTTACCACAACCAGTGCCAATATGAAAAGAAAATGAACTCATGCGCAAATATTTGCCAATACTACACACAGACACCTCCCCACTAAGTGCAGACTCTTAGCCTTTGGATCTGGAAAGAGCCCTCAGTTCTTCAATATGATGCTCTTGGCTGAATAATCAGTTAGTATGTAAGATGTAACTTCTGCCTCATCCCTACACTATAAACAAGTATGCATGCACGGTCATTTAAAAGTTGGGAAAAAGTATGTGACATTTAACCAAGGACAAATACAAGAGGATGACAAACACTGTAAGAAAGGATGCATGAAGTTTAAGTACAAAAAGGGCTAAAGCTTGTAAATAAAATGTTAATGACAAGAGAAGTCTGTTTTGCTCAGCACCAGAATTCTGAGAAAGGAGGAGGAAGTACCTCAGGAGCAAAAAACACTGATCCTCCTGCTAGTGAGAGGTGTAGACAGGATTTGCCCTTCTGTGCAGATGGAGCAGCTGATGGCCCTTTTCAGTTGAAGCAATCTCATCTGGGAACTGGGTCCCATATATAACACTTGGCAAACAGTTCTCCTTACAAAGACCACTGTGTTAATCTCCTCTCCCGAAACAACAATATTCAAGCATTGTACATCAGGGACACATTTCAAATTTTAGGTTTTCCAGGCACAAGCTTTTCTAGAAGACCCTTGGTTAGTTTCTTCTGTAAAGGCCTAAATTCCCCTTATCGTTAAACATAAAACTAACAGTTTCCCCTTTTGAGAAAGAGGAAATCAGCAACTTTAAACATTAAACAAAGATCTGCAGGCATCATTCTCTGGGAAAAGCCACACTTCATATTCTGCAACAAATGGGGCATATAATACTTGCAAAGTTCCTGTAAGAACATCCTGTCGAAAATTAGCTTACTTACAGTTTAACACTGCTATTGGAGAACAGAACCTGTTCACTGAACCAGCCTCCAATAAAATGCTGAATAGATCTCATAAATGATAAATCTCACAGTTTATCATTAATGACCCAAAGGAGGCAATAAAAGGATCAACACATCTCCACTTAAAGAGCTTCCCCGAGGGAGTGAGGCAAATCTTCTATCTACACCTCCCCATATACATGGCCCCAAAAAGGAAGGAGAAAAAGGTGACTATCCTGATTTCCTATGACACTGAAATTAAAAAAAAAAAAAACAAACAAAAAACAACAACTCACAAGCAAAGATGTGAAACGAGTATGTGTGTGTGTGTGCTCAGTTGTGTCCAACTCTTTGCAACCCCATGGACTGCAGCCTGCCAGGCTGCTCTATCCAAGGAATTCTCTAGGCAAGAATATTGGAGTGGGTTGCCATTCCCTTCTCCAGGGGATCTTCCTGACTCAGGGATCGAACCTGTGTCTCCTGTTTCTATAGCATTGGCAGGCGGACTCTCTACCACTGAGCCCCCTGGAAAGCCCATGTGTGGTTTACTCTCACTTTGAGTAGAGAATTTCGGGAAAAAAGAAAAACCCCTTCATGGAGAAAATCTATTCATGACCTGATTCATTGATTATAAAACATACAAAAATAAAATATGCCAGAAAATAAGTGGCTTTCCTGATTTTGGCAAGTGCCTAAAAGCACATAACTCTGAATCCATGCTTAATTGATGTGCTTAAGCACATTGCTGCTGCTGCTGCTGCTAAGTCACCTCAGTCGTGTGCGACCCCATAGACGGCAGCCCACCAGGCTCCGCCATCCCTGGGATTCTCCAGGCGAGAACACTGGAGTGGGTTGCCATTTCCTTCTCCAAAAGCACATAACTGCAATCAATTAAGTCACTGGGGCGAGGAGCTCTCTGAACCCTTTCAAATCAGTGTACTGGCCTAACCACATTCTCTATGAATACATGAGGCAAATGCCTTATGCTGCAAACAAACAAACAAAGATCCTTCTGTAGAGCACTGATGTTGGATTAGGCCTGTGAACTTCTCACTCCAAGTTTGCCCTCCTGTAGGCTGGCTGCACCGCACAACCTGCTCAGCTGAGTGTTTCATCTGAGGGATCTTCACAGAACAGTACCAGACCTCAACATCCATCAGTTTGTCGGCACACCCTATACAGAACTCAGAACACACCAACATGTGGTGCCTGGCTGAACTGCTGTCCCACAATCTGGAGACTTTTACTTTCCCTGTGAATCTTTTAGCTAGGAAAGAAGGCAGCAACACACTTCTTAGGATGGTGAGTTAGGAAAGGCTGACTCTTAGCTACACAAATAAATGTAGCAGTGTCTTTCACAGGGATACTTAAATAACCCATTCTAAGGGGAACACAAATGATTCTCTCATCATTTTGCACTACTTTGCTCATTTTGTTACCAAACAACTCTCCTCCCCCCCAAGTCAACAAATATGTCAGTCCACTGTATGTGGGAAGATCTATTTACTCCTCACTTATTTACAGCATTAAGTAATATAATACAGCATTTGTTTCCTTATCTCTGAGCCCTAGATACAGCTCAACCATCCACCCACACACAGGTCCGGTCTTTGAAGGAATACATCTGGAATTTTAAAAGCACAGACTATTACCCTTTTCCTCTCCAGACATCCATCATATACTTAAAATTCTGATTGTCTCGTTTTGCCTAACTTAACGCTCACAGTATCTTTCCAAATTCTAAGTTTTAAACGCCCACTTTCTCCCTACTCAGAGACAGCTTCCATACCCATCCCATTCTCTTTCCACTCCCTTCCCATATCCCATTCCACTCTCTTCTGGAACTTGTCCTGAGGGAGGGAAAGGTCTCTTACTTAGACCTTCCGTTCAGCCTTCGCCTCATTCCTCCCCACAAAGGGCTCACTTTTTATAGGCGCTCACGCTAGGGAAAAAGAAGAAAACAAAACAGAAGCATCCAGGTGAGGCCCTATTTAAGCCAAACTCCACAGCCGGGTGGTGCGGTCATTGCTGAGGTAGACCCACCAGGTCCGAATGCCGGCAAGCATCCCTGCTTGCAGATACCATAGCCCTAGTCTCCAGGACCCGCGCTGCCACCTACGTACCCGAGACCTGAGGACAAGACTTGCCGGCTGGGATCTGGACTGCGGACCGACAGTTCCCTCCACGTGAAGGATGAGAGCCAGAAGGCGGGGCCGTGCTCTGCCTGCCCAGTAACCGCGAACCGCTCCCCCTACCTGAGAGCTCACTGTCCTCCCGCCTCCGCAGCAGCAGCCTGCACCGCTCATCTGAGTCGGACGCCTGAGCAAAAAAACAACCCACGAGGCTCCTCCCTGTCCTCGTGGGCCTTCTGTGCGGCCTCTCCAGCCAATGGGAAGCGCAGGGGGCGGGCAAGAGCCACCCCGGTGACAGGCGACGTCTAGTCCGCCCGCCAGCGCGAGTAGGCCGTGCAGTAGATGGGCCAATCGGCAGCGTGTTGGGGAGTGAAGGGGAGGGAGCAGGCGGGGAAAGCGAATGCCCAATGAGATCGTGGGGTCCCTGAGCGACGGGTCCTATGGCCTGTGGTCTTCCGAGCGCGGCGCCCAGGGGGCGTGCCCTCCTGGGCCAATCGGCTGGAGCCCAAGGTGCGGAGCGAGCGCCTCAAATGCTCGGGTTTCTCAGCTGATTGTCTCCAGCGGAGAGTTGTTTTTTGCATCTACCGAGCCGAGCCGGAGCAGGAGGAGCCGAGACCCTCGGGGGTGGGGGGCCGGGGAGAGGAGGCGGGGTCCGAGGAGCCGCGGCTGCTCTCCGCGGGGCTCTGGGTCCTGTCACGGCGCTTCCTGGGGTTGGAGGTTGGGGTGGGTGGGGGGTCAGAGGGACATCCTTCTCCCCCTCGACGGCGGCTCCGAGTCCGGCCCCTTCCTTCCCGCGCTCTTTCGCCCGCCCCCCAGCCCCCTCATGAGGGTGTCCGTGCCGGGTCCGGCGGCCGGCCGCGAGCCCTCGACGCCCGGCGGGGGCGGCGGAGACGCGGTCGCTGCCGCCTCAGGCGCCGCGGTGCCTGGCTCGGTGCAGTTGGCGCTGAGCATCCTGCACGCCCTGCTCTACGCCGCGCTCTTCGCCTTTGCCTACCTGCAGCTGTGGCGGCTGCTCCTGTACCGCGAGCGGCGGCTGAGTTACCAGAGCCTCTGTCTCTTCCTCTGTCTCCTGTGGGCAGCGCTCAGGACCACCCTCTTCTCCGCCGCCTTCTCGCTCAGCGGCTCCTTGCCCCTGCTCCGGCCGCCCGCTCACCTGCACTTCTTCCCCCACTGGCTGCTCTACTGCTTCCCCTCCTGTCTCCAGTTCTCCACGCTCTGTCTCCTCAACCTCTACCTGGCGGAGGTAAGGCGGGAGGACCGGCACGCGGGGCCGGGCGGGAGAGTGGGGCCGCCGCGTTTCACTCGGGCAGAGGATCAGTGGCGGGTTGAGGGGGTGGGGTGCGGACCGGGAGAAGCGGATCCGAGAGCAGTCCAGGGAAACTGAGGCACGCCTGGAGTGTGCGCCAGGTTTCTGGCCCTAAACTTAAGCAGCCGATTGATTCGACTACTGAGGGGTTTGGGGAGTTGGGGGTGGGGGGGGCGGGTGGTGAGTGAGAGTGTGTGTTCAGACAACTTGAAACAGCAGGACCAGCCTTTGTCTGGCGTTCTGGCCCTTGTAAGCGAAGGTGTCGGTGTCACCGACAAAGTGGCATCGCAAGAAGTAGCAGCCGGGGTAGCTCTGCCTAAGCTGGACTCTGTTGAGAGAGGTTGGATGCTGAGGTAGCAGCAGCTCTGCTGAAGCTGGACTGCTGCCAGCCATTACGTCACCAGGCAGAGCTGTTCCTCTGCTATTGTTACTGCGTTTCTTTTATTAGAAGCTTATATTCCCTCCTGCATCTCCTTACCCGGGGCTCGATAAGCCTCACACAGATTCCGTTCGATAGTTCCCCGGCAGGGTTAATAATCAGTAACCAATCCCGAGGGTCAGTATAAAGACCTCCGTAAAGCCCCGAGTGTGTTTGCCCCAGTGGCTTCATGCCTCGACTATTTATTCTACCTCCTAAAGCCTAGTCTTTTTTATTTTTTCCAGCTAATTAAGAGAAAATACTAGTTTAACCTGCGCCTATTGCAGAAACAAACCACCAAACTGTTTTTGCAATAACTTGCTTAATAGCTGGCACCTAATCACACCCCCTTTCTCTTTTATGAGGAATTGCTGGTTGGTTTGCATTGTTCTGCAGCGCTTAGGTATTTGACCCATTTCAAACAGGTTTGAGAGTGTAAATTTATCAATCATGTGTGCCAGCTAGTGGTATTTAAGCCACGGAATTTTGAGAATTACCAAAAAAAAAAAAACCACCAACAACAAAAAACCACCCCACTCCCCCCCCCCCCCCCCTGCAAAAAAAAAAAAAAAAAGCTTAAGGAGGGGAGGAAACAAGGTGACATCATATGCTTAATACTGACTAATATAGAACAATATTGGTCTATGCAGCTAATCCTCTCAAAGGCTTTTGGAGGTGATGAGAATTAACATGGTTCTGAGCAAAAGTAAAAAACATTTGAGGCAGATTGTGTATTTGTATTTCCTGCGTAAACCAACTCTTCTCCAGTAATAGCTATGAAGTTGAATGCATAATTTTAAAAGCACAATCATAAATTCAGCTTTTTACCACACTAAAAACAACAGTTAAGAATATGTAACAGAATTCCCAATCATTTGGAAGTCCAAGCAATACAGTGACAAAAACCCAAACAGTAAGCAGAAATAAAAAGCATGGGTAAATAAGTCAAATAAACATGCCATAGTCACATCATTTATTTGCAGGTGTTCTGATCTTCTGGTTGTTGCTTAAACTGTTACAGTACTTCAGTCCTTTATAGTTAAGCTGATACACTGTATTCTCCCTGGCAATTTCTGATACACTACCAGCACATCTCATCACTAAAACTTTGCTCTAGCTTCAGATATAGTTTGCCTGAGCATGATTAGCAGTCCTTAAGCCATGCATATCAGATAATTTGTTTTTTCCTATACCATTTTGACTAACAAAGTCATATTAATGAGGCATTGTAAAACAGTTGGGCATTTCATAAGTAGCTAAACACCCTTTTACTTTTTCTTGAAATATAACATATACCATAAAGTACATAAAGCTTACATATACAGGTAGGTGAAATTTTATATATGCATACACTCTTGTTACCACCACCCAGATTAAGATATGCATCATTTTCAGTGCCCCGGAGGTCCCCTTGGAGAAGGCAATGGCACCCCACTCCATTACTCTTGGCTGGAAAATCCCATGGACGAAGGAGCCTGGTGGGCTGCAGTCCATGGGGTCACTAAGAGTCGGGCACGACTGAGTGACTTCACTTTCGCTTTTCACTTTCATGCATTGGAGAAGGAAATGGCAACCCACTCCAGTGTTCTTGCCTGGAGAATCCCAGGGACAGGGGAGCCTGGTGGGCTGCCGTCTATGGGGTCGCACAGAGTTGGACATGACTGAAGCAACTTAGCAGCAGCAGCAGGAGGTCCCCTTGTGCCTTCTCCCAGTCATACCTCTCACCCTAAGGTAAATACAAATTGACTAAACATTATCACAATAGGGAAAAAGCATCTATATTTAAGCTTGAAATTCTGAAAGTATACTTCTACAGCGTAAACTACAGAATATCCAGATTGGATTTTCAGACTTTTGATTGCTGTTATTCCAAGCTAGTGAGGAAGATATTTAAATGTCTAAAAGTCTTCCTATTAAATGGATATCTTGTTTGTGTCATGTACTTTTTAAAAAACAATAAGGTTCTATTATCCTAGAAAACATAATTTGGAAAGAAGCTGGGCTAGTTTTTTTTTCCTTTTGGAATGTCTCCTAGAAAGAGTGTAAGTTGTTTGTCTATCCTTGTCTTTTTATAAAACGATTTTAAGACACATAACTACACTTAAAAGAACATATTTTTACCTATTTAAAAAGAGACATTTTTAACCAGAAATCATTTCCATATTCAATAGAAAAAATACAAAGGAATCTGTATTTAAAACAGTTCAGTTCAGTCACTCAGTTGTGTCTGACTCTTTGAGACCCCGTGGACTGCAGCACACCAGGCTTCCCTGTCCATCACCAACTCCCAGAGCTTACTCAGACTCATGTCCATGAGTCAGTGATGCTAACCAACCATTTCATCTTCTGTTGTCCCCTTCTCCTCCTCCTTCAATCTTTCCCAGCATCAGGGTCTTTTCCAATGAGTCAGCTCTTCGCATCAGGTGGCCAAAGTATTAGAGCTTCAGCTTTAGTCCTTCCAGTGAATATTCAGGACTGATTTCCTTTAGAATTGATGGTTTTGATCTCCTTGCAGTCCAAGGGACTCTCAAGAGTCTTCTCCAACACCACAGTTCAAAAGCATCAATTCTTCGATGCTCAGCTTTCTTTATAGTACAGCTCTCATATCCATACATGACTACTGGAAAAACCATAGTTTTGACTAGACAATGTTTGTTGGTAAAGTAATGTCTCTGCTTTTTAATATGCTGTCTAGGTTTGTCATAGCTTTTCTTCCAAGGAGCAAGTGTCTTTGAATTTCATGGCTGCAGTCACCATCTGCAATGATTTTGGAGAAGAGATTTTGGAGCTCCCCAAAATAAAGTCTCTCATGGTTTCATTTCCTCATCTATTTGCCATGAAATGATCGGACCAGATGCCATGATCTTCGTTTTTTGAATGTTGAGTTTTAAGCCAACTTTTTCACTCTCCTCTTTCACTTTCATTTTTACCAAGAGGCTCTTTAGTTCTTCACTTTCTGCCATAAGGGTGGTGTCATCTACATATCTGAGGTTATTGACATTTCTCCCTGCAATCTGGATTCCAGCTTGTGCTTCTCCAGCCCAGCATTTCGCATGATGTACTCTGCATATAAGTTCAATAAGCAAGGTGACAGTATACCGCACCGGAATATTCCTTTCCCAATTTGGAATCAGTCTGTTGTTCCATGTCCAGTTTTTGAGTTCAATTTTATATCAATTCCAAGTAACTGGAAGAACTATTGATCACTCTGAACGAATAAGGCTTTCCCAATGAGTTCTTTGTATTACAGCAGAGTGGTAGGGAAATGGTGGAATGTCTACATGGTGACAAATATAAAACTTAACATTTGACTTTTTTTTAAACCAAAAGACTCATACCTGTTTTAAATAGTTGTGTTTCTTGATTACCCAATCTGTTGTATTAAATGCCAGTTTCATTTTACTTTTGACTTCTTTAAAGTATTTGTTGTATCCACTTCTCACTGATTAAAAACATATAGCAACCCACTCCAGTGTTCTTGCCTGGAGAATCCCAGGAATGGGGGAGCCTGATGGGCTGCCGTCTATGGGGTCGCACAGAGTCGGACACAACTGAAGCGACTTAGCAGCAGCAGCAGCAGCAGTAGTAGTTTAAAATTAAATTGTAATTTAAAGACTTAGTTACAAAGAACCGTAGAGCAGTATAAAAATAAGGTTTGTAAAACAACCATTACTACTTCGAATACATTGTGGTAATTATTCTAAAAATAGGTTTTCAAAAAGTTAAGATTGCCTAAACCACTCTTTCTTTTCTTGACCATACTTGAATGGAATTCAGGTAAAGGGAGGTAGCCCTTTCTGAAATAATTAGAATTATATACTTATCTCCTGGAACAAATAGTTGGAAAAAAATAATAAACTAAGTTTAAAACACCTATTGAACTTTTTCCAGCATGATTAATAGAACATGTACTTTACCAAAGAAAAGTTCGCACTCCTGTACTTGTACCAGAGAAGGGTTCAATCTTTAAAACAAATTATCTGATTAAACATGCTACCTACCATTGGAACAAGTAAAAGGACTTAAAATGAGAGTTGATAGTATCTTTGCAGTGTTGTTGATGCATGCCAAAATCAATGAGTTCACCTCCACGACCCATATTGACATGTTTTCCTTGCAGTTTTATAACATGAGTGCCAGTTGCTTAATCACAATAAAATGCAGTTACTAAATCACAATGCCGGTACAGCTAGGAAAATTAAATTCAGAATCTTAACTCTTACATACATGGCTGCTGTCATTGTCCCTGACATTTGATGTATTCTTCCAAATATTGATGGAATGTCAGAGAACATGATGGAGTTCAACTTAACAGGTACTTTCATTTTGTTATAATGGTCTGATTTCTCACAAAAGTACTTTTATCACCTAAAATAGAAACTCCCTAAGGATAAGAAATTATTTTATCATATTTTAAACTCATAGAACAGTAATGAATATATTTTTGGATGACAATCTTGAAAAGACCAAAATCTTGAAAATATTTAACCATCTAAAATTTGAGAGTTAATTTGGATGAATATATGAGGTAAATTATTTGTGTACTTCCTGAGATCTTTATATTTTGTGCCTAAAACATTGCCTGTGATATGAATGCTAAGATTCTCTTAGATTTTCTTGGTTCAGTTAGTTACTTCTGATTACTACAGGTAAAATCTTACTGATGAAGTTGCTTTAATATATTAGAGTTTTACTTAGCAAAACTATTTTTATATCATGGCAAATGGCCCATAATAATTAGGGCTTTGCTAATTTGGTTTTAACAAATTCTATTAAACAGAAAAGCCTGCAAAACAAATTAAGTCTCACCTCATGAGTCAGTTACTATCTACTGGAAACTATACTTTTCTCAGTGTTAGATTTTTATCCATAACTGTGATTACAAACTGTTTTTATCCAAATCTACTAAACTGTTCTATCCGTTAACTAGATTCTATTTTTCTTGAGAGCATCTGTAAAGCAAGAGTTTGAGATACATTTCTATGGCAAAGACATGATTACAATGTCTTACATTCTATGTGATTTAGTATTTTCAAAGCACTTCACAACACATGTCTTCACAATCCCTATGAAATAGGTAGGTATGAACAGTGTGATTTATCCAAGGTTTTATGTCTAATATGTATCAGAAATGAGACTACTGTATAGCCCATGAGCTATAAAGTCTTGTCAAGTGGTCTCCTGCCTATGAACTTTTATGAATACCATTTATACTGCTTATTATTCAGTGTTCGCTGTTTATCTTGCTTTCCCATTTCCCACCATTTCAAACCTTTTCCACTCTTCAGCAAACTTTCTTCCTCCTTCTTACTCAGCTTATGACCCTCACCTCCTAGTTTATAGAAGTAGAAACTAGGGCCATCTGGAAGAACAAAGACTCAGAGAAATGTCTTAAAATGCTGCAGAGAGCATTTAATCCCTTTCAGTGAATGATTGAGTTTGTAAGTGAGGAAGTTCTTCAGAGACAAGAAGCCATAAAAAAAGAAGTGAATGTGAAATTGTAAAGTACCACACAGATGTTTGTCTTGGGTTTTGGGGGTGGTTGCTTGCTGCTTCCTGCTAACCTAAATCCTGAATTTCAGTGTCTTGGAGTGACAACACATTGGTATGAAGAGGTGACATTGGAGGCAATACCTTGTGGTGAGGTCTAATCCGAGAACTCCTCCCCTCCAGTTAAAGGCTAGAATTCTTGAAATACACATCTTAAGTACATGAATTAGGGAGAATGAAAGGTTTTCAGAGGTTGGTGGTGGAATTTGTGCTTGTCTCTGCCATGGCTCTGGGTGAAGGAGATACAAATTGAGGGAAAAGGTCTTCTCTGAAAATGCATAGCAAGCTTATTCTCACACAGGTTTGAAGCCTGATATCACACTTCTTTGATTTTAGAGGAGGAAAAAGCTCAACTGGAAAAATGTAGTTTAATGTTACCCTGACTTGGTGGTAACCTCAAGCACCTGGAGGGAGCAAATCCAAATAATCTGTTGAGAAGTATACTATAAACCCAGAATTCTGACAAAATTCAAAGGAACATGAGCTCAAAATGAAAAATCACTCTGAGGACTCTTCCTTTCAAAGATCGAAGATGTCAGAATTATCAAACATATAGTATAACATGTCTATTTATTTGATTTAATAAGGTAACACTATTGATACATGATAAATAATGTAAATTAACTAGGCACATTTGGAAAGAAATAATTTTTTAATGAAAAAACAATTTAAATTACAAACTGAAATGAACTGAACAAATTAAATAGCTAAAAATAAATCATTAAGCTGAAAGATATGAGGAAGAAATCACCCAAAATATATCTCAGAGAAGTAAAAGACGGAAAATAAGAACAGAGATTAAAGAATTAGTATATAATGTATTGGAATTTTACAGAAATTACTTTAAAAAATAATGACTTAGAATTTGCCCAGATTTATGAAAGATGCTAAATTTAAAATTCAGAGAGCAAAAAAATCCAAGACAGGTTAAAGGTAAATGAACAAAGAGTAATATCTTAAAATGCCAAAGATAAACTGTGTTTAAAACAACTCGATACAGATATTACAAAAAAAGGAATGAAAATTAGTTTATTTTGGCATTTCATTAACAACTAAGGAATCCAGAAGATGGTGAAACATTTTAAAAATGCTGAGAGAAAATAACCAGCAACCTAAAATTTTGCTCACAGTAACACTGTCAACAACAGGGGAAAATAGAAGCCATGTTGGGGTGACATCAGCAAGATAGTGATGGACCCTCCATCCCCCTACAAACATACCAATTCAGCAACAATTCACAAATTCCCTGTGTGAGAAATCCAGAAATTAATAGAAAGTCTCCTGTATAGCAGGTGAACACAAAACAAAGTCATCAAAACCAGTGAGGAGGTTTGGGACAGACTCACATTAGAGTCCCTGACCCCAGCGCAGTGCCATACAATTGGGACGAGACCTAGCTCTGAGCTGCTCCCAAAGGAAGGGGTTAGTTCATATGTCCAGCACCCCAGTGTTTCGTAGGGTGCTCCCCAGAGGTGAGCACCCTTCTATCTTACCAGTCTTGGAAGTCTGAGGTGTCCAATACAGTTTAGCTACCTGGAGGAGAATGGGGATAGCACCTTCGACTGGCAAACAATATAGCTCCCCTACTTCCTCAGCAGAGAGTGAAGAAACCTGGGCTACAACTTCCTGCTACTCCCTGAGGAGGGAAAGAGTTGATCGAGGGCCCCAGAGTCTCTGGAAAAGTTGGTTGATGACAGTATTCTGCTGTTCATGCCAGTCCGTGAAGATTGGGGGAGATACCTATTTTGTATAATACCTATTTTTTGTATAATGTATTATAATGTATAATACCTATTTTGTATAATGTATAACTAATGCAGAGAGTTGAGACTGAGGAAAATGAATCAAAGATGTTTCAAACAAAACAAAATAAATATCCAGAAACCCCAATGAAGCAGAGCTATATAATTTGCCTGACAGAAAATTCAAAATGACTGTTATAAGGATGCTAACCACAGGCAACAGACCAAAGCATGAACAGTTTCAACAAAGCAGAACTTCAAAAGAGATAGAAAATATTAAGGCAGTTTCTCATCATCCAGTTATAGGACTTCACACTTCCACTACAAGGGGCATAAGTTCAATCACTGGTCAGGGAACTATAATTCCACAATCCACGCAGTGTGAACAAAAATGTGTGTGTATATATATATATAAATACAAAATCATGGAGCTGAAGAAAATGAAAACTAAAGTGAAAAATTCAGTGGTTTGTCAACAGACTGGATAATAAAACAAGAGAAAGGATCAATGAATCTGAAGACAAATCGCTGGAAATAATTCAGTCAGAAAAAGAAAAAGGAATAAACAAGGCTAAAGGGACTTACTGGTACACCATCAAACCAATATACACATTGAATCCCAGACAGAAAAGAAAATACCAGAAAGGTTATTCAGTAGTAATGATGACTGAAAACTTCCCAAAAGTGGAGTAGAAAATAGACATCCAGATTCAAGAAGTCAAAAGAATATAAAGAAATGCACACACTCCAAGACATGTCATAATCAAATTATCAGAAGTCAAAGACCTTTGAATTTTGAAAGCAGAGAAGGAAAAAACTTGTCACATACAAGGGAACCCCTATAAGGCTATGAGAGATTTTTCAGCAGAAATTTCACAGGTCAGAAAACAAGCGGGATAATCTAATTAAAGGGATAAGGGGGAGGGGGTGGGCGTGGGACTGCCAAGCAAGAATAACATACTCTGCAAAATTATCCTTCAAAAAAATGGAGAGAGAATGATTTCCCCAGATAAACAAAAGCTAGAAGAGTTCACTACTAGACTTGTCTTATAGGAAATGCTAAAGCGATCTCTTCAGGTTGAAAATGATGCTAAAAAGTAACACAATAGCATAAGTATGAAACTCATTGATAAAGACAAGTATACAGACAGATACAGAAATTATATTACTATAATGGTGGTGGGTAAATAATTCTGGTATAAAAGGTAAGAAAAATATAAAGACTATTAAAGATATTAAAAGATACACAAGATAAATAGATATAAATGATGACACTAAAAGGTTTGAGTGTGGGCAGAAGTTTAAATATAGAGTTTGTATGCAATTGAATTTAAGTTATCAGCTTTAAATAGACTGTTATGTAGGATATTTTTGTAAG
The DNA here is from genome assembly GCF_016772045.2 of Ovis aries. NCBI lineage: Eukaryota > Metazoa > Chordata > Mammalia > Artiodactyla > Bovidae > Ovis > Ovis aries. Next base: position 11,578,696 of record NC_056060.1, on the reverse strand, counting down.
CCTTAAGATAAACACGCACACATATTCTATGGAAGTTACACAAAAGTAAAAGGGAAAAGAAAACAACGTATTAATACCAAAAATTAAGAAAACAGGAAGACAGCAAGAGAGAAATAACAGACCAAAGAACTATAAGACTAATAGGAAAACATCAACAAAATGGCAATATAAATAATTTCTTTTTAATAGTACTTTAAATGTAAATTGATTAAACTCTGAAGTCAAAGGACGTAAGAGTTGCTGAATAAACTAAAAAAATGAAAGACCCAACAATAAGCTATATATAAGAAACTCACTTTCAACTCAAGGACACACATAGAGTAAAAGTGAAAGGATGAAAAAAAGATGCTATAAAAATAATAACCAAAGAATGTAGGTGTTACTTTAGTTAGACAAAATAGGCTTCAAGTCAAAAACTGTCATAAGAGACAAAGAAGGACATTATATTATGCTAAAAGGGTGAATCCACCAGGAAAATGTAACAAGTATGAATGAGTATGCATCCAACACCAGAGTACCTAAACGTATAAAACAAACATTGATAAAATTGAAAGGAGAAATAAGACACTAATATCATAACTGTAAGAAACTTCAATGCCCTACATTCTATAATGGATAAAGCATGCAGACAGAAGATCAATAAAGAAAGCGAGCATTTGAACCATACTATGGACCAAATGGCACTAGCAGACATATATAGAACATTTCACACAACAGCAGCAAAATATATATTCTTCTCAAGTCTTAGCATATTTAAGAAGATTAAAATCATGCAGAGGGTCTTTTCTGACCACACTGGAATGAAACTAGAACTCAGTAGCAGAAGTAAAACTAGAAAATTTACAACTATATGGAAATTCATATACTCGTGAACAACCACTGGGTCAAAGAAGAAATCAAAAAGGAAATTAGAAAATAAGTTATGACAAAAGAAAACACAGCATACTACAAATGGGTTGTGGAAAAAGCAGTATTAAGAGAGATTTCTAAACCAATAAGCATCTGTATTTAAAAAGAAAGATCTCAGATGAACAGCCTAATTTTATATGTCTAGGAGCTGGGGGACAAAAGAACCAACTAAGTCCAAAATTAGCAGATGGAAGGAGATAAGAAAGACTAGAGAAGAAATGAAATAGAATTTAAAAGTAATAGAAAAATTGATGAAACTTAAGTTTTTTGAAAAGCTGAACAATTGACAGATTCTTAGCTAGCCAATTAATAAGAAAGACAAAATAAGTAAAAGTAGAAATGAAAGATGAGACATTACAACTGATGCCACAGAAATAAACAGGATCATAAGAGACTACTACAAACATTTATGTACCAAAACTTGAGTAACCTAGAAGAAATGGGTAAACTCCCAGAGACACACCAAGACTGAATCATGAAGAAAGTATGAACAGACCTATAACTAACATGGAGAGTGAATCAATAATCAAAAACTTCCCAATAAAGAAAACTCCAGACACATGGCTTCATTGGACCATTCAACCAAATATTTAAAGAATTAATGTCAGTTCTCAAATATTTCAAAAAAATTGAAGAGGAGAGAACACTTCCTAACAAGTTCAGTGAGACAATCATCACCTTGGTACTAAAGTCAAGGATATCACCTGAAAAGAAAACTACAGGTCAGTACTCCTAATGAACATAGATTCAAAAGTCCTCAACAAAATATTAGCAAACTGAATCCAGCAGCACATTAAAAATATCCAACAGCACACCATGACCAAGTGGGAATCACCCCTGAGAGGTAAGGATGGTTCAGAATAGGAAAATCAATCGATGTGATACACCATATTAACAGAATAAAAGATTGCACGTTTTCAATAGATCACAGAAAAGGTATTTGACAAAATTTAACCTCAGATACGCAGATGACACCACCCTTATGGCGGAAAGCAAAGAGGAACTAAAGAGCCTCTTGATGAAAGTGAAAGAGGAGAGTGAAAAAGTGGGCTTAAAAAACTCAACATTGAGAAAACTAAGATCATGGCATCCGGTCCCATCACTTCATGGCAAATAGATGAGGAAACAAAACCGTGAGAGACTTTATTTTGGGGAGCTCCAAAATCACTGCCCATGGTGACTGCAGTCATGAAATTAAAAGATGCTTGCTCCCTGGAAGAAAAGCTATGACCAACCTAGATAGCATATTAAAAAGCAGGGACATTACTTTGCCAACAAAGGTCCATCCAGTCAAAGCTATGGTTTTTCCAGTAGTCATGTGGGGAAGTGAGAGCTGGGCTATAAAGAAAGCTTGGACTATAAACTTTCAGCTTGAAGCTGAAACTCCCATACTTTGGCCACCTGTTGCAAAGAACTGACTCACTGGAAAAGACCCTGATGCTGGGAAAGATTGAAGGTAGGAGGAGAAGGGGATGACAGAGGGTGAGATGGTTGGATGGCATCACCAACTCAATGGCCATGAGTTTGAGCAAGCCCTGGGAGTTGGTGATGGGCAGGGAAGACTGGCATGCTGCAGTCCATGTGGTTGTAAAGAGTCGGACATGACTGAGCAACTGAAATGAACTGAACACCATTTTATGATAAAACCTCAACAAACTTAAGAATAGGAAAAAAATTACTTCAGTGTAACAAAAAAAGCTACATCATTTTATGTCTTGAGATATTTTCTAATTTCCCTTTTTCTTTCTAATTTTCCTTAACAATAGGAAAATCTAAAGTATATGGGCAAATATTTTGAAAGACACTTGATAAAAGAATACATATTCATGACCAAAAAACACATAAAAAGACGCTCAAGATTACTCATCAGGAAAACGAAAATTGCAACAATGAGATACCATTAAATATTGACTGGAAAGACTGAAATTTAAAAGATCATACCAAGTATTGGCAAAGATGTGAATTAATAAGAAAGTATACCCTGATGTTAGGAATGTAAAATTTTATAACCACTTTGAAAAACAGTTGGACAGGTTTTAAAAAGTGAAACACATCATAAAACAGCTACTGAAGTTCTAGATGCCCAACAGAAAGGAAAGCATATGTCTCTGCAAAAACTTGAGTGTGAATGTTCAAAGTAGATTTGTTCACAATGGCCAAAACTGAAACTGACCCAGATATCCATAAAATGCAAAGGGATAAACAAAATATGATATAAAGTATACAAAGGAGTATATTTGGCAGTAAGATAGGAACGTGCTAGTGATAAGCACAACAAGGATGAATCTAAAGTAGGTCAGATGAACAAAAAAGTGAGCTCAGCTCATACTATACCACTACATTTATTTTAAATTTTAGAAAACCCAGACACAGAAAATAGATCACCAATTGCTTAGGACCTGAGCCAGAAGGGAAGGATATACAACAAAGAAGCAGGATGAAATTTAGAGGGTGTGGAAATATTATGTTTTTGACAGAAATAGTGGGTTCTTAGGTTGTTAAAGTATGACAAAATTCATCAACTTGTACACCTATATACATATATTATACCTCAATGAAATGGATCCTTCCTGAAAAAGGTGCAGAGTTTTGTTTGAAATTTAATGAGAGTAAGACCTAAAGTGTCCAACAAAAGTCCTTATTGTCAAAGATATGGTTTTTCCAGTAGTCCTATATGGAGGTGAGAGTTGGACCATAAGAAAGGCTGAGTGCTGAAGAACTGATGATTTTGAATTAAAATGCTGGCAAAGACTCTTGAGAGTCCCTTGGACAGCAAGGGTATCAAACCAGTCTATCCTAAAGGAAATCAAATCCTGAGTATTCGTTGGAAGGACTGATGCTGAAGCTGAAGCTCCAATACTTTGTCGACCTGATGTGAAGAGCTGACTCATTGGGAAAGACCTTGATGCTGGGAAAGATTGAGGGCAGGAGGAGAAGGGGATGGCAGAGAATGAGATGGTTAGATAGCATCACTGACCTAATGTACATGAATGTGAGCAAACTCCAGAAGATAGTGAAGTACAGAGAAGGCTGACATGCAATCCTTGGGTCACAAAGACTCAGACACGACTTAGCGACTGAACAACAACATTAGTTAAAATGAACTCTAAATAATTTACACCTTAACTTATGGGAAGTTGATTTTGTTCTAAGTTTGAACAAGTATAAAGAAAGTACCATACATCCCATGATACACCATCAGTGTCTGCCTCGCTCTGCTATACTGTCCATTGCTTTAGGTTGGTCACTGTTATATATTTGTTTTGAAGGAAGTTTTGCATGCTCTTCAGCACCTAGCACTGTTACATATGTAGATAAGTGCTTAATGAATTGGATGGTAGGGCAAATTCATGGTAAGGTAAAGGAATTTAAAAGAAATTCTTTTCATCTGCAGAGAATCTCTAGGTTTAGCAAAGTTGAACTTTGCATCTAATTTGTTTTAAATAAAGACAAACTTTTATGAATTAAGTACCCTTGTTATCTTTTTGTTATAACTTTAAGGGATCTATTTAAAGTAGTATAATTTCATCAATTCTAAAAGTCTGAGTTCTACTCCAAATTCCGTTTTACCTGGCTAATTGATATTTTCCAAATCACTAGTTTTCTGAGCCAGTTGTTTAATTTGTAAAGTGGTTAGTCTCACTGATATCTAAGACGTGTAGTTGTCATTATCTGACAGTGATAAAGCATCTAGAATTTGAGGGTTTCTTAAAAGAAAAATCTCTTACTGTGTGACCTAGTTCTGAAATCTAATACAGTGTCTGTATTAGATTAAAACACACTGTCTGTATTAGATTAAAACATAGTCTGTATTAGATTAGATTTAACTTAAAATTCACAGTGTCTGTTAAAATCAATCAAAGTTTAGTTTGTTTAGGATGTAAATATTTAAATATTTAGAATCATCTGCTTTATATGATAAGATATAACTATTTCAAATATATATATTCTAACTTTTAACAAAAATTCAATTATTACAGCTGCTATTTTCCATTAGCGTATTGATCATGTGCTACAATTTTTTCAGCTTTAGTCTCTCAGTATAAAAATGATTGTGGGGGGACAAATTGAGAGAGTAGCACTAAAACATATACATTACCATATGTCAACTTAGCCAGTGGAAATTTGCTGTATGATGCAGTGAGCTTAAATCTGGTGCTCGGTGACAACCTAGAGGGCTAGAAAGTGGGAGGCAGGTTCAAGAGGGAGGGGACATACCTACGGCTGATTCATATTGATATATGGCAGAAGCCAACACAATATTGTAAAGCAATTATCCTCCAATTAAAAATGAATTTTTCAAAAAAATGCTTAGGGCTTCCCAAGGGGCACAGTGGTAAAGAATCCACCTGCCAACGCAGGAGACTCAAGGTGTGCAGATTCAAGTCCTGGGTGGGGAAGATCCCCTGAAATGGGAAATGGCAACCCACTCTAGTATTCTTGCCTGGAAATGGACAGAGGAGCTTGGTGGGCCACAGTTCATGGGGTCACAAATAGTCGAACACAACTGAGCACGCACACACACACACATAAAAGTGCTTAAGTAGTATTTTCTTAAACTTGTGTGTTCTTTCCACAGCTATCATTTAGAACTTTGCTCAGTTGCTAATCAAGCCACCTGGGCTGGTTGGAGGTGATACTGTGTACTCTAGAACTTTTCTGTCATACCATGGAGTTAGCAGGTTTTAAGCTAATGTGAATGATCACCATCACTGATGATGGTCAAACTGTTACTGTCCTTAAGATATCTAGATGGAAAGAAAATAATCAGTGTTCTTTCTGCTTCTTTCTCCCCTGGGATATTCTATTACTTCTGATACATTCTGCCTCTTTTAATGACCACCATTATCAGTTAGAATGATATTGTCCAATGAATTTGGCTCTCTGTCTCTTTATTTCCAAAAAGCAATTCTGCTATCTTCCTAATTTGAAAAGCATGAAAGGTTTTATGAAAAATCAGTAATATACAATGAGGAATTTTATATGGAAAAACTTTTTAAAGGGTACCACAGTTTCATCACAAATTCAGTTTAGTTTCCAAAGAAGTTTAAATCTATAATGTATGAAATTCTTAGTTCAGAAATAAATTATGTTTACTCCTTAATATAAGGTATATTAAATTTTCAATAAGAAGGCTATGCATGATAAACTAATGTGTAGCCCATGCTGCTACTGCTGCTGCTAAGTCACTTCAGTCATGTCCAACTCTGTGTGACCCCATAGACAGCAGCCCACCAGGCTCCCCCGTCCCTGGGATTCTCCAGGCAAGAACACTGGAGTGGGTTGCCATGTCCTTCTCCAATGCATGAAAGTGAAAAGTGAAAGGGAAGTCGCTCAGTCGTGTCCGACTCTTCGCGACCCCATGGGCCACAGCCTACCAGGCTCCTCTGTCCATGGGATTTTCCAGGCAAGAGTACTGGAGTGGGGTGCCATCGCCTTCTCCGAGTAGCCCATAGTAACCTGTTTTATTTTGGGATGATTTTCAATAATGACAGCTTACAAATTTTCCTCCTTGAAAAATTAATACTTCATTCCTGAAATAGTTATTTATGCTTTTTTAAACATCTACTTCTAGTTAAGTAAAGGGTATAGTAAAGGTACTTTATAGTCTGCAAAAGAGCACAAAATAAAGATGTTAAACTGCTTCTAGGTCATTATATTTTACTAAACAGATTATTTGGTTTCTTGGGCATATTAATTCTGCAGATCTTGCACAATGAACAAGTAGTTGCAGTGACATATGTATGACTATTATTAATAAAGCAGTGTTTGCCTCCTTGGTAATTAAGGAATTGAACTCTGTACCATCAAAGATCTAAATGTATAGGTGTATCAGAGAAAACCAGGATCCCTATGAGCCTTGAATTAGGAGTCAGGACACCGAGGTTTTAATCCTTTTAATTTCTCGTGTGTTCTTAGTCCACTTCATCTCTAAAGCATAGCTTTATTTATAAAATTAGGTTACTGAATTAAATTTCTAAGGTTTCTTTTTGTCCAGGAGAAACCAGGATAGATTTCCAGTTGTCCTTTCCCAGTAGTCTTATAGACAGTGCTTATTCTCTTAGCAACAACATGTGACAGCACCTATAAAGTATTGCCAGCCAGGAGAACTCACCTAAGACATGGTGTCCAGGGTTTTTTTGTTGGGAATCGGTCAAATAGGCATGGTCTCCCTGGCGGATTTTAATTACTCAGTCTCCCACCTCTTCAAAGGTCAAACATATTAAGTGGTCTAGGTCATATAAATCATATATTAGCATAAATTATTATGGTGGTCACATGGCTACCATAAATCACATTGTTAGCATAAATTATTTGGTATGGCCCAAGTCCCCAGGTAAACAAAGGTGTTCTTATCAGGCAGGATACTCCAAGGATTCAGAAATACCTCCCAAGTGCTAGGCAAGAACCAGATCTTTCTGTGGAATGTGTAGAGTTTATACAATTATGGCCTGCTGAGTTAATCCCTTATTGCATACCTTTCAGTGGAGTAATTCTCTAGAACCTTCTTGAAAAAATATGCTTGATAAGCAATTTGGGGGAGCTTTTTATGTCAAATATTTTTGTTCTACTGTTATATTTTATTGTTAGTTTAACCAGCTATAGAACTCTAAGTTGGAGATAATTTTCCCTAAAGATTTTTAAGGTGTTGTTCCACTTTGAATGTTGTGATTGAAGCTTGTAAGCCATTCTGTTTCTTGATCCTTTCCATGTGAATTGTTTTTATTTTCTTGAAACCTATTAGATTTTTCTTTGACCCTAGAGTTTCAAAATGATCTCTCTTCATGTTTTCTATACATTTTGCTGGGCATTGAACATGCCCTTTCAGTTTAGCCATATGTATGCTTTGGTTTGGAGAAACATTCTTCAGTTTTTTCATTGATCTTTCTCCCCTCCTTTGTTTCTGTTCTCTCTTTCTGGAACCCCCTAACATTTGGATGTTGGACTTCCAAGACAGATCTTTTTCTTACTTCTTCTCTATTTTTCAATATGTCTTTATTCTCTAGGTTTTGGGGGGAAGATTTCTCCAACTTCTAGCCCCTCTCTTGACATTTTCATTTCTATTAGCTTGTTTAATTTCTAAGAGCTCTTTTTTGTTCTCTGAATTTTTTTATTAATAGCATCTTATTTTTGTTTCTTGAGTGCAGTAGATTTTCTTATCTCTCCAAGTCTACTAATTGTGGGATTGTTTGTCTAGTTTTTTGTTTGTACTTTTCTTTTTCTATTAGTTTGTTGGGATCTCCATCTTTCATTGAAAACTTTAGAGTTATCCAGTTATCCTTGGCTGTCTTTTCATAATTAAGAGTGGAAGCTCTCAGCATGTGGGTGAGGCATGTACACAGTAGACAGATTGGCTAGACAATTTGTTAGGGAACCCCTGATACTGGAATTGTTACTGGGTCTTTCCTCTTGGACTGATCAGGTTTCTCAGGAGGAAAAATCCTTCAGAGCATAAAGCTGTGGTTTACAACACTTTGCGAATCTAGTCATGGAAGAGAGTTTGGGCATGGGAGACTCCCTTTGATTGATATTTATCACTAGCCTCCTTGTTTTTGGAATGGTACCAAACTATCAACTGTGCCTGCCATCTAACTCATACTCTAGGTCAGAGTAGCCTCTACAGAGAATAAACACCCAGGTATCTGCCAGAATGAATAAGTGGCATTTCAGGGCATGGACTAGGGAAAGAGATTTAGGGACTTCAGTTCAGTCTCTCAGTTGTGTCTGACTGTTTGCAACCCCAGGGACTGCAGCACGCCAGGCCTCCCTGTCCATCACCAACTCCCAGAGTTTACTCAAACTCATGTCCATCAAGTAGGTGATGCCATCCAACCATCTCATCTTCTGTTGTCCCCTTCTCCTCATGCCTTCAATCTTTCCCAGCATCAGGGTCTTTTCAAATGAGTCAGTTCTTCACATCAGGTGGCGAAAGTATTGGAGCTTCAGCCTCAGTCCTACCAATGAATATTCAGGACTGATTTCCTTTAGGATGGACTGGTTTGATCTCCTTGCAGTCCGAGGGACTCTCAAGAGTTTTGTCCAACACCGAAGTTCAAAAGTATCAATTCTTCACTGCTCAGCTTTCTTTATAGTTCAACTTCTACATCCATACATGACTACTGGAAAAACCACAGCGTTGACTAGACAGACCTTTATTGGCAAAGTAATGTCTCTGCTTTTTAATGTGCTATCTAGGTTGGTCATAACTTTTCTTCCAAGAAGCAAGCGTCTTTTAATTTCATGGCTGCATGCACCATCTGCAGTGATTCTGGAGCCCCCCAAAATGAAGTCTGTCACTGTTTCCACTGTTTCCTCATCTATTTGCCATGAAGTGATGGGACCAGATGCCATGATCTTCGTTTTCTGAATGTTGAGTTTTAAGCCAACTTTTTCACTCTCCTCTTTTATCAAGAGGCTCTTTAGTTCTTTCTTTGCACTTAGGGACTTAGCTGCTCATAAACAGCTTTTATCCACCTCTGTTGCAGTCACTTCCACTTCTCAGTTCCAGTGGTACTTGGTTCTCTTGGTTCCTGAAACTTTTGAAGATTCTGAAATATTTATCAAGTTGGTTCTCACTCCTCGTCACTACTAGCTTGGGATTCATCACATTGTGTTGATGATCCCTAAGACCACCCTCAGCCTCAGTGATTTGCTAATAGGACTTATGTACCATGGTTACATTTTGTTGCAAGGATAGGGCAAAATCAGTAAGGGTTTCAATATATATGGCATAAGGTCCAGAGGAAACCAAGCACAAGCTTCTGAGAATTCTGAGGAGTGTCAGAGGATATGCTTAATTCCTTCCTTGATGAGTTGTGACAACGCATGTGAAATGTTATTTACCAGGGAAGCTTGTGAGAAACTCAGTGCCAAAGTGTTTTTTATTGGAGCTTAGTTATATAAACACTCTTTGCCCAACCCCCAAATTCCAGACTCCCATAGGGAAAGCAAGTGTTGAGTACAAACTATATTGTTTGTACAAATATCCTGGGCACAATGAAATACCTTTCTCATTTAGGGAATGGTGAAAATCTTCCCCCAAATCCCAAGTTCCCAATGCCAGCCAATTACCAGCCTTACAAGTGGGTGAGGATAACAGTCTCAGGAATACTATGTTAACTCTTTTCTGCACACAATATCCATCTGCTTTCTAGCTTCTAACACTTTATTTATCATTTCCCATATTACTCACATTTATAGGTTTATCTATTTTAAGAAAATCCCTTTAGTATTGTCTTAGTGGAGTTTCAGGTTAGAACAAAATTAGATATGTATCTTCAGTATTAATCTGGAACTTATTGAATTATAAATCAAAACACCTCAGTTTAATTGCATAAAACCATTTTTAAGCAACTTGAAAAATATCAGGCTAAGCAAAGAAATCTAAAAAGGTGCTAGTATCCTAAGAAACTGACAGAAAGATATTATATTCTATGTATCCTAGAAACTTATTTAATATTTATTTTAAAAATATTTAGAAGATTAGAAGGAGTTTTTAAAACATGAAATAGGCACTGAAAGAGAATATGTGAGAAAAGTCTGACTACTCAATTTATAGCTAAGGTAACTAAAAGTCTAAGTTTTAAAATCTGCAACAGTAGCAATGGCAAACTTGGGAATGGTGCACTGTGTTCCACAGGAACTTAAACTGAGATGGAAACTAAGGAAAGTGTTTCTGTGAAAGAAAGCTACCTAGTTGGAAATACATGCCTTTCTGTTTACCATGGGCTTCCCTTGTGGCTTAGCGGGTAAAGAATCCACCTGCAATGAGGGAGACCTGGGTTCAATCCCTGGGTTGGGAAGATCCCCTGGAGAAGGGAAAGGCTACCCACTCCAGTATTCTGGCCTGGAGAAGTCCATACAGTCCATGGGATCAGAAGGAGTCGGACACGACTGAGCAACTTTCAGTTTCAGTTTCTATTTACCATGGCAAAGAGATTATATTCACCACAATTTATTTTTGCATCAATTTCAAAGTTTATATAGGTATGTCCTCTAATAAAGTTTCTATTTCAAATCAACAAATGAAGGAAAATTGACAAAAATAAATTCTATAGAAAAGCACACATTCTATAGGTATTTCAGTATCTACTATTTCTAAGCACCATTGTTCTGCATGCCTTGGGAGACAGTAAATGATACACATTTCCACTGTAACTCTTCCTCAAATATTGAGATACCTGTATTAAGTAAACTCATTAATGCTCCCTGACTTCAGACTATACTACAAAGCTACAGTCATAAAAACAGTGTAGTACTGGCATAAAAACAGGCTCATAGATCAATGGAAAAGCATAGAGAGCCCAGAAATAAACCCACACTGTTATGGTTGATTAATCTAGGACAAAAGAGACAAGAATATACAATGGGAAAAAGACTCTTCAAAAAGTGGTGTGGGAAACTGAGGGGCTACATGTAGAAGAATGAAATTAGAATGTATACAAAAATAAACTCAAAGATGAGAAGCCATAATCTCCTAGAGGAAAACATAGGCAGAACACTCTTTGAGATGTATCATAGTAATATTTTTTTGGGTCTGTCTCCTAAGGCAAAGGAAGCAAAAGCCACAACAGATGGAACCCAATCAAACATAAAAGCTTTTGCATAGCAAAGGAAAACATCAACAAAACAAAAAGACAATGTATTGAATGACAGAAGATGTTTGCAGATACGACTAATAAGGAGTTAATATCCAGAACATATAAACAGCTTATTCAACTCAGTATCAAAAAAACAAACAACTTGATTTTTAAAGTGAGCTGGAGACCTGAGTAGATATTTTTTTCCCAGAGAAATATATAGATGGCTAACAGGCACATGAAAATATACTCACCATCACTAATCAGAAATACAAAACCAAAACCACATTGAATATTACCTCACACTTGTCAGCATGGCTATCATCAACCAAAACGGGCACAACTAACCTGTTGGTGAGGATGTGGAGAAAAGAGAGCTCTTGTATAGTGTTTGTGGGGATGTAAATTGATACAACTGCTGTAGAAAACAGAATGGAGGTTTCTCAAAAACCAAAAGGTAGAGCTATACCTATGATGCAGCAATTCCACTTCTGGGAATATATCTGAAGAAAGAGAACAGACTAATTCAAAGAGATACAGGCACCTCAGTGTTCATAGCAACATCATTTATAATAGCCAAAATATGGAAATAACTTAAATGTCCACAAACAGATAAATGAAGATGTATACATACAAATGGAATACTATTCAGCCATGAAAAATGAACTTTTTCCATTTACAGCAACATGGATGGACTTGGAGGGTACTCAGTTCAGTTCAGTCGCTCAGTTGTGTCTGACTCTCTGCAACCCCATGAATCGCAGCATGCCAGGCCTCCCTGTCCATCACCAACTCCCAGAGTTCACTCAAACTCACGTCCATTGAGTCGGTGATACCATCCAGCCATCTCATCCTCTGTTGTCCCCTTCTCCTCCTGCCCCCAATCCCTCCCAGCATCAGAGTCTTTTCCAGTGAGGCAACTCTTTGCATGAAGTGGCCAAAGTATTAGAGTTTCAGCTTTAGCATCAGTCTTTCCAATGAACACCTAGGACTGATCTCCTTTAGAATGGACTGGTTGGATCTCCTCCAGAGACTCTCAAGAGTCTTCTCCAACACCACAGTTCAAAAGCATCAATTCTTCGGCACTCAGCTTTCTTCACAGTCCAACTCTCACATCCATACATGACCACTGGAAAAACCATAGATGGACCTTTGTTGGCAAAATAATGTCCCTGCTTTTGAATATGATATCTAGGTTGATCATAACTTTCCTTCCAAGGAGTAAGCGTCTTTTAATTTCATGGCTGCAGTCACCATCTGCAGTGCTTTTGGAGCCCCCCAAAATAAAGTCTGACACTGTTTCCACTGTTTCCCCATCTATTTGTCATGAAGTGATGGGACCAGATGCCATGATCTTCGTTTTCTGAATGTTGAGCTTTAAGCCAACTTTTTCACTCTCCTCTTTCACTTTCATCAAGAGGCTTTTAGTTCCTCTTCACTTTCTGCCATAAGGGTGGTGTCATCTGCATATCTGAGGTTATTGATATTTCTCCTGGCAATCTTGATTCCAGCTTCTGTGAAAGTGCTGCGCTCAATATGCCAGCAAATTTGGAAAACTCAGCAGTGGCCACAGGACTGGAAAAGGTCAGTTTTCATTCCAATCCCAAAGAAAGGCAATGCCAAAGAATGCTCAAACTACCGCACAATTGCACTCATCTGACACGCTAGTAAAATAATGCTCAAAATTCTCCAAGCCAGGCTTCAGCAATGCGTGAACCATGAGCTTCCAGATGTTCAAGCTGGTTTTAGAAAAGGCAGAGGAACCAGAGATCAAATGGCCAACATCTTTTGGATCATGGAAAAAGGAAGAGAGTTCCAGAAAAACATCTACTTCTGCTTTATTGACTATGCCAAAGCCTTTGACTGTGTGGGTCACAATAAACTGGAAAATTCTGAAAGAGATGGGAATACCAGACCACCTGACCTGCCTCTTGAGAAACCTGTATGCAGGTCAGGAAGCAACAGTTAGAACTGGACATGGAAAAACAGACTGGTTCCAAATAGGAAAAGGAGTACGTCAAGGCTGTATATTGTCACCCTGCTTGGAGGGTATTACACACAGTAAAATAAGTCAAAGACAAGTACTGTGTATTATCACTTATATATGGAATCTGAAAAATAAATGAATGACTATAACAAAACAAAAACAGACTCACAGATATAGAGAACAAGCTAGCAGTTACCAGGGAGAAAGAGAAGATGAGAGGGGCAAGATAGGGATAGAGGTTAAGAAGTACAAACTATATATACAGTATGTAAATTAGAGGGATATACTGTATAACACAAGGACTATAGCAAATACTTTATAATAGCTTTAAATGGAGTATAATTTACAAAAAAATTTAAATTTCTATGTTGTATACCTAAAACTGATATTATAATATTATAAATCAGGGCTTCCCAGGTGGCAGGTAAAGAATCTGCCTGCCAATGCAGGAGACGCAGGAAACTGGCTTTGATCCCTGGGTCAGGAAGATCCCCTGGAGGAGGAAATGACAACCCACTCCAATATTCTTGCCTGGAGAATTCCATGGACAGAGGAGTCTGGTGGACTGTAGTCCATGGGGTCGCAAAGAGTCAGACACAACTGATTATAAATCAACTATACTTCAATTTCCTAATGTTTGATTAAAAAATAAAATGGCCCATTTATTCATTTTTTCTGATATTAAGAAAGACCTGAAAAGATATGGCCCCTCTGACTATAAATTGCCATTGGCGAATCATGTAACTATATGTTATTTACCATTATAAACTTCTGGAAATCTACATAAAGTAAATGTGTTTCCTGAACTCTCCTTCACTGTCTTAACATCTTAGTAAATCATAATTGCTTGACATTTTATAATATTAATTTTTTACCTAGCATCATGTCCTGTTAGCTGTATTCTATAAAATACTTGGAATCTACTAATATCAGGTCATCTTTTTTAATATTATTATAATCTAAATGTGATCAAAGCAACTGGTTGTGTTTATATGATGCATTGTAACATATTGCAAATCTGGGAGGACTGCTGACCTTTAATTTTTTTCCTTATTCAGCTCCACTCCCTCTCATACCCATTATTTATCCCATTCCATGACCTTTTGAATTACACTTTCTACTCTGTCCCTATTCTCTTCTTCATTTGAACCTTTTAGATGCCTTCACTGAAATCTAGCTTTTTGCAGACTTGTGGGAAGAATAATCGGCTATTTTATGTTTCCCAATACTGTTTACTAATGTTATACCATCACCATCGCTCTTAAACACATGCCATCTGATTAGATCATCATTGGCTATCATAATAACTTCCACTTCCATGGATGAATCATTACTTTCCTTCTCCTAGTCTGGTCTCTTGTTATATAGATCTTTTTCAAAGCCCATATTGATAACCCATCCAATTCTCTCACTTCAGTGGTTTCTCAAAGCTCTAAAACCTTCCATTTCTATTTGAGCTGCTCAGTAGCATGATCATGCCTTGGATAAGTTCTTGAAAATTAAGCAATTCTTTTCAACCAGTTTCTTCTCTTCCCCTTACACATCTTGAATTCATCCCTTTATTTATTTTTTACCCTCATCCTAACCTTTACTCACTTTACCCTTTTTGTTTTCCCCACTCCATTAGCTTCTGTCTGATGTGATTTGCATTTAGTACCTGGCCTGTCTAGTATTTCTCTTCTCTTGACTATGTTGTGCCCTTGTGGCTCACTCACTCTTTCTTTCTCTACAGTAGTTCCACATGTCACAGTTCTAAATTATTACTTGAAAAGTACAATGTAGTTATCCTAACTTTTTAATGGCATTCATTTTTTTTCCTGTTAGGTTGTTTCAACTTTAAAATTAGGAACCTTTTCTGGCCACATCCACTGTCAACTGCCTGACTTTAACTGGACCTCTCTGTTTCTGAAAATAATCTTTTATAGCCCTCTATCCATGTGTTCCAAATGTTTCCCATATTCAAGTGCTTAAGTCTAACATCCCTTCTCAGGATATGACCCTGCCTCCTGCTTTACTTAAAAAAAAAAAAAAAAAAAAAACCATCTGCCAAATTCCCTCATCCATTTTCTCTATGTCAAAATTGCTACATCCAAATTTCTTATTTTAACAAAGTGGTTTGTAGATTATTTTACATTTTCTGTACAGATCTCCAAGTTTTTACTCAGCTATCTTTTCCTCTCTCTTATCTCAAAAGTATGTGTTTTCCTTTTCAGAGCTGACCTGCCTCACCTAGAGCTTTCTTTAACAATTGAGCTCTCCTTTCCTTTCTCCCACTCTCCTCCATTTACCATTTCACCCTCTCTAGTTCATTTCTGATCAACAGATCATTAAACCAGAAATTGTGACTGTCTGAGATTTTATTCTATTTGGAAGTTGATAGGTTAGCCTCCCACAGTTTTATAGACATATACCAAAAGAAAGCAGAAGACCCATAGGTCAGAGAAAAAGGCCATTTATTGCTCATGAGAAAAAACAAGAAGCAACCAAAGCAGTTTTTTGAACCAATTCCCCAAGCCCAGTTCCCATAAGGCAACCAGTGAGGGCCAGATGTTAACTGTGTGTGCAGCAAGGTATGTTACAGGAGAGATAACCCCAGATAAAGAAGACAGGCAGACCTTGTCTTTATTCTGAAATGTAAGCAAATCTTCACCAAGGAGGGAGATGAAAACTTTACTCCCCTGGAATGTCTTCAGGGAGAGAGATGTTCTCTCTGTTATACCAATCAAGAGACAGATCTTCCCTCTGCCACTGGGATAGACACCATTTCTAGTTTTCAAGGAAGTTCGCTGTGTAAATCCCTTGCATAGCGGAAACCCTGGACCGTGCAGAAACATGCAATATTCCAATACATGACTTCCAGTCAAACAAATACGCAGGTTTCTCTTATCTCCTATCTTAAGAAATATCTCATATAGTCCGTGCTCCCTGCGTTTGTTGTCTTACTTCCATGCTTTTTCTTCTGCAGTTCCACTGAAAACTATTCTCTTCAAGTTATCCCAGTCAAATGTTCATTCTTAATTATTCTTGACTTTTTGCAGAATTGAACAAAGGCTATACTTTCTTCCTTTTACCTCTAAACTACTCCACTGCTTTCTATGACTAGTCTGATTCTTAAGGCTCTCTCCCTTGCTCATCTCTCTTTTCTTCACTTTTCGGGCTTTTTCACTTTTACTGTAAAATGTGAACATATCACAGGTTGATTTCTCATTCTACATTTGTTTTCCCAAGTATCTTCTACTTTGAGTTGCAGCTATCACCTC
Organism: Ovis aries; assembly: GCF_016772045.2. Lineage (NCBI taxonomy): Eukaryota > Metazoa > Chordata > Mammalia > Artiodactyla > Bovidae > Ovis > Ovis aries. Next base: position 11,561,960 of record NC_056060.1, on the reverse strand, counting down.
TCTGGGTGGTTATGATTTATTTCTTATATTCCAAAACTCACCTGTTATCTCTATCTCTGCTGCTGCTCCTGCTAAGTCGCTTCAGTCATGTCCGACTCTGTGCAACCCCATAGACGGCAGCCCACCAGGCTCCCCCATCCCTGGGATTCTCCAGGCAAGAACTATCTCTGCCTATATGTAATAAATTTTAAAACTAAAAATCAATTACATGACCTGCCTTTAAAAATTTTGTCAGTAGGACTTTGATTCTAATAGTTCTTTAGATTCAAAACTTGAGAATGAGGAAAAGTAGACTCCCTCCCTGGTGGCTCATACTGTTAAGAATCTGGCTGCAGTGCAGGAGATTCAGGTTCGATCCCTGGGTTAAGAAGATCCCCTGGAGAAGGGAATGTCATCCCACTCCAGTATTCTTGCCTGGAGAATCCCATGGACAGAGGAGCCTGGACTGAGTTACTAACACTGTCAATTTGCTCAAATGCAACAGCCTTAACTGAAATTCTTTTTGGCATTCTGATCCATTGTCTATACTGACACCTAATAAATTACTCAAGCATAAAAACTATTGTACAGTTGTGAGAATTAAGGTCTAATCCTTTTACATTTTTATACAAGTCTTCCATTATTGGACAACTGCTTTTCCCTTCAGTTTCTACTTGTGCCATATTTCTTATACTCACTCACACCACAACAACATACCAAAGCACTTGCTTTGACCTAAATTCACTTATTCAAACAGTTTCTGAACCTACTATGAACCAGGCATTATGCTGGGCACTGGGACTATAAATATGAGTAAGTTACAGTCTCTCTTAAGAGAGGGATTAAAATGTGGATAAGTGCCATAGAGTGTGGTTTGTAATGCAAGGATACAGGGTGGTTTCCTTCTTCCTGAGGCACTTATGGTGAACAAAGAATGACACTCGAATTTGTTATATAACCATGAAATCATATTTCAGGTAAAGTAAAAACATGTACAAAGGCATAGAGATGTGAAATGAAACCCCTTATGGGAAAGTGAAAGTGAAGTCGCTCAGTCGTGTCCAACTCTTTGCGGCCCCATGGACTGTAGCCTACCAGGCTCCTCTGTCTATGGGATTTTCCAAGCAATAGTACCGGAGTGGATTGCCATTTCCTTCTCCAGGGGATCTTCCCGACCCAGGGATCGAACCCAGGTCTCCCGCATTGTAGACAGACACTTTACCATCTAAGCCACCAGGGAAGTTGTAACTCAGAATAAGCAGACCGTAAGACTGAAGACAGGGATAAAAGGATACAATGATGGGAACGTGGAGCTAGGTGGTAAAAGGCCTTTGCTGTGTCAAAGGCGTGTGGGCTTTTTCCTGGAATGGTATGATCAGATTCATTTTTTAAATAAAGGGTTCCAAATAGTAATAATTTATTCTGGCACGAATGATTGATAGATGCTAAAACTAGTGTATGAAAGTTTGAAGAATAAAAGATATTTACTAGAAGTTGAATATCTCAGGAAGCTGCTGTATAAGATAGGGAGTCCAGCCTAGTACTCTGTGACAACCTAGAGTGGCAGGGTGAGGGGAAGAGAAGAGAGACTCAGCAGGGGGCAAATGCATATATAATTATGACTGATTCCCGTTGTTGTACTACAGAAACCAACACAACGTAGTAAAGCAATTTTCCTTCAATTAAAAATAAACAGAATAATAAAAAAAGAATCTAAATAGCTCTCCACGTGATATTCATTACAGTGGGCAAAAGAGTGACTTAAACCTGGAGAAACCTGGTGAATGCCATCTGATCAAACCAATGATCCAAGTTAACATCACAGTAATGGGGCGAGTCAACATCTTGAGCTTCATAATATAATGCACTAGAAGAATGCAGTGTGATCATTTCTGTGGTTTTCCTATCAAAATAGGAATATTCTGAACATATTCTGAATCTAATCATGAGGAACTATCTAATAAACCCAGTGAGAAGCATTCTACAGAATCACTGGTCTGAACTCTTTAAAACTGAGTATCATAAAAGACAAAGGGAAAAAATAACAAGGAACTAAGTATACAATAAACCTATGTGCAATGTATAATCTTGGATTCCCTCCCCCACCCTGTGAATGGCACTTTGGGGAGCAAATGGCAAAATCTGAATAAGGTCTGCAGACTAGATAATGATACTTTATCAATTTTATTATTTTTATAATTGTACAGGTTATATAAGAGAATTTCCTTTATAAAGGAAGTATTATATACACTGAAATATTTAAAGGTAAAGGGGCATTGCATATGTAACTTACTCTTAAATGATTTAAGTCATATATAGTATGGATGTGAGAGTTGGACCATGAAGAAGGCTGAGCACTGAAGAATTGATACTTTGGAATTGTGGTGCTAGAGAAGACTCTTGAGATTCCCTTGGACAGCAAGAAGATCAAACCAGTCAATTCTAAAGGAAATCAAATCCTGAATATTCATTGGAAGGACTGATGCTAAAGCTGAAGCTCCAATACGTCGGTCATCTGGTGCAAAGAAACAACTCATTGGAAAAGCCCCTGATGCTGGGAAAGATTGAGGGCAGGAGGAGAAGGAGGCGACAGAGAATGAGATGATTAGATGGCATCACTGAATCAATGGACTTGAGTTTGAACAAACTCTGAGAGAGAGTGAAGGACAGGGAAGCCTGGTGAGCTACAGCCCATGGGGTCACAAAAGTTTGAACACGACTTAGCGACTGAGCAACAACAAAACATACTCGTGTATAGAATTATTCACAGTATCCAAGCAGTATTATCCACAGTACCCACAGCAGCATTATTCACGGCATCCAAGAGGCAGAAGCTACTCAGGTGTCCATCAGTGGGTGAATATAAAAACAAAATATAGTATATACATAAATGGAATATTATTCAGGCTTAAAATGGAAGATAATTCTGACACATGCTCATGTGTGATGTACATGGATAAACCTTGACGACATTGTGCTGAGTAAAACAAGCCAATCACAAGAAGACAAATATTGTATAATTTATTTTATATGAGGTACCTGGAATAGCCAAATTCATAGAGACAGAGATTAGAATGGTGATTGCCAAAGTCTAGAGGGGAGAGGAAAAGGGAGATATTGTTAGATGGATCCAGAGTTTCAATTCAGGAGGATGAAGAAATCCCGGAGGTGGATGATGATGGTGATGGTTGCCTAACAGTGTGAAGGTACTCAATGCAACTGAACTGTACATTTGAAAATAGTTAAGTTGTAGTTTTATGCTATATATATTTTAGTACAATTTTGAATAAAAATAAAACATGTAGAGAGGTGAGAATAAAGGGAAAATGGCAAAATGCCCAGTTATGTTCTAAAGATACAGATGGAGTTAAGAATGGAAGCAGAGAGACCAATTAAAAGGCTGTAGTAATAATTCAGTATAGTCTTAGTGACAAAATAGATACATCTGAGAATGATTTAGTGGTACAATTTAGAGATTAATAAGGTGATATTTGAGAATCCTTTATCACATCTAGCTTCTGGTAGATGGTGGCACTGTTAACCAAAATGTAATAGATATAAGTAAACTCACAAGCCACTATCTTTGCCTGAACATTTACCTAATACTCATTTCTCCGTCATAACTTGACTCAAATGTAGCTTCCAAAGCCCTCCCTGACTCTTTACAGGCTTTCCTGATAGCTCAGTTGGTAAAGAATCCACCTGCAATGCAGGAGACCTGGGTTCGATTCCTGGGTTGGGAAGATCCCCTGGAGAAAGGAAAGGCTACCCAATCCACTATTCTGGCCTGGAGAATTCCATGGACTACATAGTCCATAGGGTCGCAAAGAGTTGGACTCGACACAGTGACTTTCACCTTCACTGACTCTACACAATCTCTCCTTTCATCTTGCTGCTGCTGCTAAGTCGCTTCAGTCGTGTCCGACTCTGTGCGACCCCATAGACGGCAACCCACCAGGCTCTGCCATCCCTGGGATTCTCCAGGCAAGAACACTGGAGTGGGTTGCCATTTCCTTCTCCAATGCATTCCTGGACTGAATTAGTCTTTCTCCATTCTTAGATGTTGTGACAGTATCTTTTGCATTGATATCACCATGTTTCAGAATAGTTGGTTTATCTCTTTCTTTCATACACTGAGCTCCTTAAGGGCAGAAACAGTTACTAGGTTTATGAATCCATGGTACCTTTCATAGTGTGTACTCAGTAATTGTTTGAAATCAGTAAGTTATTAAAAGACTTACACTAGGTTTCTTTATAACCTTCTGTACTTGCCTCTTTCTAGATTCCCCCACCCCACTCCCACTCCCACCCCCACTCAAAGTTCTTATCTATTTCAACAGTCTTGTAACTAGTCTTTCTATGTTTATTTATTTTGGCTGAGCCTCATATGGACATATGTGATCTTAGTTCCCCAAGCAGGGATTAAACATGCGCCCCCTGCAGTTGATGTGCAGAGTCTTAACTGCTGGACTGCCAGGGATGTCCCTAGTCTTTCTACTTTTAGCCTAGTTTTTCTGTGGCTGCCTGTACATTGATGCCAGATTAATGAAGTATTTTGGAGTGCTTACATGAAAACCCTCATTATCTTCCCACTATATAAAAAGTAAAGTCCAAATTCACCAGTCAGGAATTTAGACCTTCCACCCATGTTCTCAGAAGTACCATCTTTATTTCAAATTTACCTTATCTACACTTATCTTGATTCTTCAAGTATTTGAGGACCTGCCTTTTGCAAGACTTTATGAAAGAAGTAAGTTTACTAAATATATGTTTTTCATCTTTGTGTTCATTTTTTGGTCCTTTGTTTCCTTTAATGATTTCATCTTAAGGGGAAATAATATTTGGAGAACACTCAGCCATATTCATATTTAAGTAAGTTGTTCCATCTTAAGATAAGTTGAAAATAGGTTACAAGCCATCCAGCACAATGTTTGGCTCAAAATAAAAGTTCAATAAATGTATATTTATTTCAGTTTAAAATATTACATATTGAAACTGAATTATTTCAGTTTAAAAATTTTAATTTTAAAATTTAAAGATAGAAATTTAAGTTTAAAATTATACCAAAGAAAGTTATTAATTTATTATATTAAGCCTTTGAAAACCTGCCTATTTTTGCTTCAGTGGTTCAACTGATAACATTTGAGGTTTACTTGCTATTATTACTTGTTGTATCACTTTGAAACGCATATTCAAAGCAAATTTAAGAATACTGTATTACACATGTTTTCAAAACCTTTTTTCTATACTCTTTTTATAGGTTATATGTAAAGTCAGATGTGCAACTGAACTTGACAAACACAAGTAAGTTTCATGAGTAGCATATGTAAAATTTGTTTACAGTATTCTTCTCAAGGTAGAAGGGCTTGGTAGTTGAGGGTGCTTTAGCAGTTTTGCGGAAGATCATGCATTTAGATTAGTTCATAGAAAGTGAACGGAATAATCTGGTCTTCTCCCTTCAGCAGTATTGTGGCCGCATACCTTTTTTGGTGCTCTGCCGCTGTCCCACTTCAGATGTCAGATGTAGCTTCATAGGGTTCTTCAAATTCTCAAGATCGATTATACTCTCATAATCAAACAGATTATGCTGTTTGGAGTGAGAATGTATAGTGTCATTCCATGAAATAAATAACGTTTCTCTACTGATTCACCTCAAAAATGAGATTGCTAAACTGGGGAGTCAGGAGCCTTGGGTTTCAGACCAATTCTTCTATAAACTTGCCAGCAATGCTCCTCATCTAACGTCCTGATGCTTTTTTTCTTAAACTACTATAATTCCCTGGATGTATGGATAATTTCAAGGTTCATTTTAGGTTTCAAGCTATATAATTATTATTTTTATTATTTAACCTGAGAGAATATTAAGATCTAAACTTCTCAAACTAGAACCTTTGTATTTGGCATGTATAAAGATTGATTGTTACAGATTACACATTGCCTTCCATTTTCCTTGTGTAAATTACTTACAAAGGCAAACAACATTTTATGATTTCCACTTTTGAAAGTGACCCAAAGTAAAGGCTACTAGAATGGCAAGTAAATTTCCGGATTGTGTTAATTTGGAGTATAAATGTATTTGAATTGAGTTACTTTCATATAGATAGCTATTCCAGCTACTTGATACAGAGAGCCACACCTTACCTGAAGAGTTTTTATGACGTAGTCTAATTTTTCTTAAGGGGAAGTAGTTATGCATTCTACTTTGGGAGTAGTTCTGTATGCATAATAAATAAGCCACTTTATAAAAAGATGGGATACTGATGGGTATATGAAACTCCATATATATTGTCCCTATGTTCCTCTTTAGTCTTGTTTGAAATAAATGTTTGCTATAATCAGATGTTCATAAAGGGGAGAATTGTTTAAAATACATTTCCCTTCTAAAGTTTATATTAGTGATCAATTTAAATTTATATATGGTATATTAATTTTCCAAGCAAATTTTAGAACCCTGCTAATTCTTAGAATGGAAAGGTCAATGAAAATATGCTCAGCAGTTACAAAATGAAAAATTCAGGATTACTTTAATTAGTTAAGATAATCCTATATTACTCTTTCTGATAGAGGCAACTGAATTCAAGTCCACATTAGATTATTTTTAAACTCACGGTTTAAAATCTGATGCCATTTTTAAATGGCTTAGTTACTAATACCATAATTGCAAAAATATCCTAAGTAACTCTGTGTAATTATTAAATTTGTATTTTATGAAATTACAAACAGTTTAAACTGAAGGAATTATTGTACTTAAAGTAACACACTCAATATTAATTTAGTTTCTCATTAGTTTTATAAAAATCTAATAAATTCATTTTTTCTTTCAGAATTCTGTTGCATTTGGGCTTTATATTGGCAAGCCTTCTCTTTTTAGTGGTGAACTTGACTTGCGCAATGTTAGTCCATGGAGATGTCCCAGAAAATCAGTTGAAATGGACTGTGTTTGTTCGAGCATTAATTAATGATAGCCTGTTTATTCTTTGTGCCATCTCTTTAGTTAGTTACATATGCAAAATTACAAAAATGTCATCAGCAAATGTCTACCTCGAATCAAAGGTAAGTGTGTTTCTTAAATTTATACTTGACAGTCTAACTTCAAATCCTCATCTTATGAACCAAATTTTATATTTCTTTAAAAAGCATTCTGAATGTCAGCTACATTTCTGAGCATGAAAGAATGGTCACAAGAAATTAAAAAGTATTCAAAACTTGGTGCTCACTAAACAATGGTTTTTTAAACAAAGACACTTATCTTGAACATACTGTATTTTCTATGACATATCCTCTGCATTGGAGGCTATAATTTAACTACATAAGCCAGAATGTATACAAATGTATTACAAATAGTCTAATATTCAAGGCCATACTAACAACTTAGGTTTCATCAGTAAAGGTGGCAGTATTGCCATTTAACAGATTTACCACTTTATGTCTATATATATTTGGGTTCGCAATGTCAAGATGTCATACTGGTCTAGTGTTGTTTATTTGTATAAAGTTTTAGAAAATGTTACTTTACTCCATAATGTGAAGTCCCTATTGTATTTGAAACAGCTAGTAATGTAACTGAATTTATAAATGCCTTGCTTCTCCCTTTCCGTATACTTTTGGGTCAGGAAACAAAAGCCAATGTAAACCTGTTAACAGAGACCCATGAATGTTTCTGCTGTTGCTGATTGACAGTGTGGTTGAGTGGTGAATCGGTATCACAGTGTATATGTGGCATTGGGTGTGGGGTATATGTGTATGGATTTTGGGGTGGGGGTTTATATGTACATATGAGCTTGCTTTAATTTGGCATCACTGCCTATTCACTGACAATAAGCAAGATAGTTTCTTAAACAGTTCTCTGAAATATTTTTTAGATTTCTATATTATTATTACCCTTAATATAATCCTACTAAAGCATGGAAATCAACTTGTCCCCTAAGTTTAGGTGAATATTTTAATTTTATTTTTTAAACTTACATCAATAGAAATATAAATATAGAAACAAGAATAGAAATAGAGGAGAGAAAGAGAGAGAGAGACATAGACTTACTTTCAAATCCATTAATCTTGCCTGGAAATTTTTAAATTCAACTTCTAACAGTTTACTTCCTAAAAGTCAAATATTTTAGTTAATTCTGGCTTCCATATAAATGTTAAGAAGAATACAATCACCGTTGTTGTGGTGCATAATCTTTAGATGTAGCAACAGCATCTTTTCATAGTGGGACAACACCAGGATATATTCCTTACCTCTTTGGTCTAGTGATGAAACATAAATAAATGAGGCTGAATTTGAAGGCTTGTTTTCTGAATACTTAGAAACTTTTTAAGTTTGGTTTTGCTCATTGTGATATACAGAATTCTCTGAATGTAGTTAAGTTACCAATGTGAGGAGGGAAGTTAATCTGATAATTCCTCCAGAATTATTTTAAATACCTTTCCATTACTATCATATGAAAGATATTCACTTAAATTTAAAAAGTGCACGGATTCAGAATTCTCTTGGAACACTACAAAGAAACATGTTCAAATACATACCTGTAAAGGTAAATATAATATGAGATAGTAAATTATTTGTATTATACTGTTCTGTAGTTCTTGGTTTTCCTAATTAGGTTTGTTCAAATAGTACATCATCTTGCTTCCACATTTTCTTTGTAAAATCTCCAGACTCATTTTTGTTTTTTGACTTCTATAACAATATATAGTAATGGCCATTTCTTTTATTCAGTCAGCAAATGTTTGTTGAGCATCTGTCTCCTCCACTTTCAAACTGACCTTGTTTCTTGCTATCCCTAAGAGGGTTTCCTTAAAGTTCAGACTTTGATCTTCTGTTTTTCTCTTTATTCTTCCTTCCTTCTTCTACATATTCAGGATAATGAGATCCTCCATGATTTGTCTCAGTCTTACCAACCTTATTTCTAAGTAGTACAGGTATGCTTCCCTGTCTCCACACCTTTAGGCTGTTTCATCTTCCTGAAATGTCTTTCCACTCCCAGTGCTCTATTCCGTGGTTTGTCCTTATCTTACCCAACTTTAAGGCGTAACTTTAATGTTTCTCCTTTTTATGACCTTAATTTTGTCCCTTCTTCTTCATCTCCAAAATAAAATTTAGAAATAACTTTCTGTTTGAATTCTCTTAATTTTATTCTTTTAGCTACTAGATCAGTGCTGTGACTTGGTTCTTTTTCAAAGTAGCAACTCTGACTTGCTTTTTAAATATTTGTTATTATGACTTTGAATAGTTTATTTCTTCTCTTTCAGTTTCTGATTTTCTTACATATGTAAGGTTGTTACTTTGTTCCATATCTATGTTCTTGTATAGATACTTAATTTATTATTTTAAATTAAACTAATAAAGGTATTTAGAGCAATATGTTTTCTCAGTACTGCCTTGGCAACTTTCCATAATATCATTACTGTATATTATAGCAACATCTTTTGGATTTCAGCCATGTCTTAAATACTACATATTTACAAATTGGTGTGAATTAAATATTATCTCTACATATAGATAGATACTATTCTACTTTCACTTTAGTGAAAAGTCTAAAATTCAGATATATGTTCTCTTTGGGCCCCCTAACTTCCACAGGAAGTTATCAGTTTTACACTCTGCGTGATTGTCCGTGCATATGACTCTGGCCTCCTGAACAATGTAGAATTTCTGTACTCCAGATTCTTGTTGGAGAAAATATTAGTTGTTAAACTCAAAAGCTTAATTTCCAGAAACATTACCTGAAGGATATACAGTCTATCCGTTTCCTCATCTGTTCCATATCTATCCTCTGCCTGATTCAGTTCATTATAGAGTTATATTCTGAGACTGCATTATACCCTGGATAGAATTGTCTTTCCTGACATATACTGGCACATCATGCTTTGGTCTACATCAGGAAATGTGTAAGAAATTTCTTGTGAGAAACATTTGTCTTAAAGTCTTATCGTATTATGTTGTTGTTCCCTAGAAAAGATCTTTTTCTCCAGTTCAGTACCAAGAAAAATATTAAAGTTCTTTTCCCTGGCTCCTGTGTTGTGCAGAGGCAAATCTGTGGCTCATCTTTATATCAATCACAGGTGATCTCATGATACCCAGTTGTGTTCCGGGTCTACCTCTCATTTCATTTCACATTCTTACCCCATCCCTGCATCTTACCCCATCCCCACACATTCCTATATTTGTTTTTTATTCTGTATGTATCTCTGTAACTACTTCAAATTCTCTTCTGCAGTGAGGATGACATAAATTTAAAAATGTGGTTGGATATACTTTGAGATATGTTTATATCTCTTTTTCATATATATTCATTTTTTAATTAATTTGGAATGACCTTAATGAGAGACAGTGTATCATAATGATTAAGAGCTAAAAAAAAAAGAAAAAGACCCTGGGATCAGAGAGATAAGGATATAAATAAATCCTATCTCTCTTGTTCATTGGCTGTATGACCAATTGAGCAATTGGACAAGTAATGAAACCGTGCAGATTGTTCAGATTGGGATTTGAACCCATGGTCTTGCTATCACACACCTGGTCTCAGCCCTTGATGAAGCACAGATTCTTGATGTCTCATCGAAGAAAGAATTCAGTGAGAGACAAAGTGATAGGTAAGAAGTGGATTTATTTAGAGAGAAACACATTCTACAGATGGAGTGTGGGCCATCTCAGAAGGCAAGAGGCCCTGAAATATGGGGTGGTTAGTTTTGATGTTGGAGAAGGAAATGGCAATCCACTCCAGTACTATTGCCTGGAAAATCCCATGGACAGAGGAGCCTGGTAGGCTACAGTCCATGGGGTCGCAAAGAGTTGGACACGACTGAGCGACTTCACTTTCACTATGTATTGGATAGTTTCATAGGCTAATGAGTGGAAGGATTACTCCAAATATTTTGAGGAAGGGACAGAGATTTCCAGGAATTGGACTATTGTCAACCTTTTGGTTTTTGACAGTCCAGCTTGAAATTGTCATGGCACTGGTGGGTGTGTCTCTTAGCTTTTGCTAATGTGTTATGATGGGCATATAACGAGGTCTACTGGAAGTCAGATCTTCTGCCACATTGGACCTAGTTGGTTCTAACTAGTGTTTGTCATGTCCTGTGGCTATATCAGGAGAAGGCAGTGGCACCCCACTCCAGTACTCTTGCCTGGAAAATCCCATGGACAGAGGAGCCTGGTAGGCTGCAGTCCATGGGGTCACTAGGAGTTGGACACGACTGAGCAACTTCACTTTCACTTTTCACCTTCATGCATTGGAGAAGGAAATGGCAACCCACTCCAGTGTTCTTGCCTGGAGACTCCCAGGGATGGGGGAGCCTAGTGGGCTGCTGTCTCTAGGGTCGCACAGAGTCAGACACAACTGAAGCAACTTAGCAGCAGCAGCATGGCTATATCATTCTTTTAAAAGTTGTTCCCTGCCACCTTCCTTCCTGTTTCAGTAACAGCATCTCTATTGGTCACTCTCCTGGTCTGTAGAATGAAAATAATGATAATGTTGATCCTCATTTGAGGATAAGAGTAGTACCTACCTTATAATGTTGTTATAAAAATTAAATTAAAATGCATATAAAGTGTTTAGTATAATTCCTAGCACTTAGGACAGCCTTATAAATGTTAGCTATTATGATCCTAATGTATACACAAGGATAGTAATGTAGCTTCAAAAAGTTCTTGAATACCTAAAGTTGTTGGCGAAATGTGTCTGGAGACAGGTCCTCTATATATAATCAAATTCTCCAAAGGAACTGAAAAAAATAAGAATTACTGGAGAATAGGATTTCTCTTTTAAATATTTTAATTTTGACTCTTTATATTCCTTTCTGCACAGATTTTGTAAGGGTTGAAGTCTCCAACATTTTATCTAATAAATGAGTCATTTTTCTTAGAAATTTTTGGAACATGTATTGTTGGGAGTATATAATGACCTTTTTTATTTGCTTTTTAATTATTTTCCTAATATTATTTTTAAACTTTTTGTATATTGTTGACATTTCAAGTGTGTCTCATTAACTTTAGATAAAATGTTTCTTTTTGACAAACTCTTTATAGGGTAAACAAATACTTTATATTTATTAATATGATCATTTGTCAGTATTAGTCCTTTTCTCCAATTAAGTTTTTTGAATTGCTCTTTGCTTTGCCTTTCTTTGTTTGTTTTCTGTGGTATATTTGAATTTATTTACTTTTAATCAGAATTATAATATAACTTTTAACATTAAAATACATACAATAAAATAATTTTTATTCTAATATTAATTTCCATTTTAGGAAAAATCAGCATATTTATAAGAATATAAGAGACATGTTATTTTTAATGGATAAAATAGTGGCACAAAAAAGATTTCAAATTAGTTAATTTAATTTAAAAGCTCAACTTTTGGACTCACCTCATCTTTGAGTGGTCTTTCATACAGATAATCCCAACTTGCCGTTATAGGAGCCAAAATAATGGCAAGTTGGGATTATCTGTATGAAAGACCACTCAAAGTTAGGGTGAGTACAGAAGTTGAGCTTTTAGCCTTACATCTCTAATCAAGGGCATGTACAGTTTTATATCTGGATAAGAGTGTAAAACAAATCATTGTCTGACTCAAGGTTAGCTTGTCTCCCTGCCTAGTTAGCTGTTTGCAAATAATGCATTTTCTGTCTCTCTCTCCTGAATGTCTAACAGTTTTAATTACTATGCAAACCTTTCTGTCCCATGTTCACTCCACTCTTGATCCATATTAATTACTATATTGGGACGGAAGTCATCATCAGCATCTTGCAGAGACACAGTAACATTCAACTAAACTATATTTTTGATCATTCATGGAGACCAGCTGATCCTATAAGACTAAAGAAGTAGTTTATGATTACTTAGGCCACATTAAAGTAACAGGCTAAAATACCATTAATGGTGGTTATCCACCACCTGAAATATGACTTCACCAGAATTTGTTGAAGATGATGGTTTAAAAAAAAAACAAAAAAACAAAAACCAGAGGCTGCATCATCCTCTGTAATAGATATGATTGCTACCTTCCCAGTATTCTGATTTCTGTCTTGAGTCACTGGAATTTTTTTCATTCATCTTGAGCTGTGGTGCTTCTTTAATTTACTGCCTTCATTATTCCAGTTCTTAAACTGCAAGTCTTATTTCCTATTCCATTACACCACACACTTGTCCCATTTGAAAAATCCCTGCTTATAACACTGGGTCTTTAATCTTTTATCTCTTCCTAAGCTCAAGTACCTTTCCTTTATACTTCTAAATTCTTCTACTAGACCAGCCAGCATTTTCAGAATTTTTTTTATTTTTCCATGGACATAAAGACCATCACCTTAAAGCCATCTTATCTGTAACAGTAGAGTCATTAAAGCCAGAGATCTAATTCCATAATGTCTTAGCACCATGAAACTATTTTTAAACTGTTTAGGCCTTATAGTTATCAAAATACATTTTAAACTTACTAATTGAGATTACTTTGTTTTCTTATTTTTGATGCTTAGTTTGGCATTCTAATTTCAAAATGGAAATAGCATTTATGAGATGGATTCAGAAACATGTACAGGGTTCTACTTCTGCTATTGGCCAAGTAGCTTCTATTGGACTCAACCTTCTGCAGAAAACAAAGATAAATCCTGGAAAAAATATAAAAAGCACTGACAACACTGGAGAGCAGCCTCTTAGAAGAAGGAACTGACACTGCGTGAGTTTCCTGTTTTTTACAGCTTCTAGCCTGAGGAAAAGTCCTGTCCATGGGGCAGCCAAAACTTGAAGAGAAACCTGCTGTTTTACTTGCTTGAAGAATCATAGGGCAAAATTCAAGAAACTATTCCAGATGGAAAGTCAGTGGAAAATCTCAGGAAGAAGACAGCCAAGTTAAGGAAGGTCCAAATTCTGATTTTAAACTCTGCCAAATTTTTATCTGATACCTGAACTAGACGTGTTCAGGACATACTCTAAGCAGCAGCACAGTGAAGGTTAAAGAGATTGAACTGAGATTTCAGCTGCTATTCATGCATGAGAGACAGTTTGAGATTTGAGTCTAGCCAGCTTAATCATTTGCTAAAAATAAAAAAAATTTTAAGGGAAAAGAAAAAAAAATACATTTTAGAAAACTATAACAGCATCCAAACTCTAAAACATGGCACTCAGAATGTCCAGGACAGAATCCAAGGTCACTAGATATATGAAGAAACAGGAAAACTATAACTCATACTCAAGAACAAAAAGAAAAACTCAAAAAGCAATCATTGGTGGCAGTCCCAGATGTTGACCCAGATGTTGAATTTATTAATGATTTATAATATGCTCAAGGATATGAAGTAAATATACATTAATACTTGAATGAATGAATAAATAAGAAATCTTAAGAGAAATAGAAACTATTTTTTCTTAACTACCAGAAAGTTTAGAATTTCAAAATACAGTATTTAAAATTAAATAGTCACTACTTGGGCTTAGCAGCAGATTGGAGATGAAAGAAGAGTCAGTGAACTTAAATCAATCAGAAATTATCCAATCTGAAGACCAGAGGATGATGGGGGACAGGGAGGGGAGACGACAATGAAATGAATAGAGTCTCAGGGTCAAATTACATATAATTGGAATTCCCAAAGGAAAAGAGGAAGAAAATGAGATTGGGAAAAAAACGTGTGAAGACATATGACCTAAATTTTCCAATTTTGATGACAGACGTAAATTTGCAATTTCATGAAGCTCAGCAATCCCAATCAGGATAACTATAAAGAAAATCTCACCTAGGTTCATTTCAATCAAGGTGCTTTAAGTGAGAGTGAAAGTGTTATTTGCTCAGTCATGTCCAATTCTTTGTGGCCCCATGGACTGTAGCCTGCCAGGATCCTCTGTCCATGGGATTTCCCAGGCAAGAATACTGGAGTGGGTTACTATTTTCTCCTCCAGGGAATCTTCCTGACCCAGGAATCGAACCCATGTCTCCTGTGTCTCCTGCATTGCAGGCGAATTCTTTACCCACTGAGCCATCGGGAAGCTCTGAAGTGCTTAAAACCTAAAAAAAGAAAATTTTTCAAATGGAGAAGAATGACACATACATAAAGGAACATTGATTCAAAGGATCAGTCACTTCTCATCAGATGTAATAGAGCCTGAAGACATGGAAACAATATCTTTGAAATGCTGAAAGAAAAATATTGTCAATTCTGAAATCTATATCATGCAAAAATATTCTTAGAGAATCATGAAGAACTAAAAACATCTTCAGATAAAAGAAAAAGAAAACAAAAAAGATTCACTACCAACAGACCTACACTATAAGAAATGCTAAGAAAATTTTACAGACTGAAGAGGAATAAAATTGGCTTGAATTTTAGCTCTTCAGGAAGGAATGAAGAACACAAGAAATAAAAAATGTGTGGGTAAATATAATTTCTTAATTTCTTTAAAATAAATATGACTGTGCAAAGCAAAAATGATAATGTGAGGCTTAGGTGTGTAGATATAATGCATAATTCTCGGTATAATATATAGAACAACTATAGCACTGTGGCATAAAGGACAGGGCTTATATTGTTGCAGTTCTTATATTTTACATCAAGTGGTAAAATATTAACAATTATTTAGACTATGAAAAGTTAAGGGTATATTTTATAATCCCTAGAGCAGTGATTCTCAAACGTTTTGGTGTCAAGATCCCATTACAATACTAAGAATTACTGAGGACCCCAAAGAGATTTTGTTTATATAACTTATATCTACCTATATATACATTTTAGAAAAAATGAGAAATTAAAAATATTCATTTATTAATTCATTAAAATACCAATAATCTATTCTATGTTAACATGAATAAAATTTTTTATGCTAAATAATTATATTTTCCAAAACAAAAGTAAGTTAGTGAAAAGATTGACATTGTTATACATTTTGCAAATCTCTTTAATGTCTGACTTAATAGAAGACATCTGGATTTTCATGTCTGCTTCTGCATTCAATCTGTTGTGATATGTTGTTTAGGTTGAAGTATATGAAGAAAATCCATCCTCACACATATATGTAGTTGGAAAATGGAGGAGAATTTAAATAGCCTTTTCAGATAATTGTGGATATTCTTCTTTAATACTACACCAAAACTCTGAAGTGGAGGTTTCTTAAAGGTTAGTTGCCATATAGAATCTAAAGCCATATTAGTGAACTTTTTGTACTCTCCATTGGTCTGTCTTACACTTTGAATGAGTTATAACATCATGCATTGATCATAGGAAAAATGGTCACAGATCTTCAAAATGTTGATACATTTCATTAGATAATATCCAGAATCACTTTTGTTAATACCACCACCAATCTCATCAAAGAAAGTATTTAAGTTTGGGAAACTGCCAGTCTTACAGTGGATACAGGTACTTACAAGTTTTCAAAAATTCTAATTTTCACTTGAAAGATCATATTTCATCATTGGCAATAAATATTATTAGATGTTTTCTTTGCCATGACAGGCTCGTTTCATTTATTTTTGAAAAAAGAAGTATGCTTATTAACTGTCTAAACGACCATTGTTTGTCTGCCATAGCTGTCTGTTAAGTAGAAAATGGGGTTGCCTGAAAAAAGTGGCTCACAAGTTCAGCTCACAAGTTCAGCTCACAAGTCAAACAACCACCACATAAGTGCTTCTCCTCAAGACAACTACTGTGCTTCAGTATACAGCAGAATTACTTCAGTGCATATCTTATCTCATCACGCAGAATATTAAATAGATAGGTACTGTGAACTTAATAAATATTTTCACTACTTCATTAGGGATATTCTTAAATGAACTTTCTTTTTTAACTGGGAGTGCATAGTAGTAAAGAACACAATACTGTTTGGTACCACTGCATTGATTTGTGCTACAGCCCACAGTTTTACCCTCGACTGTTTCTGTGCCATTAGTGAGATTATCAGTGCAATTGGCCCAGGATAAATATACCCTCGACTGTTTCTGTACCATTAGTGAGATTATCAGTGCAATTGGCCCAGGATAAATAGTCAGAAGAATTTTCAACACTGTGAATGTTTCAATACTACTTCTCAGGCATTGACATAAGAGTATCTTCTTATATGATATGTTGGTGCTGACACCAGATGAATACAAACAAAATTAGTCCTGCTATATCAGATTTATTTATTTTTAAGGCAAAAATAGTAACACATCTATTGATAAGACATTAAATCACTGTGTTTTTAGTTAAATCTTTGAATCAGTGAATTTCTATCTTGGAAAATGGTAATGCATGTTTCATCCAGGAGGCATTCAGCAATGTTAACTTTTCAAGGCTTTACTAGTCTCTCAGCTATTGTGATTGGTTTGCCACCCAATGCAGTATAACAGCTTAGCCTATAAAATGCCTAAATGGTTTTTTAATTTCTAGTTTGCAAAGCTATAAAAACAGTTTGTGGTATTTAAATGCTCACGACACCTGCATTTACAATTACAATTGTTTTGCTTTAATCTCTGAATGATTGATCTCAAAATGATGCTGCAGCTTAACTTGGACATAATGTTCTGTCACAAAAGACAATAAGGTAAATTATTAACATTTATAAAACTTATTGAAAGGTAGTTTTCATTGCATTTCATTTGATAAAACAGGAAATCAGTTTCACCCAGTTACTTTATATAGATTTCTTTCTTCACTGAGTCATAGAATTCTAACACTTTCAACTTTCTCAGTATCTTAGAAGTAAACAGAGGAGCTGTGTGTAGAGAAAAATATTTGTGATTCTAATGAATACACATAACATAAAATTTACCATTTTAACCATTTTTAAATGTACAGTTCGGGGACATAAAGTACATTTACATTGTTGTGTAACCATCACCACTGTCCATCTCCAGATCATCTTTATCACCCCATACTGAAACTTTGTACCAATAAAAAGATAAGTCCCCATTCCTAAGCTAATAATCCATTTTTAAATATGAAAAGAATTATAATTTTTCATTTTAGAGTAAAGTGTGATTAATTTCTAAAATGAGTTTAAAGCTTTTCTTTAAATGCTTAAATATTATGAAACAAACATATTAATTGTACCTATTCTTGTTGTGCTGCCATGTAGATACAAGGAAATATTTAGGATTTCATTCCATTTTTTTTTCTTTTGGCTACACCCTGTGGCTTGCTGGATCTTAGTTCCCCTACCTGAGATTGAACCCAGGCCACAGCAGTGAAAACATCAAGTCCTAACCACTGGATTACCAGGGAAGTCCCCCTTTCTCTTCTTTTCTTCTAGGATTTCAGAATAACTACTTGTTTGGAGATTTCCCTGATGGTCTGGTAGTTAAAACTCCATGCTTCCACTGCAGGGGGTATGGGTTTGATCCCTGGTTGGTAACTAGGAACCTACATGCCATGTTATGGGCATTGCCAAAAAAGAATATAAACCTTTGATAATAGTGAGGTTCTAGCAGATATATCAGGTATAACTAAAGAAAATTAACAAGAACCCAATAAAGATACAGAGAACAAGCTGACTTAGTCTCTGAAAATGAATGTATTTATACCCTAAATCTATTATATCAGGAATCTATTAATAGGAAACACAAGAAGACACATGCATATACAGTGTTGACACCATCGCATATCATAAAGCCTCTGGAAAACTCTGCTGTATACACAAAAGAGAGTGAAAATATATTAGGCAGATAACATCTTAGTACTCTTGTTTTTAATCATCTTGATTTTGATTTTTAAAATCCCGGGACCACACTTTAAGGACTGCTGCCCTAGAGCAACCACTTAAGGCAAAAAGAAAACAATAAGGAATAGAAAAGTATAGTTAAAAGTTCAATAGATAAAATGGATTAACCAAAAGATGCAGAAAATAATGGATAGAGGAACAGCAAATAAATATGCAAGTAGTAAAATGTAAGACCTAAATTTAAACATGTCACTAATTGTATTAAATGTTAATGGACTAAACACTCCTGTTAAAAGGTAGAGACTGTCAAAATGAATTTAAAAAATAACAAGACCCATCTATACTCTGACTTCCAGAAGGCACTTTAAATATAAAGATAGACATAAGTTGAACAAGAAAGCTAATATACTATTTATTCAATAAGTGTAAGAAGGCACTTTAATATTAAGCAAAAGGGTATTACCAGACAAAGGGTATTACCAGATATAAAAGTTAAGCAAAGAATATTACCAGATATAAAGAGGTACAGTTCATCAAACACATAAAAATAATAGATGTGTATATAAAGCCAAATAGTAGGAATAAAGAGGAGGAACTTACCAGGTAGTAAGAAACAAAAGGATAAAAGTCCCCACAATCATAGTTGGAGCTTTTAGCGCCCTATGCTCAGTCCCAATTAATGAGCTTCAGGAGATATAGGTTCAATCCCTGGGTTAGGAAGATCCCCTGGAAGAGGGCAAGGCAACCCACTGCAATATTCATGCCAGGAAAACCCCATGGATAGAGGAGCATGGCAGGCTACAGTCCATAGGGTAACAGAGTTGGACACGACTGAAGTGACTGAGCACACACACGTAATCTCTTATACTTAGAGATACAGAATCTAGCAACATTGGTTTAACATTTGAAAATCAGTCAGTCAATGTAATTCACTACATTGAGAGAACAAAGGAGAAAAGATAAATAATCATTTGAATAGATGTAGCAAAACCATCTGGCAAAATTCAGCACCCATCATGATTTAAAAATAACCACAATGAAACTTTAAGCCAATAGGTAATAGAAGGAATGTTCCTCAATCTGATAAAAGACATCTCTAAAAAACAATCTGTGTCACACTGGGAGTATTGAATGTTTTACCCTTAAGGTTCGTAACAAAGCAAGGAAGTCTGTTCTCACCATTTCTCTTCAACAGTCCAATAAAACAAAAACAAGGTATAAAATTAGAAATTAAGAAGTAAAACTGTTTTTTACGTCTATGACTCCTTTGCTGCCCTGCATATAGGATCTTCGGTTCCATCTTTCTAAATTCCATATATATGCATGCATTAATATGCAGTATTTAACTTTCTCTTTCTGACTTAATTCACTCTGTATAATAGGACAACCCAGAGGGATAGGGTGGAGAGGGAGGCGGGAAGGGGATTCAGGATGGGAGGACACAAGTATACCTGTGGCCGATTCATGTTGATGTATGGCAAACACCATCACAATATTGTAAACTAATTATACTCCAATTAAAATAAATTAATATTTTTTAAAAAACCACCTAGCCCATCAAAAAAAGAAAACAAAAAACCACAACTGTCTCTAATTGCAGATAACATGGTTGTTTAAGTAGAGCATCCCAAGGAATCATGAATATAGCAAGTGCTCAGGATACAAAGTCAAAATGCAAAATCACATGATTTTCATATATACAAGGTATAATCAGTTTGAAAATTAAATTCAAAAAGCAATTCTATAGCATAAAAAACCCCAAAATACTTAGGAATCAATTTTGCAAAAAGCAAGCAGTACCTCTATACTGAAAACGACTACATATTGCTGAGAGAAATTAAAGATCTAAATCATTGAAGACCATTATTTATGGACTAGAAGAAACAGTTTTTAAGATGACATTTCTGCATAAAAGATCTATCAATAAAATGGTTATTGTAGTGAACAATGCAGAAGGTAGTTCTGAAAAAGAAGAGTTAGACCACATGACTTTGAAACTTAGTGTAAAACCATAGTAATTAAGACAAAGACAAACATAATAGAGAGCCTGGAAACAATCCACACTTAAATAGTCTGGATTTTTGACAAAGGTGCTAAAACAATTCAAAGGGAAAGCTAGTGGTGCTGGAACAACTGGATATCCACATGAAATAAAATGAACCTCTAGCTGCATCTCATGTACACAAAAAATTCAAAATGGGTCACAAATTTAAATATAATTCAAAAAAGTCTAAAGCTTTAGAACTAAACATAAGTGATTATCTTTACAGTTTGGATACAGGCAAAGATCTCTTCAGTTCAGTTCAGTCATTCAGTCATGTCTGACTCTCTGCGACCCCATGGACTGCAGCACGCTGGGCTATCCTGTCCATCACCAACCCCTGGAGCTTGCTCAAACTCGTGTCCATTGAGTCAGTGATACTATCCAACCATCTCATTCCCTATCATCCCCTTCTCCTCCTGCCTTCAATCTTTCCCAGTATCAGGGTCTTTTCCAATGAGTCAGTTTTCGCATCGGGTGGCCAAAGTATTAGAGTTTCAGCTTCAGCATCAGTCCTTCCAATGAATATTCAGGACTAATTTCCTTTAGAAGATCTCTTAAGCAGGTCATTGAAAGTAATCACAAAATAATAATAATAAATTAGACTTAATTAAAATTACATTTTCCCATCAAAAGGCAAGACTAAGAAAATGCTAAGGCAAACCACAGACTTTTAAGAAAATATTTGCAATGTATACATCTGACAAGGAATCATTTCCAGTAGATGGAGGGATTGTCTACAACTCAATAATTTTTAAAAAGACAAATTTTAAAATGGTCAAAGATATGAACAGACTTTTCACAAAGAAGATGTACAAATGGCCAACAAAGTATCGTTAGTCATCTGAGGAAATGCAAATTAAAACCAAAATATCCACAGCGTGGTTAAAATTAAAGAGATTGACAACTCCAAATGTTATCTAGGAATTGGAATAACTGGAACTCATATTTTGTTGGAAATATAAAATTGTACATCCATTTTGGGGAAAGATCTCGCAGTTTCTTATACAGCTGAACTTAAACCTATCACATGACCCAGCAATTCCATTCTGAGGTATTTACCCAAGAAAAGCGAAAGAATATGTCCACAAAAAGATCTGAGTAAGAACATTCACAGAAACAGTCTATCAACAGGAAAAGTGAATAAACAAATTCTCATAAAACAAATTCATGTAATTATACAGTGGAATTAGTGGGGTTAACTGTCCTGGTTTGCCAGGGACTCAAAGGATTTCTGGAATACAGACTTTCAGTGCTAAAACTAGGAAAGTTTTTTTAATTAGGAAACTTTTGAGCAAACCAGGAGTTGGTCACCCTAATTGTTCACCTCAGCAGTGCAAAGACCTAACTACTGATACATCCAACAACATGGATGAATCTCACAACATTATGCTGAGTGAGTGATACCTACACAAGAGTTCATATTCTTTAATTCCATTTATGTGAAGTTCTGGAGTAAGCAGAACTAAGTTGTGGTAAAAACAAAAGCAGGGGAATATTTGTGTCTGAGGGGCTGGCTGGTGGGGAACGGATGTCAGAGAACATTCGAGAGTGATGGTAATGTTCTTTATTTGTATACACCAGTTGTCAAAACTCAATGAATGGTAAGTTCAGGTTTCTACATATCTGTGTCCTGAAAGTACCTATAAACAAATACTGAACTCTAGTTAATGGTAAGTATACTGGAGTGAGGTCTAACTCTTCTTTACTTGTCAAGTGTGGAATTTCTAAAACAGTGGTATGTAGGTGTCTGAGGTAGAGGAAGGGAGAATCATTCTTTGAGGATTGCTCCTGAGTGGAATTGTTTGTCATGACTATTCAATTTAGAAAAATTTTCTGTAGCTTTCCAACAGCACTTTCCATATGGCTGAATCCTTATCTTTTCTTTTATGACCCTATATTTTGTAGGAAGAATCTTAATTTGTTTTCTAAATTGGTGGACTTCTTTCTCTATTATATGTGTGTAATTTGCCTGCAATTTTGCTTTGTTAATTGCTCTGATACTATTCTTTGCTCATACTTCGTTGCAGTTTTTGGTAATATTTACAAGTGTAAGTAGAGAAACTCCATATTATAAGATGCTATTACTTTTAGCAGTCATAGTATTTCTTAAAGCAGCGACTATAAATTTACTTATGGTTATATTAAAGGATGATAATGCTTATAGCATTCCAACTTTTCTTGTTACTTAACTTTTCTGTAATAATATAGTACTTTTAAAATGGAAACTGGATTGCTTTCAGATTAGCTTTTTATTAGCAACATTTTTATGATTCATAATAAATATACACAGTAAAAATGCACATTGTACAAAAGCTTAGTCTTGATTAAAAAATTTAATCTTGCTAGGATTTTATTTTCACACATACTTTTTGCTGTAATAGTGAGTTAGCTCAGAGAAGATATGCTGTTGCTATCCCAAACTCTTTCAAGATATATTTCACCTTTAAATTTGCTTTCTTCTCATTCACCTCTAAAAATGTGTTGTTCTTATGAGGATATCAGTTATAATAATATTTCTCAATCCTACAAAACTCACTGAAACCGTCTCATAAATTTTAATCTATTTCTATGCTGAAATTAATAGATTGTTTAACATACATACACACATAACTTCAAAAATTCAGTGCAATTGCCCTAATTATAATGTAATGAGAAAATAAAAGGAAAGTAATTAATAAATATTTGAATGTGTAGATCTGAGGGTATGCTACAGTGGTCGGATGCTCGTATCTACACACAGAAATTGTGAATGAGGCTGTAAATGCAGACTGTTACAGGTGTGCTGCTTCTGCACTGTACACCACAAGCAGTATTGCTGTCACTTTCATACCTTTCTGAAATATTTGACTGTTCTTGATAAAGGTCTGAACAAAAAACAAAGGACAAATTTCCCTCAATTTACATGTTATGTGTGTTTCTGGATATGTTGGCCTCTATTTAAAACTATACAAGCATAAACTTTGTTTATATTTAAAACAGATGTAGGTTCTGGCTCAGATCATTATGGATAAGTTTTTCATCTTCATAAATGTCCAAGAGGACATGGGGAAGTTATGAAGGTCAGATAATTCTCGTATGTGGAGAACTCTCCCGTAAATTGTCAGTCTTCCAGCAGCCCTGGACCTTGTGTGGTGAATGCCATCATTTCCACTTAATCATTGTGACATTAAAACACAAACTTCTAAAACACCGTATTAGGTGTTTTTCACAACATATGTTTGGCAATTGTGTCACTTTTCAGAATAATGTCTTTAAAGTAAATAGGATTACAAAGGAAACCAACTGTATTCAAATATTTTAGGTTAAGAATCTCTGCAAAAGTGGACACCACACCCTTCTCCAATATACACACTCCAGTTGACAACCACTATTAAAACCAGTGTTATAACCATTGTTATATAAGGCTTTCTTTCTATATTTCAGGAAATGGTGAAAGCTTTAGTGTTAAAATATTTTGGATTTGAAAGTGCATTTGGGTGCCTGCATCATTTTGTCATCAACATAGCAATATCAACAGGATTAACATCAACTCTAATAGAACAAAGCAAATAGTACAGAAATTGTATTTCTATTCTAATTTTGCTTCTTATTGGAAATTAAGTGTATCAGATGGACTAATGTTTCTATTTCCCATTCTTTTCTCATTGGGCCTAAACTACCTCTCTGATTAACATCGATCATTGGCCAACTTCTTTATTCATATATTACTTAAGGGAGTAAGGTAACCTTGGCCAAACAAAATCTTCCTCCAGCTGCTGCTGGGCAAGTTGACAAAGAACTTATATGTATTAACAGGGTAGTTGAAACACAAGTGGTTCTAAAAATAGGAATTGTAAAGCATGATAATCAAGAGTTGATTTCAACTGGCACTCACTCAGTGTTTTCTAGGGGTGCATTGCAAGAGGTGACTATATTGTATATGGACAATATATACCATGATAAATGTGCAGGCTGTTGTGATGATGACTTTTATTTCTTTTAGGGTATGTCTCTATGCCAGACTGTTGTCGTAGGCTCTGTGGTCATTCTTCTGTACTCTTCAAGAGCATGTTATAATTTGGTGGTGATCATCATTTCTCAGGATACATTAGAAAGTCCATTTAATTATGGCTGGGATAATCTTTCAGATAAGGTAAGAACCTAGCATGTATTGCGAATCTAAGTGTATGATAATGAAGTTAGCCTGACTAGGAGAATGTTTTAAGTGTTTGACTTTTATGGAATCTCTAGCCACTATCAGTAATCATACTTCAAAGTTCTATGTTTAAAAATTCTCATTCATATGTAGCAATTGAAATCATTCTTCAGAGAGAATTTCTCCCAAAGTAGTATTTTCTTTTCTTTTTGTGAATAATATCAACAGTATATTAAATCTATTGGTCATAAATCTATTTTACTAACTTGTAAAGGATAGTGTTTAAGTATCTCTTCATAAGTTGATATTCTGTCATTAGCTAGTAAATGTGGTTATGTCTTTAATTTGCTACGATGAAATGAATTCTCTCTTACCCAAGAACTACATATAACCTAAATATCTGGTTCAGTTTTAGATGTATGACTTTTATGAAAGTTTGGCATTATCAGTCTTGAAAGTCGGTGCGCATTCGTAGTTCCTTGGGTATCTAGGTGTTTTCTGTAGTGACTCCTGGGGCCCTTGCTATGCATATTTGACCCCCCAGCATTCTCCATCCTTCTGCTAGAAGTAGTCTGACCTAGGTGGATGTCATATCTTTATTTATATTAGTTTAACTTTGTACTGAATTGAAGCATCCTGGAATGCTATTTTATCAGGATTCTAATTATCTTTCAAAGAAGGAATTTTCACATTTGGTTCCGTGTGGCAGATTCCCTTCACTCCTTTTCCCATTTCTCTTTCCCCACATCTATTAGAATAGAAACAAATTCAACATGGAATTTAAGCCCAAAAGCATGTTTTTAAATAGTAACA
Organism: Ovis aries; assembly: GCF_016772045.2. NCBI lineage: Eukaryota > Metazoa > Chordata > Mammalia > Artiodactyla > Bovidae > Ovis > Ovis aries. The sequence continues at coordinate 11,536,363 of NC_056060.1, read as the reverse complement.
GAGCTGAGCGACTTGCATGTTACATTTCTCTACAGGTGTAACTCAGGGTAAGTGCGATTATTTTGCCTTTGGAGCAGCTGGAACCTGTAGTCTCATTTATAACCCTCCTCAGACTATGGGACCTAAACCATCCATACCACTACCCATGTATTAAAAATATTTTCATAAATTGATGTGTTGATAAAGTTAATACCTCTTTATTCTACTTAACATCAAAGCATTTTATGATCTTTAAAGGATAAATATCATTACATGAGAAGCCATAAAATATGGAAAATTAATTTAAGAGTTCTATGTGCTTTAAGTTGATCTTTTAACTTACCCTACCTGAAGCAAGCTGTTTGTGGAGGGTGATTCCTTACATGTAAGACTGATTTTAAAACTGCTCGACCATATTCTGTTCACAGGCTCATGTAAAAGACATAAGTGGAGAAGAGTATATTGTATTTGGAATGGTCCTCTTTCTGTGGGAACATGTGCCAGCGTGGTCAGTGGTACTGTTTTTCCGGGCACAGAGATTAAACCAGAATTTGGTATGATATCATAACATTACCTAATGCCTGTTCTCCTTATTTTAAAAAATAACAGAACATTTATATTGATTTTCTATTTTTGGCAAAGACTAAAAAGGATTATGGACTCAGCCTCCTTTCTTAGTTGAAAAGTAAATCTTCATATTCTATCTACTACTCTGTTCACAGGCACCTGCTGGCATGATAAACAGTCACAGTTATAGTTCCAGAGCATACTTCTTCGACAATCCGAGACGATATGATAGTGATGATGACTTGCCAAGACTGGGAAGTTCAAGAGAAGGAAGGTAGTTGCACTGAATTAGTACCAACATAGATTTAAAAAAAAAAAAAAAAAAGCTTTAACCCAAGTATGAAAAGGGTGATTTGCTGATATATATCAATAAATAAGATCATTTAACATTGGCACATAGAACAGTAGATGTTAAACCCATGATGAGACCTGTATTATAAAGAATTATCATCTGCTCCTAAGTCCATATATTACCTTTATTTGAGAAATGCCTTTGGGGGTAAAACGGCACCCTTTCATTTCAGGATCCCTTGTTAGTTCAAAGCTGATGGGGGTTGGTGAGCAGAGAAGAAATACTATTATATGTGTTTCCATATCTACTGTGCTGTTCAAAATGCACAGGGAAGACCTAAATAAAACCTGGGAAGGCTAGCTTCCAAAAGAAATCTTCAGTGCCCTCCTTGTTCCAAAATCATTACAAGTCCATCCCATTAGCTTTGGTATCAGTGCAGAGAAAGCCTTAATGCACACTAAATAATGCTTTGAGTTTGATACAGCATTTTCTATAATCCTCACTTCATCTGGACAAGTTACTTAACCTCAATTTTTTGTCTGTTTTTCATCTGTAAAATAGGGATAATAATAGAACCTCTGTGATAGGTTGCTGTGAAGGCTGAGTGCATATGTGTGTAAACATACATATGTATGTCCTAGAATAAAGCCCAGGACATAATAAGCACTATGTTACTATTATTATCTGATAATTAAGTTCTACTAATTTTGAATGGTATTTATTCATTGTTTTCTAATATGTGATACAGAATCAAGGATATTAGATATGTTATTGAATTTTGTAGAAAGCCATTATTTGGTGAAGAACATAATTCATTCAAAACTAGAAGTGCCAACATGAGTTATTATATCCTGATCACAGTCCTTTTTTGCCCCTTTTTTTTCAGTTTATCAAATTCACAAGGTTTGGGCTGGTACGGCACCATGACTGGCTGTGGCAGCAGCAGTTACACAGTCTCTCCCCACCTGAATGGACCTCTGACAGACACTGCTCCTTTGCTCTTTACTTGTAGTAACTTAGATATGAACAGTCACCATAGCTTATACGTAACACCACAAAACTGATGGCATTACCAAGTTGTGATTCTTCAATCATTTTTCATGAATGTGTATATTCAGTGTGTTTAAAGTCCATCTGCATAAACATTCCATTATCCGTTACAACTGAAAACAAAGCCTGGAAATGTGGCTGAGTCCAGTGGAGGACACAGCTGTTACTTCTGACCTCGTCCTGGTAAAATGAAGTACAGTGGAAAATTTGGAGCCAGAGAAAAGAAGGATTAGATCTTAAGGGACTTGATGGCCTCCAAACATCCTGACTGTGGAATATCAAACGCATATTTGCACTTTTATCTTTGTTCTGAAAGAGTACACTGCAGTCCCCAAAGTCATACCCAGTGTTCACACTGGGATGTTATGTTGTACATCAAATCAGGAGGCAGTTTCCCTACAAAAATCAAAGCCTGTATATTCAGCAGTGTACTCCATGTGGAATTCTTACCCAATAAAGTTTATAGTGTGAACAGTGCACAGAATGAAGGCATAAAAATGTATCATTCTTTTGAAAGATCTATTGAAAAGATATAATCATTGAAGATAGTTCTTTTAAGCATGATTGTACAGTACTAACTGAAATTATTCAAACAATCATTTTAAAGAAATTATACTAGTAATCCTTTACAGGGAGGACCAGCAGTGTTCTTTGGAAAGCCACAGTCATTTCTTCAAGGGCAAAGAATACTAATCAAAATTATGTGGCTACTTTGAGAATTGGTCAAGTGATTATTCTGTATGGTTAAGATAATGCAGTAGTTTAAGCATGATTCTTCGAAAAAACAACAGCAATTTTTGTGTAGGGAGATATTGATAGAAACTTCTTAGGACTAAAGTTTACAGATGCACTTAAGAATTATTCAGAAAATATACAATTCTAAGTTAAAACATGAATACATTTTCAAAGGCATTCAATTAGCTGAAATAAAATAGAGCAAATCTTACCTATTATTCCTATGAATCAGGATTATCCTCAGGTAAATTAAATCATGATGTGTTATTGCAGTGAACGCAAGTGCAATACTTTGTAATACATATAATTCTTCCTTTAGTTTTCATTTTTATATCTTGCATATGGGCAAAGCCAAATTAAATTTAATTCAAATTAATTCCAGCACTAGACTAAATGAACAACTTATGTGAAGGTACTAACTAGGTAAGTATAAAAACCAGTGGTTAACAATATTGGAGTACTTTTAGAATTACATTAAAACTGTCTTGAACGTCCTATCTTAGATCTAAAATATATATATATATATGGTAGGCTAAAGTGATAGAGAATTTTAAAATGCACTTTCTACCAGTGTCTATATGGAAAAAAGTAGATGCTAAATACCTCAAGAGCCCAAGGTAACAGGCAACATTGGGAAGTTGTCACAACATGCTTAAAGATGACTATATACGGTTATTTGGTAATCTGTTTCTTCAGAACTGGAACTAGTACAACTGTCCTTTTCTGTCTTTACTTTGATTAGAAAGTTATGTTCTTTTTCTGCTCTTACATAAAACATCTTTTAACTTTTTGATTGATTCAGTAACTTCACAGAAGTATAACAGTAAGTGAAACCCTAAGAAAAAAATAAAATTTTTAATGCTTTTGATCTCTTGGGAAGCTGGTACACAGACAAAGAAATTTCATCTTTTTATCGTACAAAATAATTCTGAATTCAGTCCAAAGCATAAACTTATACATGTCACTTTGGATTTATAAAATTTATAGTATAGAATTTATAGGTCATAATAGGACAACATACCATGCACTTACCTGAGCATATTTTTACTGCAACTTCAGTTACTGGGTTTCTTTTCAGAATGCCGACTATTTATTGTCTTAATAATGTTAGGTGTTTAATTATCTAGAGCTGTCTAAGAAGATGTGTTGCCTTTGTTAATCCTTGGGGTTCAAAGTGATACATTTTTTCTAGGAAAGCTTCCCCAGACTTCCCTACATAATGCTCCTATTTGACCAGATAAGTGAGGATTACTTTTCAAAAATATTTCAGATAAAATAACCTGGTTTTTTCAGTTGCATTAGCTGATTTTTCCAAATCTGAGATTTGTAAATTTCTTATCCCTGACCAGGGAACCTAAATTCTTGCATTTGTCTCCTTAAAGACATCTCCCACAATAAATCACCAAAGACAAAGAAAGATAAACTTCTGGCCCATTTTTTGCTTAAAAATTTCAAAGCACTAAGAGCACTTTAAGTCTGGTCTTGAAAGAAGGATTTGTTTATCAAATCAAAGGGCTATCGATCCCCTGTTCATCCTGCACTGAAGCACATGATGACAATTTCAAACCTTCTTTTTGGTTCACTAACTAGAAAAGAATTTCATTGCTTAAGTGTGTAATTCTACAGTGATTAGCAGTACTTGTTTTTATTGTTTCATTTGGATGGTCATTAATTTTGAAACTCTTGCCACTCATTATAGCTGGTAGTAGTTTTATGAAAGATGTAATTTATAGCTAAAGTGGCTTTTTTAAAGCATAGCTGCCTTTTTTATTGTTTAACAGTGTTTCTCAGCTATAAAATCAGTGTCAAACTGGTTATAAAAGTATAGCTGTGGCCAATGAATGTATTTATTTGTTTCACTAAATTGTAACAAAACACTACTGTTAAAAATAAAAGTGTTTGTGCTTTTATTTGGAGGTCTGGTTTTCTTAATCTCTTTTAACAGACTACACCCATTGAGTTTCTGTCATGTAAGGATAAGACGCCTACCATAGGAAAGAAAAGAATACCTAGAGTTCCAAATGACAGTTTACTTTCAGTGAGATTGTCATTACAGATATTCCTCGGCTTGTCCTAAGCAAAAATGCATCGAATACAGCTGGCCTAGAACATTACAGCTTAGACTGAAAGTGCAAGTGAAGTCACTCAGTCGTGTCTGGCTCTTTGCGACCAGGTGGGCTGTAGCCCACCAGGCTCCTCTGTCCATGGGATTATCCAGGCAAGAAAATTGGAGTGGGTTGCCATTTCCTGCTCAAAACACTTGTATTAAACTACAGTTGGGCAAAACCATCTAACACAAAACCTGTTTTGTAACAGAGTGTTGAATATCATGTAGAATTTATTGAATACTGTACTGAAAGTGAAAAACAAAATGGATGTTTTCAGTACAGAATGGTTGTGTATGCGTTGTTTACCCTTGTGACTGCGTGGCTGAGCAGGTGCTGTGGTGCTGCCACTGCCCCAGATCATGAGAGAGGTCTGTACTGCATATCACTAGCCTGGGGGGAAGAGACCAAAATTCAAAAGTGGAAGTACAGTTTCTATCAAATGTGTTCCGCTTTTGCACTGTTGTCAAGGTGAAAAATCTAAAGTCGAACTATTGTATACATGGATAACTGTATGTACTGAACGTTGAGATAACTATGTACATTAGCTGTACACTAATTAGTATTACACACTAATTTGATATGAAATGCCATACTTTAAAATACCAGTTATTAGATAGTATGTGCATACGTGGTAAGTTGCTTCAGTTATGTCTGACTCTGCGACCCTATGGACTACAGCCTGCCAGTCTCCTCTGTCCATGGGATTCTCCAGGCAAGAATACTGGAGTAGGTTGCTATGCCCTCCTCTAGGGGATCTTCCTGAGCCAGGGATCGAACCTGCATCTCTTACGTCTACCTGCATTGGCAAGTGGGTTCTTTACCACTAGCGCCACCTGGGAAGTACCACCTGGGAAGCCCATATTAGATATTACATGTTTATTGAAACATTAAGCTAAGAAAAATCCTTGTGTGAAAGAATTTACAACACCTCTCTCCTTCCCCTTAGATTCTTAAACAGGTAGAAATTTATCTAGCTCATATTCCTGGGCAACTTTTCTTTGATTATTCAATAAATTCTTCAGTAATGTTTTCCCCTGAAAAAAGAGTTCTTACCATTTTTTCCATAATAGGCCCTTTTCATAACTTGCCAAAACCACACCAAATTTCTAATATAGTTTCAGAAGCTTTATTGATCACCTAAAGTCCAGAAATCCTTGGGCGCCTACTGACTTACTGTGAAGAATATTTGGAGTGAAGATATGATCACTAGCAATAATAAAGTTGTCATTTTAAAAGCAGTTTATTCAACAAACATTTATTAAGTGTTCATATGCCAAAAACTACGCTGTGGAGATGCAAACATGGATAAAGTTCCTTTTCCTGCTCCTAAGGAGCTCACATTCTAGTAAAGGAGACTTAAAAAAAAAACAATACAGTACAATAAGTGATACAGTAGAGGTAGGTTGTAATTACAGTGGTGACACAAAAGAAGAACTTAGATGATCCTCCTTGGATGGAGCAAGGGCGAATTCACAGAAGTGATTGCTAAGCTGGACCTGCAAGGATACATAGAAATTTCCCAGGTGGGGAAGGATGGCTAGAGCACTTGATAGAGAAGAGCAGGCACCAAGGTGTGGAGGCCTGACGATGCTGCATCTGAAGAACTGTAAGTCTGTTTTAGCAGAACATGAGGTTGGGGGAAACAGAAAGACCCCTATCAGAGTACTTGGTTCACCAAGGAAAGAGGTCTGGTTTCCTCCTAAAGGTTCATGAATTCACTGTGTGTTAAGCAGGGAGTAACATTGTGAGAGTGCTTCTAGAAAGCCCACTTTGGTAACATTGTGAAGCAAAAGAGAGGAGACAGGTTGGGTGCAAGGAAAAGGTTTGTACTTTGGGGGAGAGCAATGAAAATGCAAAGACAGTGATATATCAGAGATATGGAAATAAAATCCAAAGAGATTAGACACTGTCTGGACAGGGGAGTGGAAGGGTTAGCCGAGAGAATTTAGATGATGACGGTTCTAAAATTAACCAAAGGAAGGAGCATAGGCATAAGAGTAGGTTTGGGGCAGATGAACTTTTTAAGATGCACACAGGTGTCTGTGGGACAACCAAGTGAAGATGCGTAGAAGGAAGATGGTCTGAGAAGTCTGGGCTAAAGATAAGGATTTAAGAGATCACTGAACTGGAAGGACTCAAGAGTGAGAAGTGGTGCTGAAGACAGCAGGAGTAAAAGCCTAAGGAATAACTTAAAGAATACATGAAAAGAGGTACTCAGAGTGAGGGAAATACAAGAAACCTAGTGGAAAACAGATATTTAAAGAAGGGGCTGTCAACAGTGTCAAATGCAGGAAAAAAAGAAACGGCTTGTGAACCAAACCATAGATTTAGAATTGGGATTTAGACTTCAAAAGACAAGATTGTTAGCTACTAAGAAAAAAAAGCCAAATTTCAGTTAAAGGAGCAAGTGGAGGGGGACAAAGTGAAGACAGGAATATTCTTTCAAAAAGTTTAGCTGTTAAAAAAAGAGAGAAAGTAGGGGCATAAGATGAGAGTTAGTTACACAGGCAAAATAACCATTTAAACCCATCTACCAAATTTTCAGAGTACCACACATGTCCTTACACTCCTATATTTGGTGCTCACTTCATAGTCTTTTGAGTCTCTAAGAATACTGACTTCATAGTAGGCTAATATCTTTCTTTTCCTGCCCTATTCAAATTAGGGGGGAAAAGAAATAGAACATATATTATTGAACTTAGTTCTGTGATAATTAATTTAAATATATTGAATACATTTTCATACATTCACTCAAAAAATATTTGTTGGACACCTACTATGTGCTTGACACTGTATCAGGCCATAGGGACATAAAGAAGAAAAAGTATACAGTAGTGTTAAGTAGCATTTCTAAGCCATTATATAAATAAACCCTGCTTTATTAATAATGTTACATCTCAACCTGATATACCTGCTAAGACATACAGAAAGAGCCCATAACTTTGAGGTATACACTTCCTTTTTTCCTACAATTACTGTGTGCTATAAATTCCTAAACCCCTTCAAATATTTTTATCATTGAAGATCTTCCCTTAATGAAGACTTCTAAAAATTATAGTTTAGTTATGGGGAAAAGAAAGAAATGAATATCACGTGCAAAACCCCAAAATTTTATGCCTATGACTATACAGCATTAAAAGGGTAACAAAATTCAAAAAAAGAATTTTAGATTGGAACTCAAAATGATTCCTTATTCTGAGGCTTATAGTAGTATATAGTTGCAGATATTTTTCCTGAAAAAAAAGTCATTGAAACATTATTCATATTACACATGGTTCAAAGGACATGATGCCTATAACTGACTCTTCAAGAGAAAAAAATAGTATATGCATGTATATATACAGAGATAGCATGAGCAAGAAAGCAAAGATGAACAATTAAGGAATCTGGTAAAAGAATTCTTTGTATTGATCCTATCCTGGAAACATTTCTATAAATTTGAAATTATATAAAAATAAAAAGTTTCCCCAAATTTTTATTCAGAATCAGGGAAAGTACTATGAGAATAAATATATAAATCTATTCAACTTTTCACACTGTTTAGAAATCCCTTACACCCTTGAATTATCATTGTATCTTTCTACACACCAAAATAAGCCAATCAAAATAGGAAAATAACTCTAAAAGTGATTTGTTTCATACCAGTGTATTGTAGGGTTGCCAAATAAAACACAGGACTCCCAGGTAAATCTGAATTTTAAAGGAGGAATAAGTTTTTGGTATAAGTTTGTCCCATATTACATGCAACATACTTATATTAAAAAACTGTTGTTTATCTGAAATTCAAATTTAACTAGGCATTCTGTATTTTTATTTGATAAATCTGTTCACCCTAAATGTTGAACATTTAGGCTGTTAGTAATTTAGGCTGTTAATAATGGAACATAACATTCTCTTATAAACAGTTTTCACATTGGCCATAGTTTAATTTATATTATGTCTTCTTACACAAAATTCTAGTTTGAGAGACTTAAAACATCATTTACTTAGATTTACCATATGTGAATTTGATAATCCTGATGATTTTACTTAATATTAAACATTAAAGATGTACCACATTATCAAAGGTTTACTTTTACTCACAATAATATTACACATAGATTTAACACAATTTAAAAAATTGTTATTTAAAACAACATAATTCCCTTTTACAAAAGCAGCTTTATATAAAACATTTGACTTAAGACTGTCATTGCTATTTATGCCTTTGAATGAAATTCCACTCTTTGGCCTCCACTGTCCAGAAACAGGCACTTTTCAACTTGCTTTCTTTAATGAATATTTTGTAACAAGTTCCTGAAGTTTTCTAATTCTTTCACACTTGTTGAAATTCTGTAAACAAAATAAATTTCACTCAGAAACTATTTTAGATAACTTTTCTCTACAAGTTATTCACTTTGCATTTTCAGAACACAGAAAAAAATGTTAATTTATTTCAGCAAACATAAAGGTGCATAAAACATTTAATCTATTTTGATGCATTTTTGTTCTTAATTTGACATATTAAAACTAAGATAACATTCCCCAGAAATCAGTTATTTTTAATTAGTCACAACTAAGTATTAAAGTTTCTAAGTACAAAATTATAGAGTGCATATTAGATTTTTAAGTATTCATAAGTATATTCATATGCTTATTATTTACAGTATATAAGTATATACTTTATACCTAGATATAAAGTATAGGTATATACTTTATAAAGTACATAGCATTAAAATATGTATTTAAAATATGCATAAGTATATGAACACTTAATCAATTTACCATATTTATTAAATATACAAAGAATCAAAGCTTTTGGACTACAAAGAGTGAGAACAGTAAACATGTGACCAAATTGTTTTCACTAACTTATAAAAAGTTTGTTATTTTAAGTATACTTTAGCTCTGTTCTCCACCATGAAAAAAAGTAGCAAAATACTCAAATATAACTGTCAAGCTTCTGTGTACTAAAGAATAATTTATTAAATCAATTTTGTAAGTGAAGAAATATAGCCCTTAAAAATATGTTAGTCTTTTTAAATATAAATCTCTGCATTCTTTAGATTTGATAGGCCAGGAGGAAATGCATCTGTGCTTAAATTTTATAATGTAAGTTCCTAATGTTAAGCTTATTTTCTAATCATTTTGATGAAAATTATTTTTAAAAGCATGATTAGCCTTTTTACACAATGGCAAATTCACAAATTTTAGATGTACACCTACATTACACAACATGATTTTTTCTAGGACCTTCAAAAAAACATTCGGATAGCACATAGATTAGAAAAAGTTTACAAATTCCGTAAGATGAATACTGAAGCACTCAGTGAATTAATAATGATTACAAGAGTCAAGAGGTGATATAATGATTGCATGTATCTACAAAGTTAAAGTATTTCATAAGATCACAGAATTCTGTAGGGAGATAATTTCACTAAACAGGATATTTCTTACCCAGTTTTACCTGATAGTATATGTGTTACATTAGACTTACTTGGCTTGCAAAAAAAATTTTGGTGCAAACTAACCTTCCAAATGCATTAAATAATGATACTATTTCTTGTCTGGTTAGATGGAATTCATAACTGGGTCCACTTTCTGGCATATTTGCAATCAGCTTCTCAGAAAACAAGATCTTCAGAGCAGTGCCCAAACCCTGAGTCTATAATAGAAATAAGAAAAAAAGAAAAATCAGAAAATTCCTTGTGCAAAGAAAGAAAACAGGATTGAGCTTGATATGCTTACCTGAAGCTTTCCCCACAGTCGACACTTCAAACAACCAACACAATCCATGATTCTTGAAATATTTCTAAAATGCAGTCGAAAATCCTCCTAAAAATAATTTAAAATGCTATTAAGATGTAGTATATGGTCAAATACTAAGTATCTCTGAGTGCCTTCTATGTGCCTCACTGTGTGCAAAACGCTGGAGAGCACCAAAGGGAAGAAAACTGAAATCAGTGTACACGGAACACCTCCTGCACACCAGAATCTTTACATATGTAATTGTATTTCACCTTCACCACAAATGCAAAAATGAAAGTCACTCAGTTGTGTCCCACTCTTTGCAACTCCATCGACTATACAGTGCATGGAATTCTCCAGGCCAGAATACTGGAATGGGTAGACTTTCCCTTCTCCAGGGGATCCTTCCAACCCAGGGATCAAACCCAGGTCTCTCACATTGCAGGCAGATTCTTTAACAGCTAAGCCACCAGGGAAGCCCAAGGTATTATTACAATCTACACCTATGAATTAAAAACATAAGGTCCAGAGCAGCTAGGTAACTTGCCCAAATTCCCATATCTAGTAAATAGCAAATCTAAACCCCAGGACTGCCTGCCTCCATAACTAGACTATCTGTAAATATACAGAAAGTAAATGAGATGTTCTATTGTATGTGATTATTAAACACATGTCAATATCAGGAGAGGGGGCAGAAGTTGTATGACATCATTTACCAAAAAAGAAAAAAAGGAAGGGAGAAAGGAATAAATAATGGAAGGAGCAACAAGTAAAAACCTTTGGTTTCATAATAGTTAAATGAAAGCCCTTCTCTCTGGTATTAGGAAAAACAACCAGATCTTTTACCATTTATTATTAGCATACATACTTTATTATCATACAAAAATCTACAGAATATGGTGAAATCCATGTACCCTCCACCAAGTTTCAGAGAGAAACTCATTAAACTCATCCAAAAGCAGTATGTCTTTAAGGGGTAAGGAGGAAAGAAAGGAAGCCAAGAACATATCCTTCTTTCACACCAGTGGAAAGTACTAATTAATTCTCCAATGACTCCCCTGTCCTGAATTTATAGTGGAATCCCAGGCTTACAGTACTCACAGCAGGAAATCTGACATACATTTCAGATGAAACATTCATTATATCAAATGGCCTATAATTTGGTAAGTATATAATATTTTGTTTGCTTGTTTTTATTGTGCTAAACTACACACTGAGCTCAATCAGAAGAGAACATAAGCAAAGATCTAAAAATGGGAATAAATCAGCAAAGACTGGAACCGACTATTCAAAGCAGACCTCAGTTCACTCTGGAGACAAGTCTTTCCCCAGATGCATCATTCAGCCTGAGACTTTGAAACAGTCAACAGCTGTACCATGTAGAAGATTTATAATAAGGTCCCAGGTCTTATATCTTATTAACTTACTACAAAACCCAAATTATTATTATTAAATGTTACCATATGTTAGCAATATTCTATATCATGTGTTTCTATACCCTTTAGAATAAGTAAGAAGTAATTCTAATTTTCAACTTACTTTTAAAAAATATTTACCCAGCAATATTACTCTAAGTAGATTTTTGGTGATTTGAGGTTTCCTTTAAACTTGTATTTCAACCTCAAATTAAAGAAAACTCACACTTTTAACAAGAATAACAGAAACAGCGCTAAAATTACTCTGCAGTTGATGTTCCCATCCTATGAGGTGCTGACCTCTGGAGGATTTATAGTTGATGTAAAAGTCTATAAAATCCCTGAGTAGACAAGTATTTGTACATAGACAGAACAAATAGCTCACATGTACACACTATAAATTTTCAAATGGATATAAATGTTATGGTCAATAAAACACAGCTTTTACTTTACAAGTGTCAATAAATGCATGGTGGATTTTGGCAGTTATATTTTCACTAATAAAACACTATTATCATGTGGAAAGGCATGAAAGCTCTTGACTTATACTTATACTTTTAAAGCTTGGAAGCCTCTAAACAATGATAATGCTTTTGTACAGTGTCTAAACTCAGTATCTGAATCTATGTTCACTAATTCAAATACTTGAATGTGGCAGCTCTTGAGTCTTTGTATGACATATATGGAGAATAAATGTGGTTGACTAACAAGAGTCAAACTAACATTGTAAAATTAAAACCAAGCACAAATGTTTAAATGAATGTAATATAAAGGAACCAAATTAATAAGCTAGAAATTTACTAGACCAGAACAAAGAGAAAATCGTTATGACTTCCACAAATAACAATCAATGTCCAATAACCTGAGTATATTCTAAAATTAACTCAGATTAGAAAAATGTATTATCCTTAAAATAAACAGACCCTAAGTCACTTACAAATTCTCCTTCTTCATACACATAGTTTTAAGATCAATACTAAAAATTACAGTCAGTGAGGAGAATGATCAAACATTCTGTGGTTAAACACTGTGATCTATATTCAAAGAAACCAATTGGCTAAAACACAATTCTCACCCAATTCTCAGATGTTTTATAAGCCTTCAAGTGAGATCCTATTCTGTGTTGAAGTGAACACTGAACACTTCTCTTTCATACAAGTCCTCTACTTATAACCATACACTGATAGAGTATAAAGGAGACATGAAGAGATATTAAAATAAGCTTATGTGACTGTTCAAATCCGTGATGTTCACTATAAACTACAATTTCAAAAAAAGTGAATACCAATATCAACAAGTTTCCTTGGTGTTTTATTCTCTTCTTGTAAAAGGACTCAGAAAAATTATGTGTTAAATTTCATAGGATATCAAAGCTGAGTATTTTGGAGTTTCGATAAAATTAAAACAATGTGAGAAATATTTCTAATCTGCACAATATAAAACAAGTAGATGTCAAAACATTCTCTCCATAAACCCGCAAGTGTACTAAAAATAAGACAGATATCAAAAATAGTAGGGGGAAAAAAGTCATCACAGCATCTTCCCCCTCACTTCTAAGTTCCTGGAAGCTGTTTGGGAGGTTATATAAGCACTGAGGTATGTATTTCTAGCAAGAATGCTTTAAGTAGGAGGTAGATGGGCAGTCAAAAATAACTATTATCTAACAGCAAAGAAAGCAAGAGTGCAAAAAGTATTTTGTTTGCAAGCTATGAAAAATAAGGTTCTTTCAATATCGAAAGAAACAAAAAATTAGAAACAAAGGGATACTGTCATAAATATTCTGATGAAACCAGATCAAGCCCACTTCTACTGAGGACCACCTGCTTTACTTACCTATACCTTTATAATTGAGAACAATAATATAATTTTACTTAAGTCTTCAAAGTGAAAGTGAAAGTTGCTCAGTCATGTCCAACTCTTTGTGACCCCAGTCCATGGAATACTCCAGGCCAGAACACTGGAGTGGGTAGCCTTTCCCTTCTCCAGGGGATCTTCCCAACCCACGGATCGAACCCAGGTCTCCCACATTGCAGGCAGATTTTTTACCAGCTGAGCCACAGGGGAAGCCCTTCTAAGTCTTCAAAAAGACTTAGAAATCCCTTGAGGATGGAAGCCATCTCTCCCTTTAATGACAAAAATCACACTCTACACACAATGAGTGTTTAAAAAATTTTTTCAGTGAAATTTCTTATTTGTTGTATTTTGAGGTAAATAGATACAAAGATGGTCTTGCCTGGAGTCATATCTCCATTAAGAGGCAAGACAAAGACCAGACCCATCCTATGCGATCTCAGGTCTTCTGTTCTTTCCAGGACTGCATGCTGACGTACCTAAATGCCTTTGTGTGTGCAGTCACTCACTTAAGTCTGACTTGTTGTGACTCCATGGACGGTAGCCCACCAGGCTCCTCTGTCCATGGAATTTTCCAGGCAAGAATACTGGAGTGGGTCGCCATTTCCTTCTCCAGGGGATCTTCCCAACCCAGGAATCGAACCCGTGTCTCCTGAACTGTCAGGCAGATTCTTTACCACTATGCCACCTAAGAAGCCCTAAATGCCTTTAGTTCCCAGGGAATGATATGAATGACAAAGCAACACTATGCCCTCTCCCCCTAAAGAGCATTGCATAATTTAGCCAAAACTATTTTCAGAATTCTCTCCAGCAGAAGGCAGTTTCTGCTTCTCCAGCTCTAGATCCCTTTCCTTTCATTCATAAGCTCTATTTGCTACACAAGAGAATCAGTGTGAAATGAAACCCTTCTGTAAAGAGTACATTCACACACACATTTCCGTTATGTTGAAAACAACACAAACTAAATCTTAAGTTGGATCTGCTTTTGGACTTCCTCTTTTTCTTGAGGAAAAGAAAGATTATGACTCTGATTTTTTCTTATAATTTCAAGAAGTATATTCGGATTTACTGTTAAAAATAAAAACATGGCCTTATAGTCATATCTGCATGTGAGTTTACATTTAAAAATTAAAGTATAAAATTATTACCTTTAGTTTGTTTGCTTCTTTTTTATTCCCAGCAAAAAATGAATTCTCATCAAAATGCAAAGGAAATGACCTGCATTAAATAAAACATATTCTCTGAATAAAACAAAAGAAATAATCATTTTCATGCATTATAAAATATTAAAAGTCCTGCTAATACAACATTTTGCTGGTCAGTGATAATACAAGTACAACAGAGTAGAACAGATAGTAAAAATCAAAATTCTGATGCCCCCAACAAATTATTATCCTCAAATATACAAACTAACTGTATAACATAGTAGAATTAGGGTCCAAACCCAACCTGTTCAACTAAATATAAAAATAATGAAAGTATCAAATACCAAAAGAATGGTTCTTAAAACTAAAAATATGCACCTCTTAGTACATAAGTCAAATGAAAATAAAACCAAAACTCAATTTTAAAAGACCTATGAGCAAAATTAGCTTTTAATTATTTTTTAGATAATTTTCCTTTAAGTTGATTACTTAAGAATTTAATTTTGGATATCACTTGTCACTCTTCTTATTAATATATAGGTTGTATGAGTTGTAATACACAATTTACTTGATTTCATGAAGTATTTCCAGAAGTAACATTTTGTTTTCTGCATCCTGATCTTTATTTCCAGTGAAGAGTTGAAAATCTGGGCGCTCAAAGAATGGAACCACTTTAGATAAAGCCCTTAATTCTATTAAGTAGAGAAAATACAAGTTCTTAAGTCTTCGTGGACCTTCTCCTTCAGTTAATATTCCATCAAATCGCTGTTGAAATTCTGTAATGTTGTGTCCCCATTTTTTTTCCAACCACGTATCTGAGAAGAAAGAAATAAATATTAAAAAGTGAATTTTAAAATTAAGTTTCATTGTACTTATATTAGGTTATTTATGCTACAGAAGCTAATTTTATTTTATATTTTAAAACATATAATCAATACAACCATGAAAACTGCTTTACATAATTGAGCCTTTAACAGTTTCATATTAATATTTTATCTTCTAGAACCCATACTTAAAAGGAAAATAAACTCAATTGCTTTACTGAGAAACCAGGGCTAATCCAATCAAATTTCTGAATATAAATATATTCATAAAACCAAGATACAGAAGTCAAAGATGACTATCTGAAATTACTAATGAGTTTGAAGTCCTAATTCAAGTTAATATGATTTTGTTTCTAAGAAGTAAGAGATACTTTAATTCTAGAGTAAACATGTTACTGATGAAAATCCAACATGGTCTCATTTTTCAACAGCAAAAAAAAAAAAGCTTTTACCCATTAAACTGCAGGCCTGAAGCTGACATCCAAACAGAAGGATTCAGATATAGTAGTACCTAATGAAAACAACTTTGCTCTTGGGAGCTATTTCAATTCCCACAACAAAACAAAAGAAAATTTCCAAAGTGATGTGTATGATTTTGAGCAGCTTCTTAAAAGAAAGTGAAGACTGCTAAGAATAGGCTGAACTTTTCCTGATAATGTCCACAGTTCCCACATTCCTGATTACTGCCACTTGGGAATAAATTTTTCCTGCCTAATATTCAACAGGGCCAATCTTTTCCCATCCAGGAAATACCAAGAACATTTTAAGAATACCCAAAATTAAGTGCGGTAAAGTGAATAAAAGTGACTATTATATACCTTGTAGAAGATACCGTGCACTCAAATGCACATTAATGCTTGCATGGAGGCCAGATATAAGTCTGTAGAATGCTCTTTTCTCTACGCAGAGACCTACAAAAGGTAATTTGGAAATAGAAATTTCATATGTGAAACTTGTAAGATATAAAATTAATTTCATGTGTATTTTAAAATGAAAAAGAATTAAATTTGTTTAAAAGTGTCCAATTACCTTCTAGCCAACTGTAAAAAGTATTCTCTGAAATTAAAAGAAAAATAAGTCACAAGATTATAAAAATGCCAAAATATATGTTTTTCAAAAGTTTTAAAATATTATAGCAAATTTGTGCCAAACAGCAATTTAAAGGTCCCAGTCTTGTTTGCAAAGGAGAAAGGTTCCTGGTATGGATTCACTTTAAGCACCGCTCAGTTGCTCAATCTTCAGAAGGCTTAGCATTGCCTTAGGTGGCCCTAGCCTTATAACTTTCTGGATAAAGTGTTTTATGTGAGGTCAAAACACACAAATTAAATAGTAAATCTATACATAGAAAAATACTTAGCCTTAATAACAACTCATGTTATAAAAATTAAGAACACATTACACACTTTTTAAAATGAGAGAAATCAAAACTATAAAATAGTATTATTAGAAGTATATTATCAGTCTATGGCTGATAGTATTTTATACCATGCAATATTTCAAAAGAACAATTTAAGGAAATGTTACAAAAACCAAATATCACTTATATTCTGTGACCTACAGCAATCACTGTTCATATACTTAGACCTGATAATTGCTCTTAGAATTGTGCTCTAAAGAAATAACTCAAAATGGAGGTGGGGGGATAATACGTTGAAAGATGATTATGTTCTACATAATTTTTAAAACCTGAAATAACTAAAATGCACAAGGCCTGAGCTAACATGACAGAATACTACGTATCAGTTAACATGACTGAATAATACAAAACTTAAAATGACAAGCGTGTGGAACACAGACAATGCATGAAAATGTTTGTTTGAAATAATATGTAAAAAGGCATAAGAAATATTACACCTATGTGAACATTCTATGTCTATATCCACTAGAGATGACAAACATTGTACTATATGGCCCTTTTCACCAAAGTTGTTTATAGTAATATTAATAATGAACCAAACAAGCATAAAAGTAATGGAAGAAATGACAAAGAATAAACATACATTTATATATTTACAGATTACATAAAAAATTAAAACATTTGTGTCAGAAAACTTTATAAACATAAGCAAAATGCAAACAGTAAAAAGTATGTTGCAAACGCAACAAAGGATAATATCTTAAGTGTATAAAAAGTTCATACACCAAATAAAAACGCTAAAGCGCCCATTAAAAAGGGTGAATAATATGAACAGAGAATCCATAAAGGAAAAACACAAATGGTAATAACAGATAAAAATGGTTCTGTCACATCAATAATAAAAATGCAAATTAAGCATATCTTGTACACCATAGGAAACAAAGCAAATATTTTTAAATAACTATAACTATAATACAACCTTTAAAAATTCTGACTATGTTGTACACCTGAAACATATAATATTAGACATCAAGTATACCTCGATAAAAAAATTAATTAAAATGCAAATTAAAACTGTAAAGACAGAACTTTAAAGAGTAAAGAAAAAATATGATACTTAATTTAGACAAGAGTCAGGTAAAACTAGGTGGCACAATGACTGGAGGGGGTGTAAATTATTAGCACACCCTTTCAATGACAAAAAGAATCTGGTCGTATGTATCAAGAGCCTAAAATGTCCTTATCCTTTGATCCAGTAAATCCATTTCTAGAAATCTAAGTTGTTACGGATGAATGTTTGTGTCCCCCCACTAAAATTCATATGTAGAAGCCCTAAACTCCCCCTTCCTCCCTCCACCATATGACTGTATTTGGAAGTGGGTCTTTGGGAGATAACTAGGCTAAGATGAGGTCATGGGGATGGGGTCACCATGATGGAATCAGTATCTTTACAGCTATCTGTAAGCCTGGAAGAGGGCCCTCCCCAAGAACCAAATCTGCTGGCACCTTGATCATGGGCTTCCCAGCCTCCAGAACTCTGAGAAAATAAATGTCTTTTATTTTAGCCACCTAGTTTATGGTATTTTGTTAGAGCAGCCTAAGCTGATGAGGACACAGGCTGAGGAAGCAAGCTGACATGGTAATAATAATATATAAAATCATAATGTATATATTACAAACATATTAGTATAAACATGAAAATAATGATAATTATCAAAATGTTAGCAGAGAAGCAGTATGAAGTAGTTAAAAGCATAGACCCTGAAATCAAACTGCCTGATTTTAATCCCAAACGCTGCTACTTACAAACCACATGGTTTTAGCTGATTTGCTGAACCTTTCTGGGATTCATTTTCTGTCTATAAAAATGGAAATAAAAATCCTAACAAAATGTCCTAGGATTGTTGGAAGGATTAAATAAACTCATATTTGCAAATTATTTTGAAAAGTACTGGCATGTCTTCTTAGCCATTATTAATGTCAATTATTTTGGGGTTGTGGGATTACAAGTAATTTGTTTCCTTATTGGGAACCTCTATGTTTGGGGTTTATTATTTTTTTTAAGTTAGGACCTAGTCTTCCAAAGAAATTTTCATTTAGTTTTATAGTCCTGAAGTAGATTGTCTGTGAATATGATCCAATTAGATAATCGCCTAATATGTCAGCTTTCATATTTTACCAGAATGAACACTTAAAATTACACTCATAAATAAGATGTTTTCTCTAAGGATAGCCTCTACAGGTTAACCATCTTTACTTTGATAATGAGACAGGTTAAGATCTTGAAATGGTATTAAAAACTGAAATAGCTTCTTTTTTCTCTTTTAAAATTTGTTTATTAAATTTTTTTTTATAAACCCTTGTGTTGAGGGCTGACTTTTCAGTACACAGCAGTGAGGGAGCTGCTCTGCTACATACGAAACCCTGACCCAGAAGCAGGTCATCTGCCAATGGTTCAGCACCAGGTTCCCCACGAATGTGTGGTGCATGATGGGTGAGGGGGTGGCCGCCTTTCTGGCCACGCCCCATGGCCCAGGAGGAAGGGCTCTCCACACTGGTAAAATAGCTTCTTTTAATGTAGCCAGAATATAGCATAGAACTGGGAACACCCAAGGTGGAATAAAGTTATTCATAACTGGAAATGATAGGATCACCACTAACAGTAACAAAATATGAGACACCTTTGCAAAAATAATCATACTACTAAAGAACTTCTCTTCCAAATAGTCTAATTATGATTTAGTATTTTATTTAGCTGCTACCATTACTATAAAATAAAGTATAAAATAAAAGAACAAAGTTACAAACTTTCGGATTCTGTTATCTAAAGCAACCCGTAAAAATAATGCTCAGAAGACAGAGAATATGGTGGGCTTCCCTGGCTCAATGGTAAAGAACCCACCCGTCAATGCAGGAGACATGGGTTGGATCCCTGGTAGGGGAAGATCCCATATGCCACAGAGCAACTAAGCCCGTGCGCCAAACTACTGAGCCCACGTCCTAGAGCCCAGGAGCCACAACTACTGAGCCCAAGTGCCACATGAGAAGCCACGGCAATGAGCCCATGCACCACAATGAGAGAGTAGGCCCTGCTTCCTGCAACTTGAGAAAACCCTGCATGACACAAAGATCCAGCACAGCCAAAAATCAATAAACAAAAATTTTTTTAGAAGAGAAGTGAATTTAGAGTGAGAGAAAAGTGATCCTTTACATTTTAATAATCTCATCTAGCGAGAATAAAGCTACATACTGCTGAGTCTTCTCATATTGCTAAACACATGGCCTTAAGAATAACAAATATCATTCCAATCTTATTCATAAAGCAAAAATATTCTCAAAAAGACACAGTAAACCTAAAATATGTTAAAATTTGGGCATTACAATAACTTAAAGAGCTGGCAATGATATCTACACCCAAGAATCAGCACAGGCTTGGAAGCCAGTAGATGAATGCTCTGATCATGCCTCTTCAGTTCCGTTCGGTTGCTCGGTCATATCCAACTCTTTGTGACCCCATGGACTGCAGCACACCAGGCCTCCCTGTCCATCACCAACTCCCGGAGTTTACCCAAACTCATGTCCTTTGAGTTGGTGATACCATGCAACCATCTCATCCTGTCGTCCACTTCTCCTCCTGCCTTCAAGCTTTCCCAGCATCGGGGTCTTTTCAAATGAGTCAGCTCTTCACATCAGGTGGCCGAAGTATTGGAGTTTCAGCTTCAACATCAGTTCTTCCAATGAACACTCAGGACTGTTCTCCTTTAGGATGGACTGGTTGGATCTCCTTGCAGTCCAAGGGACTCTCAAGAGTCTTCTCCAACACCACAGCTCAAAAGCATCAATTCTTCAGCACTCAGCTTTCTTTATAGTCCAATTCTTACATCCATACATGACCACAGGAAAAATCATAGCCTTGACTAGATGGACTTTTGTTGGCAAAGTAATGTCTCTGCTTTTGAATATGCTGTCTAGGTTGGTCATAACTTTCCTTCCAAGGAGTAAGCGTCTTTTAATTTCATGGCTACAGTCACCATCTGCAGTGATTTTGGAGGCCAAAAAAATAAAGTCAGCCACTGTTTCCACTGTTTCCCCATCTATCTGCCATGAAGAGATGGGACCAGATGCCATGATCTTCGTTTTCTGAATGTTGAGCTTTAAGCCAACTTTCTCACTCTCCTCTTTCCCTTTCATCAAGAGGCTCTTTAGTTCTTCTACACTTTCACCATAAGGGTGGTGTCACCTGCATATCTGAGGTTACTGATATTTCTCCCGGCAATCTTGATTCCAGCTTGTGCTTCTTCCAGCCCAGTGTTTCTCATGATGTACTCTGCATAGAAGTTAAATAAGCAAGGTGACAATATACAGCCTTGATGGACTCCTTTTCCTATTTGGAACCAGTCTGTTGTTCCATGTCAAGTTTTAACTGTTGCTTCCTGACCTGCATACAGATTTCTCAAGAGGCAGGTCACGTGGTCTGATATTCCCATCTCTTTCAGAATTTTCCACAATTTATTGAGATCCAAACAGTGAAAGGCTTTGGCATAGTCAATAAAGCAGAAATAGATGTTTTTCTGGAACTCTCTTGCTTTTTCCATGATCCAGCAGATGTTGGCAATTTGATCTCTGGTTCCTCTGCCTTTTCTAAATCCAGCTTAAACACCTGGAAGCTCATGGTTCACGTATTGCTGAAGCCGGGCTTGGAGAATTTTGAGCATTATTTTACTAGTGTGTGAGATGAGTACAGCTGTGTGGCAGTTTGAGCATTCTTTGGCATTGCCTTTCTTTGGAATTGGAATGAAAACTGACCTTTTCCAGTCCTGTGGCCACTGCTGAGTTTTCCAGATTTGCTGGTATATTGAATGCAGTACTTTCACAGCATCATCTTTTAGGATTTGAAATAGTTCAATTGGAATTCCATCACCTCCACTAGCTTTGTTCGTAGTGATGCTTCCTAAGGCCCACTTGACTTCACATTCCAGGATGTCTGGCTCTAGGTGAGTGATCACACCATCGTGATTATCTGGGTCATGAAGATCTTTTTTGTATAGTTCTTTTGTGTATTCTTGCCACTTCTTAATATCTTCTGCTTCTGTTAGGTCCATACCATTTCTGTCATTTATTGAGCCCATCTTTGCATGAAATGTTCCCTTGGTATCTCTAATTTTCTTGAAGAGATCTCTGGTCTTCCCCATTCTATTGTTTTCCTCAGTGATCATGCCTAGAACCTTCCTATCGGTGACCCAGCGCATCCCAGATTCAGTCAATAAAGAAGAAATTTTCCTTGACAGAGGCCAGGAAATGCCTCACTTTCACACACATAAAATGTATGAGTGAATTTTCAGAGTCTGAGGCAGCCTGTTTCTACTGGCTGATCCCAGGCACACAGAGTCATTTTTCCTTAACCTATGCTGTCCCTGTCAGCATCTTAGATAAACAAATAAAAAGTAACTTCTCAAGTCTCACGTGTGGGAAGAAAAAACAAGTTTGCCCATAAACCTCTGAATATAAGCAAATTCGTATCTGTCATGTATGATAAAGAAATTTTACTTACCTTCACTTTTACCTGAAAAAAGAAAAAAAAAAAAGTTCTATTACTGAAAACTCCTTCCAGATGCCTCTTTTAAAATGCTATACTTCCATTACTTTTAGTCCATCAGTTCACCCACATAGATAGCATCTGAGAGTGATATGCTTGTGAATGCAACTCTTTCTGGTCATAAAAGGAATTATGCCTAATTTAACTAAATGGCCTCATTACCAAGAGCCTGGATAAAGAGTAGTTTCAGCTTGTTCAAGATTTAATGTGGGCTGACAGGAAAGAGAAATGTAATCTATCATCTAAGAGTACTCTTAAATATCTCAGGGACTCACAGTTATTTGGCTGGCAGAGCCTTTTTACCTATTTATTTATCCTACAGCTATAAGACAGTATCTGCTAAGGATCTGTGTTTTTGCTTCAAAACTCCCAGAACTGCATTATAAAAATTTACCTTATTCAGCAATATTTTTAAAGACTATGTGTAAGATCCAAATATGCACAATCCAGCAGTTTGTATGCAGCTGCTCATTGAGTACTGAAAAACTGTCTTCATTTTGCCACTTTTATTTAATGCCATCATTTATTAAAGTACCAGATGCTCATTGCAAATATATGTTATAAAGATAAGACAAAGACAAAATGAAAAATATCATTCATAACGCCCTGTGCCCAAAGATAAATACCATTTACATTTTGGTAAGTGTCTTTTTTTCTTTGTGCACAGGATAGTGAGATATTATACTAATTATGTTTTTATAAAAAATATATTAATGCATACTGTCTAATACCTGCTTCTTTGCCTAAATGTGCTATTGATCACCACTGATATACATGAATACAAAATTTTCAGCAACATTTAGAATGGCTATATTCCACTATATAAAAATACCATAACTCATTTAACCAGTTCCCTGATGATAAAGACTGACATTGTTCCCATTTATCTTTAAAATAAGCAAAGGTGGTTAATTAACTTATCAGATCATAATGTGACTGACTTCACATAAGAGTGAAGATCATCTCTTGCCTAGGAATTTGCATCTCATCTGATATTAAATCAACAGTTTCCACTGAGTACCATATGTGACTTCATATAAATCAAAAGCTGTGTTTAAAGACATTCTTTCATTCTAACCTTAGAATGACTAGTCTGCCAGCCTTTATGGAATGATGCAATCTCACTGCTTTCCAGAAGTAAATTTCTGTTTGTTGACTTTATAAGATCAGCAGTTTTTCAAATAAATTTAAAAAATGAAAACTATTCCACATTTTCTAAAAGTACATCAAAGAATTCATCAGTAAGCATATCTTCAGAAAACATGGATATGTACTTCCTAGGGAAAAAGCCTGAAATCATACACTTAAAATGGTTTATTCAACAAACTGTTCTGCCTGTTATAGACTGGGCAAGGTTTGTGACTTTCAATTTTACATCCCCTCTGCACCTATCCAGTGCCTAACACATAGTAAATAGTGGATAATCATTTGTTGAAGGAACAAGTGATTTTCACTGCTGTAGACAAGACCATTAAATGAGGAGGGCGATTTTCATTGATCATTTAACTATACCATCTATTATGTTTCAGGCTCTTTACTAAGGGATGAAACCAAGAAATGCTACTCATATGTCCAAAGTACTAGGGGAAATCAATAGTTACATGGTGGTGGTGGTGGTGGTTTAGTCACTCAGTCGTGCCTGACTCTGTGCGACCCCATGGACTGTAGCCCACCAGGCTCCTCTGTCCATTGGATTTCCCAGGCAAGAATACTGGAGTGGGTAGCCATTTCCTTCTCCAGGGCATCTTTCGACCCAGGGACTGAACCTGAGTCTCCTGCTGGGCAGGTGGATTCTTTACCACTGAACCACCTGGGAAGCCAATAGACACATAAATAGTAGCAAAATAATGCTAGCAAGTGGAAAGAGCTGAAAGAGGAACAAATAATACATAAGATCATTTTATGAGGAGAGAGATTACTGCCAGTTAGGGGAGATCAGAGAAATTGATGGAGTGGGCAAGGAAGCATTTAAGCCAGACCCTGAATATAAGCAGAAAATGAAAAATGTTAATGAGATATAAAGTCAACTGAATTTGAAATCAGACTCCCCAGATAAACAATATAATTTCAAGTTTTAGGAAAATGTAACGCAGAAGTTTTTTTGGATATTCATTGAACTGAAAGATAAGTAAAAACAACTGAAAGCCTGAACACACACATTCTGCAAAAATATATTAAAAATGTATGATTTAAACTTCATCCTATGATAGTGTAAATTCATTATGAAAATATTCCTTACTAAAGTGTAAATATTTTTAACACCAATTTCTCTGCAAGAATGAGGCATAACTTTTATGAAAACAGGAATATATGATCTCAAATGCTCTTGCCAATCCTTATCTTGCCTCCTCCTTCCTTCTAACCAAAGTTGACTAGCTGACAAATAACAGTGCAAATAAATAACTCACCTTGACCAGAAGCCAAAGGATTTAAAGGTCTTTTAATTGTCTGTGGCCTAGAAACAAAAAATTAAAGTATAAAGTATAAATATGTTATCCATCATGCTATAATTAGTTAAGTAAACGTGAAATTCCCTCAGAAAGTTTTTTAATAATTATGTGCATGCATGCGTGCTTAGTCACTTCAGTCGTGTCTGAATCTTTGCAACCCCATGGCCAGGCTCCTCTGCCCATGGGATTCTCCAGGCAAGAATACTGCAGTGGGGTGCCATGTCCTCCTCCATCCAGGGCATCTTCCCAACCCAGGGATTGAACTGCATCTCTTATGTCTCCTGCATTGGTTAATAACTATATCTAAAATCAAGTGGCTTTACTGATTTTATAAAATATTTATTTTTTCTAACTGCTATAAGGGAGGGTGGTTATCCATTTTAGTGATAAAGTTTCTGATCTCTTCCCACTGTAGCAGCCAAAAAGTCATTTCATAATCATTTCTTCAAACAAAGCAAGATGAAAAACACCAGTCAAGCTCTTCTCTTAGTTACTAACATATTTTTATATTTGTTATATACATGTGTATGTCATAAAATATACTCGTTTCAAAGACAAGCAGGAAAAAAAGGCAAATACTCAACACAAGCACTAAAATAAAAAGGGATAAAAACAGTTGTGGTTAGATTATTTTCCACTTTGATAGTTTTAAGTCTATCAATTTGCTCTGTGGCCATCAAGTTTGTTATAATTTCAATCAAGATGGTTTTTAATAAGTTTAAAATAAGTATTTAATAAGAAAAAAGAGAGTAATGTCACTAAAATGTTTTTAAATCCCAAATTAAATCTAGTATCACTAATAGAGTATAGGGATCATTTTAATGTACTTTATTTATTTTACAATTGCACAACTTGAGACACTTTGAGAACAGAACACGTAAGCTATATTTTAACATACTCAATTTTAATGCCCCCTACATTGTTTATATTTTAGAAATATTATGCAGACAATGATATAAATCAATTAGGGAACAATAACTAACTAATAACTAATACAAAATCTAACAAATGCTTTAGTTGGGCTCTATTTTCATTTATATAAAAAATTAGGAAAAAAACCTCTAAAGTAAGTCAATAAATTCTATAAATCAAACATTCCTAATAAGAGTCAAGAGAATTTAAACGAAACACATGGCAGAAATGAGTAAATAATGAAAACTCTCCACTTTCTAAATTGCAGAAATTCTGCAAGTTAAAAAAAGAAACTGCTGATCTCAAATGCTTATATTTGACACGAAAAGTAAAAAGTATTTTTGCCACACTTGGGAACTCCAGAAATCTTCCCAGAATTACCCCCACCTCTGAGATAGCATCACACCCATGTGCACACACACATCCCTTCCAAAACCCAGTAAGTACCCTGTTCACAGCCTAGAGGCTTACAAGTGGGTAAACTTGAAGCACGTCTTAGTCCCCCACTGTTCAGAGTGACAGCTTCCATTGTAGTCAGTAGGAGGTCAAAGAGGGTTCTTCCACTTACTATGTCTTTGACACTAGACAAATCACTGAACCTTTCCAAGTGTCAGTTTCTCCATCTGTAAACAGTGATGACTACAACACAGAGTTGTTACAAGGACTAAGGAGGAAATGTTTATAACATATTTAACACAACAACTGGCACAACACGAGTGCTCAAATATTACTTGTTTATAATAAGTAATATTTTTCTCTGAAAAGAACTTAACTTTAATTTGAAAGCAGATAAAATAATCACAGCAACAAAAAGAGAGGAGTATAGAGCACCGAAAAGAATATGCAGCTATATACCCTAATTTATTCCCTGCACTAACTATATCATCTCTCTGGCTCTAGGTTAGCTCACCTGAGATTCTATAACCCACTTAAGGAACATTTGAGAAATGCCTACAACACTCCCCAAAACGTCCAATACTATCCTAAGTCTTTTAAAAAAGAAAGAAGTATTTGTTGACATGCATGTCTACATGTTTCCCTAGAGGGAAACTGGATTAATGAATGAATATGTTACTATGTCCAAATACATCCTTTAATAAAGTGAATTTGATTTGTAATTTTAAGTCATTATGATTCTGTTTGCTTATAAAGAGAAATGAGCACATCTTTCAGGAATTTTGAAAGGAAAATGACACATACTTAAAACAGTTTTCTTCATAGATGACATTCCATATCTTCCAAGCATCTGGTCCCTTGTAACCCGTGTAGCGCTCGGGATTAAGGAGCAAATCGACATACTCAGCATCAGGAGACTGTATATCTGTAAAATAAAATGTTTTATAATAATCTTTCTTTTTTTTTCAGTTACCTTAAAAAGCTAGTATGACACACTGTATCCCATTGATTCTAAGGCACTACAAATGTTAACAATGCATTTGGGACTTAAAAACACCTTTTAAGGAGAAAAATACAAGGGAAAAGAAGAAGGAACAAAAACATCCACATTAAATTACACACCAGTGGCAAAAGCATCCTGGTTTCATAAAGGTTAAAAAAAAAAAAGGAATATGTGAATTACAGAATTGAAGGAACATAATAATTCGATTCAGGTAAGCTATCCAGGCAAAGAATATATGTACATTTCCCATCACATTAACCACAAGCAGTTCATAAGTAACTGAGGTAAATGAAGACATATTGGTGCCACACAGTTTGTTACCAAATACTTCCTTTTTACATGACCACTACAAAGCTGTCCCAAAGGCATAATCCTAAATAAGCAAAACATTATAAACAAGATATTTGTACCAGTATTATTTATAAAAGGGAAAATTAGAAGCATCCTAAATGTCCAACAGAGCAGAGCACAGGCTCTGGAGCCAGAGTACCTGGATGAGATGACTGGATGGCATCATCGACCCAATGGATGTGAGTTTGGGCAAACTCTAGGAGCCAGGGACAGGGAAGTTTGGCATGATGTAGTCCATGGGATCACAAAGAGTTGGACACAACTGAGTGGCAGAACAACAAACAACCTACTACTTATTGACTTTGAAACCCTGAGCAAGTCATGTAAATTCTCTATGCCTCGGTGTCCTCATTTGTAAAATGGGGATAATACTCATAGTGTTACTGTGAGACTTAAAGAAGTTTACAGATGCAGAGTGCTTAGAACAATAATAAGAGTAAAATAAATACTAACTAGTGGTATTAGAAGATCCTCTGGAGAAGGAAATGGCAACCCACTCCAGTATTCTTGCCTGGAAAATTACATAGACAGAGGAGCCTGGTGGGCTATAGTCCTTGGGGTCACAAACAGTTGGACACAACTGAGCAACTAACACTTCCATTTCCATTTCCACTGGTATTATGATATATAATAGACCACTTTACAATCAAGAGAACTATTAAGTACAAAGGCAACCTACTAAAATGAAAAGATAAGCACTATAGAAAAGATATTTATAGATATATGTGAAAACCACACCAAAATTGGTGGGATATTGGATTCTCATATATTCTATAAATTTGTATAATGTATTAAAACTTTAAAATGAAACAAAAAAAAAAAAAAATATGACCCCTAGTGCAACCCCCTCCATTGTTCTTGCCTGGAGAATCCCAGGGATGGGGGAGCCTGGTAGGCTGCTATCTATGGGGTCGCACAGAGTCAGACATGACTGAAGTGACTTAGCAGCAGCAGCAGCAGTCCTCCAGTTGCCTTATGGAATTAGTTAGCAATACAAAAATAACCTAATTTATCTATAAAGTTTTAACAGCATGAACTAAAAAAGAATGAGGAAGCGAGTGAAAATGGCCTCAAAGCAACCAAAGTGGATGACAAAAATCTGAGCTGAAAGGTGCTTACGTGACAGTCCATGAAGCTCTCTACAGTATCTACTTCTCATTTAAAAAATTAAGATAAACTAAGCTTGGTTATTTTTAACCCAATTCACAGTTCATTAGAGTCATAAATTAGAAGGAAATTTGCTTCTGGAAACAGCACAGTGATAGCACCTAGAAATAACTGAGAGTTCAAGGTAAAAGTAGCAATTAAAATAACTAGAAATAAAAATAAAAACTTTAAAAACAAATCTGCATGGAATCACCTAGTTTAGGAACAGATAACTCTCTTCATCTCAATTATTAATAGTACTATAGAGATTACTTCAGTATAGCAAATTATGATAAATTTATAAAAAATAACACTGACTTTCAAAATATATAAATAATACTCAGCATTTAGTATTTTAAGACAGAAAACAAACCACCAAGGAATGATTAAATTTTTAATATTCTGCTTCATTACAGATAAACATTAGCTGACTCATAATTTTACTTATGACATAACTTCATCTCTCTCCAACTTCATTTTAAAAAGTTAATATAACCATATTTTTCCAGATGACAAAAGCTCAAATTTCTAATTAAGATTAGATGTCAACTACAGGAAAAAAACTATTAAAAATATAAACACATGGAGGCTAAACAACACACTTCTGAATAAGCAACAAATCACAGAAGAAATTAAAAAAGAAATCAAAATATGCAAAGAAACAAATGAAAACACAACAACCCAAAACCTATGGGACTCAGTAAAAGCAGTGCTAAGGGGAAGGTTCACAGTAATACAAGCTTACCTCAAGAAACAAGAGAAAAATAAAATAACCTAACAACACCTAAAGCAACTAGAAAAAGAAGACATTAAGAACCCCAGGGTTAGTAGAAGGAAAGAAATCATAAAAATTAGGGCAGAAATACATGAAAAAGAAACAAAAGAGACCACAGCAAAAATCAAAAAAGCTAAAAGCTGGTTCTTTGAGAAGATAAATAAAATAGACAAACCATTAGCCAGACTCATCAAGAAAAAAAGGGAGAAGAATCAAATCAACAAAATAGAAATGAAAATGGAGAAATCACAACAGCCACAGAAATACAAAGGATCATAAGAGACTACTATCAGCAATTACATGCCAATAAAATGGACAACTTGGAAGAAATGGACAAATTCTTAGAAAAGTACAACTTTCCAAAACTGAACCAGGAAGAAATAAAAATCTTAACAGACCCATCACAAGCACGGAAATCTAAACCATAATCAGAACTCTTCCAGCAAATAAAAGCCCAGGACCAGACGGCTTCACAGCTGAATTCTACCAAAAATTTAGAGAAGAGCTAACAGCTATCCTACTCAAACTCTTCCAGAAAATTGCAGAGGAAGGTAAACTTTCAAACTCATTCTATGAGGCCACCATCACCCTAATACCAAAACCAGACAAAGATGCCACAAAAAAAGGAAACTACAGGCTAATATCACTGACGAACATAGATGCAAAATCCTTAACAAAATTCTAGCAAACAGAATTCAACAACATATTAAAAGATCATACATCATGACCAAGTGGGCTTTATACCAGGGATACAAGGTTTCTTTAATATCTGCAGATCAAGCAATGTGATACACCACGTCAACAAATTGAAAGATAAAAACCATATGGTTATCTCAATAGATGCAGAGAAGGCCTTTGACAAAATTCAATATCCATTTATGATTAAAAAAAGAAACCCTCCAGAAAGCAGGAATAGAAGGAACATACCTCAACATAATAAAAGCCATATATGAGGAACCCATAGCAAACATTATCCTCAATGGTGAAAAACTGAAAGCATTTCCCCTAGAGTCAAGAACAAGACAAGGGTGCCCACTCTCACCACTACTATTCAACATAGTTTTGGAAGTTCTAGCCATAGCAATCAGAGCAGAAAAAGAAATAAAAGGAATCCAGACTGGAAAAGAAGTAAAACTCTCACTGTTTGCAGATGACATGATCCTCTACATAGAAAACCCTAAAGATTCCACCAGAAAATTAGTAGAGCTAATCAATGAATATAGTAAAGTTTCAGGATATAAAATTAACACCCAGAAATCCCTTGCATTCCTATACATTAACAATGAAAAACAAGAAAGAGAAACTAAGGAAACAATTCCATTCACCATTGCAATGAAAAGAATAAAATACTGAGGAATAAATCTACCTAAAGAAACAAAAGACCTATATATAGAAAAATATAAAACACTAATGAAAGAAATTAAAGATGACACAAATAGGTGGAGAAATATACCATGTTCATGAATTGGAAGAATCAAGAATCAACCTTGATTCATGAATCAAGAATCAACCAATATAGTGAAAATGAGTATACTACCCAAAGCAATCTATAGATTCAATGAAATCTATCAAGCTACCAACGGTATTTTTCAGAGAACTAGAACAAATAATTTCACAATTTGTATGGAAACACACAAAAAAACTCAAATTAGCCAAAGCAATCTTCAGAAAGAAGAATGGAACTGGAGAAATCAACCTGCATGACTTCAGACTATACTACAAAGACAGTACTATCAAGACAGTATGGTACTGGCACAAACAGAAATATAGATTGATGGAACAAAATAGAAAGCCCAGAGATAAATCCATGCACCTATGGACACCTTATCTTTGACAAAGGAGGAAAGAATATACAATGGAGAAAAGACAATCTCTTTAACAAGTGGTGCTGGGAAAATTGGTCAACCACTTGTAAAAGAATGAAACTAGATCGCTTTCTAACACCATACACAAAAATAAACTCAAAATGGATTAAAGATCTAAATGTAAGACCAGAAATTATAAAACTCCTAGAGGAAAACATAGGCAAAACATTCTCTGACATAAATCACAGCAGGATCCTCTATGACCCACCTCCCAGAGTAATGGAAATAGAGGCAAAAATAAACAAATGGGACCTAATTAAACTTAAAAGCTTTGGCCCAATGAAGAAAACTATAAGCAAGGTGGAAAGACAGCCTTCAGAATGGGGGAAAATAACAGCAAACAAAGCAACTGACAAAGAATTAATCTCAAAAATATACAAGCAGCTCCTACAGCTCAATTCCAGAAAAATAAGTGACCCAATCAAAAAACGGGCCAAAGAATTAAACAGACATTTCTCCAAAGAAGACATACAGATGGCTACCAAACACATGAAAAGATGCTCAACATCACTCACTATCAGAGAAATGCAAGTCAAAACCATAATGAGGTACCATCTCATGCCACTCAAAATGGCTGCTATCAGAAAGTCTACAAACAATAAATGCGGGAGAGGGTGCTGAGGAAAAGGAATCCTCTTACACTGTTGGTGGGAAAGCAAACTAGTACAGCCACTATGGAGAACAGTGTGGCGATTCCCTTAAAAGACTGGAAATAGAACTGCCATACAATTCAGCAATCCCACTGCTGGGCATATACACTGAGGAAACCAGAGTTAAAAGAGACATGTGTATCCCAATGTTCATCACAGCACTGTTTACGGGTCAGTTTTCATTCCAATTCCAAAGAAAGGCAATGCAAAAGAATGCTCAAACTACCGCACAATTGCACTCATCTCACATGCTAGTAAAGTAACGCTCAAAATTCTCCAAGCCAGGCTTCAGCAATACGTGAACCGTGAACTCCCTGATGTTCAAGCTGCTTTTAGAAAAGGCAGAGGAACCAGAGATCAAATTGCCAACATCAACTGGATCATGGAAAAAGCAACAGAGTTCCAGAAAAACATCTATTTCTGCTTTATTGACTATGCCAAAGCCTTTGACTGTGTGGATCACAATAAACTGTGGAAAATTCTGAAAGAGATGGGAATACCAGACCACCTAACCTGCCTATTGAGAAGTCTGTATGCAGGTTAGGAAGCAACAGTTAGAACTGGACATGGGACAACAGACTGGTTCCAAATAGGAAAAGGAGTATGTCAAGGCTGTATATTGTCACCCTGCTTATTTAACTTCAATGCAGAGTACATCATGAGAAATGCTGGACTGGAAGAAACATAAGCTGGAATCAAGATTGCCGGGAGAAATATCAATAACCTCAGATACGCAGATGACACCACCCTTATGGCAGAAAGTGAAGAAAAGCTAAAAAGCCTCTTGATGAAAGTGAAAGAGGAGAGTGAAAAAGTTGGCCTAAAGCTCAACATTCAGAAAACAAAGATCATGGCATCTGGTCCCATCACTTCATGGGAAATAGATGGGGAAACAGTAGAAACAGTGTCAGACTTTATTTTTTGGGGCTCCAAAATCACTGCAGATGGTGACTGCAGCCATGAAATTAAAAGACGCTTACTCCTTGGAAGAAAAGTTATGACCAACCTAGATAGTATATTCAAAAGCAGAGACATTACTTTGCCGACTAAGGTCCGTCTAGTCAAGGCTATAGTTTTTCCTGTGGTCATGTATGGATGTGAGAGTTGGACTGTGAAGAAGGCTGAGCACCGAAGAATTGATGCTTTTGAACTGTGGTGTTGGAGAAGACTCTTGAGAGTCCCTTGGACTGCAAGGAGATCCAACCAGTCCATTCTGAAGGAGATCAACCCTGGGATTTCTTTCGAAGGAATGATGCTAAAGCTGAAGCTCCGGTACTTTGGCCACCTCATGTGAAGAGTTGAGTCATTGGAAAAGAGTCAACTGGGAGGGATTGGGGGCAGGAGGAGAAGGGGACGACAGAGGATGAGATGGCTGGATGGCATCACGGACTCGATGGACGTGAGTCTAAGTGAACGCCGGGAGATGGTGATGGACAGGGAGTCCTGGCGTGCTGTGATTCATGGGGTCGCAAAGAGTCGGACACGACTGAGCGACTGAACTGAACTGAACTGAACTTAGAATAGCCAGGACATGGAAGCAACCTAGATGTCCATCAGCAGAAGAATGGATAAAAAAGCTGTGGTACATATACACAATGGAATATTACTCAGCCATTAAAAAGAATGCATTTGAATCAGTACTAATGAGGTGGATGAAACTGGAGCCTATTATACAGAGTGAAGTAAGTCAGAAAGAAAAACACCAATACAAGTATACTAACGCATATATATGGAATTTAGAAAGATGGTAACAATGACCCTATATGCAAGACAGCAAAAGAGACACAGATGTATAGAACAGTCTTTTGGACTCTGTGGGAGAAGGTAAGGGTGGGATGATTTGAGAGATTAGCATTGAAACATGTATATTATCATATGTGAAACAGATTGCCAGTCCAGGTTCAATGCATGAGACAGGGTGCTCAGGCTGGTACACTGGGATGACCCTGAGGGATGGGACGGGGAGGGAGGTTGGAGGGGGATTCGGGATGGGGAACACATGTACACCCATGGCTGATTCATGTCAATGTATGGCAAAAACCAGTACAATATTGTAAAGTAATTAGTCTCCAATTAAAATAAATTAATTTTTTAAACATAAAATACTGAAAGGCTATAAACAAAGAAACAAAAAAAGTCCTAAGTAAGACAAATGCTTACCTTATAGACTTGTTATAAGAAAAATAAAAATAATATATGAAAAAAAAAGATTTACAAAATACCTATCCTCTACCTACCATTACATACATTATTTATTTCTTATAAAGCTGTCCTTTTTGAAAAAAATATTCATCCTTCTGTAAGAGAAGAAACAAAAATATGTGGACAAGTTATTCAGCCAAGATAACAGAACTCCATCATATATGGAGTGAATTACTGATTTATGACACAAAAGTAAGCATGTAGCTTTAAAAGGACACTTTGGTAAAGGTATTCCCGTTCTTTCTTTAATACTGCAGGCCTAATAAAAATAAAAGTTGCCATGCTACAAAGTGAATTTTATCTCACATAGCAATGTTTAGGCCAAAGAATCCTTGCAGAAAAGATGGCAAAATTAGGGTTGCTGCTGCTGCTGCTAAGTCGCTTCAGTCGTGTCCGACTCTGTGCGACCCTATAGACGGCAGCCCACCAGGCTCCCCCGTCCCTGGGATTCTCCAGGCAAGAACACTGGTGTGGGTTGCCATTTCCTTCTCCAGTGCATGAAAATGAAAAGTGAAAGTGAAGTCTCTCAGTCGTGTCCGACTCCTAGCTACCCCATGGACTGAAGCCCTCCAGGCTCCTCCATCCACGGGACCTTCCAGGCAAGAGTACTGGAGTGGGGTGGGAGAGCATTTTATCATCCTTTCCTTATTGGCCTAACACTAGGTATAAGTCCACAGTTCTTTACCCAACACCCCTGGGCCCAAATGTGATTTGAAATTCAGAACTTTTCAGATTTTAGAAGAGTAATATAGTACACGTAACATATGTTGAATATTATTCCAGCAGAGATTGGGGCAGCAACCTTTAAACAAACACATAAATATTTCTGCAGTAAAAAAAACATGAATATTCATACTGAGTGAATCTGCACTAAATTTAAGGAGAAAATAGTCATTTTTCAAAGTTTCAGATTTGGGAATTAGAAACAATGGATTACAGATATGTATCTGCTAAGATATGGTCATGGTTTTTATTAAGTAAAGTTTATGTACTTTTTTTCCCCAAAATAAAGCCACAGATTAAATATGAGTACTTTTCCTTTTTTTTTTTTCCCTTTTTTGGGGAGGGGAGTGTTTCAGATTCATCTTTTGCTTATAATTAAAATGATCTATATCATTCTTTTCACTGATTTTTTTTTAAAAAATCATTAGTCTGTTCCAAAAGAAGCAAAGAAGGATACAAAAACTCAATTTAATTTTGTTTAGCCAATTAAAATGCTAACAAGTAAACTTACGAAAAAGGAGATACTAAAAAAAAACAATGGAAGACTGGGAGAATCTATAAATCTAATTTAAAAATCCATAAACCAAACGGTTCTAATGCATTCTAGGACTCCTAGATTTTAATCGTACCAAAGCTCTGGCTTGGTTTTATTTAAATGTCACAGACATAACTCATGGTTCATTATTTTCTTTCCAAAAAACAACACAAATCATCATTAAGGAAAATATTTAACAATCCAAGGTCAGTATAACAAAGCAGGTTACACAAAGTACCTGTATATATTACAAAAGTCGAATAGAACTGCAAACTCAGGTGATTTTTTTTCTCCAGAAACTGGGTTTTCTTTTTAAATTGTTTTATTGTGGTAAAACATACACAACATGAAATTTGCCATTTTAACCATGTTTAAGACTACAATTCAGTGGCATTAATTATATTCACAATGTTGTGCAACCATCATCACTGTCTCCAAACTTTCCTATGATTTCAGAGTCTGCAACCATTAAGCAGTAACTCCCACTCTCCTTCCTCCTAACTCCTGGTAACTTAAGACCACTTCCTGCCTGTATCCGTCTGCCTATTCTAGATACATCATGTGAGTGGGGTCATAGGACGCTTGCCTTTTGCACCTTGCTTATTTCATTTAGCCTAATGTGTTCAGTGTTATCCATATTGCAGCATGAATCAGAACTTCCTTTCTTTTTATGGCTAAATCTCATTCCACTGTAGAGAAGGCAATGGCACCCCACTCCAGTGTTCTTGCCTGGAGAATCCCAGGGACGGGGAAGTCTGGTGGGCTGCCCTCTGTGGGGTTGCCAGAGTCGGACATGACTGAAGTGACTTAGCTGCAGCAGCAGCATTCCATTGTATGGGTATACTACACTGTGTTTATATAGTCATCTGCTGATGGATACTTGGGTTGTTTCCACCTTTTGGCTGTTCTGATTAAGGCTGCTGTGAACACGTTGTACAAGTATCTGCTTTACTGTTCTCAGTCTTTGGGGGTAAATGCTGAGGAGTTGACTGTTATGTCACATGGTAATTCTGTGTTTAGCTTTTCAAGGAACTCCCTCAAAAAGAAACTGAGGATTAGAAACTGAGGATTTTTTTTCTTTAAATTATTTCAAAAGAATATTTTTCTTTAGGTACAATCTTAACATGCATAGTGTAAAAAGTGTTATACCATCAACTTCACAGAAGTTGTCTGAGGAATCATCATGCTTGGTCCACTGAAGAACAGCCTTCTGCGTTTCCTCACTTTAAACAAAGAAAATGGAGTTACTCTTTTTAAGTTAACGTTTCACCTGAAAAAGCATAAAATACTACTGCAAATAAAACACCAAACCTCAGAGATTCATCCACAGCCCCAAGTCGTTCAGCTTGCTCACATTCTTCAATGAGACTATTGGCTTCTTCGGAATACTACAACAAAAGGGAAAGAAATAGAATCCAATTAATTGCATTTTTAAAACTTTTAAGAAGACTGTCAAAGGAATTTGAGGTTCTTTTAGAACTAGCATCATCCCCTTGGTTTCAAAACTTTACAAGAAAAAAAAATAATAATAAGCCTCACATTCCTCCTGAAGCTAAAATATAAGTAAAAGGCTTTGCTCTTTGTTTTGTTGGAGAGCACAATTTACTATTATGTTTACAAAGTAAAGAATAATTTATAGTCCAAAAACTATCAAAATGTCCACTAAGAAAATCTCTGAGGTTAAAGAAATCAGTTAAGGAGTCATGGGGCAGTGTTCCACTCTTCTAATGACCGAATTGTGAGCATCAGTTTTCTTTGTCATAAAATCAGTGTTTGGGCAAGATCATGTGTGTCTACGATCTATTTCAACTCTAAATACTATGATTCTAAAAATGCCCTGGAGGCTACCAAGTCGTATAAAAAGTACTCCAATATCTTTAGGTGCTTAAAATACATTGTGTAACAATTGTATTTCTTTGCAAAGTCAAAGCCACGATATGAATTCTGCTTGCTGTGTACAAGGGAAGTAAGTATGGATCACGAGACTTCACAACACACCAGGCATCACTACCATACAGCTAAAAGATGACACTGGAAGCAGGAGACCACAGATTCAATCACTCAACAAATATAAACTGAGTGCCTATTATGTCCTCATTGTAAGGATGATCGCACAAATGACTGTCCAGACAAGGACTCTTTTGAGGATAAAAGTGAACACTGAAATAACTGAAATGACATAACTATCTGAAACGATTTGTTTCATCACACTGGTCGACCTAAAGACAATTCAACTCAAAAACTACTACCAAAACGAAAATTATTTTTTATACATAGTTAGGACTTCTCTGGGGGCTCAGTGGTAAAGCATTTGCCTGCAACGCAGGGTTCGATCCCTGGGTTGGGAAGATCCCCTGGAGAAGGAAATGGCAACCCACTCCAGTATTCTTGCCCAGGCAATACCACGGACAGAGGAGTCTGGAGGGCTGCAGTACTTGGTGTTGCAAACAGTCCGACACAACTGAGCATGTGCTCACACATACATAATTAAGTATAAATGGGTAAAGGCGTATGATGTATAACTCTTACATGGTTTTTAAAACTCTATGTATTTAAGCATGCTAAGACAGTTGAGGCAAAATATTAAAAATTAGTGAATGTTTATAAAAAGTGTATAAAATGTCTTTATATTAATCTTGCAACTTTTCAATAAGTTAAAAATTATTTCAAAATAAAAAAGTTAAAAATACTTATCAAAAAGTAAACAAAATTTGTTCAAAAGATAACACACACTTATGTATTTTAATATACCGATCTATATTTAAGCAAAAGTTGTTTATTATTGTGATTACCTGAATATTATAATGTAGGTTAAAGATAATAACTATTCCTAGCTCTTATTTAATAACTTAGTTAGCTGTGTAAGTCACATCTGTCTCAAAACTATGTCAGTGGCATTTTTTCTGAAGAAAAATAATTTTTCTAAAATGCTTATTATTTTCAATGTTTTACAAAATTGCCCACAATCTTCTTCAAAGTTAATTTTAAGGTTAATTTGAAATCATCCCTACTTTCAACTGACTCTTCTCTAAAGATACAGCTTTTAATTGAGAAGACTTCCCTCCTGGCTCAGGTGGTGAGGAGTCTGCTTGCAGTGCAGGAGACCCAGGTTCCATCCTTAAGCTGAGAAGATCCTCTGGAGAAGGAAATGGCAACCCACTCCAGTATTCTTGCCTGGAAAATCTCCATGGACAGAGGAGTCTGGCAGGCTACAGTTCATGGGGTTGCAAAGAGTTGGACACAACTGAGCCACTTTCACTTTAACTGAGAAAAATATTACTTCTACAGGTAAATATATGAAAATATTTTAGCCCACATATTTTCACAGTTCTACTCTTTGCCTCTAAGTACCTCTCTTTGATAAATAAGACAAAATAAATAAGACATCTCTTTAATAAATAAGACAAAAATCATTAAATAAACTATCTTCATTTTTTAATTAAATGTTTTGCAAATAGAAATGAAATTGTAAGTGTTCTTAATTTAAATCAATTTCAGGTCATAATTTGGGATTCCCTCATAGCTCAGAATATAAATTTATCCAGTTAAAAGCAAGAGTTCATTAAGAGGAGACTCTTCCCACAAGGGGAGAGTCTCCAAAACACAATTGTAAAATTTCAGAATTTAATCTAATATACCATTTAAGCTTTCTTCACTTAATATCTAAAGTTCTTTCCTACTTTTCATATCAGTGAATAGCCAGGTCTTTGTTACAAGTTTTGTTATAATAAGTACAACTTGCTAAAGCTTCAAAAGCTGAAATTTGTTTTGTTCTTTTCTTTAAGCAGTCCATCAATAGATACTTTGAATAATGATTCTCTACTGATTTTGAAAATGCAATCAACATTTAGAGGGCTCATTTCTTTAAAAATGATCAATACCAATGAAGGATTCTTAGACTATTTAACAAAATAGTTCTTCAAAGGCTCAAGCATTTATAAAATTGGATTGATGATGGAGAGCAAAGAAAGTCCACTACCATGCTAAAGTAATATTTTATTCAGCATAAGCATCATCCCCAAAACTTCATAGTCATTACTTAGTATATATATAAATACAAAATCTTATTTTGTTGTTCAGCTGCTCAGTCATGTCCAACTCTGTGACCCCATGGACTGCAGCACACTAGGCTTCCCTGTCCTTCAGCATCTCCTATATATTT
The DNA here is from genome assembly GCF_016772045.2 of Ovis aries. Lineage (NCBI taxonomy): Eukaryota > Metazoa > Chordata > Mammalia > Artiodactyla > Bovidae > Ovis > Ovis aries. Next base: position 11,496,547 of record NC_056060.1, on the reverse strand, counting down.
TGACAAATATATATATTCTGACAATAGTAATTGTCAAATAGATAGAAGTAGTAACTTCTATCTTAAGTAGTAACATATCACAGCATGTCAGGATATAATTATGAATTATGTATGTACCTCAACCAATTACAATTCTGATTTAGTTAAGATTTCTTGATTTAGTAAGGACATTTCCCGATTTACCAGGACATTGTTTCTTTTTCCTTAATATTTTATTATGTGCCAGGTCTTAGTTGCAACGTGTGGGATCTTTAGTTGTGGCTTGCAAACTCTTAGTTGCAGGGTGTGGGATCTAGTTCCCTGACTAGGGATCGAACCCAGGCCCCCTGCATTGGGAGCATGGAGTCTTAGCCACTGGACCACCAGGGAAGCAGGACACTGTTTCATCAAAATTGAATAGGTGTATCATCCCCAAAAAACAAATACTTCATCTTCAATTTTGAACTTTAAATGAATTTATACTAACATTCAGTGACAAATGCTTTTCTTCAACAGAATGAACTTCTGAAAATTTTACTTTGAGCATCAACTGAATGAAAAAAAATCAAACAATTTCTGGGACTTCCCTGGTGCTGCACTGGATAAGAATCCACCTGCCAATACAGAGGATACAGGTTCACTCTCTCGTCTGGGAAGATCCCACATGCCTCAGAGCAACTAAAGCCTGTATGCCACAACTGCTGAGCCTGCGCTCTATAGAGAAGCCCATGCAAAGCAACAAAGACCCAGCACAACCAAAAATAAATCATTTTTTTAAAATTCTGGAATTAAAATGATTATTTGAAACAGCTGATGATGGCATCATTTAATTACATGCAAAGCTCTGCACTAGAGCCAACACATTAATAGCTATGACTTCATTCTTCGTATATGAATAAAAAAATGCAGAATCAAAAATGATCAAAATTAGTTTAAATCTAACACGGAAAAAGTGCAGAACAGTCATTGCCTCTAGGGAAGGAGTATGGATTGACTAGGATGGGGTATGAAACAACTTTCTAGGGTAACAGCGATGCTCTGTATTGAAACAGAAGTCTAAGTTACAAAGGTGCATGCATTTAACAAATGCACACCTAAGATGTGTGCACTTCATTGTATATCAATTTTATTAAATGTGCATGTAAGCAAATATTAGACTCCACTCAATGATATACTTCTAGTTATATATATATTTAGTTAATGACATATAGTGAGGGCAATGTATACTGATGCTTAAAACTTATTCAAAATATATCCAAAAAATAAAATGGTTTAATGGATGGCTAGAAGGATGAACAGATAGACAGACATGTAGTAAAGTGAGTTTATGAAAATGTTAATAGTAGAATCTAGGTGATTAGTATGATTAGTATGATCCAGTGTTGACAGGAAAATTCCTTCAACTAGGCTGTATGTATGAAAATTTTCATAATAAAATATCAGAAAATTTTAATTTAGAACAGTTATTCAGTCTAAAAGGAAAATCACACATCCCAAAATGATATGTAAATGTATCGTCTGCAGCTGCACATGTAAAGCTGTCTTAGACACAGTCTGCTTAAAACAACCACTAAGTTACAAAGCAGATGCTCAGGCTTTGTCAGCAGATCTGTGTGTTTTGATTTTCATATGATCAGCGATACTTCCATGGTTCTTATGGACGGTAAACAATAACCCTTGTGTGAGTTACATATCACCATCAACTGCTGTGAGAAGTGGAAATTCAGTACTTCATTTTTCATTAAACATGTACTTTCTTTTTCCTCTTTTAGTTCTTTCAGCCAAAAGGATTCACTGTAAAATTTTAAAAGTACTAAACAGTAATAAGTGGTTGATTTGCACCATGCAATGAAGGATAAAGCCACTATAAAACAGGACTACTCTCTCTATGCAGGACTACTCATCCTCTGCTTCTCATACATATTTCTCATAAACCTAATCTATAATTTCCCAGGTTTTTCACTGACCAGTCCAATAGCACCTTAGGAGCTTGGGACATATAACAGGTATGACGCATACCAAGTGAAATGCATGGAATATGTGTGAATCCTATTTGAAATAGACTATTAAGAGCTTCCAGGTGTCTCAGTGGGTAAAGAATCTGCCTGCCATGCAGGAGACTCAGGATATGCAGGTTTGATCCCTGGGTCAGGAAGATCCCCTGGAAGAGGGCACAGCAAACCATGCCAGAAAAGCCAATGGACAGGGGAGCCTAGCAGGCTACAGTCCCTAGGGTCGCAAAGAGTTGGACTGAAGCGACTGACCACGCATGCACATACATCAAGGCATTTACAAAACAACAAGAGAGACTGGAACCCTGACTTTGGTTATGTGGGGTTTTTAAAGTATCATCTGTCATAGAGATGCATACAAAGTATTTGTAAACAAAATGATTTATCTCAGACTGGCTTTAAAATAATTGGGAGAATGGAGTGGAAGGGATAGATGAAACAAGATTGACCACATATACTGGTAATGCCTTAAGCTGGGTGATGCGTACACAATTTGGGGTTCCCCCTACTTTTATTTTTCTTTTAAGCTTTAATTTTTAAAAAAAAAGGTAAAGAAAATGGAGGGAAGAGAATTAGAGCCGCTGAGTACAAAAAACTTTCAAGGAGTATCACTGTACAGAGGAGCAGAGAAGTGAGGTATTAGTTGGTAGAGGAAGTGAGTTTTTTTAGTTTTGCCCAATACTAGACACATTAATAAGTATATATACAAACCTTGTAGCTTGCAGACTTAATTCCATCAGGAACTTCATCCTGAAAAAAATTTTAAAATGCTTTCAGATGACAGTTATTCTATCTTCTGAAAAAATATTTTATACTTCTATGATTTATAAGAAGAATTCACAGAACAAATGACTGAAGTTAACAGGCTAATATTTAACTGAGAACAATTAGGCAGTCTTCATATTATTTCTTAAAAATAAACAAAAAATTCAGTAAGTTATGCTGTGGATTGATTACACATATTAGAGAATGGAAATATAAAAACAGAATCTTAGCCATTATTCTTTTTAATGCTCAAACTGTCCCACATTTGACCACTAGGAGACTAAGTGCTGGCCTGTGTCTTTTTCATGTGGCCTGTGTCTTTAGCTGCCCTGGTGTCTATTATATGTTTCCCCAGTAATCTTTTTTTAAAAAAATATTTCTGTTTATTTGGCTGTGCCGGGTGTCCGTTGCTGGCACGCTGGATCTTTATTTCAGCATGCAGGAACCTTAGTTGCCACATGCAGGATCCAGTTCCCCAACCAGGGAACCAAACCTGGGTCCCCTGCATTGGGAGCAAGAAATCTCAGCCACTGGAGAATGGGGAAGTCCCTACCCCAGTAATCTTTAACAGCACTTTTTGTTTCTGTTATGACAATATACTCCAGGCTCATATATTTCTTGTCCCAGTCTAGGAATCAACCATTTTTTAAGGAACTCTAGTTCTTTTCAGAGGAAAACGGTACTAGTTTTTAGTTCTGTGTTGACCACTGTATAACACAGGATCTATCTGCCTGTCCTCAAAGTGATGCTGTGAGTAGAGATAATGATGTATGTGAGAAAGTGCTGTAAATTGTAGGGTCCTATTCTAATGCTAAATATATTCAGTGCAGTCCTGAAATAGATTCCAAAGGGAAAGACCCACACAGAGATGAACACTTTATTGTGTACTCGTCTAGACTTTGAACTAGATCAATGTATAGTCTTTTCCTATGACCAGATATTTAGATGGTTTCTAATTATTTCATATAATAAACCAGGTCAAATTTATAGGTTGATTTCAGCAGAACTGACATTTTTACAATATTCGGTACTGCTTTATGGTCATCTTTGGACATCTGTCCAATTATAAGTGAAAATCTTTGTAGAATTGCTAGGTCAAAGGATATGTACTATTTTTATTGGCTACATCTTTCTAATTAATCTCCAAAAGACTTAACCACCAGAGTGTTCATTTCTTTCTCCCGGACTAATGCTGAATATTGTTTTTCTTTTTCACATTGGCCAATTAATAATGGAAGTGAAAGAACATTGTTCTGATTAACTGTAAAGGTAATAAATAACTCTCAGAGATAGTCCAGCCTCCATGGGCACACAATCTGCCTCATTCAAATATTCTCTGGAAAAGGGTGCAAATCAAAAGATGTGTATTTTAAAGTCCCATTGTTGTGTTGCGTTAGTTGCTCAGTCGGGTCCAACTCTTTGCGACCCCAAGGTCTGTCCATGGAATTCTTTAGGCAAGAATATTGGAATGGGTTGCCATTGCCTTCTCCATTGAAGCCCCGTATAAAGAACAGAATTTTAATTTTTTATCATTTTTCTATCTCCACTGTGTCCCAACGTATAACCTGAACCAAGTATATACATGAACTGAAAAAAGAAATCAAAGTGTTGACAAAAAGAAACTGGTCTTGGTTCCTCATTTAGCTCAAAAGGTATTAACAAAACATCAGCAGACCTTCTGTAGTAGTGAGTTCATTGTGTTTAACCTTGTACGTGTATTGCACGTGTGATAACCACACTGTACTCATGATGCAATGTCAATTTTTTCTTCTTCTTTTGGTCACACCATGTGGCCTGTGGGATGTTAGTTACCCAACCAGGAATTGAACCCAGACCCTTAGCAGTGAAAGTATGGAGTCCTAACCATTGGACAGCCAGGGAATTCCTGTAATGTCTTTTTAAGACACATAATGAAGAATATAGTAGTGAGATGTCAAGATTTCAGTAATGTACAATATAAATGCTAGATGGGACAGCTGATTATTTAGGCTGAAGCAAGTATTTCAAAGTATTTGAAATTATTTCTAATCACTCTCTAGTTGTGATAGACTGCGCAACTCAGGAACTACTAGAACTGAGACCAGGCTTGTCCTAAGAGGAATTAAAAAGGCTCATTCCCATGTTGTCATTTGGAATGGAGCTTCTTGGTGTCTCTCTCCTCTGCCCACCCTTTCCTCTACTCCTTGTGTGTACACCTTCAGCCTATCTATTATTGGCTTATCACATTTGTACTGATATGATCACTTAGTGTTTCTCTTGCAGTACTTCATCATGACAAGTGCTCATCTTACATGCCCAGGTCCAGGTACATGGCAGACCCTCAAAAATATTCACTATTGAATAAAATTACATTCAATTGCTAATCGCTAGTCCTTCACCAGTCTCCACTCCATCTCATCTTCCGCTCCCTACTCTCCACAGTGCTACCAATAACCTTTCTGAGTCTTCGGTCTAATTATGGCCCTCCTCTGCTACACTAAAATATAAGAATATTTTGGGGGTGAATAAATACCTTCTGCTGTTGTTGTTGTTTAGTCACTAAGTCATATCCGACTCTTTTGCTACCCCATGGACTGTAGCCTGCCAGGCTCTTCTGTCCATGGGATTTCCCAGGCAAGAATACTGGAGTGGGTTGCCATTTCCTTCTCATGGGGAACTTCCCACGCCAGGGATAGAACCTACATCTCCTGCATTGGCAGGCAGACTCTTTACCACTGCACCACCAAGGAAGCCCAAATATCTTTTTTTCAAAAGAGACTTCTCTCCATCAAGAACCCAGTTCAAGAAAAAGAAAGAGAGGGGGAGGGTATTGGCATGAAAGGCACTTGACTCCAGTTCTACAGAAGGTGCAATAAGTAGGTTCTCTCAGTTTCTCAGTACAAATTGCTAGCTTTCACTGAATTATTTTATTTTAGCATTTCTGTGGGCTCAAGTCAGATAATAAACATCTTAAGTTTTAGCTTCTTCAATGCTAAACTTGGCTGTTTTCTCTAGGATTTACAGTGAAATGGATTTCATCTGTCAGTCCGTCAACCTGGGGATCAATAAGCTATCACTTTATGCGATGCGTCTCTCAGGTTGTTCTGCCCTCTCCAATCTTCTTCTGAAGGTGGCAACCCTTAGTCCTACACTGTGTTAAAATAATTACAAATAATGCTGTTGCAAGATGAGATTCAAATTTGCAATAATTGCCAAACTGCTTGTTCTGACTAATGTTAATAATAGCCCATTTAATGTGCAAGTGCAATTAAATGTCTTTAACAAGAATCCACCATAGTTTTAGCATTTTTAAAAGCCATATAAAAAAAGTCCTCGGTAAATTTGAATTTCCACAAATACTTTTCCTATTACTAAATATAAATACTAGAATTAATGAAATAAAATGAATATTTAAATTGATATCATTTTAATGATATGCTCATGTTTTAAATCATAGCAACATAAGGTATTTCCTAAGTTAACCCTTGACTTTTCAAAATGCTGTGTCTATGAGGATTAAAATAACTAAAAACTTGCTTTTTGTTCAGCTAATGATAAAATACTCATAAATAACACTTTACATTTGCCTTATTCCTCATACTAGACACATATATGTAGCAATATTTACATGTATACAAATAAGCTGCTTAAAATGACACTATCACCTCACACCCAGGTGGCTCAGAGGTTAAAGCGTCTGCCTGCAATGCAGGAGACCTGGGTTCGACCCCTGGGTTGGGAAGATCCCCTGGAGAAGGAAATGGCAACCTACTCCAGTATTCTTGCCTGGAGAATCCCATGGACAGAGGAGCCTGATGGGCTACAGTCCACAGGTTCGCAAAGAATCGGACACGACTGAGTGACTTTACTTTCACTATCAAAAACAAACAAACAAACAAAACACAGATAATAGCAAGTGTTAGCAATTTTAGTTAAGTCACTCAGTCATGTCTGACTCTTTGTGACCCTATGGACTATAGCCTGCCAGGATCTTCTGTCCATGGGATTTTCCAGGCAAGAATACTGGAGTGGGCTGCCATTTCCTTCTCCAGGAGATCTTCCCAACCCAGAGACCCCCCCTGGGTCTCCTGCACTTCAGGCAGACTCTTTAATATCTGAGCCATCAGGGAAGCCTCTGTATTAGGAAAGATGTGGAGAAACTGGAACCCTTGTACACCGCAAGTGAGAAAGTAAAATGGTACAGTCACTGTAGAAGACAGCATCAGTTCAGTTCACTCAGTTGTGTCTGACTCTTTGCCATCCCTGGACTAAAGCACACCAGGCTTCCCTGTCCATCACCAACTCCCAGAGTGCACTCAAACTCATGTTCAACACATCGGTGATGCCATCCAACCATCTCATCCTCTGTCAACCCCTTCTCCTCCCGCCTTCAATCTTTCCCAGCATCAGGGTCTTTTCCAATGAGTCAGTTCTTTGCATCAGGTGGCCAAAGTATTGGAGTTTCAACTTCAGCATTAGTTCTTCTAATGAATATTCAGCACTGATTTCCTTTAGGATTGACTGGTTGGATCTCCTTGCAGTCCAAAGGACTCTCAAGAGTCTTCTCCAACACCACAGTTCAAAAGCATCAATTCTTCAGCACTCAGCTTTCTTTACAGTCAACTCACACATCCATATGTAACTACCAGGAAAACCATAGCTTTGACTAGACGGACCTTTGTTATATCTACTACTGTGGGCAAGAATCCCTTAGAAGAAATGGAGTAGCCCTCAGCCAACAAGAGTTCAAAATGCAGTACTTGGATGCAATCTCAAAAGAGATAGAATAATCTCTGTTCGTTTTCAAGGCAAACCATTCAATATCACAGTAATCCAAGTCTCTGCCCCAACCAGTAATGCTGAAGAAGCTGAAGTTGATAGTTCTATGAAGACCTATAGGACCTTCTAGAACTAACACCCCAAAAAGATGTCCTTTTTATTCCAGGGGACTGGAATGCAAAAATAGGAAGTCAACGGGTACCTGGAGTAACAGGCAAATTTGGCCTTGGAGTACAAAATAAAGCAGGGCAAAGGCCAACAGAATTTTGCCAAGAGAACGCACTGGTCATAGCAAACACCCTCTTCCAACAACACGAGAGAATACTCTACACATGGACATTACCAGAGGGTCAATACCAAAATCAGATTGATTATATTCTTTGCAGGGAAAAATGGAGACGCTCTATACAGTCAACAAAAACAAAACCAGGAACTGACTGTGGCTCAGATCACAAACTCCTTATTGCCAAATTCAGAAGATAGTGTGGTGTTGCTCAAAAAATTGAACTAAGAATTACTAATGATCCAGCAATTCTGTTTCTAGGTATATACCTCAAAGAACTGAAAGTAGAGATTCAAACATATGATTTGTACATCCGTGTTCATAGCAGTATTATTCACAAGAGCCAGAAGGTGAAAATAATCCAAAAGTCAATCAACAGGTGAATGAATAAACCAAATGTAGTACACACATACAGTGGAATGTTATTCAGTATTTAAAAGAGATAAAAAGCTAGTACATGCTCCAATATAGATAACCTGGAAAATATGCTAAGTGAAACAAACCAGACATAAAAGAACAAATATTATAAAGATTCCCCTTATACATGAAGTACCCAGAGAAGTCAAATCCATAAAAAAGGAAAGTAAAATAGTGACTTCCCATGGCTGAAAGGAGGGAGGAATAGGAATTTATTGTTTAATGAGCATGAAGTTTCAGTTTAGAAAGATGAAAAAGTTCTAGAGATGGATGGTGGTGATGGCTGTATAACAGTGTGAATGTATTTAATGCCAATGAACTGTGCACTTAGAAATGGCTAAAATAAAATGGCAAATTTTATGTTATATATATTTTATCTCAATAAAAGAAAGTAAAATAAAAATATGTACTTTTAAAGGAAAAAAAATGCTTTCATTGAAAAGGGTAAAATTCTCTGCTTTCAGGGTGGATGGAATATTTCACATTTTAATGATCTCAGAACTCCTAAGCAAGGCCAGTGGTTTTGCTCAAATCCCTGCCAAGGAGGAAAATGAATACATCCTCAGAAAAGGGGAAAGACTGCATTCGTACCTTTATAAATTTTACTTTTTTAATACTACATACATAGCTTTAGTTTAGACATAAGAAAAACAAATAATAAACCAAAAGGGACTTCCCTGGTAGTCCACTAGTTAAGAAGCTAGCTGCTAACACAGGAGACAGGGGTTTGATTCTTGGTCTGGGCAGATCCCACATGGCATGGAGCAGCTAACCTGTGCACTCCAACTACTAAGCTTGTGCTCTAGAGCCCACGAGTCTCAACTACTGAGCCTGCGCGCTGCAACTACTGAAGTTAGTGCACTGAGAGCCTGTGCTCCACAATGAGAAGCCACCACAATGAGAGGCCTGTGCGCCACAGTGAAAGTAGCCTCCACCCGCTGCAACTAGAGAAAGCCCGCACAGCAACGAAGGCCCAGTACGGCCAGTAAAAAAGACATAAAAATATCAAGCCAAAAGAACAATAGCTTTTATTACTCTCAGTAATAAATCAACAGATTATATTAACCACAAAATCTAAATTCTACTATTATGAAGACAGAATAATACAAAATAGGCTTTATAGTCATAAGCTTAGAGTTTTAATATGTTGATTTTAAACAACGTTATATGGTGATTGCAGCCATGAAATTAAAAGATGCTTACTCCTTGGAAGGAAAGTTATGACCAACCTAGATAGCATATTCAAAAGCAGAGACATTACTTTACCAACAAAAGTCTGTCTAGTCAAGGCTATGGTTTTTCCTGTGGTCATGTATGGATGTGAGAGTTGGACTGTGAAGAAAGCTGAGCGCCGAAGAATTGATGCTTTTGAACTGTGGTGTTGGAGAAGACTCTTGAGAGTCCCTTGGACTGCAAGGAGATCCAACCAGTCCATTCTGAAGGAGATCAGCCCTGGGATTTCTTTGGAAGGAATGATGCTAAAGCTGAAACTCCAGTACTTTGGCCACCTCATGTGAAGAGTTGACTCATTGGAAAAGACTCTGATGCTGGGCGGGGCTGGGGCAGGAGGAGAAGGGGACAACAAAGGATGAGATGGCTGGATGGCATCACTGACTCGATGGACATAAGTCTGAGTGAACTCTGCGAGTTGGTGACGGACAGGGAGGCCTGGTGTGCTGCAATTCATGGGGTCGCAAAGAGTTGGACACGACTGAGTGACTGAACTGAACTGAACTGATATTTAACCTAAGGATTCAAATATTATTTTAGCTATATTGGACCCTTTCAAAAATCGCAATTATTCCAAAAAACGTGACAGTTCTTAAATGTATAGACTGTTCTTACTGAGTGACAAGGCTTGACAGCACAATCCCTTCTTCCACACTGGCTGATATCATTCCAGAAAGGACATGGCCTTTTCAGGTTTACCTGCAAAATAAAATTAGAGAAAAGTTATAAAAATAAGAATCTCAAGATTGTAACAGACAGATGTTGAATTATGATACTATAACCTGGTCGTGTTATCAGTTGCAATTATTCTACTTCATCCATTTACCAATTGTCAAGTTTCAGGGATGGTGTAAACATGTAGCTGGTCTAAGCAAATCGGTAGACTTGGTCATAAAGACAAAAATAGGCTACTAAACAGTTCGTGAACAGATAGCAACTGGAAGCCAAAGTAGTTCATGTCATCACTGCTCAACTTACAATGTTTTTTTTTTTCTTCCAACTCACAGCCTTTCAATGAAAGTAATAGCTAACAGACAATTGTGAACACAGAGTGTACTGCATAGTACAATGATCAGGTTTTCTATACTCTTTCAACAGATAACTCAAGATAAATCATCACAAGTTACTTGTTAAAATAATACTGGTCAGAATAAAGTCATGCTTCTTAAAAATACTTCTTTTTTTAATTAATTGGAGCAAATCTGATGTTTTGGAATGTTATGAACAACTCATGACTTCGATAACAATATAATAGCTTCTGTTCAGACTTCAATTTAACCAGCTAGATTCCAACACTAGAGTTCAAAACTCAACTTTTGAAATTAAAAGTATTCAGTGGGTCATTTCAGAACCATATGGTTCATTCTTATGAACTGTATTTTCCTAATATAGCCTTACTCAGTTTTAAATAATAAACACAATTTTGCAACTCAGTGATCCCTAAGAAAATGTAATTATCCATTTAAGCTTTAAGTATTCCTATACCACCCCACAAATTTTTAAATACCTTGTAATATCTAAAGTAGTCACTTTCCAGGAGTTTTTGAAGTCTTGGGAAAAGCCTGTAGTTATTAAATTTATCAATGGTTTCAACATCACAGGTACAATCATCCAAGTAACCACTAACCTGTTACAAAGAAAATGGAATATTATATCAAAATATCATAGACGCAACAGAGTTTTTTCCTCACATGGTTATGATAAAAAGAGCCCTTTACTCAACCAGCCCCTAGCCTCTTGCCTCCATATAATTTTCTGAGCTAGGAGATGGCTGTAATTGAGTAATGCTATTGCTCTTACTATTACCTATAGGAATGCAGTGGACATCATTTGTAGGGAGGGTGTACTGAGCTCAAAATGATACACGTACCCCCAAAGAGTTGGTTGGTTCCCTGCAACCATTCAGTATTCCCATCCCACCCTCCAGAATGACCAGGGGTGGACTTCTAATCCAAAACAAGTCATTGACTCCACTTCAGGACTCTGGAATTGAGGCTAAGAAGGAGCAATGTCTCCCCCTGTCACTAAAGAAGTAAACTCAGATCATATTCCATCACGTGAACTGAGGAACACGTAAGCCAGCTAGCTGGCAGAGAGAGGAAAGATTCTACAAGATACACAAAGAAGCAGAAATAGAAGATGGAGAACATATGTTAGCTGAATTCCCTAGAGTTTGCCTGCTCCCTCTTCTACCATCTTCCCTGAAGGCATTGGTGCTGCTGCTAAGTCGCTTCAGTCGTGTCCGACTCTGTATGACCCCATAGACGGCAGCCCGCCAGGCTCCCCTGTCCCTGGGATTTTCCAGGCAAGAACACTGGAGTGGGTTGCCATTTCCTTCTCCAATGCATGAAAGTGAAAAGTGAAAGTGAAGTCGCTCAGTTGTGTCCGAGTCTTCGAGACCCCATGGACTGCAGCCTACCAGGCTCCTCTGTCCATGGGAGTTTCCAGGCAAGAGTACTGGATTGGGTAGCCAGTGCCTTCTCCACCTGAAGGCATTACCACCTTTGAATTCTTTGAGACCCAGTATTCCTATAATTCAGTTGTCTGTCTTTCCTTTTAGTTTCCAACAGGATGTGTAAGTCACAGACAAGGTTGGTGAATGTAAGAAGTGATACTGAATTTATAAGTGAAACAATAATTTGTTTTAACGATATAACAACCCTCAAATATTGGCCTTGATAAACTTTATAGATTTGAAATGATGCTAAAAATTACTTATCATCAGCAACACTGAGATGGCAAATTAACCACAAAGCCAATCCTGATCTTCAAATGCTTAAAACCAATGTCTTAACTGTATTTAAGAAATCAAATTATTAAATCATATTATAATCATATGCAGTGGGAAAACATATTATAATCAGATAATGTTATCAACTGTGAAGGTAAAATTCTGAGATATTTATTTGGGATTAGGCCAACATCTAACAGAATTAATTAAGCATTGCCTTAAATAAGTAAAAAACACATTATGATTTTAAGTAACTTTTTAACTTTTTTTAATATACAGCATGCTGCAGAAAAGAGATCCTTAGACTTTGGCCTGAATATCTGCATTATAAACTACTCTGGATTATATTTTTGGGAGATGTATTGCCAATAAAATAATAACTTAAAAATCTATTGGTAAGGAAACAAATAAAGAATAATTCATTGAAATACTGAATTTAGGTGTTCTCCTTTTGGAATATGTAAAATCCTACACCATCTTTTAATTGTAGAACATCACAAAACAGTAATGGAAATTTTTCACCTAAAAAATAAGAATACTTGGAATGATGACAGCAATATTCAAGAGATAAGTTTTGTTTGTTTGTTTGTTTTTTATCCAGCTTGCCTAGTCTTATTTGTTTTGGACTAAAGAATTCAGTTTCTAGAAATCTGAGTTACATATTTTGTCACTGTAATAACTATTTTCATTTCATATGCAAATGTGTTCTTGTTTCCTGCTAAAAATTTTATCAGTATACAATAATCTTAGAGTCCTAATTCCTGGTACCAACAAAACAAAAGTGCTTCTGTGCGTGTGTGTATAAGTTGCTCAGTCGTGTCCAACTCTTTCCGGCTGCATGGACTGTAGACTCCCAGGCTCCTCTATCCATGGAATTCTCCAGGCAAGAATACTGGAGTGGGTTGCCATTCCCTTCTCCAGAGACTCTTCCGGACCCAGGGATTGAACCTGGGTCTCCTGCATTGCAGGCAGATTTTTTACCGCCACAAAGGAAGTCCAAAGTCCTTCTAACATAGATAATTTGATTTTTCATGCCTCTTTCTTTTTGTGCTTTCAAGGCAAAACTTCTAAGAACATAGAATAAGCTACTGTTTCTCCCGTTGGATACAAATTATTACACAAAGAATAATAGGCACAAAAGCTGCAAAGGCCAAAGGGATATAGGCCAGAGAGTCACATTAAATCACAAAAGAAAAAAACACAAAAAGACTGAAGAAGAAGGGTTTGAGGCAATCCATTTCTCCCCCTGAGGAATTCATTTTTAAGGTAAAAACCTATCCTCCTCTCTTTTGGGAAGCTCCCCTAAGGTACCACTCACCCCCAGCTGGGTTAACTGTCTCTCCCAAGAGCTCCCACCACACTCCACAGACTCCTACACAAGAATGACCTCACTGTACTGAATGTATCTATATTTCACTCCCTCTCACTAAACTTAAGAACCCTGAGAGCAAATTCATGTTTGTTCGTTTTTGTATTCCTGGGACTGAGCACTGTACTTCTAGAAAGCACACAGTAGATGCTCAATGATTATTTTTGGTTTGGATTGGTGGATAAGTGAATGAAAGCTGTCCACTGTCACTCGAATTCACTGGAGCCCAGCACCGCGCTGCCTAACTGTAACTAGGCACTTTCCTGTCACCTATAATGGAGGTGAGTGCCCCAGACCATGCCAGGTCAAAGAGCAGAAAGGCGCTCACAGGGGAGTGAAAGCAAGCAGCAAAGACAAACAAATCTCTGGGTCCAATATTCTGCTGATCGACATCCTAAGTAAAAGAGAGTGATAAGAAGCTCCAAACCAGAAAGAAATACATGATACCTCCAAAGCAGAGGTGGCTTATAGCCTAGAGGCCACCGAGAAGAGAAAGCAGGACAACAGTAGATTTAGATATCTTCTGCCTCTTACCTTAGATATTAAGTGGGAGGTATTACCAACTACAATTCAGCTCAAAGGGCAGCTAAGGTGGTGGAACAGGGGTGACAGGAGCTTCACTGGATGGAAAGAGTCCAGCCAAGGAGAGGCAGGAAGATACTCGGAAATCCAAACCATCTGACTGTTCAGAAAAGCTTGCCAACAGGCAGCAGAACCTGATCCCTGGAAGGAAGTCTAGCAGGTATGATACTAGACCCAGTTCTAGAAATTAAAGAACCATGTATGTTATCAGAACAGTCTCAGGAAAAGTCTAAGGTAGAATTCCAGTTAATGGACCCAGGGCAGAACCTTGGAAATGAAGCAAAGTCCTATTACCTAAACTAAGACCAAAAGATAGGTGCTGATATATAAGAAGGATGGCTTGATGCTGTACTTCAGAATGTGCTATGGGGGCATAAGTAACCACTATACTATCTCCCAAAGTGAAACAGAACTGTGGCCCTACCATAGGAATTTGAATTTTTAAAAAAATGCACTCCCCTACCTGCTCCCACAACACATACACAAAGTGAGTGATGAATGCCAAAATGTGCAGCTCACTGCTCTGGGCTTCAGGTAATAATCAGCCTTGGTGGGGCAGGAGGCCAAACAAATAGGAAGCAATGGAACGGCTCTTGCTGAGGGGTGGTAGATATATGGACTGAAGTAGGCCTAACGCTATTCAATTCTGGTCTCTTTAAGAGTAGGGAAGTCTTTGAAGGCCTTATATTGCTTTCTTCCAAGCAACCCAGCAATCCCCTTCTCCCACCCTCGAGAGGAGGCAGTGTGTAACAACAGGGTTAGCAGGCAGGCTCTGGAGTTAGACTTCCTAGGGTTGAGTCTCATCCCTGATACTTCTTAGTTGTTGACATTCCCCATGCTTTTCAACCTAATGGCTCAGCAGTAAAAAGTTCACCTGCAATGCAGGATACTCAGGAGACCAGGGTTTGATTCCTGGGTCAGGAAGGTCCACTGGAGGAAGAAATGGCAGCCCATTCCAATTTTCTTGCCAGGGCAATCCCATGGATAGAGGAGCCTGGCAAACTACAGTCCATGGGGTAGCAAAGAGTTGGACATGACTGAGTGACTAACACTTTCAATTTCCCATCTGAATACAAAAATATCGAGGTAGTCAAAAATTTGTTGGAATTTTTCCATAAGATATTATGGAAAAACCTGAATGAACTTTTTGGCGAACCCAACAGAATAGTAGCTCTCATCTCAAAGAGTTCATATCAGGATAAAATGACCTACTGTAAAGCCCAGTAACTGTTGATCATTATTATTACCCTACCACTGCTTAAATGTTTACAGTGACAGGGATCTTAACTATTCCCCCAAAGCACTCTACAACATTCTTTTTTTAATGAACAAGATTTTTTTTTTTAAAGTCAAGTGTGCAGTTAAAATTCTCCAAAAATCTTACATCTGTAGCTCCAAGGGAACACAGAACTGACAATCAACAGTTAACTCCACTACTTTCCCCATTGACTCTGATTGGTTTGAACCCAATTCCAAAATACAAAAGGCAAGGGAAAAGAAAATAACACTGGTCTGCTTGTTCTCAAGTTTTTGGATACAGGTATCCTTATCTTGAGAGTCCCTTGGACTGCAAGGAGATCCAACCAGTCCATTCTGAAGGAGATCAGCCCTGGGATTTCTTTGGAAGGAATGATGCTAAAGCTGGAACTCCAGTACTTTGGCCACCTCATGGGAAGGGTTGACTCATTGGAAAAGACTCTGATGCTGGGGGGGATTGGGGGCTGGAGGAGAAGGGGACGACAGAGGATGAGATGGCTGGAAGGCATCACCGACTCGATGGACATGGGTTTGAGTGAACTCTGGGAGTTGGTGATGGACAGGGAGGCCTCGCGTGATGCGATTCATGGAGTCACAAAGAGTCAGACACGACTGAGCAACTGAACTGAACTGACTGATCCTTTACTTCGCAACAAAAGACAAAATAAAAAACACTATCAAAATAGTTTTTTTTTTCTCTAAATAGTTTTATTGTGTCCTAAAAACTTCCAGTCCTACGGTAGACTATTATTTTTTTGCAAAGCACTGTAAGAGTATACTCCTCATACTTGAATGAAATAGCTTTTAAAGTGCTCAAAGAAAGCTTTTAAAGTGGCAAAGAACTTTAGTTGCATTTAATTTTACTGAGTTTTGTGACCATTAAAACATACACACAAATACACATACACACACACACGAGGCATTCATTCGTTGACAGACTGGAACAACTCTGTCAAAAGAAAGCATAGACGCACCAAAAAGACTCTATCCTGGGTAGTAGGCAACTTTCTAAGGACGTAAAACACTAAGAGCAGTTTCTGCTTTAAAGTCTTGGTCTTGCTATAACTAGAATCATTGTTAAATGACCCAAAGCATAGCGACCAACATGAAACACACTTTGGTCCACATGCTTCGTTCAGAAAATGCTGGAATGCAGGTGGCATTCAGAGCCAATGACATCTCTCCAATATAACCTGTTTCAAAGATCCCTCTGACTAAGCTTTAATTCTGGGCTTATTTCCACCCACCACCCAACATATTATTACTGTCTTTTCCATTGTCCTGCCACTCTGACTAACACAAACTTTTTTAAATTGACCTGAACAAGACACCCAGACAGGTAAACTACATGTACATAGAGTCTATCTACAATGCATTCCAAGCAAGAAATAATCCACTTCTGATGTAGCCATTTTGGATTATCCAAACTATTCCCCTTTCATTAGGCTGATGGAGATTTACTGGATTCAAAGAAGTGGACCTGAGTGTTTATTAGCACTAACTATATTGAGTGACAAAACATTCAGAATATAAAAGTTTACAAACGCATTTCTAATTAATTTCACTGAAAAAGGTGTCCATACTGCCTCCATACTTGGCTTCGATATCTCTTCTTGAGATGACTTCTTTAAAATGCATCCTGGGATTCTGTGAATTGGGACTAAAGTTCAGTTATATTTATTCTCTCGAATGGTGCATAATGAGAAAATAATTGTCGAAAAGAAATAAACTCTGAAAAATCTTCACTTACTTCAAGCCCATATCTGCTACAATACTATTTTAATTTAAAGGAAGGGTGAGTCCTTATTTATAGGATTTTTATACGAAACTGTTCATGTGTTAGACTTCACTGACTTGTATACCAAAAGGTTTTTTAAAAAAGCCAATTTTCTGTGTAAGATATTTTTTTAACATTTTTTAACAATGATACGAGTGGCAGTTAGGAGGGGGATGAGCAATGTACAAGGGAGACTCATAACTCAGACAATTGGTCACTTATTGTGGGCAACTAAACTGAAGCACTATTCTCAAAAGAACTTACAGCATACAGTGAAAATGGTTTTACTAGGATGTGATGTCAACTAACAGGCATATGCAATAACTAAGTTTACAGATTCACTGGGGAAAAAAAATGCATTGGGAGCTATCGACCCATTTTTAATTAAGAATATACTTCAGCTAGTGTAGCGTTCACATATTTGATAAGCACCAAATATGTACCAGTCTGTGTACTCTGGAGTGGCAAGAACTGTAAATTGTAAGTTTCTAATTTACTTTTTGATCTCTCAGAGTCTGTTCACGTTAGGCCTCAATAAATACCTGTTGAATTTAGTCCAATTATTTGTAGAGCTTTGCACATACTTCAGTGGCTTTCTGAGGTCCAACAGCTACATGCTGCAGCTAAGTTGCTTTAGTGTGTCTGATTCTTTGCAGCCCTATGATTGTAACCTGCCAGGCTCCTTCATCCACAGGATTCTCCAGGTAAGAATACCAGAGTGGGTAGCCATGCCCTCCTTCAGGGGCTTTTCCCAACCCAGGGATAGAACCTGTGCCTCCTGCATTACAGGAGGATTCTTTCACCCCTGAACCACCACGGAAGCCCTAAATACATGCTGCCCTGGTTCAAATCAGAACCCTCATGTACAACAAGCCAGGCGCCCATGCAGCAGCGGTGAGGAGTGATGTGTGGTAACTCAAGGCAGAAGTGGTAAGGACAGGCAACAGGAAGGAAGATAGGGCTACAACTGGCAACCAAAAGAGAATCAAAAGGACTTTGTGGCCGATGCTAATAGAACCAGAGAAGATCTGAACTTTTATTGCCAAACCTTAGGTGAAAATTCGCTTTTTTAGTTTCCAGCATGGACAGAGGAGCCTGGTGGGCTGCCGTCTATGGGGTCGCACAGAGTCGGACGTGACTGAAGCGACTTAGCAGCAGCAGCAATATTTATTAACTAAAAAAAAAAAAAAAAAAAAACACCGAGGATCCCCGCCTCTCCTCAAGCCCCAAAGAACATGATTTACTAAACTGTGAGCTCTTCAGGGCAGGAATTATGCCACTGTATTTCTGTATTACAAATTCTCAGATCAATTTACACAGTGTTTATAAGTGTTTGCTGAATGGATCATTTGCCCCTTCCCTTTTCTTTCTCCATTTTTAAAATTTCATTTCTCCTTCTGATTTGGTTGATACATACATGTCGATATGTTTGTCTCCATTTTTCTCTTCATGTTTATTTGTTACCATCCTCTTCCTCCTCTTCTCACCCCCATCCCTTCCATTACTGACCATAATGGAACTAAATAAGTTAACAGTAAAATCTACTTAAAAGAACAATTTGGATACCCATCCCTCAATGTTGTATAGAACGTCGTTTTTATAACAGAAATCAACCAAGAGGTGACTTTTAATAATAATGACATTAAAATATCACATCTCCTGGATACCAAAAACCTGTATGTTTCTTTGAATATTTTGCTCAAGGAATCCACATTTCTTACTAACCGAAGGAAATAATTATAAGCTTGTAATCAAACTTGTACACTGAGGACCGGTCTCCCAATTGGGACCAGCAATACGGATGCCGCGGTTAAAGAGTTCCACTACACTCAGGAAAAAGAAAGGACACAGGGCGACCGCGGCCCCAAAGACACCAGGCAGTTGAGCTTAAGACACTGAAAAGCCACACGAAGCCGTTCTCCTGCCTGACAGGAAGATCTGAGGGCAGCCCCCTTCAAAAGTCTGTCCTGACCAGAAAGGGCGGAGAAGGGACCCAGCAGAGGCACATCCCACGCTGTTCCAAGCCAAACTGGAAGTTTGAAAGACCCAGGTTCTGTGAAAATAACAAAGTGAGTGTGTGTGTGCCTGTGTGTGTGTGTGTGTGTGTATTCTGTGAAAATAACAAACCAACTAGGTAGAAACAGACAGCGGTGTACCCATACCTCTCGCCCCAAGCCTGATCAGAAGCGCGGGAGGGCGCCCTAACATCGGTTCAGGGTCTTCGGGTGGGGGACCTGCTCACACCAACCCAGGCGAGCCGCAGAGGACCGAGCCCCGGCCAGGGAGCAAGAGCACAGGGGGCTTCTTCCGGAAGGGTGGAGAAAAAAAGACACACCTCCAGCGCCCCACCTGCCCAGGCGCGCGGCACGCAGCGCAAGGCGCAGGCAGGGGTCCCGGGACCCGCAGCCCCGCCGCGCATACCCCTTACCTGGCAGAAGCACCTCTGCGCCGCCGTCTCTGGGGGCTGCTGCTCGCCGTGGCCCGAGCCCAGCAACCCCGCGGCGACCAAGAAGCCGATCAGGAAGCCCCAGCGGCGGCCCATAGCCGCTCCAGCCGCTTGTCGTGCCGCGCCTCGCACTCCCCAGCGCTCGGGAGCAGGCCGTGCGTCCGCAGATGAAGCCCGCGCGGGCCAGCCCCCGGCCGCGCCCCACCCCCCGGCCGCCTCCCAGGCCCGCCCTCGTCTCTCCTTCCTCTCAGAAGCCGCCACCTCTCGTTGCAGCCTGCGGACGTGCCGGGGCGCCCGCGCGGGCCGCCTGGGACCTGAGGCCCGCTTCCTCCCCGCGCGTGTGGCTGACGCACCAACCCTCTTCCAGACTCCGCCTAGCCCGGAGAGCCGCGCCCGCCCCCGCCCCGAGTCCCCTGAACGCCCCGGGCTTGGGTACTCGACCAGGCTGCCGCCACCAGCCCCGCGCGGGAGTCGGGGTCCTCCCAGCTCCGAGAGCCCGAGAGCCCGAGCCAAAGCTGGAGGGGGTCTGTCTCTCCCGGCAGGGCCCCGCCCCAGCCTCCTCATTCCGGCCAATCCTTCCCTATCTCAATGCGAGGAAATCAAACCGTGAATTACGTGTCCACGGTGGCCCTGGCTGAGTCATAAAGCTGAAAAGGATACTTGTGATCATCAATACCAGAGCTGTATATGTTGATTTTCTAGTAGTCACATCAAAAGAGCAAAAACAAGCAGGTGAAATTAATTTTAATAATTGATTGAACCAATATATGAAAAATATTTCAAAATATACTCAGTATTCAACGATTCATAATCTACTTTACATTTTTAACTTTGAAATCTGTCATATATTTTATACGAACTAGCCACATTTCATAGTCAAGTGTGGACCGAGGTGGGAGATCACTCAATTTTATAGGAGGAAACAGGCCCAGAGAGGTGAGGGGATATGACCTAGGCCTGGGAGCTGGTGTGAGAGAGCCAGGTCCTCTGAGACCAGCCCCGGACTGGTCCCTCAGCTTTGTTTGTTTGTTTGTTTGTTTCTTAAAGAATACATTTTTCAAGGTGAAACTGGAAAGCTCTCCAGTGTCTTACACATTGCATATTTCAAATATTTCAATTTTTTTTTGTAAACCGTTTTTTGTTTTTTCTTAGAAAGTCATCACTTATTGACTTAACTCTAGGATATGGTAGACCTAAAATAGATTTTATACTCCTATTTTTCTAACTGAGAAAAATAGGCATAGAATTTATATACATTATTAAAAATCAGTGTCGTAGAGGTGAGACTAATACCCTCTGCTCTGTACATCAATGCCAGTGAACATGTAATTAAAAAGTCACTAGTCATCTGTTATCCTAGTGGGCTGAAGTAGCTCTGATCTTAGTATCTACAACATGCTGCTGCTGCTGCTGGTAAGTCTCTTCAGTCGTGTCCGACTCTGTGCGACCCCATAGACGGCAGCCCACCAGGCTCCCCGGTCCCTGGGATTCTCCAGGCAAGAACACTGGAGTGGGTTGCCATTTCCTTCTCCAATGCATGAAAGTGAAAAGTGAAAGTGAAGTCATTCAGTCTTGTCCGACTCTTAGCGACCCCATGGACTGCAGCCTACCAGGCTCCTCCGTCCGTGGGATTTTCCAGGCAAGAGTACTGGAGTAGGGTGCCATTGCCTTCTCCTCTACAAGTTAATACAATCACTCTCTTTTTACCTGGAAAGTTGTCTTTTCATTATACTGTGTATGGGCTCTCATATCCCTCTAGGGACAGACCTAACTTATTCGATCCCTCATCATGGGTCTTCCTGGTTTCCTCTTCACCTGGTTCCAATGTCTAAATTAATTTCAATTCAATAAACTTACACTCTGCCAGAATGAGCCTGACATCAGAGATACAAAGATGTATGAAACCCAGTCCCTGCACATGGATGGACACCCCATGGACGTTAGTATGTCATCTTTATGACAGCTTTACTTTATGTCTCTATTACTGAGTTGTGATCTCTTTTAACTCCCTAAACAGGGATTATGCCTGTGACTCCCAAAAATATTTGCATGCATTTGTAAAAATAAATGAATATATTTCATATGGCTAGAGTATTAACAGGCTTCCATGGTGGCTCAGCTGGTAAAGAATCTGCCTGCAATGCAGGACACCCTGGTTTGATCTCTGGGTCAGGAAGATCCTCTGGAGAAGGGAATGGCAACCCACTCCAGTATTCTTGCCTAGAGAATTCCATGGACAGAGGAGCCTGGCAGTTTACAGTCCATGGGGTCGCAAGGAATTACACGCAATTGAGCGACTTTCATTTTCAGAGCATTAATGTCTGAAGATTAAGCTATCAAAATGAGAGACACCATATGAAAAAGAGGAAACTAAATGAATAAAGCCTAAAATTGCAGAAAGAAGCAATCTCAACATTAATCAGCTCTGAATTTCATGGTGATGTAATAGCCTGAAATTTGGAAGAGTTTAAAAACATCAATATTCCCATGAAAAAGGCTCTATTCCATGACTTAAAACTCTTGCCCAGAACAGATTTCTAGCAAACATATCAGAAACAATCACCATTTAAGATAATCTTTTTTACTTTATTGTCTCCCCCTCCCCCCTCCTGCCTTATTGAAGTATAATTGACAAATAAAATTATAAGATAATTAAAGTGTATATCTTGGTGATTTGACATACAGCGACATTTGACATTGTGAAAGGATTTCCGCCATCGAGTTAACACATTTATCATCTTACATATTTATCCTTCTTCCCTCCCTTGGTGAGAGCATTTAAGTTCAACTCTCAGAGAATATCAGTGATACATTAGAGTGTTATCAACTATGGCTACTGTGTTACACAGTAGATCCCCTGACTTTATTCATCTTATAGCTAAAAGAATGAACCCTTTTACCAACCTCTTCCTGCTTTCCCCACCCCCTTGCTCCTGCCAACCACTTTTTTACTCTCTGTTTCTATGAGTCTGACCTATTATTATTCTATATATGAGTGATGCCATGCGGTACTTGCCTTTGTCTAGTTATTTCACTTAACACAGAACTCTCAAGGCCCATGCATGTTGTAGTAAATGGCAGGATTTCCTTTCTCATGCTAAATAATAGTCTGCTGTATATGTATACCATATCTTCTTTATTCATTTATCCATTGGCAGACACTAGGTTGTTTCCGTACTTTGGCAATTGTGAATAATGCTGAGTGAATGGGGAAGTACAGATATCTCGGGAATCCCCTATTTGCCCAGTGGTTAAGACACTATGCTTCCAATGCAGGGGGTACGGGTTCGATTCCTGATTGGGAAAGTAAGATCCTACATGCTGTGTGGTGTCAAAAACAAACAAAAGGAAGTATAGATATCCAGGTATAAAGCCAGAAGTGAGATTGCTGGATCTTACTTTATTGTCTTGATAATTATAATTATTCTTTTCACATTTGTAAGGGATTTTAGATTGTATAAATGTTTTTACATATTTGAATGTTTTATACATATTACAAAGATTACTGACATTTCCCTGAGAATTCTTTGGGTTGGTCCTTTGTGTGAGCTCACTTCTTCAACTCTGCCTGCTCTGGCATCATCTTGTCTATGTTAAGGCCCATGAAATAACTGATTAGTCATCAAATAACTATTTAAGGAGCATCCACAGGGTACGTAGTTCAACCTTGGCTCTCTGAAAGTCCAGCCTCTCATCTATTATAACTTCACTAAACAATATCAAATGTTTTAGAGATGAACAAGGTGACTACCTTGTTATTCTAATACTAGCAATCATAACAATAACGTGACTTAGATTTAATGTACACAGCATTTCTTGTTGGAATTCTGATTACTCTGCAAATAACAGCTATTATTATTTTTTTAATGACCAAAGCAGGAAATGGCTTGAGGCCAGTTTCTCAAAATGGGACATGGAGATTTTTGTAAGAAGCTTCTCGCTACATAAAACAATTTCTGACAGAAGGAAATGATTAAGGAAAAAAAATGTGGTCAAGGAAAAAGATTCTTATGACACACAAGAGGAAGAAAGGCTAAGTAAAAACCTAAAATGTCTGTGCTAATATTTGGTTAGATCTATTTATGTATCAAGTGAATATTTACTGAATGTGTGTGCACACGCCTTATCAGTAGACTTTCTGTTGAGCTGCTTGAGATCATCTGAATTGGAGAGTTGTTTTGCTCAGCCGCTAAGTCACATCTCTTTGTGACCCCATGGACTGTGGCCTGCCAGACTCCTCTGTTCATGGGACTTCTCAGGCAAGAATACTGGAGTGGCTTGCCATTTCCTTCTTCAGAGGATCTTCCTGACCGAGGGATCAAACCTGCATCTCTCGCATTGGCAGGCAGATTCTTTACCACTGAGCCACCAGGGAAGCCCAAGTTGGGGCGAGCTGCCACCTAAGTTCTGTCATCATCTTCTCTACCTCGGGTTTCTGAGACAGCAAACTATATATAGTAACTGGCTTCACTTCTTAATTTCCTGTTCACACCTTAGCCCATTGTGCGGGCTGGTTGCCAACTCCACCTTCCTACTCCTCTTTACCTGACCTTCTTATCACCAAATCCAATCACCATTTTTCATTGAAATCATAACATCTTCATTGCTTTGACAAAGCTGATTCCTTCTTCCTTAGATTCAATTTTCTATGTGGCAAACACGCCAGATCCTCCTTATAGTCGTCTGATATTATGTAACTTCCTCCTTCATGGGCTGTCCCTGAGCCCTCCTTTAAGATGTGAGTCTTCCCCAGGATTCTATCCTTTCTTCAGCGCTTTTCTTTATCTATTCTCTACCTTGGAGAAACTTGCCCAATCTCATGGTTTTAAATATTTCCTTTATGCTAATAATTCCCAAATCTGTTTTTCCAGTTCAGATCTCTCCCTTAAGCTTCTATGGGACACAGCCATCTGGTTTTCTCACATTTGATTACATTACCACATACATATGTAGACAGCAAGAAATCAGAAAGTCAGTCTCAGTTTCCCCCTCTTTTTCACCTCCCATGATCTACTGATGAGTCAAATCCCACCAGTTCTGTCATCAGTTTAGTCCCTCCTCACCATCCTTATGACCTAGGACTAGTTTCAGCCCTGATTGTTGCTCACCTGATTTATTACAATATTTCCTTAACTGATCACCCAGCTTCTAGGCTTGTACTCCTCAAAAAACAGTCTTCCCAGCTAACCTGATTTCTCAAAAATGTAAATTACATCTCTTAAATCTGCATGCTCTTGATCTGGTGCTTCTGAAGAATTAAATTCAAGATTCGCAGCACAACATTTAAGGTCCCCACTATTTCTCCAGCTTCATCTCCAACACCTCTCTGCCTTATAGCTAGTGAACTGCTATTATCCCTATAGAGACCTTGCTGGGCTTCTCAGGTGGTGCTGGTGGTAAAGAATCTGCCTGCCAATGCAGGAGACTTGAGAGGCGTTGGGTTCGAGCCCTGGGTTGGGAAGATCTCCTAGAGGAGGAAGTGGCTACCCACTCCAATATTCCTGCCTGGAGAATAGACAGAGGAGACTGGCAGGCTACAGTCCACAGGGTTGCAAAGAGTCAGACATAACTGAAGAGACTTAGCACGCATGCACGGAGACCTTGTTTCCAGATGCCACATCTTTGCTCCCCCTATTTCCACCCCTGAAATGTTTTCTCCGCTGTCCCACACCCATCAACTTAATACACCTGGCTAACTCCTTTAAGGGGCTTCCCTTGTGGCTCAGCTGGTAAAGAATCTGCCTGGAATGTGGGAGACCTGGGTTTGATCCCTGGGTTGGGAAGAGTCCCTGGAGAAGGGAAAGGCTACCCACTCCGGTGTTCTGTCCTGGAGAATTCCATGGACTATACAGTCGGACACCACTGAGCAACTTTCACTTTCACTTTCAACTGCTTTAAGATTCAGCTCAGGCAATTGCTACCTCCAGGAAATTCCCCCATCCCTTCCTCTGTGGCTGTATAGATTCCTCTTCTTTGGTCTCATAAGAGCGTATAATTATGCTTACCACGTGGAATTAAATATAACTTACGTATAGGTTTTCCACATTCAACAGGCAAGTAGGGAATTTGCCTCAGTTTTCCCAGCACTCAGCATTATGTTTGTGCTTCACAAGATGACCTCGGAGTGAGTTAGTCAACTTTCAAACAAATTGACTAACGAACGTGAAAAGATGACAGCATGAGATGTCACAGGGCAGTGTATGATTACAATTCAAACAACCACTATAAACTTAGAAACAAAGCGATCATTTTGGGCAGAAGTAATTTTGGATCAGGGAGAGGACAGAGCAGAATTGAAATTGACAATAGAAAATTAACAAAAGGTGTGGATGTGGGAAAACTGATGACAAGAGAGTCTCAACTACTAATTGATTCATTAGAAAAAAGAAAAGAAAGTTATCTAAAATTCATTTAGAAAACATTTCAAGATTAGGACTCTCCAGTCAAGAAACAAGGGTGGCTACAAACCCAGGGACTCTAGACTCAGCATGATTCCAAAGACAGAGGAAACTCTAAAATGAAAAAGTGTAGATTAAGCGAAATCCCTCCATGCTGAATGTTAAAACTCCTCCCCCACCTTCAGCAGACCACCTGTAATGCTCAGTTTCAAAACTGCAGACTTTATACACTTCTTTCCACTCAACTCATCACTCCTGATCTTTTTCTCTTCCATTCTGAAAGGTGATTGGAGTCCCTGCTGGTCCAGTGATTAAGAATCTGTCTTCCAAAGCGTGGGATGCAGGTTTGATCCCTAGTAGGGTAACTAGCAGGCTGAGACAAACAGCTTGTGTACCACAGTGAAGACCCAGAACAGCCTAAAAAAAGAAAAATAAAAGGGGATTGGAGAATTTTCTAGGAATAAACAATGGCATCAAAAACAACAAAACAGCTGGTCCCCCCCACTCACACTACTGTGTTTTTTTTTTTTTTTTTTTTTTACCTTTAGTACCTCACTCATTCTATGATCAGAAAATTAAAGCTCACCAGATTAAGGAAAGCCTCCAGGGTAAAATAGACCAAAATAAATAGGAAAAAAGGAACTCTGAAGAAACAGAGAGGGAAGAAAGGAAGACAATCAAAAAGCTATACCAGAATCATCAAAGTCATAAGAACGGGATTACATTACAAAGAACAAGCAGGGAACAAGGAAGAGTTCTTGGAAACTAAATATACGGTAGCTAAAATAAGAAGTTTCAACAGAAACACTAGAAGAAATATTGATGACATCTTCTAGATAGTGAAATAGAAAGACAAAGATGTAGAAATAAATAAGAAGAGATGGGGAAAAAATAGAGAATTAACTCAAGGAGACAGTGTGACTAATAAGAGTACCACGAAGGGAGAACATATAAACAGAGGAGATAGTCTTAGAAGTAATTCAGTAAAATAACCAAAATGGAAGAACAGTTATCTAGATTCACGGGGCACACTGAATACCCAGTCAGTGGATAGAAAATTCTCCTAACAGAGACAAAAAGTCCAGAAAGAAAAAAGAAACCCTAGTTTCTGACAAAAGATTGAGACTCAGCAAGGCACTGCAGAAGCCTGGAAGCTTCAGGACAACGGAGCAAGGCCTTCAACATTCTGAGAATTTTATAGCCAGTTAAACTGCTAATTAAGTAGCAGAGCAGAATTAAGATATTGTTAGAGACGAAGGATAATGTACATTTTTACTCCTTTCTCATAAAATCACTGAGAAGATATGATGCAACCAAAAAAGAGAATAAGCCCAAAATGAGGAGACCCGACTATCGGAAAAGAGAAGATAGCACACAAGACAGGGGTTAGGGAAGTTCTAGAAGAGAGTTACCCAGCATCCCTACAGAGCCCAGATTAGAGCAAGAGGACAGTGGCCTCCCGGGGTGGGGGTGGGGGGGTGGTGGGGGTGGGCAGGGTTTCTCCAGGAAAATCAGGACAGGAGGGATACCTAATGTGACTTTCTAAAGAACACTATTTAGAGAAAAAGTGATTTAAAAAAAACACCGCTAACTAAATACTTTGTAAAATGAGGCAGCTTTGAATCACAGGATGTTCAAAACAGTTTTACAATAAACCTAATGTAACTATAGCATATTGTTTGACTTGGGTGGCCTCACAATAAGATAAATACTGGACAGCAATTTAACCAAAACTTGTGTATATTGTATATGGGAGGCGGAGGTAGGGAAAGTGGGAATCTGGAATAATAAAAAGGTGCTGAGTCTTTATCTTATTAGGAAGTCGAAAGATAAATCCTAAAATTGATCTAACAAGAAATAACAGCATAAGCATATTACTTAAAAATGTGGTTGTAAATCCCCCCCCCCCACCAAATGTTAAGGAATTAAAGAATGGATCTCAGAGGTAGAATAGATTGGGGCAATGGACTCTTTTTCAATCTAAGCCTCATAGTACTTAAAAAATTTTTATGTATTACCTTGATCAAAAAAGGGTATTTCCCACAAGTCTAGGAATTCCAACATCTTGTTCTACCTCAACATATTACTGCTCAACCATAGAGGCATTCAATTAAGTGCATTCTGATAAGTATTTCAGGGTAGATACTTGAGATGACAAATTTCTAAAAATTCTAGTGTTGTAGCTGATGTGTAACAAGAAAAAGTAGTTGCACCTGCCTATCTGGTACAGTTTCCCGGTTTCTCTCTAGAAAAATATTAGTTCTTATTGTATTAGTTATCCTTCACCGTGTAACAAATGATCACAAAACTTAGTGGCTTAAAACAACAAGCATTTATTATCTTCAGTTTCTTAGGCACTGTTACCTGCCCATCTGGTACTGTTTCCCAATTTCTGTCTAGAAAAATACTAGTTTCTATCGTGTTAGTGATCCATCACCATGTAACAAATGATCACAAAACTTAGTGGCTTAAACAACAAACACATTATCTTCAGTTTTTTGGGTCAGCAGTTCAGGAACAGCTGAACCGGGGAGCATGACTTAATCTCTCGTGATGTTTCAATTAAGCCTAGAGCTTCAGTCATCTGAAGGCTTGCCTAGGCCTGGAGGCTCTGCTTCCAAGACGGCTCACTCACATGGCTATTGGCAGAAGGTGTCAGTTCCCTGATGGCTGCTCCTTTCCATGTGAGTCTCTCCACAGATCTGCTGATGTGTCTTCTTAGCGTGACAGATGGCTTCCCCCAGAGGGAGTGATTCAAGTCAGAGTAAGGAGGAAGCCCGAATGCCTTTTATGGCCTCGTCTCAATGGCTGTGGACTGTCACTTTCACTTTATTCTAGACCCAGGGGAAGGAAATTAGGCTCCACTTCTTGAAGTGGGAAGTATCAAAGCATTTGTGTACATATTTTAAAACCACACCTATCAATGCTACATTAGGTTAGGAGACTATCTGTAAATGATTTATTGAGGATCTAAATACATCTCATCACTGTTCATTATGAAATCACTTATAATGATCCTTTCCTCGGTAACTAAGATATGGCCTAACTTCTCACCTCACTTCTTCTCTGCTCTGCAATATTTTAAGTGCCTTGAGAACTGATGACATTTCTTAGTCTTTTTGTATCCCTGTATATCTATCACAGTGTTTAAAATATTCACAAATTTATTCAATAGTATATATATATGTGTGTGTGTATAGATGCTTTCAAATTGTGGTGCTAGAAAAGACTCTTGAGACTGCAAGGAGATCAAACCAGCCAACCCTAAAGGAAATCAACCCTGAATATCCATTGGAAGGACTTATGCTAAAGCTGAGGCTCCAATTCTTTGGCTGCCAGATGTGAAGACCTGACTCATTGGAAAAGACCCTGATGTTGGGAAAGATTGAAGGCAAAAGGAGAAGGGTGTGGTAGAGGATGAGATGGTTAGATAGCATCATCAACTCAATAGATATCAATCTGAGCAAACTCTGGGAGATAGTGGAAGACAAAGGATATACAGTCCATATACACGTGTGTGTGTGTGTGTGTGTGTGTGTAAAACCATCTTCTGAGGATACAATAATGAAGAAGAAATAGTCATAGTTCTTGTTCTCTTCAAGTTTATAGTCTACTGGGGGAAAAGACACATTTAATTGCATTTAAACATTTGAGCACACTTATGAATATACACTTACCAACTAAGTTGCATTTTTCTGATGGACAGGGATACAGTCTTAGAGGTGTGTATAAAAAAGGAACAGGACTGTTCTGTTGTAGGCATAGAGAAAATAGATAGGAAGTTCGGCTGAAGTGGAATTTTGCCAGATGGATGAACAAGAGTCAAAAGAGTTTAAAATGTTGGTGTGTGTTGAACTAACAGACCAGTATATATAAATATTTGTTGAATTGAATCAAACTGAGGTGACTTTTTTCTTCTTTGCCTCTTCTTCTCTTCTTTACTTCTTGATGTCAGAGGTGAAATACTCTGGTATGGATAGACTAGTTTGACCAGAATAATTGTACCTGAGTGGGAGAAGGGACTAACCCTGCTCAATCCACCTTCCTTGTTTATTGTCTAATTGAAATTTCCAGTTATATTTGGAAAAAACAGAATAGAATATTTACACAATGTCCATAAGATTTTTTCCCAGTAAATTCAAAGACATCTTTTATATTTTCTAATAGCTTAATTTCCTAACAAAATTTTTGGTAGTTAAATTTACTTAAATTTGAACTTTATATGCATACATAGGCTATACCTATTTAAATTCAAACATCAGAGCCGGGGGATGAGATGACAGCAAATGGAGTCGGGAATGTGACTGATTCTGTTGAAACAACTCTAAATTCTCCCCAGGAGTAATGCTGAGAAGAGGTACAGCGTTGTGGACCCGTACCACAAAATTTGAGGTCATTACCACTCTTAAAATAAATAACTTAAAATAGCACTATTGAATATTTGGGGCTTCCCTGGTGGCTCAGTGGTAAAGATTCTGCCTGCTAGTGCAGGAGATGCAAGAGACATGGGTTTGAACCCAGAGTTTGGAAAAGCCGCTGGAGGAGGAAATGGAAACCCAGTCCAGTATCCTTGCCAGAATAAGATACGACTGAGCATGCACACATGTATTAATAGCTTAGAGGCACACTGTGCTGTTTAATACTCATGACATCCCTATGAGATAGGTAAAACATTCTACTCATTTTACAGAGATTTTTGAAAGATTAATTTGTCCAAAAGCACAGAAATCTTAAAGACAGTTCTGTCAGGTTTCACGTTCCTTACTCAGTCTACTTCCGCATCTTTATCTTGTGCCCCTCATCTCCACAACCCATCCCTTCCGGTCTCATTGGCCTTCTCTCTGTTCCAAGAAATGAGCTAAGCCCCTTTCACCTTTAGGGCTTCCCTGACAGCTCAGTTGGTGAAGAATCCACCTGCAATGCCGGAGACCTGGGTTCCATCCCTGGGTTGCGAAGATCCCCTGGAGAAGGCAAAGGCTACCCACTACAGTATTCTGGGCTGGAGAATTCCATGGACAGTATAGTCCACGGGGTCGCAAAGAGTCGGACACGCCTGAGCGACTTTTACTTTCACTTTCCTTTCACCTTCAGATCTTTGCATTAGCTGTTTCCTCTGTTTGGAAGGTTTTTCATCTGTTTCTTGCATGGTTGGTTCCTTGTCTCAGATATCTGTCCTAAATTACTTCTCTTCACCTTACTCTGTAACATTATCCTGTTTTATTTACATTAGAGGGTGACAGCATTTATTGGGCTTCCCTGGTGGCTCAGACGGTGAAGCATCTGCCCACAATGAGGGAGACCCGGGTTTGATTCCTGGGTCGGGAAGATCCCCTGGAGAAGGAAATGGCAATCCACTCCAGCACTCTTGCCTGGAAAATCCCATGGACAGAGGAGCCTGATAGGCTACAGTCCATGGGGTCGCAAAGAGTTGGACACGACTGAGCGACTTCACTTTCATTTCACTTTCACAGCATTTATGGACTATGCCAAAGCCTTTGACTGGGTGGATCACAATAAACTGGAAAATTCTGAAAGAGATGGGAATATCAGACCACCTGACCTGCCTCTTGAGAAATCTGTATGCAGGTCAGGAAGCAACAGTTAGAACTTGACATGGAACAACAGACTGGTTCCAAATGGGAAAAGGAGTACATCAAGGCTGTATATTGTCACCCTGCTTATTTAACTTCTATGCAGAGTACATCATGAGAAATGCTGGACTGGAGGAAGCACAAGCTGGAATCAAGATTGCCAGGAAAAATATCAATAACCTCAGAAATGCAGATGACACCACCCTTATGGCAGGAAGTGAAGAAGAACTAAAGGGCCTCTTGATGAAAGTGAAAGAGGAGAGTGAAAAAGTTGGCTTAAAGCTCAACATTCAGAAAACGAAGATCATGGCATCTGGTCCCATCACTTCATGGCAAATAGATGGGGAAAGAGTGGAAACAATGGCTGACTTTATCTTTCTGGGCTCCAAAATCGCTGCAGATGGTGATTGCAGCCATGAAATTAAAAGACGCTTACTCCTTGGAAGGAAAGTTATGACCAACCTAGACAGCATATTAAAAAGCAGAGACATTACTTTGCCAACAAAGGTCCATCTAGTCAAGGCTATGGTTTTCCAGTGGTCATGTATGGATGTGAGAGTTGGACTGTGAAGAAAGCTGAGTGCCAAAGAATTGATGCTTCTGAACTGTGGTGTTGGAGAAGACTCCTGAGAGTCCCTTGGACTGCAAGGAGATCCAACCAGTCCATCCTAAAGGAGATCAGTCCTGGGTGTTCACTGGAAGGACTGATGTTGAAGCTGAAACTCCAATTCTTTGGCCACCTGATGCAAAGAGCTGACTCATTGGAAAAGATCCTGATGCTGGGAAAGATTGAGGGCAGGAGGAGAAAGGGACGACAGAGGATGAGATGGTTGGATGGCATCACCAACTCAATGGACATGGGTTTGGGTGGACTCTGGGAGTTGGTAATGGACAGGGAGGCCTGGTGTGCTGCGGTTCCTGGGGTTGCAAAGAGTCAGACACGACTGAGCGACTGAACTGAACTGAACAGCATTTATTACAATTTGAAATATTTTTTTTCTTTAATTTTCCCACCGGATCAAATCCTTAGTACTTCATTCACTGAGTGAAGAAATGAATCAATAGCTTACTTATTCTGTACCTGGAGATCCTAGATAGTGTTGTGTTATACCAACAGGTATACATGGATAAGCCATCAGCGCTACTTAAAGAAATATGTATATTCTCTATTTTACTCTCATATTAGTTTATTACAAAGTCTTTAGTGGTTCCAGGACAGCATGACTTAAAAACACCAAGGCTTCTCAGGGGACAGAGCCCTGCTTTACCCAGGCAGACCAGCAGGGGACGGTGTAGGTGGAGGTCTCCTTCCACGGGTTCCGGCGCCCTAGACGCAGAAGTTGGAGAAGGGCAGTGCAGAGGCGGAGCCAACCGGAAGGGGCGGGGTCACCTGAGAACCTGCCCTTCCAGGGAGGCTCTTCTCCCTCGCCCCGCCCCGTCCCCCGCCCGGGCGGCCATGGCCATTCCCGGCATCCCCTATGAGCGACGGCTTCTCATCATGGCGGACCCTAGAGATAAGGCGCTTCAGGACTACCGCAAGAAACTGCTGGAGCACAAAGAGATTGACGGCCGTCTCAAGGAGTGTGAGTGCACCTTTCTTTCCACGTAATCTCGTACCTGGACCCGCTTCTGTCTCTGCCGAAGTGGAGGCCTTTTGCCGAGTTCGGCAACCGAGTCCCTGGGATGAGAAGGCCTCAGTCCAGGGACAAGGCGCTTTGTCATTCCGCCCAGTATTTGGGAAGCCGAGCCTTTTCGGGCGTGGAAATGATCTAGTCTGGTCCAGGCGACAGACAGAACATCCCCAGTTCTGAGATGAAAGTGGGAAATGACCCGACAAAGAGTGAGGAAGAAGTTGGTCAGAGATGTTTCCCAGATTCAGGTGCAAGGAGTGCAGTGTTGGTGGAGCCCTGGGACCCGGAGCGGAGAAAAGACTTGAGTCAAAGAAGCTCAAGCGCGAGATGAGATTCTAGGGGGGTTGGCTTGTTAGTGGAGAAGAAAGCCGAACATGGGGTTTAAGGGATAAGGCGTATCGGTCAGTAATAGCCCTTTTCATCTTTACTCGTGGTTTGAATTATACTGCATTAATTATACAAGTTTCCCTTACCTCCTGAACTAAATAAAAAGAGTTTTGTATTTTTTTCTTAATGCACCGTCACCGACGTAATGAATGAAAACCTTAACCATAATTCTGCGGAGCTTTATTTAGGTTAAAAAGCCAGAGGGTAACAGTGCATGTAGATAGATGAAGTGAGGAGGGTCTAACTCTTATTATTCGGATTTGTAATCTCAGATCTGGAAATGCCAGAAGGTCAATACCTGTTAAAAATGTTACCTAAAATGTGCTCAAAGAAGTAAGTATCGCCAATCAAGAAAATAAAAATAGGTGCTTTCTCTGTAATATTTCGTTTTGAAACACATCATCTACAAACAGCATTGTTACTTTTGTGTGGTTTGATACAATGGATATAAAATATATGTAAAGTGAAACAGACAAAAGTTAAGATTTGGTGCCTTAAACTCGCGAAGATTACTTAATTCAAAATGTTCAAATTATATTATTTCAGTAAGGGAACAATTAAAAGAACTTACCAAGCAGTATGAAAAATCTGAAAATGATCTGAAGGCTCTACAAAGTGTTGGGCAGGTAGGTAATGGAGTTTGGGATGTAGAGGGTGATGGTGATTTATTTTTTTAAGCTCTTGGCAAAAAATAATGCTCTCTTTTGTCTTTATTAGATTGTGGGTGAAGTACTTAAGCAGTTAACTGAAGAAAAATGTAAGTGTATTAGATTGTTAGTAGAAAAAGAGCAGGGTTACCTCCTTTCTGTCACCAGCTTTGAATGCTTATTGCTTAAATGAGTATAATGAAGATAGATGATATTCTTGCATAGACTGAGTTTTCTTTCAACTCTTGTCTTTTGGAGAACAGAAATAAAATGCAACCTGCCATCAATGTGGATATATTTAGTTTTTACTTTCTATGTTTCAATTTGTTTTTTCATTTCTTTTTTCCCCTTTAGTCATTGTTAAAGCTACAAATGGACCGAGATATGTTGTGGGTTGTCGTCGACAGGTAACATTTTATATTTGTATAGTGCTTTATAATTGACAAAAGTGCTTTCAAGTAAGTTATTTACTTTTCCAGGTCCCAAAGGTGACTTGTTCAGATACAGCTAATTATTAGTAAAGCCTAAACTCAAACCATGGATTTGACTCCTGATGAAAGCTCAGTCGTGTCCGACTGTTTGCAACCCCATGGGCTATACTGGCTATGGAATTCTCCAGGTCAGAATACTGGAGTGGGTAGCCTTTCCTTTCTCCAGGGGATCTTCCCAACCTAGGGATTGAACCCAGGTCTTCCACATTGCAGGCAGATTCTTACCAGCTGAGCCCTCCTGGTAGTCTATTTTTCTGCTTGATTGCATTAGCTCAGTCAACTCTACACACAGAGAAATCAGAGAATCTTAGAACTGAAAAATAACTCAGGTTATTTTATTTTAATGTCTCTTTTTGAAGAAGACTTAAAAGATTAAACCTTATAAATTGCACTTTAAACATTCAGAAATATTACTTATCAACTTTACTATAGATTAAATTGATTTTGTATGAATTGGTTTAGATTAGAATAAGCAAACTGAGATAACTCCAAGTTTTATTTTGCAGTCAAAAACTGACAAACAGATTTGAATTATTTAGTAACCACTGAAGCCAATTTATGTACTGCTCTGTTCTTTAGGAAATGCCTTTAGCAGATTTTGAAAAACTCATTGGAAGAGCTTTCTCTGAGTATTTGTTATATCAGGTTCAGGTTTTAAAACATTGATCCGACATGGCTATAGAATGGAATTTTACCCAAGAACTAAGTTCAGTCTTAAAATTTTACTTACATATAAGTGGGATGATATTTTCTAAATCAAAATTTTAGATGCCTAATCCTATAAAGGATATTTATGTCCCTTTTAGGACCCTTTGGATGCCAAAAGTTGGCATTTAAAGATAGTTCATGACTGTATGAGGGCAATAGAGCATTTGAAAGCTGAAAAATATTAGAAAGGCCAGAGTATATATTGCCTATAGATATAAATGAAATAACTTCTTATTGATCTCTGTTTAAGCTCTTGTTTCAAGTACAGTAGTCCTTAATCCGTGGGGGATATGTCCCGAGACTCCCAGTGGATGCCTGAAATCTAGGCATATACCAAACCTATATGTGCTGTGTTTTTTCCTCTACATACATACTTATTATGATAAAGTTTCCATTTATAAATAAGGGAGGGGGAACTACTGTATCTAGGAAATATTTTTAGTTTAATCCATTATATTAAACCTAGTTTTTAGCTTGCTTCCACTTTAGGTTGCTCTATCCTGTCCAACTCTTCGCTACTCCGTGGACTGTTGCCCTCCAGGCTCCTCTGCCCATGAAAATTTCTAGGCGAGAACACTGGAGTGAGGTGCCATTTCCTCCTCCAGGGGATCTTCTGACCCAGGCATTGAATCATGTTTCCTGCATTGACAGGCAGATTCTTTACCACTGAGCCACCAGAGAAGCCTCCCACTTCATTTTAACTGGCACTAAATCCTAAACCAAGCACTCTTTGCAAAATTCTGTGAAAAGTGTTTAGTAATTTGTGTGATTCTGAAATTGTATTAACAAGCAGTTTTCTAAACTATTGAAAAGTAACTTTTTTTTTGAGAAACAGCCTGAGTGTGATTGAATCTCTTTGGATAGATTCTATCCAGTTCTATCCAAATAAGTTACACTGCCTAAATATGCCAATAAATTATTTAGTATGATTCAACTTAACATGAAATATGTTTGCCATAGTGTCTGACAGGTAGCAAAGGAATGAATGAAGGTTGCTGGGATTTTTTTTTAATTCTTTAGAATTAAAAAAAAAATCTCTAGAGGGAAACAGTGCATTTCTCCCCTATCTACTGTGATCATGGAGTATATTCTTCTCAAAACCATAGTTTTTAAAATAAATTTAATGGGCATACTTGTAAGGTGCTTTCCTTTCTTCACAAATGTTCACTAAGGGATTTCTATATGTATACTTTGCTACCAGTTTCCAAAGTCACTGTACTACAGTGCCTAAATCAAAATGATGAGCAAAACTATTAAATAGCCTTTGAAAGTAAAATATTGCAGTCAGTTCCTGCTTCAAAAACAGTCGTTGGCTCCTCAAATTTTGTGTATTAGGGGTTTCACGTTTCACAGTGAGATTGCACAAAAGGGCACTTTTTTAAGAGGTAGCACTGCATGTTGTTTATAACCTAAGATTAGTGTTCTCTCTGAAGGATAAAAATGATTATTTGGCTTCTAACTATGCTCTTGTTATACTGTTATACCCCCTTTCAAGTGTTTATGTAACACTTTCTGTTTTATAAAATTAGCTTGACAAAAGTAAGCTGAAGCCAGGAACAAGAGTTGCTTTGGATATGACTACACTAACTATCATGAGGTATGTGTCTTATACTATTTAGTTAACCTTTTATTGTCATGGAGGGAATATTTTATCCAAAATTGGTGTTTCCTGAGATCACTGAATATTTTGCCACTTTTCTGCTTTTACTAATTTCAGATTAACTTAAACATGATTTTATAAGATCTCCTACAGGTTCTTGTATAAGCAGTCATTTATACTCTTTGTAGACTGAGACAAAATACATCTTTTAAAAGAAAAGTACACTTTATTATTACAGATATTTGCCAAGAGAAGTGGATCCATTGGTTTACAACATGTCTCATGAGGACCCTGGGAATGTTTCTTATTCTGAGATTGGAGGGCTATCAGAACAGATTCGTGAATTAAGAGAGGTTGGTAGTGTATGCTTTGTTCTCTGAACTTATCAAGAAATGGTACTGGTTTTAAAATGCCTGAAAGCCAGCGCCTGTGGTGTCTGGGTCTCTGGAGCCTGGGCTGCAGTCTGGGGAGGCTGAGAGGCAGATGGCAGTGCTACCAGCTCCTCTCCCTGCCCCACCTCTGTCCTAGGGGCCACACTCTACCTCTGTGGTGGTAGGTGGGCTGTCTGTTAAGATGTGTCATGTACATTTGTATCAAAAATAAGTAACCATGAAAAAGAAATGCCTGAAGGAAGAGAGAGGATGTAAAATTACTTTGTCCAAATAATATTGACTGAATATTATATAAATAGTATTTTTGCTGAGAGAAAAATAGCTCTGACGCTCTAGCTATAAAAATGGCAGGTTTTTGTAATTTGGAGATAATCTGGTGTTCAGTTCAGTTCAGTCGCTCAGTCGTGTCCGACTCTTTGCGACCCCATGAATTGCAGCACGCCAGGCTTCCTTGTCCCTCACCAACTCATGGAGTTCACTCACTCACGTCCATTGAGTCAGTGATGTCATCCAGCCATCTCATCCTCTGTCGTCCCCTTCTCCTCCTGCCCCCAGTCCCTCCCACCATCAGAGTCTTTTCCAACGAGTCAACTCTTCGCATGAGGTGGCCAAATTTGGTGTTAGAAAAATCTTACTCTTTTTTTATGACAAAGAAGGGGGAAACAACTAAGAATAATTGACATATACTGAATATATTGAATAATGGATATAATCCAGTGCTCGTGCCATCTGTTAGTTTGATTATGTTGTAATTTACTTGGGTTGGAGCACATTTGGATAGTGTGTGTGATGTAGTTTTTTCCCAAAACCTCGTTATGCTATTACCCTTATAATAGAGTAAGTTATCTGTGTCTTACATATTTTATTTTGTTAAAGCTGTTTACTGTCATTTAAGAAAAATACTGGCTTTGGGAGGCTTTAATGGTGTGCTGCATTCCATGGGGTCACAAAGAGTGGGGCACAGCTTAGTGACTGGACAACAGAAACAATTAAGTTCTTAGGTGAACAATCAAATCAGGATTGCCTTGCTTCACAGCACAGATAGCTTCTTAACAATTCTCTTTTAAGCAGATTACATTGTCCTATTGATTTCATCCTATTTTAGGATGGATACACTCAGGAATGAATTTGGTTAATTAGAAAAGCTTGCATTATCTGATTTCAGCACTTTAAATTTTCTGGAACTCTTATTAAAGGTACAGATTCTTAAGCTCTCTGCATGGTTTTGATGTAATGGATTAGGGGTAGAGTCAACAGGAATTAACATTTAAACAAGCATTCTGGGGGAGTTGCGTTAATGTCCAGTGGTTAAGACTGTGTACTCCCAGTGCTGGGACCCTGGGTTCCAGCCCTGGTTGGGAAACTAAAATCCTGTATGCCTCATGGTGTGGCCTAAAAAGCAAAAATAAGCATTCCAGATGATTATGAAACCAAGCTTTTTAATTTTTTTAAAACCATCTTGAGGAAGCACTGGCTTAAGCATAGATAAACGCATGTTATTTTCACTTAGTAGTTAATGAAAGGGCAGAGAGAGAACTGGTGCTTCATGAAACAGTGAAATCTTTTACAGTGGTTTGCTGCATCAGCCATAGGAGCAGAATCTCTCTCTATTTTTCTCTCTCTCACACACATACACTACAGACATGCAATCCCTTTTCCATCTGCAGACAGTTGAGAATATTAATTACACACACACACCAAGGACATCTGCAGACAGTTGAGAATATTAATTAAACAAACACACACACCATGAACATGTAGTCCCCTTTTCCATCTGGAGACAGTTGAGAATATTAATTGCCCACAATTTTGGTATGTGCAAAACTATTCAATAAAAGTTTCTCTCTCAAGTTACTGGTAAACAGTGGCAGACTTCATTTTTGGGGGCTCCAAAATCACTGCAAATGGTGACTGCAGCCATGAAATGAAGAGATGCTTGCTCTTTGGAAGAGAAGTTATGACCAACCTAGACAGCCTATTAAAAAACAGAGACATTACTTTGCCAACAAAGGTCCGTCTAGTCAAGGCTGTGGTTTTTCCAGTAGTCATGTATGGATGTGAGAGTTGGACTGTGAAGAAAGCTGAGCGCCGAAGAATTGATGCTTTTGAACTATGGTGTTGGAGAAGACTCTTGAGAGTCCCTTGGACTGCAAGGAGATCCAACCAGTCCATCCTAAAGGAAATCAGTCCTGAATGTTCATTGGAAGGACTGATGTTGAAGCTGAAACTCCCAATACTTCGGCTACCTGATGTGATGAGCTAATTCGTTGGAAAAGACCCTGATGCTGGGAAGGATTGAAGGCGGGAGGAGAAGGGGTTGACAGAGGATGAGAGAGTCGAATGGCATCACCGACTCAATGGGCATGAGTTTGAGTAAACTCCAGGAGTTGGTTATGGACAGGGAGGCCTAGCATGCTGCAGTCCGTGGGGTCACAAAGAGCTGGACACGACTGAGCGACTGAACTGAACTGAACAAGTTACTGGGACTGAAGAGTTTAAATTGGACAGTCAAATCCTCACCTTTTGGGTCCCTCACTTTGCTTTCTTTGAATCAGTCTTAGGGCATTGAGCTGACTGTGGCTCAGTAGCAAGGAGGGATAAGGGGAAGCCTTCCGCAGTGATCAATGCAAAGAAATAGAGGAAAACAATAGAATGGGAAAGACTAGAGATCTCTTCAAGAAAATTAGACATACCAAGGAACATTTCATGCAAAGATGAGCACAATAAAGGACAGAAATGGTATGGACCTAACAGAAGTAGAAGATACTAAGAAGAGGTGGCAAGAATACACACACAGAAGATCTGTACAAAAAAGACCTTCATGACCCAGATAACCACAATGGTGTGATGATCACTCATTTCGAGCCAGACATCCTAGAATGCGAAGTCAAGTGGGCCTTAGGAAGCATCACTATGAAAAAAGCTAGTGGAGGTGATGGAATTCCTGTTGAGCTATTTCAAATCCTAAAAGATGATGCTGTGAAAGTGCTGCACTCAGTATGCCAGCAAATCTGGAAAACTCAGCAGTGGCCACAGGACTGGAAAAGGTCAGTTTTCATTCCAATCCCAAAGAAAGGGAATGCCAGAGAATGTTCAAACTACTGCACAGTTGCAGTCGTCTCACACACTGGCAAAATAATGCTCAAAATTTTCCAGGCCAGGCTTCAACAGTACATGACCCAAGAACTTCCAGATGTTCAAGCTGGATTTAGAAAAGGCAGAGGAACCAGAGTTCAAACTGTTAACATCCATTAGATCATTGAGAAAGCAAGAGAGTTCCAGAAAGACATCTACTTCTGCTTTATTGGCTATGCCAAAGTCTTTGACTCTGTGGATCACAACAAACTGTGGAAAATTCTGAAAGAGATGGGAATACCAGACCACCTGACCTGCCTCCTAAGAAATCTGTATGCAGGTCAAGAAGCAACAGTTAGAACTGGACATGGAACGACAGACTGCTTCCACATCAGGAAAGGAGGACGTCAAGGTTGAATATTGTGACCCTGCTCATGTAACTTATATGCAGAGTACACCATGTAAATGCCAGGCTGGATGAAGCACAAGCTGGAATCAAGATTGCTAGGGGAAATATCAATAACCTTAGATATGCAGATGGCACCACCCTTATGGCAGAAAGCGAAGAAAAACTAAAGAGCCTCTTGATGAAAGAGAAAGAGGAGAGTGAAAAAGTTGGCTTAAAACTCAACATTCAGAAAACTAAGATTATGGCATATGGTCCCATCACTTCATGGCAAATGGATGTGGGAACAGTGAGAGAGTTTATTTTGGGGGGCTCCAAAATCACTGCAGATGGTGACCGCAGCCATGAAATTAAAAAATGTTTGCTCCTTGAAAGAAAAGCTATGTATGACCTACCTAAACAGCTTGTTAAAAAGCAGAGACATTACCAACAAAGGTCCGTCTGTTCAAAGCTATGGTTTTTCCAGTGGTTATGTATGGATGTGAGAAGTGGACTATAAAGAAAGCTGAGTACCGAAGAATTGATGTTTCTAAACTGTGGTGTTGGAGAAGACTCTTGAGAGTCCCTTGGACTGCAAGGAGATCCAACCAGTCCATCCTAAAGGAAATCAGTCCTGAGTGTTCATGGGAAGGACTGAAGCTGAAGGTGAAACTCTAGTACTTCAGCCACCTGATGTGGAGAACTGACTCATTGGAAAAGACCCTGATGCTGGGAAAGATTGAAGGCAGGAGGAGAAGGGGATGACAGAGCATGAGATGGTTGATGGCATCAACAATGCGATGGATATGAGTTTGAGCAAGCTCCAGGAGTTGGTGATGGACAGGGAAGCCTGGCATGCAGCAGTCCATGAGGTCACAAACAGTCGGTCACAACTGAGCAACTGAACTGAACTAGAACATTAAGAGCAGAATTTATGGTTTTATTAAGACTACTATGACAAAATGCCAACCTAAGAAAATTTTAAATAACATTTCTTTCAGTGACAATTTCATAATTATTTTTGTTGTATTCAAATGCAAAATAGTGTGGATCTTTTTGGGTTTTTTAGCTTAACCGATTTCTTTTAGTATAATTTTTTTGTTGATGCATAGGTTATATTCAGTGAAATTTTAAATGTACACGTTTTTAAATGTACAGTTGAAGTATGTTTTGACAGGTTATATGCCTGTGCAACCATCACTTATGCCAAGTGTGTGGTTACTTTAACAAGTGTGTTAAATAAGTAGTACAAATTACCACATGCTTGTTTAAAAAAATGAGTAAGTATTTTTATGTATTTATTTGACTGTCCTCATCTTAAAATTGTAGCATGCAAGATCTAGTTCCCCAGCCCAGCCTTCTGCATTGGGAGTGTGGAGTCTTAGGCACTGGACCACCAGGGAAGTTCTGCCACATGCTTTTTAATTAATTTTTAAAATATTTTAAGCTCTTTAGATTTAAGAGATATCTTACATCTGCCAGATAAAGACCTCTAGTATAAATGGTTTTACATAGCACGAATTCTAGATCTATTATGAATTATGTGTGTACGTTAACAGCTCATATTGTACTTAAAATATTTGAAAGTACGTTAAAATGTTAACTAACTGTTTAAGAAACCTGCAACTTCTTTTCTAGGTAATAGAATTACCTCTTACAAACCCTGAATTATTC
Organism: Ovis aries; assembly: GCF_016772045.2. Classification (NCBI taxonomy): domain Eukaryota; kingdom Metazoa; phylum Chordata; class Mammalia; order Artiodactyla; family Bovidae; genus Ovis; species Ovis aries. The sequence continues at coordinate 11,453,962 of NC_056060.1, read as the reverse complement.
CAGCGTGTGGGAATAATACCTCCAAAAGGCTGTTTGTTATATGGACCACCAGGTTGGTGTTAAGCTACGTCTGTCTCAGTATGAATCAATGAATAAAACAATAAGATATAAATATTTAATGTCGCCACTTCAGCCTTCATTCTGTTCAGAGTAAGGAAGCAACTGGAGATGTGTGTCTATAATTTTCTTAGCCTTGCTTAGTCTTATGTTTCATAAGCATATATCTTAACATGTTGTGATTCTAGCCAGTTGTCCCGTGTGGTTCACAGACCCATGGGTATCCCAGAGATACTTTCGGGGCATCTGCAAGGTCAGAACTTACTCTTGTAATACTAAGATGTCAACACAGTGAAAAAGGCAGCTAACATCTGTGTTGATGGTGCAAGGGTGCTCATGATGTAGCATGAATCAATTAAGTCAATGGCACAAAATGTTACAATAGTCATTGTCTTTGTGGCCACTCAACATGTGCAGTATGAAAAGAGGCCAGTTACACTTTAAAATGTCCTTGATAAACTGGTAAAAATATGAACTTTTGATCCTTGAATAATGTCTTGTATTTTGTGAGGAAATGGAAAATACTTTAAAGTATTTCTGTTGCATTCTTAATAGGGTAGATATCTCCAAGAAAACCATTTGTGCTGTTATTCAGTTGCCTGCTGAATTCGCTGCTTTTCATAGAGTGCCATTTTACTTGAAAGAAAAATTTACAATTAGTTATCAGACTGGTTACTGGTAACCTTGCACATATTTTTTTTAAAAAAATGAAGTTAGCCAATCCTGTTAAACAACTGACCCCATCTGTAACTGTTGATAAAATTGGAACTTTGCACATGAAAATTTGTTTTTGAAAACTTTATATCTGGTACTATGAGCTTGACAACTTTTCCATTGTGTTAATACAGGACAGGATGAGATTGGTGATGGTATTAGCAAATATGATTTTTTAAATATTATATAATGGAAAATGCCAGTATTGGGAAGATTTTAATAATCCACTGAATCAGTAGTTTTCAAATAGCCAATACTTAATATTATAATATCATACCTAAGTAAAGATCCACTCAGTGTGCAGTATAGACCAATGGATTTTAATATGCAAGTTTCCATCATAGTTTGTTGCTAAGTAGGGTTTGTTATATTTCTAGAGTTATGTATTCGGTTGGCTTAAAATGAGAAAGGATATTTTGAATAAAATGGAAATTCTGTTCAGGACTTGGCCTCCTTTTGCAAAATTTACTATTCAAAGGATTACATTCTTAAAAGCTTTTGAAAATGTATCTTATTTTCCCTCAAATTTATATTACTTTTCAAAAATTACTTCTTTTTTCATTTCCAGGTACAGGAAAAACACTCTTGGCACGAGCTGTGGCTAGCCAGCTGGATTGCAATTTCTTAAAGGTAAAGGGAAGATTCTTTGTGTAGTTGTTGAAATTAAATTTGAATTATCTTATGTTTACCTTAATGTTTTTCCTTTAATCAGGTTGTATCTAGTTCTATAGTAGACAAGTACATTGGTGAAAGTGCTCGTTTGATCAGAGAAATGTTTAACTATGCCAGGGACCATCAGCCATGCATCATTTTTATGGATGAAATAGATGCTATTGGTAAGAACAACAGTTTTAAAAATTTATTTTAAACTTTTCTTGAAAGTTAGGAAAACTTTTTAATCTAAAAGAAACTTTTCCATCTCTTTTCACCTCTAATTGCAACTTCTGTGAAGTAGCAAGATGAATTATTTTTTAATTCTTAAAGTTTAACCAATCTTAATAAATAAACTTCAACACTGAGAAAATGAGAAACATACCAAAATCAATTCTAATTTTATCAGTATAATTTTTGTTAATTAATTTTCATCTTAATACTTTAAACCCTAGAACTATCATTTTTGTATTGTTTTCTTAAATGATGCTTAAAGAGGAGGAGTAACACATAAGTTTCCATATCGTTATTCTAGGTGGTCGTCGGTTTTCTGAGGGTACTTCAGCCGATAGAGAGATTCAGAGAACTTTAATGGAGGTAATATTTGGTGAAAGTGGTTTAGAAGAAAATCAGTATTTATAAAATGAATAAGTATACATTGGGTATTTGAAAGTCAAAATATGTACAATGGTTTAAATGAAGAATGCACTTACATATGAAATTTGAAAATATTGCCAGGAATGAGCACTTTTCTCTGGCACAGTCTCTAGTAAGAAAATGAGTCCTAGAAAACAATAGGGATATCCAAAAATTTTCATTTGATTTACTGCTGTACTGTTCTGTTTTTTGAGCAGACTAGCTATTTAAATATTTAAATTGTATATTGTACTTACATTGTGAATGTGATCTTGTATTAGTTTTATAGATATTTCACAAGTGACAAATATATTAAAACTGGTAACAGTAAATGAGTTGTCATTATGTATTAGGCTATTCTGAAAATTACTAATACTTTCCTCTATTGTTGACAACAAAAGAAAGCTAAAATTGTTTTGATTATTGAAGATGGATGCTGGGGTATTGAAATGTATATTAAAGCTTTTTCCCACTCTTAAGTTCTGTGAAAGTGATGGCAAGATTTTAAACACATTTTCTAACTTCTATAAATAGATAGGTAGCATTGGTAATACATTGTCAGTTTCTGTCTCAGTGTGGGTATTGGAAAATTGTTTTTTATAAATGTTTCTGGTCTGCTCAGAATATACACAGTATTTCAAAATTAGTTGAAGAGTCTTTTAGAAGCCTTAAATTGAATTATTTTTAAAGCAACACATGCTAGTTTTATTCATGTAGCTGATATGTTATTAGCTAACATTTTGGGAATGTTAGACATATTGACATAAAGAAATAGACATATTGTTAGATTAGCTTTGTTTTAAAGATGTTATTGAATGCAGTTAGATTTTCCAGCATTTACTCAAGAAAACTTTAGAAATTAAAGGAAATATGTCTCAGTATTTCTATGTATAATAGAATTATTTGAAAAGATGTTTAATGGATTTATTATCAGGTTTGTAGAAAATCATTGTGTCCAGTTATGCTAATGTAAATTTTATATCTGGCATACCATAAGCACTTGAAACATTAGTTATTATTTTTATTTTAAAACTAATTCTGTCAAAAAATTTGAACTTGGAAATCAGATCCACATAGTTTAGTTGGAACTTTTAGCATGAAAAATATATCCCTTTATGTAAGAAAAAAATATTTCATCAAATTATCATTCTGTACCTCATATCTATCTGTAAGCAATATATTTCATGGCTTTAGGCATATAAAAGTTGTGTCTGAAGTTTTTTAATGGTTGGGATATTTTATAAAATGTACCTTTGATTTATATTCACAAATACATTCTTAGCTACTGAATCAAATGGATGGATTTGATACTCTGCATAGAGTTAAAATGATCATGGCTACCAACAGACCAGATACACTGGATCCTGCTTTGCTTCGTCCAGGCAGATTAGATAGAAAAATACGTGAGTTAAATTTCTTTGCCTGCTGTCCATTTCTCTTTGTCTATGTCTATTTCTGTATCCCAAACCTCCTCCTCACCCCCTACTCTATTTAACAAAGAAAAAACCTGACTGTAATAGAATTTTTTATAATTATCTTATTTTCAGATATTGATTTACCAAACGAACAAGCAAGGTTAGATATATTGAAAATCCATGCAGGTCCCATTACAAAGCATGGTGAAATAGGTAAGGAAATAGCTTATTTTTTATATATTCATATTTGGTAACCGTGAAGCAAAATACTACTGGATATTACCGATAGTCTACCAAATTGAGTTTTAGATTCAGGAAACATGGTGGTCTTGAATTCAGCTAATAGTTATTGAGCATCTTCTCTGTGCTGAGTTGTTCTAAGTGCCTAGGATATAGCAATGAACAAAACAGACAAGTTCGTGCCTTCATATAACTTGTCAGGAGAGACAGGTGAAGTGAGTAAAATACTCAGTTGACTCTTGAGCAACGTGGGATTGAACTGTGTGGATCGGCTTATATGTGGATTTTTTTCCCTAGCAAATGCTGTAGTACTACCTGACTGGCTTTGGCTGAATAAACAGATGCAGAATCATGGATATGGAAGGCTGACTATAAGTTATACACAGATTTTCGATTATGGAGAGAGCTGATGCCTATACTTTTTGTGTTCTTCAGAGTCAACAGTCTAGTATATTCAGTTCAGTTCAGTTGATCAGTCATGTCTGACTCTCTGCGAGCCAATGGACTGTAGCATACCAGGCTTCCCTGTCTATCACCAACTCCTGGAGCTTACTCAAACTCATGTCCATCAAGTCAGTGAAGCCATCTAACCATCTCATCTTCTGTTGAACCCTTCTCCTCCCTCCTTCAATCTTTCCCAGCATCAGGATCTTTTCCAGTGAGTCAGTTCTTCATCAGGTGGCCAAAGTATTGGAGTCTCAGCTTCAGCCTCAGTCCTTCCAATGAATATTCAGGACTGATTTCTTTTAGGATGGACTGGTTGGATCTCCTTGCAGTCCAAGGGACTCTCAAGAGTCTTCTCCAACACCACAGTTCAGAAACATCAATTCTTCGGCACTCAGCTTGCTTTATAGTCCAACTCTCACATCCATACATGACTACTGGAAAAATCATAGCTTTGAACAGAAGGACCTTTGTTGGTAAAGTAACGTCTCTGCTTTTTAACAGGCTGTTTAGGTTGTTCATAGCTTTTCTTCCAAGGAGCAAGTGTCTTAATTTGATGGCTGCAGTCACCATCTGCAGTGATTCTGGAGCCCCAAAAAATAGTCTCTCAAGGTTTCCACTGTTCCCACATCCATTTGCCATGAAGTGATGGGACTGGATGCCATAATTTTAGTTTTCTGAATGTTGAGTTTTAAGCCAACTTCTTCACTCTCCTCTTTCTCTTTCATCAAGAGGCTCTTTAGTTTTTCTTCGCTTTCTGCCGTAAGGGTGGTGCCATCTGCATATCTGAGGTTATTGACATTTCTCCCAGCAATCTTGATTCCAGCTTGTGCTCTATCTGGCCCGGCATTTACATGATGTACTCTGCATATAAGTTAAATAAGCAGGCTGACAGTATACAGCCTTGAGGTACTCCTTTCCTGATTTGGAAGCAGTCTGTTGTTCTGTGTCCATTTCTAACTTTTGCTTCTTGACCTGCATCCAGATTCTCCAGAGGCAGGTCCGGTGGTCTGGTATTCCCATCTCTTTCAGAATTTTCCACAGTTTGTTGTGATCTACAGAGTCAAAGACTTTGGCATAGCCAATAAAGCAGAAGTAGATATCTTTCTGGAACTCTCTTGCTTTCTCGATGATCCAGTATATGTTATGAATTTGATCTCTGGTTCCTTTGTCTTTTCTAAATCCAGCTTGAACATCTGGAAGTTCTTGGGTCACATACTGTTGAAGCCTGGCTTGGAGGATTTTGAGCATTATTTTACTAGTATGTGAGATGAGTGCAATTGTGTGGTAGTTTGAACATTCTCTGGCATTACCTTTCTTTGTGATTGGAATGAAGACTGACCTTTTCCAGTCTTTTGGCCACTGCTGCATTTTCCAGATTTGCTGGCATATTGAGTGCAGCACTTTCACAGCATCATCTTTCAGGATTTGAAATAGCTGATGAAATAGGTGATGGAATTCCATCACCTCCACTAGCTTTGTTCGTAGTGATGCTTCCTAAGGCCCACTTGATTTCGCATTCTAGGGTGTCTGGCTTTAGGTGAGTGATCACACCATCGTGGTTATCTGGGTCATGAAGATCTTTTTTATATGGTTCTTCTGTGTATTCTTGCCTCCTCTTAGTATCTTCTGCTTCTGTTAGGTCCATACCATTTCTGTCCTTAATTGTGCTCATCTTTGCATGAAAATGTTCCCTGATTTTCTCTGATTTTCTTGAAGAGACCTCTAGTATTTCTGATTCTATTGTTTTCCCCTATTTCTTTGTATTGGTCACTGAGGAAGGCTTTCTTATCTCTCCTTGCTTTTCTGTGGAACTCTGCATTCAAATGGGTGTATCTTTCCTTTTCTCCTTTGCCTTTAGCTTTTCTTCTTTTCTCAGCTATTTGTAAGGCCTCCTCAGACAACCATTTTGCCTTTTTGCATTTCTTTTTCTTGGGGATGGTCCTGATCACTGCCTCCTGTACAATGTCTTGAACTCCGTCTGTAGTTCTTCAGGCACTCTGTCTATCAGATATAATCCTTTAAATCTATTTGTCACTTCCACTGTATATTTGTAAGGGATTTGATTTAGGTCATACCTGAATGGCCTGGTATTTTTCTCTACTTTCTTCAATTTAAGTCTGAATTTGGCAATAAGCAGTTCATGACCTGGGCCACAGTCAGCTCCCAGTCTTGTTTTTGCCGACTGTATAGAGCTTCTCCATCTTTTGCTGCAAAGAATATAATCAATTTGATTTTGGTATTGACCATCTGGTGATGTCCATGTGTAAAGTCTCTTGTGTTGTTGGAAGAGGGTTTTCTAAGACCAATATTTTCTCTTGGCAAAACTCTGTTAGCCTTTGCCCTGCTTCATTTTGTACTTGAAGGCCAAATTTGCCTATTATTCTGGGTATCTCTGGACTTCCTACTTTTGCTTTCCAGTCCCCTATAATGAAAAGGACATCTTTTTTGATGTTAGTTCTAGAAGGTCTTGTATGTCTTCATAGAACCATTCAACTTCAACTTCTTCAGCATTATTGGTTGGGGCAGAGACTTGGATTACTGTGATATTGAATGGTTTGCCTTGGAAATGAACAGAGATCATTCTGTCGTCTTTGGGATTGCATCCAAGGACTGCGTTTTGCACTCTTGTTGACCATGATGGCTACTCCATTTCTTCTCAGGGATTCCTGCCCACAATAGTAGATATAATGGTCATCTGAGTTAAATTCACCCATTCCAGTCCATTTTAGATCAGTGATTCCTAAAATGTTGATGTTCACTTTGCCATCTCCTGTTTGACTGCTTCCAATTTGCCTTGATTTGTAGACCTAACATTCCAGGTTCCTATGCAGTATTGCTCTTTACAGCTTTGGACTTGACTTCCATCACCAGTCACATCCACAACTGGGTGTGTTGTTTTTGCTTTGGCTCTATCTCTTCATTCTTTTAGGAATTATTTCTCCAGTGATCTCCGGTAGCATATTGAGCACCTACCAACCTGGCGAGTTCATCTTTCAGTGTCCTATCTTTTTGCCTTTTCATACTGTTCATAGGGTTCCCTTCTCCAGTGGACCACTTTTTGTCAGAACTCTCCCCCATGACCCGTCCATCTTAGGTGGCCCTACACTCATGGGTCATAGCTCTTTTATCTAGACAAGGCTGTGGTCCAGATCAGTTTCATTAGTTTTCTGTGATTGTGGTTTTCATTCTGTTGCCCTCTGTTGGATAAGGACAAAAGGCTTATGGAAACTTCCTGATGGCAGAGACTGACTGAGGGGGAAACTGGTTCTTGTTCTGATGGGTGGGACAAGCCCTGGGACAATGCTCAGTAAATCTTTAATCCAATTTTCTGTTGATGGGCTGTGTACCCTCCCTGTTGTTTGACCTGAGACCAACTATGGTGGAGGTGGTGAGGGTAGTGGCGACCTCCTTTAGAGGGTCCCCTGCACTTCCTGCTGCACCCGGTGTCCCTGAGCCCACAGTGGCCGCCACCGACCCACGCGTCTGCCAGAGACTTCTGCACACTCCTGGGCAGGTCTGCGCCAGTTTCTTGTGGGGTCACTGCTCCTTTCTCTTGGGTCCTGGTGCACACAAGGTTTTGTTTGTGCCCTCCAAGAGCCTGTTGCCCTAGTGTGTGTAAGTTCTGGTGGCTTTCTGGTGGGTTTAATGGCGACCTCCTCCAAGAACGCTTATGCCATACTCAGATCTGCTGCGCTCAGAGCCCCTGTCTCTGTGGCAGGCCACTGCTGACCTGTACCTCCACAGGAGACACACAGACACTGTTCTGGCTCAGTCTCTGTGGGGTCTCTGGGTCCTGGTGCACACAAGGTGTGTTTGAGCCCTCCAGGCGTCTCTGGTTGTATGCAATTTGATTGTAAACGTGATTTTGCCTCTCCTACCATCTTGCTGGGGCTTCTCCGTTGCCCTTGGGTGTGGGGTGTCTCTTTGGTGGGAGCCAGCATTCTCCTGTTGATAGTTGTTCAGCAGTGAGTTGTAATTTTGGAGTTCTTGCAGAAGATGAGCGCATGTCCTTCTACTCCGCTATCTTGACTTGCCTAATACATAGTTACTGGATGATGATAAGTACTGTGGAGAAAAATAAAACAAGAAAAGGGGAATAGGTAATGCCAGGAGCAGGTATGAACATGTATACAGTTTTGAATGGAGGTAGGGAGGGGGAAGCACAGGGAAGGCCTTACCAAAGTGATTTTTAAGTAGTGACCTAGAAGAATATTTGGGGAAAGATCATGCAGAAGGATCAGCAAGTAAGAAGACCTTGAAGTAGATGCATTCCTGGAACATTCTAGGGCCAGCATTGAGATCAAAGTGTCTGTGGCAGAGTCAGTGGGACAGTAGCAAGTGAAGTGGGCTTCCCTGGTGGCTCAGCAGTAAAGAATCTGCCCACTATGCAGTAGAGGTGGGTTTGATCCCTGGGTTGGGGAGATTCCCCTGGAGGAGGACATGGCAATGCACTCCAGTGTTCTTGCCTGGGAAATCCCATGGACAGAGGAGCCTGGGGGGGCTACAGTCCTTAGGGTTGCAAAGAGTTGGACACAACTGAAGTGACTTTGCAGCAGCAGCAAGTGAAATAAATCATAGAAGTAATGGGAATCAGGTTTTGTAAAACCTTATTGAGGCCACTGAGTAGGAACTTTGGCTTTTGTTTTTAGTGGTATGCATGTCATTGGAGGATTGTGAGCAGAGGAATGATATGACCTTTTTATTATTTAACCTTCTATTGCAGAAAATTGGAAATACATAAAAGTAGAGATGAGTATAATCTTATCAAGTATTAATTCCCCAGCTTTAGTAATTAACTCTTGGCCAATCTTGTTTCATCTGTAATTTCTTCTACCTCTTACTTTCCCTCTGGCTTTTTAAATTGCAGGCATTATATCATTTGTAAATTTTTCAAAATTCACTCACCTTAATTAAGATCATTCTGGCTGCAACCAGAGGGACAAGGATATAAACAAGAAGATCGATGAGGAGGCTATTTCAGTAATGCAGGCAAAAGATGGTGGTGGCTTGGTCTAAAGAGGTAGCAGCATCTTTTGTACTAATGTGATTCTGGACATGTTTTTAAGATAGAAGTCATAGAACTTGCTAATGAATCAGATGTAGGGTGTGAGCTAAGGAGAAGAACCAGGAATGACATAGGTTTTTGACTCATGCAACTGGACAAATGGAATTGCCATCAATTAAATTTGAGGTAAGACAGGAAAGATTAAGTTTTAGAGGGAGAATGAAGAATTTGATTCTGGCAATATTTAATTTGAGATGCCAGTTAGATAGCCAAATAAAGATGTTGATCAGTAATTCTTGGTGCATCAGTAGTTCATTGGAGAGGTCTGTGCTGCAGCCAGAAATATGGGTAATGTCAGCATAAAGATGGTTCTAAGGAAGTGACCATGGATAGAGAAGGGTTTTAAAAACTGAGCTAATTCCAGCATTAAGAAATTGAGAGGAAAAACCATCAAAGGATACTGAGAAAGGGTAGTCACAGAGGTAGGAATTAACCAGGAGCTGGTGGTGTCCTGGAAATAAATGAAGAAATTATTTTAAGGAGGGACTAATTTCCTGTCAAATGCTGACAGTGGGCCTGATAAGAAGAGTTCTGAGATTGGATTTACTAGGTGAGGATCATTGGTGATCTCATGAAAAGAAATTTCTTTGGAGTGGTAGGAGTGAGAGCCTTATGCAGATGGATGTCAGAGAGATGAGGACATGAGGCATTGAGTTTAGACACTTCTTTTAGGAGTTCTTTGGCAAAGGGGAGAAGATGTGGAGGTGCAGCAGAAATGGAGATTAGGAATTGGGGGAGTTTTCTTTAAGATGGAGGGATTTACTTTTTTTTTTTTTGCTGATGATAATGATCTAGGAGAGAGAGATAAGTGAAGACTAATTGATGAATTGTCTGTGGTTTCAAATAGAGATTCACATATTCTAGGTTGCCTGACAAGGGTGTCTTATCACAGATTTTCACATTGTAGTAGCCTTTGTTGCCTCTCTTCTTCCTGTCCTTCATCAAGTCTATAATTGCTTAGCCTAATCAGCAGATCTTCAAGTCTGTCATGTGGACAGAAAGGTCATGTAGCTATTACTGTTATCATAGATCTCACCACTTGGAGCTTTCACAGAAATCAGAAAACCTAGCCAGTAGTTACGCTAGCATTTAAAACTGTGTGTGGTAAAATGATGTCTGATGACTTATTTTTGGTGTAGTTTGTATTTGTTTTAATGATTAAAATTCCATTGTGGTTACAGTTGGTTTTGAATGTTCTAGATTTGTTCAAATTACAGACTTGGTTTGTAATTTATAAACTTGGTTACAGTTTTAGAGTAATAACATGACAGATACATGAAGTTCACATGTGTTTAATTGTGTCTCTGTGTAGAAACAGGTTAAGATGCTTTCAGATCTCAATTGTTTCTTGGTTTTAGAGTTTTAGAAGTACGTTTATTTCTGCTTGGTGCTGGTTTACTTAACATAAGTATTGCTTTTAGTTGTTGATATTGTGGAATATTGACACAGATCATGCCTAGCTGACTTATTTCGAAGCAAGCTCTTAAATTAAATTTTCTATATAGTCATAAATCAAGTAAAGGTCTACTGTAACTATTTTTTTTTTTACACCTAATTTCCAGTATTTTTCTAAAACAGATTATGAAGCAATTGTGAAGCTTTCAGATGGCTTTAATGGAGCAGACCTAAGAAATGTTTGTACTGAAGCAGGTAAGGCTTTAAAGTACAGTTTTTACTCTTGATTTTGATTTGTTTAATTTGCTAAAAATGTGCTTGGGTTTGTCCAAATGCAGAGCCTGGACTTTGCAAGGTTTTGAGTGCTTGTTATTTTCTGGGAAATTGAGTCCAAGAAGTAGGAGAGAACAGGACAAGTGAGATGCAAAGAGGGAAGGCTGTTACAAGGATATATAGCTAAAGTAACTGTTGCAGGAAGGAGGTGTTTGATTCTGATGAAGCTTCAGAGAAACATACAGAATTCTTTCCAGGATTGTCTGGCTGAAATATGGGAGACCAGAGCATTTATTTACCAGCTCTTATCCTCTATTCCTCCATGGGACGAGATCTTCTTGGGAAAGTTAACTTCTTGGCATTTACAGATGCCTCTGGGTAGGATTTGGAAAAACATGCATGTGATAGCATGCTGTCCCCCTGGAGTAAGTCTGAGACCGTACAGAATTGCCACGCATGTGCTAGAAACCCAGCCGAGCCAGCACTGGGGGTCACTCCATCTGCTGCAAAATGGTTGACAGGCCTTCTGACACTAGTCAGCCAGTAGTTCAATTTGAAAGATGGATTTATAAAGTTTGTGTTCATGCAATTTGTGGAAATGTAGTAGTTTTTTAGTATGATTTTCTCTGTGAAATGTATGATTTTTATTTCCGGTTAACAAGTGGCTTTAAAACCTTACAGAGTCACTTAGATTTGTCCTCCACACAAAATTTTTAAATTAAAAAAATTAATATCTACAGTAGATTTTACTTTCATATGTTGCATATGAAGTTTTTAAGTATTAGGATATGTGATTTCCTCATTTTCATTTTACCTTTAGCCTTATTTTTAACGTTTCTCTTAAATTCACCAGTGTTTAAAGAGGCTGCTCAGACATGCTTCTCCATAGGAGTATCTTCATGGGTATACTGTGAGTCAGTATCTGGATCAAAATCTGCAGGTCCAGAAACTCTTAGTAGAAGTCACAGTAAATCATGCTCACAAAGACTTATTAATAAGCAAAAATATTGAGGTAAACTCAGTAACCTACACTAAAAGCAAAGCAAAGTGAAGTTGCTCAGTCGTGTCAGACTCTTTGGAACCCCATGGACTCTAGCCTACCAGGCTTCTCTGTCCATGGAATTTTCCAGGCAAGAGTACTGGAGTGGGTTGCCATTTCCTTCTCCAGGGTATCTTTCCAACCCAGGGATTGAACCTGGGTCTCCCACATTGCAGGCAGACGCTTTACCAACTGAGCCCACGGAAGCCCACAACTTAAATTATGACATTCTCCTTTCAAAATCTACATTGGACCAACTTGTTAGAAGATTTTTTGGTGGAACTGAAATCCAAACAAAAGCAGTATCATAATCTTAAAAGCTGATACCATTAAGTTATATTCTTTTTCCCACATTTTTTAAAGTTTATTTTTAGCTATTTCCCAATGAAGAATTGTAACTTGGTGTGGATTAAAATTTAAGCTTTTTATGCTTCTCATCTGGAGACTGAATTTGGTTTTCTTTTTATTCAGCTTCAAATTTTTTTTAACATATCTTTCTGAGTTAAAATATATTTAATTCAGTTATAGTTGTCTTTTCCCATTCAAATCCTGAGATTATCTTTTTTTTGGATTAGAATGTATCTCAGATTCACTCATTGACTGAAAATTATTTGGAAACAGTAATATGCACAAGGTTTGGAAAAATAGCTTGCCTAATTAAATTACAGCGTTCTAAACAGGTTTTAAAACTTCTCTATTAAAAAAACTAGTCATTTCCATTCACCTAATTTCTGAGGATAGCGCAGAATAACTATTGCCAAGAATTCTTATATAGAAATCTTGAAGACAGGAAGCAACCCTTGAAATTTTCTATTGCAATCCAGTCATTTAATCTTAGTGAAAATTCAGTATAAGCAGATCCTCAGTGAAAATAGTAGTAGGATTCATTTATTTAGTAGATAATTGTATTTTACCAGTTTTAACTTATTGGGAAATTAGGTTTGTCTGAAAATCTGGGACCTACATCTATGACACAATTAATGTTTTTCAGAAACACCTACAAACCTTTACCTCCTTGTCAAGTAGTATTTGACAAGTAACTTGTCAAAAATTTGAAAGCAAAAATTGAATTGTGTTATTTGAATATGAAAGTCATATTATCAATTTATACATGAAAAAGGTAAATTTTCTTACATGAATAATGCCATTGGTTTTTGTTAAAGCCCACTGTTGACTTTATTTAATTCTTATTCTCTAAGTTTTTGATTATTAACAAGGAAAAGGTATCAAAATTACTGGAGTTGTTTTGTGTTTTCCCAAACCATAGATCGGAGAAGGCAAATGGCACCCCACTCCAGTACTCTTGCCTGGAAAATCCCATGGACGGAGGAGCCTGGTAGGCTGCAGTCCATGGGGTCACACAGTCAGACACGACTGACTCGACTTAGCAGCAGCAGCAGCAAACCATACATGCGCTCCCTCCTTCCAGGGGATTGCTGCATGTAGAGTTAGGAAAGAGCTGCCTAAAATGTGTATGTATTGTTGATAGTTGGGTTTTGTTCATTGGCTTCCCTGGTGGCTCAGACAGTAAAGCATCTGTCTGCAATGCAGGAGACCTGGGTTCGATCCCTGGGTTGGGAAGATCCCCTGGAGAAGGAAATGGCATCCCACTCCATACTCTTGCCTGGAAAATCCCATGGATGGAGGAGCCTGGTAGGCTACAGTCCATGGGGTTGCAAAGAGTAGGACACGACTGAGTGACTTCTCTTTTACTTTCACTTTTGTTTTCTCAAGATGCCTTTGGATATAGGGACTGTGTGAGCTGGAGTTAAGTATCCAGATAATTGTTTCATTGTTTCCTAATTTTTGGTTTGGAAAATAGTGCTCACTATAGCTATGGAAATTAGTTGAACAATGATAGTGGTTTTTAACAAATTGGAACTGCTTGCTGAGAAGTAGTACATCTGGGTTCCTTCACATTTATTCCGTAGAATAATATTATGTTGTTTACTTTTCTTTTAACGTTTTTTTAATTGAGATATAGTTTTAATTGATATATAAACTAAATTGACATTTAGTCTCATGTGTGCAACATAATGATTAAGTATTTGTGTATATTATGAAATGACTACCACAGAAAGTCAACATAGTTAACATTCCATCATCACACATAGAAAAATATTTTTCTTGTGATCTACTCTTAGCAACTTTCAAATATAAAATGCAATGTTAATAAGTATAGTCACCATGCTGTACATTACATCCCCAGGACTGACTTTTTTAAGTGGAAGTTTGTACCTTTTGACCACCTTCACCCATTTCATTTACCCTTCTTCATTATTTTATAGTAAATAATCACATATTAAATATAGCAGTCGTGTTGTTTTATTCTCCACAGGTATGTTTGCAATTCGTGCCGATCATGATTTTGTAGTACAGGAAGACTTCATGAAAGCAGTCAGAAAAGTGGCTGATTCTAAGAAGCTAGAGTCTAAATTGGACTACAAACCTGTGTAATTTACTGTAAGGTTTTTGATCGCTGCATGACATCTATTGGCTTAATTTTTAAAAAGTTAAAGAAAATAGTGTATGTATTGGCAATGATCTCATTAATAGCATATGAATAAAAATGTGTATGAATAACATTGTAAAAATTAGTAATTCAGTAATTCTGCTTTTAAGAAGTACAGAGGAAATTTGTATGTTTGTTAATGTTGCATTTATTGCAGCAGGAGTCGGAAGAGTATGTTGAAGCTTTTTGTATTTGCTGTGTGAGTATTTTGTAAAACCTTGAAAATGGTTTGAGATAGTAGTACCAGGGAGCATTTCTTATGACTTATTTTATATCACTTGTTTTCCTCATCCTAAAAAGTTTAATAAAATCTGTTTAATTTAGTTCTCCTACAGATATTCTTGTCTTTTATAAGACTACATTTACAATGGTCTGTTAGGTTCTTTAGTAAGTATAATAAACTAATAACCAAGATGAAGTTGTATTTAGATCGTAGATTTTTGAACTTGAAAACAGTACCTACACTCAGTGTTCAAGACCATTTTACTATATGTAACATAGATGTGTGTGTGTGTGTGTGTGTATGAGAGAGAGAGCGAGAGAGAGAGTCTATATCTGTATATCCCTCCTTCCATTAAGTCTTTATTTATTTTTTGCCTTCTATGATTAGGCTGTATGATAGTTGATTGATTCAGTACATGCATATCCATACCTTTTTTTTAAGATTATGATTAAAAGTAATGTTTGCTATTAAATGTGACTTGGTTTTCTTGATTTTTGTAAGATGATAATTTCCTTTTGAGGTTTGTACACTCTTCTCAGAAAAACTTACACATATGTATACACACAATTTTGCATATATTAAAACTTGCAAGATGTATTATTTCCCAAGCTCACCCATGGACTCCATAGGTATCTATGGATACCAGGCTCAGAGTGTCTGATGTAGGGGATGTTGATGTCAGAAGTGTTCAAAACAAAAGTTCTGTTACCTATACACAATTCTTTCTCATATTATGTGGGAATTAAAGCTTTAACAAATTACAACAGGAAATCATCATTGGGCAGCAATTAAGATTATGTTATTAAAGGTGCAGTTAAAAAAAAGAAACTGTCTTCAGTTTAGTAAACACTGAAGAAATGAATATGACTCAGGTAATTATAAAATCATTCTTCTAATAAAAAACTTGCTAGCAGAGTAATATGTGCCTTTTTATGACTAAAAGAGAACCGTTTACAGATAGTGGTGAAGAAAATGGAGCCCTCAAACTAGCCAATTTAATCCTTAAAAAATTATTAAACAGTTCTATTTCTCTGTATATTTAGTGAGTTTCATAAATATGACTATAAAAAGTAATAGGATGTCAGGTTTAGGTCAAATATCAATGTGATCTTTTTTATTCTTTCCATTGTAATTTGCAGTTGTTGGGGCGCGGGGGGTCGTTTTTAAGAGTAAGTTTGGTGTACAAATCTTGAATGTTTTTAAGTGTGGGTTCCTCCACTAATCTTAATTTTCTTCATCTGTTTAAAAACAAAAAAGATACCATTATCTCCCTAGGCCCAGAGAAAGTGTTATATACCTGAACTTTATTAACAATATCGTATTAACTGATTCAAACTCCTTTTAAAAAGATATTGAAAGCCATATAGTTTATAGTTTACTAATACGTTGAAGTGTAATAAGCTTAAAATTAAAGGAAGAGACCTTCAGTATTATGTACAAATTAGTGAGCTATCAATTTTTCTAATTTAAGATTTTTTCTTGATATTTTCCAATTGTCATATTCCCAAGTATTGTTAAAAGTACACCGTTTCGGTTTGCTTAAAAGTGAGTGTTTCATTCTCTGTGTCGCATTACATAATTTTCAGGTGAACTCTTCATTACTCTTGGTTATAACCTCACCACAGATTGAGCAGGATTCTCAGGAAGGGAGAAAACTACAGTTTCCTTTCGTATGCCAGTTTCGTATGGGGGCTAGGATGTCTTCCCGGTTCTTACATCAAAGTAGGGATTTGCGTTGGGTCCAGAAAGGGCAGAGTTGTTTCAGATTATCCCACTGCCTTTCCCGGGACAGTCCGTTCTCCCTCCTGCGGCAGCCCCACCTCCTCCACATCCAGCGAGCTCCAGCCCGGGCGCCTCCGGGGCCCCGCCCCCCAGCGTCTGCGCGCTCGCGAAGGGGCGGGGCGGCGGCGCGCTGACACCTGGCGGCCGCGGGGGGGGCGGGCCGAAGGCAAGCGTAGGCTGGGATTGGCTGGGGCTGCGCGGGGACGGCGGGAGGGGGAAGGAGGGGAGACGGTTGTAGGGCTCGTGTTGGTGCTAGAGCTTGGGCGGCCTGAGGGGCGCGGAAGCACGGGGGGGAAGAAGACGGCAGCAGCATGGCGGCCGGATACGAGCCGCCCAACCCTCTTCCCGGCTGTCGCCGGAGTCGCCGGGACCCTATAGTCTGCGTGTGTTAGTTGTAAGCCCGCTGCCTCCCGGTCAGTCCTCCTGTCTACATTTCCTTTCACCGCCACTGCCTGCCCGAGGGTCGGCCGGCGGGTAACTCCCACTCCTACCCGGCCCCACCCACAAACCCGCGGGCCAGGACCATGGAGGACGTGAAGCTGGAGTTCCCCTCGCTCCCACAGTGCAAAGAAGACGCCGAGGTGAGTCTGGCAGTGACTAACACGCACAGGCCTCAGTGGCTCTTCGCCGAGGGGCGAACCCCAGGCCCCAACCGTCGCAGCCTTCACCTACTGGTAGCCCTGTTGCCTCCTGAGGGCGTCTCGGGACCCCGGGGCGGAGTCTCGCGCTCCGGGGCCGTCTGCCCCGACCACGGCTCCCGGAGTTCCTCTTCCCCTCCGGAGACGCCCGGGCCGGGTCTGGTCTGCTTACTTCAGTCCTTTTTCCCCCAGATTCGGCGTCGAGGACTTACTTGAAGTAAGATAACCCTTTTATTGCCAAAGCAATGCAAGGATATGTTTTTAATCTCATTTTGAGGGATAATCTTTGGTGTCATCGATTGACTTGTGGGACACATGAGCCCACGTGTGGAATTGATGTGGGGCCTGAACTTGGAAGTGTGCCTTCAACAAGTTTCCCGAAGTAGTTGGTTTGTTTTGGTTTGATTTGATTTTTGGTGTTTTTGAGGCAAACCGTGATCATCAGAGTGAAATGTCACGAAACTAGCTCATTTGAATCTGAAAACTTCAGTCAAAAAACTTGCCCTTTGGAGGGAAATTAATATGGGGAATAAAATTCTTTATAACTTGGTCTCCTGATTTCTAACTCGGGGTTTTTTTCATCCCACCTTACATCTTCCCTCCCTATCGTTTGTATTGCGTTTTCCCGCATCTATTCCTAGTTTAAAATGCTTTATGGTATTGGAGACTACTAAATTAGAAATTTTCTGAAGACAGAATGCGCTCTAGTAGTCTCAAGAAAGAAATGTTAAATTTCTGCTTTTAAGAGATCAGTTTATGGCAGGTATTCATTCTATTAAATGTCTTCTTTTGTGGTTGGTTCACCTTTTTTGATTTGGGGGATCATTTGCTTGTGATGATAATCCTTGAGAATTTCATGTTTTTAAGAGTAGATTCAAATAGGAAAAAAGAGAATTTAGGTTAGGTTAAGAATGATTTTATACTTTTTTCTTTTATATGGAATAATGTGAATGAAGAGTATGCTTATATATCCTTGAAATGATTCAGTAATTTCAACACTAGGCAACCTTAGAAATAATGTAGAGCTTTCCCACTTTTAAGATGAAGAAATTGTAGCTTACTAAGAATAAATGGTATTCCTAGTGCACCTTGGTGTCCTCGTTCTTAATTCATTGTCCTTTTAAATACACCTCAATTCTTCCCTGTTCTCGTCGTAATAGTTCTAGTTTAAAATGTTTACAGACTTTGCATCTAATCTTATTGAATGATAATACATCTTATCTTTGCAAAGATTGTAAAATTCTTAGGAACACAGCTTGCTTCTTTCCTGCTTGCTGCTTTTCTTGTGTTGGAGAGAAGTAATACTTAACCCTAGTACATAATGATATTCATATCATCTACTGAAAGCCAGATCGTTCCTTATTCTGTAGCATTGGATGTTTGTTATCTCTCAGTTACAAGGGACAGAAACCAGAGGAGCGTAAGTAACAAAGAAAAGAAGTAACTAAATCCAGAAAGTTTGGAGTGCAAACTGGTCTCAGACTTGACTGCAGCTACTACTAAGTGTTGTGTTGGAGAAGACTCTTGAGAGTCCCCTGGGCTGCAAGGAGATCCAACCAGTCCATTCTGAAGAAGATCAACCCTGGGATTTCTTTGGAAGGAATGATGCTAAAGCTGAAGCTCCAGTACTTTGGACACCTCATGCGAAGAGTTGACTCATTGGAAAAGACTCTGATGCTAGGAGGGATTGGGGGCAAGAGGAGAAGGGGACGACCGAGGATGAGATGTCTGGATGGCATCACGGACTCGATGGATGTGAGTCTGAGTGAACTCCGGGAGTTGGTGATGGACAGGGAGGCCTGGCGTGGTGCGATTCATGGGGTCGCAAAGAGTCGGACACGACTGAGCGACTGAACTGAACTGAACTGCTAAGACGCTTCAGTGGTGTCCGACTGTGTGACCCCATAGATGGCAGCCCACTAGGCTCCTCCGTCCCTGGGATTCTCCAGGCAAGAACACTGAAGTGGGTTGCCATTTCCTTCTCCAGTGCATGAAAGTGAAAAGTGAAAGTGAAGTGGTTCAGTCTTTAATACCAACAGACTTGACTAGATGATATTCAAATGCAGCAGTACTGCGCCTGCCTTTCATTAATGCCTGTCTCTATTTTCTGTCAAGATCTGTTCTTTTTCTTGGGCTTCTCCACAGGTATCAAGTTTGACCATCAGTTGCTTGAGGGTCAGACCCTTAGAGCATTCACATTAAGAGGGAAAGGCGCTTTTCTCTAAGCTTTAGTGTTTAAAATCTAGTGGATTGGCTTATCCTTGGTATCAGTCAGGAGAGCCAGGAAGGGGTGAGTATAATGAGGGATCCAGTCTAGGTCGCACACTTCCTGGGCTAAGGGGACTGAAGTTTATCATTGGTAGCCCTCCTACCAAGATGATAGGAGCATTTCACAGAAGATGGAAGATGCTTTCTGGCCAGACAGAACTGTAAATAATCATAAATAGGGCATGTAGTTAATTACACATGGTAAAGTGTCTAATAAAACAATGTTAATTTTTTAATTTCCAGTGAAATATGTAAAGTGGCAAATGGTCTTACACGATTATGGTGACTAGCCAGCATAGTTTTTTCCACATAGGAAGCACTCCCAATCACATGCCAGTCTTGCTTAAGTAAAAAAACTCAAGTACAGTAATTTCAGTGAAGACTGTTAATGATTGATGTAATCAGGATATGATAACTTTATGATCCTGTCACCTCTATAAAAATATTACCTCCAAGTTTCTTGAAATACTGGGTAGAGCACTCTTCCTAGGATGGTTGCTAGCAAAAATTTAGATCAGCTTGCAAAAAGATTGTCATTCCTTTAAAATTGCTGTAATTTCCTGTTGTTTTGAGGATGAAGTTCAGACCCTTAAATGTCATCAGCATGGTCCTGTGTGAACTGGCATCACCTGCCTCTCTTAATCATATTATGAGCAACTCTTCCCCTTGCTCCGTTCGGGCCCTATCCATAGTCACCTTCTCTCCATTTCTGGAATGCTTCTATGTTTTTCCCCCTACCTTAGAAGCCTTTAAGCTACAATTTTCCCCTGCCATGACTGCCAGCACATTCCCCTTGCCCTCTCCTGATTAACTGCTTATTCTTGGCCTAGATCCCACTTGAGGCACCATTTCTTCAGAGAAGCTTTCCCTGATTTTGCCAGTTCCTCGTGTCCACTCTCCCATCTCCAGATTAGTTCAATGCCCAGGTGTCTGAGCTTCTGTAGCATTTGCTGGACTTCCCCAGTGGCTCAGCTGTAAAGAATCTGCCTGCAATGCAGGCTACTCAGGTTTGATTACTGGATTGGGAGGATTTCCTGGAGGAAGAAATGGCAACACACTGCAGTATTCTTTCCTGTGAAATCTCATGGACAGAGGAGCCTGGTGGGCTAGAGGAGTCCAAGGGGTCACAAAGAGTCGGGAACCACTGAGCAACTAAACAACAAGAGTAGGCTCACTCAAGGAACTTCTGAAAAATAACCAAGCCTGGACTCCTTTTCTGAGTTAATTGGTTTAAGATGGAACTAGATAATTCCAGTGGCAGTTAGTTTAGAAATAACTGATTTGGACTACTTCTCTGTTTTTCCATATCCTCCCAACCCTCTCATTTTTAAAGTAAAAATCTCTTTTGGTCCTTTGGTTTAAGCAGAACTTGAGCTAGGCCAGAAGGAAAGAACTTACTCTGAAGAGGACCTTTTTGGGGGTGGGGAGCAGTGAAAGAAACTATAATACTGCTTTTTCTGTTTTGTGAAGTGTCCCAGCTCAGGTATAGTATTCTGATTTTTTTTTTCCCCTTAACTGCCCCAACCTGTTGTTTAAACAGTCCTCTTGGTATTTGTAAACATTATGTTTCAACTAGCCTAAGTTGGTACATTTATTTGTTTATTGGTCTTTGAACATTTTTATAGCATTTTTTCTGTCCCCTAAGTGTGACTTTATAGGTCATGTAATTGCATTTGCTTGAGAAGTAAGAAGAGAGCCTGAAAGACGTTTTAATATGTGGTATCTTCTAGCTCATATTGATTGAAGGATTTTCACTTGTGATTCCCATCAGAAGCATGGTGTGTTTCACAATTAAGGATATTTTGGCTTAACTGGCTTGCTGTGGTTTGAGAAACATAGTTGGACTGCTCGGCTAATCAGCAGAGTTTGGGAAATTGATTCTACTAATTAGTTACAGGAGTAACTCAAAATACATCATATCAGTTATAATGAGAGTCTGCTTCATTAACACTACCATCTCTAAAGAGGTGGATTTTTGAAACAATGTGGGCAGGCTGAGATTAAGACTGAGTGTGATATATGCAAGACTTGGTTATTAGATACATGTTCGAACAGATACATGTCTGGTAGAGCAAGACTGTGAGCATAAATGACTTTCAAAGTCCTGATCTAAAGGCAGAATTGGTAGACAAGGCATTTATTAAGATTTGTTCTGAGATCAGGATCTGATGCTGGCACCAGGAAATGCTCCAAATGAAATTTTCTATGAGAAAAGACGTTCTAGGTTTCAAAGGAACCATGCCTGTTACAGCAAGTCATATAACAGGTGAATAGGAGTAGTTTTTATCTGTCCAGTGAATAGGAGTAATTTTTCATTCTCTTCTATACAGCTTGCTTCTTACTCCTTTATTATGTCTTCTGTAAATACAGCATATGTGTTCTATCGAATACAACCTTATGAGAAGCTCAAAATTTATTTGAAGCCTCTTGTTTCACTTAAAAATTCATGTAAATTTTGAATTCTATTCATATGTTCATGTTTGTTTTAACATGAATGTTCTAAGATAGTGGTCAGTGAAAATATTTTTTTCCTCGGGGGGTTTGAGGGAGGTGGAATTTATGATAAAATTGACACCAGAAGGAAGCACATGTTTTTCCTGTGGCTTTAAGTGCCATCAGGTATATTGCCTCATATTCCCTAGAATATATGTACACCACTTCTCTATATATGGTCCTCTGTTGTTCTTCTTTTGTCACACATAATGTAGCTATTTCAGTTTTGGTAAATTCAAATGTACACATTTCTTTAATTACATTCTTTCTCACAACTCTGACAAGTTTTTTCAGAATATAAGGCTGCTAGAGAATCTTTAAAAAACAAAAGTAAGATCCATAGAGTGTAGTGCCGTGAATCTCCTCAATGCATATTCTTTGCAGGTACTGTGCTCAATGGTTAAGGGTTCTGTGACTAAAATGACAAGAGTATTTGACTTGTTTAACATTTTTTCAATATAAGAAGGTTATAATATATTGGTAAGTTATAAAAGCAGATAAACAATTCAGTTTGTACAGTTTGATTACATTTACCCCTCTACTGGCTTGTAAATTATATACTTTTTCCTATTCTATTAATCTCTATAAGCTAATCATATAGTCTATATTTGTTAAAGTATAACTATATGTTTGCTTATAATTCCTTCTTACATTGAAAGACTGTATAGTGTAGTGATGAACAAACTACTTGAACTTGAAGTCAGGTTATGTAGGCTCTCAGTGCCTCAAGTAGAAATGTAAAATAGAGACAGCAGTACTTTTTCTTAAAAAAAACATACTTTAGATGTTCTTTAATAAGAGTCTGCTGGTAGTAAACTCTCTTTTGTTTGTATGGAATTGTCTTTTATCTCACTCTTGTTCTTGAAAGATGATTTTCTCAATATGTATCCTAGACTAACAGTTATTTATTTCACCACTTTGAATGTATTACTCTTGTCTTCTGGCATTTCATTCTTTTAGTTGAGAAATCAGTTAGTTGAATTATCTTTTCTTTATATGTAATCTGTTGTCTTTGTCCGGATTCTTTCTCCTTTTGATAGAGATTATAAAATTTACATAGAGTATAATGCAGATAATATGTACAGTCAGTGAGTTTTGTTAAATATATACACCAGTGTTTCCTGCTTCTATCAAGTTATAGACCATTTCTCCCAACATAGGAAGTTAGCTCATGTTTCCAAGCAGCCCCTACCATACCCCACATTAGGCAATGAATATTATGATTTCTATAACCATAGTGTAGTTTTGTCAGTTCTTGAACTTCATATAAATGGAATCATGCAAAAGAAACTGTTTCATTTATGACTTTTTTCACTGATCATAGTATCTGTGAAGTTCATCTCTGTTGTGTTTATGAGTTGTTGATTCTTTTTTATCGCTGAGTACTGTTTCATTGTATGAGTATACTATGTATAGACGTTTGGGGTTATGATGAATAAAGCTGCTTTGAATATTCTTGGACAAGTCTTTTTGGTGGACATATGTTTTCATTTCTCTTTAGCAAATCTTTGTTAAGAATTGCTCAATTAATAGAGTAAGTGTATTATTAGCATTTCATTTTATACTCCCATCAGCAGTGTTTGAGAGTCCCACTGGCTCCACATCAACACTGACATATATAGTACTGTCACTTTTTAACATTAGTCATTAGTGGGTATGTAGTGGTTTTAATTTGAATTTCCTTAATGACTGACTAATGATGTTGAGCATGTTTTCATGTGATATTGGTCTTTTAGTTACCTTCCGTGAGATGTCTGTTCACTTATTTTCCCATTTTAAAAATTAGGTTTTCACTTTTTGTTGGTATTTTGTATTTTGGATACAAGTCTTTTGTTGAATATATGTACTACAAATATTTTCTTTCAGTTTGTGGCTTGATCTTTTGTTTTCTTAGCAGTATACTTCAGTTGATCAGAATTTTTAAATTTTCATTAAATCAAATTGACTGAATTGTTTTTCCTTTGTGCTTAGTACCTTTTGAGTCCCCTTTAAGACATTGTTTCTTTTCCCAAGGTTGCAGATATTCTTCTGTGTTTTCTTCTAGAAATTATATCATTTTTGCATTTATGTTTACACACACACACACATACTTTTTTTTCATTCATTCAGCAACTATTGAGTGCCCACTGACTTCCCCAGGTGGCATTAGTGGTAAAGAACCTGTCTGCCAATGCAGGAGATGGAAGGTAGGTTTGATCCCTGGGTTGGGAAGATCCCTGAAAGAAGAAATGACAGCCCACTCCAGTGTTCCTGCCTGGGAAATTCCATGGACAGAGAATCCTGGCAGGCTACAGTCCATCGGGGCTGTTGAGAGTTGAACACAGCTGAGCTCCTAAGCACACAGGAGTCAAACATTCTTTGGGTCAAGTCTCATAGACCACACAAAGCTGCATCTCTTTGATTGACTGTGTGCCAAGCACTGTCATCAAGTATTGGAAGTAGATTACAGCAATGAAGACACATGAGACATTTGTGTGTGTGCACATGTGTGCATGTGTGGTCAGGATCAACGTTTATTTTATTTTCCAGACATTTATTCAGTTATTTCCAGCATCACTTGTTGAAAGACTTTTCTTTCTCCATTGAATTACATTGGTGTCTTTTCAGGAAAATTAATTGGCTGCATATATGTAGGTCTTCTGGCCTCTATTCATATTTTCCATTCTTATATTTGCTTTTAGTGTGGGGAAAAAAAAATCTTCTTTCTCTGTTTGCTATGCTGAGCAGTTTCCTCTTTTCCTGTTTATCTGTGCATTTCTTTCCCTTATAAGCTGCCTATTTCTAAGGTACCTTTAACTAGTTTTGGGAAATTCATATTAATATTGTGTATAATATGTCCCCTGTATTTTTTCACCCTTCCTTCTAGAACTTAGATTCTATGGGTGTTAGACCTTTTACTTATATCTTACCTGTCTGTTAACTGCTCATATTTTCCAACTCTGGATTTAGGTCATTTCATTAGTTCTGTTTTCTAATTCACAAATTCTCTCTTTAACAGTGTCCTTTCTTCTGTTTAGCCTATCTGATGACTTTTCATTTCAGTTGTACATTTTCAGTTCTACATATTCCTTTTGGGTCTTTAAAAAATTGATTTCTTAATTTTTGGTTATACTTAAGGGTACTTTTTTTTTTTTTTTTTTTTTTTTTGCATTCCAGTCCACTATAATGAGAAGGACATCTTTTCTGGGTGTAATTCTAAAAGGTCTTGTAGGTCTTTATAGAACCAATCAACTTCAGCTTCTTCAGCGTTACTGGTTGGGGCATAGGCTTGGGTCACCATGATATTGAATGGTTTGCCTTGGAAACGAGAGATCATTCTCGTTTTTGAGATTTCGTCCAAGTACTGCATTTTGGACTCTTTTGTTGACCATGATGGCTACTCCATTTCTTCTAAGGAATTCCTGCCCACAGTAGTAGATATAATGGTCATCTGAGTTAAATTCACCCATTCCAGTCCATTTTAGTTCGCTGATTCCTAGAATGTCAGTGTTCACTCTTGCCATCTCCTGTTTGACCACTTCCAATTTGCCTTGATTCATGGACCTAACATTCCAGGTTCCTATGCAGTATTGCTCTTTACAGCATCGTCAAGGCTGTGTATTGTCACCCTGTTTATTTAACTTATATGCAGAGTACATCATGAGAAACACTGGGCTGGAAGAAGCACGAGCTGGAATCAGGATTGCCAGGAGAAATATCAATAACCTCAGATATGTAGATGACACCACCCTTATGGCAGAAAGGGAAGAGGAACTAAAAAGCCTCTTGATGAAAGTGAAAGAGGAGAGTGAAAAAGTTGGCTTAAAGCTCAACATTCAGAAAATGAAGATCATGGCATCCGGTCCCATCACTTCATGGGAAATAGATGGGGAAACAGTGGAAACAGTGTCAGACTTTTATTTTGGGGGGCTCCAAAATCACTGCAGATGGTGATTGCAGCCATGAAATTAAAAGACGCTTACTCCTTGGAAGGAAAGTTATGACCAACCTAGATAGCATATTCAAAAGCAGAGATTTTTTTTGCTAACAAAGGTCCGTCTAGTCAAGGCTGTGGTTTTTCCAGTGATCATATATGAATTTGAGAGTTGGACTGTGAAGAAAGCTGAGTGCCGAAGAATTGATGCTTTTGAACTGTGGTGTTGGAGAAGACTCCTGAGAGTCCCTTGGACTGCAAGGAGATCCAACCAGTCCATTCTAAAGGAGATCAGTCCTAGGTGTTCATTGGAAGGACTGATGCTGAGGCTGAAACTCCAGTACTTTGGCCACCTCATGGGAAGAGCTGACTCATTGGCAAAGACCCTGATGCTGGGAGGGATTGGGGGCAGGAGGAGAAGGGGACGACAGAGGATGAGATGGCTGGATGGCATCACTGATTCAATGGACGTGAGTCTGAGTGAACTCCTGGAGATGGTGATGGACAGGGAGGCCTGGTGTGCTGCAGTTCATGGGGTTGCAAAGAGTTGGACACGACTGAGAGACTGAACTGAACTGAAGGGTACTTTTGTAGTGAATGTTTTATCATATCCACAAAGACAGCAATATTTTTTATTGTTGTAATTAATATCTGAACCTTTTGTGGATGTGATTCAGTTGTATGGCTTCTGATACTGGCTTATTTCCTCCTTTATTAAATGAATTTTTAAATTGTGAGTTCCTAGAACTTAACTTTTGAATTATTTCTGATTTAGGTTTAGGGTATGTTCCTTCAGAGA
The DNA here is from genome assembly GCF_016772045.2 of Ovis aries. NCBI lineage: Eukaryota > Metazoa > Chordata > Mammalia > Artiodactyla > Bovidae > Ovis > Ovis aries. Next base: position 11,427,402 of record NC_056060.1, on the reverse strand, counting down.
GAAAATGCATTTACTTCTCCCGGGACACTATCCATTCAGGACAACTTGACATTAAATTTTCACTTGGTCTCATGAGTCAGACTGGTTAAGACCCCATCCCACTAGTACCACCACCACCTACTCAGACCCAAAGATAGGAAAGGCAGGGGTACTCATTTCTATGGGGATAAAGTAAGCTTCTACTCCCTCCAGTGTGTTTTCACTGAAGGTATTGCCCCTTGGGGACCCAGTGTTTTGGTCATGATCTCGTTTCCCACTTTGAGCAGGTCCTAGGCTTTCTCTCAACTGCAGTGCCATTTAAAGTAAGACCATGGTGAGAATGTGGAACAACTAAAACTCCCATCCATTGCTGGTGGGAACATAAATTGCTTTTGGAAAACTTTTGACAGTGTCTGGTAAAGCCAGATATAGGCCTACTCTGATTGTCATTTAATTGCCCCTTATATATTCAAGAGAAATAAATGCATATGTCCATCAAAGGTCATATAAAAGAGTTTTCACAGCACCTTTATTCATAATTGCCCAAACCTGAAAGCTACTTAAATCTCCATGAACAGGAGAAGGAGTCAGTTGTGACTGCACAGCAATAAAAAGGGGTAAATTACTGGCATACTCAACAGCATAGATGAATCTCATAGACATTAGGTTGAGATAAACCAGACCTAAAATACTACTGCTGTATGATTCTTTCCTGGTGATTCATTAGTAAATAATTCTCCTGCCAGTGCAAGAGATGAGGGTTTGATCTTTCTGTTTGGAAGATCTGGAGAAGGAACTGGCAACCCTCTCCAGTATTCTGGCCTGGGGAATCCCATGGACAGAGGAGCCGAGTGGGCTCTGGTCCATGGGGTCACAAAAGAGTTGAACACGACTTAGTGACTAAACAACAAATGATTCCACTTACATGAAGTTCTAGGACAGACAAAACTAAAATCTGTAATAAGAGTCAATCTGAAGACAGGAGATACTGACTGAGAAGAGGAAAGAGGGAACTTTCTAGGATGATGGAAATCTCCATCTGTGTTGTGATTTTGTGGGTAAGTATATTTGTGAAAATTATTTGAGCTCTACATTCAGATTTGGTCATTTTAGCACTTCATTCTTACATCCATTTTAAGAGCCGACTCATGGGAAAAGATCTTGATTCTGGGAAAGATTGAAGGCAAAAGGAGAAGGGTGTGGCAGAGGGTAAGATGGTTAGATAGCATCATCAACTCAGTGAACAGGATTTTGAGTAAATTCTGGGAGATAATGGTAGTGAAAGTTGCTAAGTCATGTCCAGCTTGTTGCGACCTTGTGGACTATACAGTTCATGGAATTCTCCAGAATACTGGCGATTCACCTGCAATGCGGGAAACCTGGGTTCAGTCCCTGGGATGGGAACATCCTCTGGAGAAGGGAAAGGCTACCCACTCCAGTATTCCAGCCTGGAGAATTCCATGGACTGTACAGTCCATGGGTTGCAAAGAGTCAGACTCCACTGAGTGACTTCCACTTTCTGGGAGATAGTGGAGGACAGAGAAGCCTGGCCTACTGCAGTCCATAGGGTCAGCAAGAGTTGGACATGAGTTAGGGACTGAACAACCTGCTGTCCTCATAAAATGAGTTTGAAAAGTGTTCCCAGTTTTTTTGTTTTTTGGAAAAGTTAGTAAAGGATTGATACTAATTCTTCTTTGAATGTTTGGTTGAGTTTACCAATGAAGTTGTCTGGTTCTAGACTTGTTTGTTGGGATGATTTTGATCACTAATTCAGTCTCCTCGTTTCTTCAAATCTTATTATTGGGTTTTAAGAGTTCTTTTTATGTTCTATATAGATACAGTTTATTTATCAAATACATTCCTTACAAGTATTTTCTCCAGTTCATGGCTCCAATTTCAATTTTTAACTGTGAATGCTTCTTACAAACAACAGATATTTGTATCATGATGGAAGTCCAGTTTATTGAATTTTTTCTTTTATGTATTGTGATTTTGGTGTCATATTTAAGAAGTATTAGCCTAACCCAGTCACAAAAATATTCTCATATGTTTTCTTCTAAAAGTTGTTATTTTGGGTTCACATCTAAGTCTACAACATTTTTGTTAAGTGTAAGATATGAATAAAATTTTATTTTTTATTAAAAAAAAAAAACAGAAACATAAGACTGAAAAGACTAGCAGATCTTCTCAGGATGCTGTGTTTCAGTGTTTACTGCCCTTGCTGGGTTTGTGCTTTCTTGTGTTTGTGTGTGTGTGTCTATCTGGGGACTTCCCTCACTTAGTTCATCTGTGCATTTAAAGATACTTTTGAATTTACAGTTACTATGCCTCAGATAAACTTCATTGGCTATGATACTGCCACTGTGCAAAGCTAAAGATACTTTGGAAGATATATTTTAACAGTTATTTGGTTTCTCAGGGTTTATAGACCAATTCTACATTGTTGAGAGTTTCAAGATTTGAAACAAAAAATGTATTTTGTTTCTCTTTATAAAAAAAAAAAAAAGGGGGAATGCTGATGGTCATTGTAGGAGTGTATATTCTCTCTTTCCATTACAGAAGTATAACATTTCTACCTTCTGTGTTAAAAATACTTTTCTGACTTGGGGAATCTGGATGGAGGGTAAAGGGAATTCTTTGTACATTTTTTTAACTTATCTGTAATTCTAAAATTTTATAAAGAAATTTAAAAAACCTTTTTGCAGTTTTAACTTTAGAAACCTAATTACTATTTTTAATTCTGAGTTTCAAGCAACTAAGCTAGAAACTTACAGAATGTAGTCCATTTACAAACGAAGACTACCTGTAGTGTGTTTGATTCCTCATTTCAATTTACTGTAATTGCTTTTTTCTTATTCTAACTTTTTCTGTCTTTGCCATTTTGTGTTGGCATTTTGCATGGAGAAGGAAATGGCCACCCTACTCTTGCCTGCAAAATCCGAAGGACAGTGGATGGAGGAGCGTGGTAGGCTACAGTCCATGGGGTCGCAGAGTCGGACATGACTGAGTGGCTTCCCTTTCTAGCTATTTTATTTTGGTCTGCATTCCAAGAATGAACTCTGTACTGATGTAAAGTGTCTCTTTAAAGGGACTTGAACTAGACAGAATCAAGCCCAAGTGAGATATGGGAAAGGCTGTTTGATAAGCATCTAGCAGTTTAGATCAGGCATGGCAGATAAATACCTATCATATTCTGTTCTTTTTTCATCCGTTGCAGATGTTCAATGATCACAGCACTCTTTTCTTCCTTGAATTTTTCTCCACATAGGGTTTAATTAATAGCTGTCTGAAAGTGAAAGTTGCTCAGTCGTGTCCAACTCTGCAACCCCATGGAGTATACAGTCCATAGAATTCTCCAGGCCGGAATACTGGAGTGGATAGCTTTTCCCTTATCCAGGGGATCTTCCCTACCCAGGGATCGAACCGAGGTCTCCTGCATTGCAGGCGGATTGTTTACCAGCTGAGCCACAAGGGAAACCCATGAATACTGGAGTGGGTAGCCTATCCCTTCTCCAGCGGATCTTCCCAACCCAGAAACTGAACCAGGGTCTTCTGCTTTGCAGGCAGATTCTTTACTGGCTGAGCTATCAGAGAAGCCAATAAAGTGAAAGTCACTCAGTTGTGTCTGACTTGGCAACCCCATGGACTATACAGTCCATGGAATTCTCCAGGCCTGAAGAGTGGAGTGGGTAGCTTTTCCCTTCTCCAGGGGATCTTCCCAACCCAGGGGTCAAACCCAAGTCTCTTGCATTGCTGGCAGATTCTTTACCAGCTGAGGCACAAGGGAAGCCCAATAGCTATCTACTGTCAGTTGATTAGAGGTGGCAAAATGACAAGGTGTCTGTTTTACATCTCTGATTTAGAGTATCATTTTTGCGAGAAACATCTGGAATACCTATACTTTTAATTACTGAACTATTCAGTCTGTTGTAAAGTAACATAATCATAATTTTGGAAGCCTGACTACTTAGAGTCAACTTACTCATTGTTTCTTGTCAGTTAAATTTTCACATATTTATGAAGCCACTTGATCTGCTGTGTTTATAGAATATTCTCTAAGTATGATGTATTTTTAAAAAATCCATACATTTATATACTACATCTTTGACCTTTAATTGGGTGACATTTTTCATAATGTTATTTACTTTTCTTATGTTTTCCTTCCATTTTTAAGGAGTGGACCTACCCTATGAGACGAGAGATGCAGGTATGACAACCTTCTTCTTTATTCCAGCCAACCTGTATTACTGTTATTATCATTATTAAATAATTTAACCTAATTTCACAAAGGATTTGAGTCCCGTTGACTCATGATCTATAGGCTCATCACTGAGTATTTTAAATATTAACATATTAAAAGTTAATTGTGGCTCTTAAAAAGATGGGAGATGAAATTTCTTAGAATTACTGAAATAGTTATATATGTATGTGCTTAATGAGTCACTTTGTTTTTCTTCATCTGAAAAATTTGGCACAGTATTTGTATTATTTCTGAAAGCAGTTTGCTTTCTGTGTTTGTGTAGTTTGGATAAACTCTGGAGAGTAGACTGTAAAGCAGATCACCCTTTTCACTTAATTGTTCACATTTGTGTCTGATTTCCAGTCAACTTCAGTTAATTTAGTGAAGTTCTCCAGAAGATTGAGTTGAATACTCACACTATGTGGAGGAGGAAATGGCAACCCACTCTAGTATTCTTGACTGGAGAATCCCATGGACAAGGGAGCCTGGCAGATTACAGTCCATGGGGTCGCAAAGTGTCGGACACGACTTAGCAATTACAAAGATACAGAAAACAAACTAGTGGTTACCAAAGGAGAGACAAAAGTGTGGTGGGACAAATTAGGTGTCTGGGATTAAGAGATTAAAAACGCCTATGTGTAAAATAGCAACAAGTTTTTATTGTATCAGATAAAGAATTATAGCCATTACTGTATAATAACATTTAATGGAGTATAATCTGCAAAAATACTGAATTACTATGCTATACACCTGAAACTAGTATAATATTATAAATCTATACTGAAATTAAAATTTTTTTAATTTTAAATAAAGAATAAGCAGGTGAATTTTCCACAGGAAATTGATAAAGACTATTTTCTGGATGCAAACCAACATTTAATAAAGGGAATTTATGGAAAAAAATACAATATGGGATGAATGAATTAGTGATAGCTTGACATTGTATGGGAGACAGTAATCAAGACTATCTTCAAGAAAAAGAAATGCAAACAGGCAAAATGGTTGTCTGAGGAGGCCTTACAAATAGCTGAGAAAAGAAGGGAAGCTAAAGGCAAAGGAGAAAAGGAAAGATATACCCATTTGAATGCAGAGTTCCAAAGAAAAGCAAGGAGAGATAAGAAAGCCTTCCTCAGTGATCAGTGCAAAGAAATAGAGGAAAACAATAGAATGGGAAAGACTTAAGATCTCTTCCAGAAAATAAGAGATACCAAGGGAACGTTTCATGCAAAGATGGGCACAGTAAAGGCCAGAAATGGTATGGAACTAACAGCAGAAGATACTAAGAAGAGGTGGCAAGAATACACAGAAGAACTATACAAAAGATCTTCATGACCCAGATAATCACAATGGTGTGATCACTCAACCTAGAGTCAGACATCCTGAAGTCCAAAGTCAAGTGGGTCTTAGGAAGTATCACTACGAACAAAGCTAGTGGAGGTGATGGAATTCCAGCTGAGCTATTTCAAATCCTAAAAGATGATTCTGTGAAAGTGCTGCAGTGAATATGCCAGCAAATTTGGAAAACTCAGCAGTGGCCACAGGACTGAAAACGGTTAGTTTTCATTCCAATCCCAAAGAAAGGCAATGCCAAAGAATATTGAAACTACTGCACAGTTGCACTCATCTCACACGCTAGTAAAGTAATGCTCAAAATTCTCCAAGCCAGGCTTCAACAGTATGTGAACTGTGAACTTCCAGATATTCAAGCTGGATTTAGAAAAGGCAGAGGAACCAGAGATCAAATTGTGAACACCCGCTGGATCATCAAAAAAGCAAGAGATTTCCAGAAAGACATTTACTTCTGCTTTATTGACTACGTCAAAGCCTTTGACTGTGTGTATCATAACAAACTGAAAAATTCTTAAAGAGATAGGTTTACCAGACCACTTTACCTGCCTCCTGAGAAATCTGTATGGCAGTCAGGAAGCAACAGTTAGAACTAGACATGGAACAACAGACTGGTTCCAAATCAGACAAGGAGTACGTCAAGGCTGTATATTGTCACCCTGCTTATTTAACTTATATACAGAGTACATCATGAGAAATGCCGGGCTTGATGAAGTACAAGCTGGAATCAAGATTGCTAGGAGAAATATCAATAACCTCAGATATGCAAATGACACCACCCTTATGGCAGAAAGTGAAGAAGAACTAAAGGGCCTCTTGATGAAAGTAAAAGCGGAGAGTGAAAAAGTTGGCTTAAAGCTCAACATTCAGAAAACGAAGATCATGGTATCTGGTCCCATCACTTCATGGCAAGTAGGTGGGCAAATAGTGAGAGACTTTATTTTGAGTGGCTCCAAAATCACTGCAGATGTTGACTGCCACTGTGAAATTAAAAGACACTTGCTCCTTGTAAGAAAAGCTATTACCAACCTAGACAGCATATTAAAAAAACGGAGACATTACTTTGCTAACAAAGGTCCATCTAGTCAAAGCTATAGTTTTTCCAGTAGTCATGTATGGATATGAGAGTTGGACTATAAAGCAAGCTGAGTGCCAAAGAATTGATGCTTTTCAACTGTGATGTTGGAGAAGACTGTTGAGAGTCCCTTGGACTGCAAGGAGATCCAACCAGTCCATCCTAAAGGAAAGCAGTCCTAAATATTCATTGGAAGGACTGATACTGAAGCTGAAACTCCAATCCTTTGGCCTCCTTATGTGAAGAAGTGACTCATTGGAAAAGACACCGATGTTGGGAAAGATTGAAGGTGGGAGGATAAGGAGACAACAGAAGATGATGATTGGATGGCTTCAATGGCTTGATGGACATGAGTTTGAATAAGCTCTGGGACTCGGTGATGGACAAGGAAGCCTGGCGTGTTGCAGTCCATGGGTTGCAGAGTTCGGCTACGACTGAGCAGCTGAACTGAACCTACTACATAGCAAAATTTTTTGTTGCGTTTTTCAGCTCTGCCACTCCCAAGGTCAAGCAGTGTCTCTCCTCAGGAATTCCTTGACCTCTAAAAAACCTGTTTCTCTTAGTGAAAATTCACTTATTAAAAATACATGATTACCTGTGAGGTATTTTACCTGGTGCTATGGGGAATGCAAAGATGAGTAAAATCTAGTTTCTACATACAAGAAGCTATTAAATTAAATCTATACACAAATAATTCTGATATCCCATAGAGTTGAAGTACAAAATTGTATTAGTATATAGGGTATGGTATATCCCTACTGAAGAGCTTCTATATTGAATTCTCATAGAATAAATTTTAATTCATGATTCAGATGTTATTTATTTAAATTGCTGAATCTTGTGTTACTTTTCATTTGATTGAATAAGATTTTGTGTAATTCCAAAAGGATGGTATTTTTTATAACTTTTATTTCTAGATTGTAGCAGAGAATAGAAGTAAAATTAGAGGTGTTTTAGTAATCGAAAAGACAACAATACTAATTATACTAAAAGACAAAAATACTAATTCTCAGACTGCTTATAAAAAAGCACTATGGAAGTTCAAATATCCGACTTTTCAGAATTAATTTAAATTTTAAATATGTCATCCTGTTATATAAAGCGCATCTGCATTTCTCTTCCCAGTCATTTGCTCAGTGTTGCTAGAAAATTCTCCCTAAATAATAAACTTTTTAGCAAATTATTATAACAGCTATGAAAATACTTACATGGTACATATTTTATGTAGATTTAAATTACTGGTGGTAAATAGCTCAATATTTTTTTCTAGGAAATTCTGCCTGGTTTGTTTTTAGGCCCATATTCTTCTGCCATGAAAAGCAAGGTAAGAACTTTAAATTAGAGTCATCAGTAGACCTTATTAACCAACTAGTTGGGGTAAGTTTTTTTAGTAGAAAAAGTTTTGTTTGAGGAAGGGTCCACTGATATTGCATATTACCAGTAATTGTGACTCTGGAGTACCTACTTCTTTTCAGATTTTATTGGATCAGTGATTCTCAAGTGTTTAACAACAAATCACAAGTGAGGTTTTGTATTTTTATTTTCCTCATGAAATCCATGTGTTTAAAATACTTGCCAAAAACTGACCTTTAATAATTTATTTACCTTCCAAGATATCTGATATTGCTAATCTGGATATTGGACATCTGTAATTGCTAATTATAGTTTCTGAGAAATATGAGATGTAATTAAATCCCCAAATAAGATTATTTAACATATTAGTTAAAGGGTAAAATAGAATATGCGTGATAAGCGTGTACAAATACATTCATAGAACCTACATATTTTAATTGAAATGACTCAAATTTTGTTTGTTTTTCCAAGCTATGGAGATCTAGAACCTCCAGGTTGTAAAGTATTGTATTGTATATCTAGGTGTCCTGTATATTTACGCTGAAATCTATTTCTTCAGTTACACAATTGAAAGGGTAGATCTCATTCAGATATATGTATTAATAGCAGTGTTGTTACCAATTCCTAGAGGATTCAGCCCTATGAATTATGTCAATGCTGATTCTCTTTGAATTATAATATAAAACATTATATCACAGATGTTTTCCCTAATACCCTGCCTATTTAGAAGTCAGTTTGATACCTGAATAGGTTTTTTAAAAACCTTAGAATTAAAAACTTTTTTTGAAATAATTTGATAAGTTAATGTCATTCATTTTGGAACTGGAAAGCTTTTTGACTGTTGAGGCATATCTAAGAGTAATAGTGGTAATTTGATGGCCTGCAACTAAGTTGAGAAGGTGGGATATTGATAAAAATATATATCTAAATAAGTACTTAGAAAAAGATATAGTAGATAACTATAGACTTTATAGATCTACTTTGTAAAAACAAAGTTATTGCCCAAATAATGTAATACTCACAAATACTGGGGTTCAGAATGATTTGAGACTATATGCTTTTGGTATTCTCACTGTGCTTTATAAATATACGTATTATACTCTTTGTCATATTAATTTGTAAGTATTTGTTTACAGATACGTTGTCTCAAAACCTCTTCCCCCCTAACTTTGCTGTGGTCTCATTAGATTGAAGAAAAGCTTCAATGGCAAAATTTGATTATTTTCCACCATAAATCATTATAGTTCAGCCCATATTTCTTTTCATATCATCATATAAAACAGTAACATCAGAAGAATAATAGAAATAAAGAAACCTTAAGGAATAAGCTCCTAATAAACTCATTTAGTTCGGCCTATCTTTTATTACATTCAAATACAGTTTTAATAAAAGGGATATATTTAGGGTCTTTGTAGGTAGTGAACTGTTTCTTTTTATAAAATTTTTTCTGTTTGCAGGTATGAGATAAGGTTATAGTTTGCTTTGTATAAATAAAAGTCTGTTGAAAACTAAAAAAAAAATATTTTGTGTGCTGTTATATTTGGGTTCCGTCTTAAGGTTTGTTTTTACTTGGTAATCTAATGTGCCTTCCAAGCTTGATAAACAGGTTTTATCCCTGATTAAATATGTCTTCTTGTAGTTTCTCATATTAAGAGTAGGTATGAAAAGTTCATATATCATAGATCAGTGATAGACAAAGGGATGAATATTGAATTCACTTTGGGGGTTCTATAAATGTGAATATGGAACATTGATTTATTATTAATCCTACCAAATTCTTAACCTCCTTTCCCCTATCTCAGGATGTACTCAGGAAATACAAAGATAACTGTAATCTATGCCAGACATAATTTTGCTGCAAAAATTAACATTTAGAAACCACATTTTCTTGGCTTAAGCTGCTATAATAAAATACCGTCGAGTGGATGGTCTCAGCCACAGACATTTATTTCTCACGGTTCTGGAGGCTGGGAAGTTTGAGATGAGGGCGCCGTCATGGTTAGGTTTTGGTGAGGGCCCTCTTCAAAGGTTTGCTTCCTTCTTGAGGTAGTCTCACATGGCAGAGGGATGAAGCTCTGATGCCTCTTCCTCTTGTAAGAGCACTAATTCCAGCATGGGTGCTCCACCTCATAGCCTCATTTATATCTAATTACCTCCCAAAGGCCCCGCAAACAAATATCATTACCTTTGAGGTTAGGGCTTCAACACAGGAATTTTAGGGAGACACAAGCATTCGATCTGTAACAGGTAAAAATTATTCTTTAACTTTTTCCATGAATTATTAGTATTGCTGTTCTATTAATACAGAAAGGGAATTAAATATATAGGATTATAAACTGAAAATAGAAAACACAGGCTTATTAATAATTCTGATTCTTCATGATTTGTTCATTCATTTCTTGAACATGTAATAATTGAACAACAACTATGTTCCAGGCACTGCTTTATACATAGTGTGAATCAGTGAACAAAGTCCTTATTCTCGTGGCATATATATTCTAACTATTTAAATAACATGTTGTCTGTAAATTTCACTGAAACCTATAGTCACTTACAAATAAAAACTTACAGTTTTTAGAGTTATCATGTTAAATTTCTTTAAATATAGAGCCACAAAGCATCACAGAATAATTTGGAGTTGCCAGTTTTAACTTTAGGAGAATTTTTAAACCCTAGAAGTTAGTTTTTGTGAATTGTATAAATTAATTCTGGCTTAAAATAGAAAAACTGTACTTACTGGGAGATGCAGAGAGCAGTCTAGAGATTTGGGCTCCAGCACTGCTATTAACTAGGTCAGAAATGTTGAATAACTGTTTATGTTAGAGTAGTTCTCTCTAATAAATAAGAATTGTAGCCAATATATATAACTGCCATTTACTAAAAATACTTGCTATGTGTCCCAGTCTCTATGCCAAAGATTATCTTACAGAATTCTTACAACTATTCGGTGAATAGGTATTGTTTTCCTAGTTTTCACGTGAGAAAATTGAGCCACAGTGCTCAGGTCATTAGCAGAGCTGGGATCTAGAGCTTGGCCTCCATAGCTCATGACTCTGTATGTAGCCCATGCCTTTAACCACTATATAGTATTAAAAATAAATAATAAAGAGTGTATAAATGTAAATTATAAATAAAGTATGTTATACATAATATAAAGGTCAAAGGGTTAATATGTATAATGAAGGTAGAATATTGTTTCCCAAATAAATTATCTTTAAGGTCATATCAAGCTCTAAAATTATAGATATAAAATAATTCTATAAGCCTTTTGAGAACATGTAGTGTATTTGTCTTGAATCATTGAAATATTTTGCTGATGACTCCAAGCATGTTGTTATGAAATTAGCTTTGATTCCCTGTATTTAAAGCTCAGATGTGGCTGTATTAACTATAAAGTTGAGTCCTGTGCATTTTCAAATCTCTATTACAGTAAGATGAAGTTTTGTATTTCAAACTATTTCTCTCTTTTTTTTAATAGCTACCTATACTACAGAAACATGGAATAACTCATATAATATGTATACGACAAAATATTGAAGCAAACTTTATTAAACCCAACTTTCAACAATTATTTAGGTAAGAATTGTTGATGTAACGTATAAAAATGTTATGGGTATCAAACATGTAATGTTTTATTTTAAGTTGATTTTATTATATTGGACTTTGTATATATATGTCTTATAAAGATGGGTCATACAGTACATCATTTAAAGAATAAATTTCCCTTAAAATATTTTAAATAAGTAATTTATGCACATAATGTAGAATTCTAAATGTTCAGAAGAATGTGTACTGAAAAATAGTTTCCCTATTCCTGTCCTATAAATAGTCAATTCCCCTCACTACAAGTATCCATTGTTACTTCTTTTTGAGTATCTTTTTGGAGTTATGTTACATATATATTCACAGATCAACTTAGGCTTTTTAAAAAAATTATGTATTTTGGAGATTGTTTCATATTATTACTTAGCTACATTCTTCTCTTTTTTTTTTTTTCATTGCATCTTCTGGCTGGTAGAACCTCAGTTCCCTGACCAACTGGGCCACATCAGTGACGGCCTAGAATACTAACCACTAGCCCGCCAGAGAACTCCTGTGTTATTCTTTTTAAGTAGACAGTAATCTATTGTATTACTCTACTAAAATCTGTTCAAACTATCTCCTATTGTTAGACATTTAGATTGTTTCCAGACTTTTGCTAATAGTGACTATCCCTCTATGTCATTTAATTCATATGTGAATATATCAATAGGATAAATTTGTAGTAGAATGACTAGATTAAAGAATGTGAGCATTTAAATTTTAATAGATGTTACAAATTGCCCTCCAGTGAGTTGCATCAGTTTGCATTCCTAGTGCAAAGTGAATGACAGTGACTCCTTCCTTGGTATCTCTCTCAGATAGAATTATAAAATATTTTTAATTTTTTCCAGTCTTGTTCATTTGCTAGTTCATGTCTGACTTTTTGCAGTCCATGGACTGTAGCACTCCAGGCTGCCCTGTCCTCCACTGTCTACTGGAGTTTGCTCAGATTCATGTCCATTGAGTAAGTGGTGCTATCTTAACCATCTAATCCTCTGCTGCCCCCTTGTCCCTTTGCCTTCAATCTTTCCCAGCATCAGAGTCTTTTCCAGTAAGTCAGCTCTTCGCATTAAGTAGCCAAGGTATTGGAGATACAGCTTCAGCATCAGTCCTTCCAGTGAATATTCAGGATTGAGGATTTTTAGGATTGACTGGTTTGATCTCCCTGCAGTCCAAGGGACTCTCAAGAGTCTTCTCCAGCACTACAGTTAGAAAGCATCAGTTCTTCAGTGCTAAGCCTTCTTTATGGTTCAACTTTCATATATGTATATAACTACTGGAAAAACCATAGCTTTGACTATAGGGACCTTTGTCAGCAAAATGATGGTTTTGCTTTTTAATACACTGTCTAGGTTTGTCGTAACTCTTCTTCCAAAGAGCAAGTGTCTTTTAATTTCATGGCTGTGGTCACCACACCATGCAGTGATTTTGGACTCCAAGAAAATAAACTCTGTCACTGCTTTCACTTTTTCCCCTTCTATTTGCCATGAAATGATGGAACTGGATGCCATGATCTTAGTTTCTGAATGTTGAGTTTTAAGCCAACTTTTTCACTCTCCTCTATCACCCTTATTAACAGGCCCTTTAGTTCCTCTTCACTTCCTGCCATTAGAGTGGTATCATCTGCATATCTGAGATTGTGACATTTCTCTTGGCAATCTTGGTTCCAGCTTGTTATTCATCCAGCCCCACATTTCACTTGGTGTAGTCTACATATAAGTTAAATAATCAGGGTGACAGTATACAGCCTTGTTGTCTCCTTTTCCAGTTTTGAGCCAATCAGCTTTTCCATGTCCATTTCTAACTATTGCTTCTTGTCCTACATACAGGTTTCTCAGGAGGCAGGTAAGGTGGTCTTGTATTCCCATCTCTTCAAGAATTTTCCACAGTTTGCTGTGATCCACACAGTCAGAATTTAAAGAAGTAGAAATAGATGTTTTTTTCTGAAACTCCCTTGCTTTCTCCATGATCCAGTAAATGTTGTCAATTTGATCTCCAGTTCCTCTGCCTTTTCTAAATCCAGCTTGTATGTCTGGAAATTCTCAGTTCACATACTGTTTAAGCCTAGTGTGAAGGATTTTGAGCATAACCTTACTAGCATGTGAAATGAGCACAATTGTATGGGTAGTTTGAGCATTCTTTGGCATTACCCTTCTTTGAAATTGGAATGAAAACTGACCTTTTACTGTCCTGTGACCACTGCTGAGTTTTCCAAATTTGTTGACATATTTAGTGCAGCACTTTAACAGCATCATTTAGGGTTTTATATAGCTCACCTGGAATTCCATCCCTTCTACTAGCTTTGAGCTTCCCAGGTGACACTAGTGGTAAAGAACCTGCCTCCCAAAGCAGGAGATATAAGAGACGCAGGTTTGATCCCTGGGTTGGGAAGATCCTCTGGAGAAAAGAATGGCAACCTACTCCAGTATTCTTGCCTGGAGAATTCCATGGATAGAGGAGCCTGGCAGGCTGCAGTCCATGGGGTCTCAGAGAGTTGAACATAATTGAGCAACTAACAAACACTACTAACTTTGTTCTTAGTAATGCTACCTTAGCCCACTTTACTTCACACTCCAGGATATCCTGCTCTAGGTGAGTGACCACACCATCTTGGATATCCAGGTTATTAAGACCTTATTTGTATAATTCTTCTGTGTATCCTTGCCACCTCTTCTTAATCTCTTCCGCTTTGGTTTGGTCCTTACAGTTCCTGTCCTTTATCGTGCCCATTGTTGTGTGAAATGTTGCCTTGATATCTCTAGTTTTCTTGAAGAGATCTCTAGTCTTTCCCATTCTGTTGTTTCCTCTGTTTCTTTGCACTGTTCATTGAAGAAGGCCTTCTTATCTCTCTTTGCTGTTCTCTGAAATTCTGCATCAGTTGGATATACCTTTCTTCCTTGCCTTTCACTTCTCTTCTTTCCTCAGCTATTTGTAAAGCCTCCTCAGACAACCACTTTTCCTTCTTGCATTTCTTTTTCTTTGAGATGGTTTTGGTTACTGCCTCTTGTACCATGTTATGAACCTCCATCCATAGTTCTTCAGGCACTCTGTCCACCAGATATAATCCCTTGAATCTATTTGTCACCTCACTGTATATTCATAAGGGAATTGATTTAGGTCATAACTGAATGGCCTAATGGTTTTCCCCACTTTGTTCAATTTAAACCTGAAATTTGCGATAAGGAGCTCATGATCTGAGCCACAGTCAGTTCCAGGTCCTGTTTTTGCTGACTGTATAGACCTTCTCCGTTTTCAGCTGCAAAGAACATAGTATGATTTTGGTGTTAACTATCTGGTGATGTCCATGTGTAGAGTCATCTCTTGGGTTTTTGGAAAAAGGTGTTTACTATGACCAGTGTGTTCTCTTGGCAAAACTCTTTTAGCCTTTGCCATGCTTCATATTGTACTCCAAGGCCAAACTTGTCTGTTATTCTGGGTATCTCTTGATTCCCTACTTTTGTATTCCAGTCCCTTATGGTGAAAAGGACATCATTTTTTGGTGTTAGTTCTAGGAAGTGTTGCAGGTCTTTGTAGAACTGGTTGTCTTCAGCTTATTCAATATCAGTGGTTAGGGCATTGATTTGGATTACTGATGTTGAATGGCTTGCCTTGGGGACGAAGCAGGATCATTCTGTCATTTTTGAGGCTGCACCCAAGTACTGCAGTTTGGACTCTTTTTGACTATGAGGGTTACTTCATTTCTTCTAAGGAATTCTTGCCCATAGTAGTTGATATAATGGTCATCTGAATTAAATTCACCCATTCCAGTCCATTTTAGTTCACTGATTCCTAAGATGTCAGTGTTCAATCTTGCCATCTCCTGCTTGACTGTGTCCCATTTACCTTGATTCATGGACCTAACATTCCAGGTTCCTATGCAGTATTGTTCTTTATGGCATTGGACTTGACTTTCACTACCAGACACATCCACAACTGAGTGTCATTTCCACTTTGGCCCAGCCACTTTATTCTTTCTGGAGCTATTAGTAATTGCCCTCTGCTCTTCCCCAGTAACATACTGTACATCTAACCTGGAGGCTCGTCTTCCGGTGTCATATCTTTTTGTCTTTTCATACTGTCCGTGGGGTTCTCCTGACAGAAACACTGGAGTGGTTTGCCTTTTCCTCCTCCAGTGGACCACATTTTGTCAGAACTCTTCACTCTTCACTATGACCCGTCTGTCTTGGTTAGCCCTGCATGGCCTCGCTGGTAGCTTCATTGCCTTATTGCAAGCCCCTTCACCACCTGATCTGGAGTAAATTGCTCTTCAGCCTTGTGATCTCCTGGAGTAAAAATTGTGTTGTGTAGTTTTAGTTTGCCTTTCACATTTATCTTAAAATGATGAGGTTGAGTGTCTGAAGGTTTGTTTGTTTGTTTGTTTGTTTTTTGTATTGCGGTTTTTTTGTTTTTTTTTTTACTTTATTTTACTTTACAATACTGTATTGGTTTTGCCATACATTGACATGAATCCACCACGGGTGTACATGCGTTCCCAAACATGAACCCCCCCTCCCACCTCCCTCCCCATAACATCTCTCTGGGTCATCCCCGTGCACGTCTGATGGTTTTAATGTTCTTTATTTTGGCTTCACTTAAAAAATAAAGCGTATATTACACATGATACAAAGACTAAAGGGTCAAAAAGGTATGAGAGGAAAAATTTCTTTCCTTCCCTAAACCCAACTACCTGATTTATCCCTAGCTAGGAGGCAGGTACTGTTAACTCTTCTTTGGATATCATTCTAGAAGTATTTGTATAAAACCATATATGTTAAAAGTCTTTTAATGTTCTGCTTTATTTTTTTAAAAATGAAAACAACCTGAATGTCCCTCAGTGTAAGATACTCTAAAATATATTGTGTGAATACATAATAGACTATGTAGTCATGAAAAAGAATGAAACATTTGTGTATGTGCTGATATAGACTAATCTTTACGATTTATTGCATGAAGGAAACAAGGTGCAGAGCCACATGTGTGCTCTCACAGTGTTTAAAGTGTGTGCAGTAATTAGGCATTATTCTTGCAGATGTGTGGGAAATTTCTGGACTGACAGACTAGAAACTTGACAGTGGTTACTTCTGGGAAGGGAAATTTAGGATCTGGGATCTACACATTTTTCAGTTAAAGAAAAGTAGTTTTAAAAAGGGGATTGCATGTAATCTAAAATGAAATAGATTGATTTTTTTCTAATTGCAGAAGATACACTTGTTCTTTATACATATTTATGAAAATACAGAATGACACCAAGAAAAATATTTTAAAAGCCATCCATAATTCCACAACCCAGAGGAGCTTGACTTTAACATTTTGTTAAATTTCCTTCTAAATTTTTTGTGTTACGTATGTTTCATGTATACACGGGCTTCCCAGGTGGCACTAGTGGTAAAGAACCCGCCTGCTAATGCAGGAGACATAGGAGACGCAGGTCCGACCCCTGGGTCAGGAAGGCCCCCTGGAGGAGGGCATGGCAACCCACTCTAGTACCCTTGCCTGGAGAATCCCCATGGATAGAGGAGCCTGGTGGGCTACAGTCCATAGGGTGGCAGAGAATTGGGCACAACTGAAGCAACTTACCGTGCACGATTGCATGCACATCATGTATACACACATCTAGACTTGTATATATTAAAGAAAATGACAGTGTTACATTTTAAAGTGCCATAGTATACCTTTCTAGTTTTTGTTTTTAGTGCCAAAATGTCCTGGGTATAGCTTTTCTGTGATAAGTCCTGAATTTATTGAAGTTGCTACCACCAAAGTAATTATTAAAGCGATATTGACTTTACATTTTAATGTTATGACTCAATTACTTAATTAAGTTGTGTTAATAAACAGATCGTCTTGGATGGATTAGAAATCCATCTTTGTTTTTTGGCTGGAGGTGGGGTGAGGGGAGTGGTTGTTGAGGCTGTATGACAAGGCTTGCAGGATCTTAGTTTCCCAACCAGGGATAGAACCCTGTCCCCAACAGTGAAAGCACTGAGTCCTAACCACTGAACTGCCAGCAGATTTCCAGAAATGGCAGTTTTTCACAAGATAAAGTAAGGCTTGTATATGGAAATGACTTATTTTAAATGTTTTTCAAGGTGTAAAATTTGAGGACAGACAGTCTTTGGGTTGCTTGTTGCTCTGTTGTAGGTTAGTTCAAACAATGAATGTTTGACTCACGGCTCTGTCAGACTGCTGCATTCTATTTCCATTAGTTTTTTCTCTCTCAGGCTTTGGTCTGTCTCTGAATTGTCCTCTGTAGGGTTGTGAGGAAGGGTGGCAGGGCCATCCAAAGAAAACTCTTCTAGTCTTAGGGAAGTTGCTAGAAATAGAAGAATAACAAAGAGGAGAAAATAGGCAATTTTTGTCTTTATTTTCTAGGTCTACTTTGATCTAGAGGAAAATTTCTTCCTGTTTATGATTTTTCTGTTTTAAGAAGGTAGACTTTTTTTATATACATATCAGAGAAATGTTAATGTATTAACTGTTCTTTAAGGCTTTAATTGCTGTGCCTTCAAACATTATAAAATATATGGCTTGGTCCTTGGGAATATGGTATTTTGAAAGTTATTTTCATGGTTGTCAAGAAATTTTTGTTTTTTTTATATATAAAGAGTTTTATCTGAAAGTGTGCTTAATCATACAATATTCTATTTTCAGATATTTAGTCTTGGATATTGCAGATAATCCGGTTGAAAATATAATACGTTTTTTCCCCATGGTAAGTAACAGTCTTTTAATATCATTTAATATTTATGATTTGCTTTCTTAATTGTGCTTTTAAAACTTAATGAAACATGATTTTCTCCTATACTGCTATTATTTGTAATGTCTGAAAATTGTGGGATTGTATTTTAAAGAAAATTGACTGTTTTAAAAATCTTTTTTATGATCTCCAAATATTTGAGAAATTGTATTTCAGATTTCTTAAATGCAAAATAATATTTAAACTTATAATAATTATATCTGTAGCATTTTGGAAATTTTTGATGTAAGGTAATTTTTATTCATATAAATTAGCAGGAAAATATTTTCAGTATATTTTGTTTCACTATGTATATATGTTTGTATTGAGTGCTTATGTTATTCTATATGTTTTATTATAACACACTGTCTTTTTCCTTCAGACAAAAGAATTTATTGATGAGAGCTTACAAAGTGGAGGTAAATAATTTTTCTTTCATTTAACTATGTTTATTTTTAGGAAATTATTCATTATAGTTAATTTTTAGTATTTGTCTTAAATGAAGAATATGAAAATTATAATTATGTATAATAGACTTTCCAAATTTCCCCAAACTTATTTTATTTGGATAGACTTTCTTAAATATCTCTATAGAACTATTTTCATGTTGTCAGCTTTAAATCTTTTTACTCTAAAAGTCTATTGTAGTTTCCACACAGTTAATATAAATAAATTCAAGGATTTGAAAATTAGTAAGTATCCAAGTTGTGTATACAGAATACATAAAATGCTGAAGATTTATTTTACTGTGGTATGATACATGGTTTCAGTATATTTTAGCTGCTGCATCAGGTATCTTTCTATCAGAATAACTATTTCTTGTTTTTCAGGAAAAGTTCTTGTCCATGGGAATGCAGGGATCTCCAGGAGGTATGATGTTAGCAATAATCTTTCTTTCTCCAGCATTTAATTAATGAGTATGTTTTCTGTTTTTTTTTTTCTAAAATATTTTCCCCCTCTTTAGTGCTGCCTTTGTTATTGCATACATTATGGAAACATTTGGAATGAAGTACAGGTAAGAAAGTATTCTGAAACCTAGCCACAGTTTAAATTCTCATTAAAATGAAGCTTAATGGAGACAATTTGGGCACTGGAAGTTAATAATCTACTGATTTTTGTCATCTAGTTATGGTTGATTAATGAGGCCCTTTTATCCTGTGATTAGTCTCTTAACCTCTGTAGCCTGTCTGCCTTGTAGATCCACTTGGGCTATTTTGTTACTTTATGAAGCTAGTTATTTTATTATTTTAAAAACCCAAGATAATTACAGTTGGAGTAACCCATGGAAAACTGGTTGCTTACTACTAGGAAATTGGTTAATCTAAGTTTTAAAATTCTTATTAGACAAAGATGTAATTGCTTTCCTTGTTTAAAAGGTTAATTTATTATGTTTTCCTTTAACAGTAGTTGGGTGAAAAATTGCTTAATTGTTTTATTGTCTATTCACAATTTATTATTTGTTTTATGCAAAATCATCTTTTCCAAGCATATTGCATAGATGAAAGGGAGAGAGAGGCTAATGTGCTTTTCACCCTAAAACAAAGCTGGCCAATGTACAGTATTTCCTTTCTTAGAGTGTCTTGTACAAGTTACAAATCTACTGTAGTCATTGATACTCTTTCACTCATGTCCCAGACTGATCCATTACCAAATTCTGTTTTATGTCCTAAAATATTCCTCAATTCTGGCTCTTTCTCATTATTGAATTACCCTAATCAAGCTCTAGTCATGTCTCATTATTTAATCTCCATAATACAAGCTCTTCCAATAGTTATCATCTTAGTGGTCTTCTGTTTTCTTTCCTCCTCTAGTCTGTTCTGTTCTTCACACTGATTGTTTCAAAAGATAAATCATATTTCACCTTACCCTGAAAAGCTCTCAGAGGTTTCTGATCCTTAATAATTCTAAATGTGGCCAGTGAAACGTCACGACATGCCTGTATCAACCTTCCGTTCTTATGCTGTGTATTCCGTTAACCTTGTCCATTTGAGCTATGTTCAACATTGGATCCACATGCCTGACACATAGTGGACATTCAAATCTTTTAGTTCATTTGGTAGTTTTATCTTAAAATTATAATGGAAAAGTTTGCTTAAAGGTGTTCTTAAATATTATTTGAATACAACTTTTGTGTTTATTTCATTGAAAAGATTAATGCTTGGTAGATTTTGTTTTATATATATATTTTTTATTATTTGGTGCCATGTCAGCAATACTAGTGAAAATAACTTCTATTTATTGGGTCTCTGCCAGATGCCAGATACACGTCTGGACACTTTTATCTCAACAACACAAGGAAGTCCATATGTTTCTAATTTAACCAGTAATAAAATCTGAGCATGTAGTGTGTGTGACACATGCTATACACGATATGTTATACTTACTATCTTCCATATTCACAGTAGTGCTTAAAGATAGGAATTGTTATGATCCCCAAGTTACACATGAAAAAAATAAAGCTTAGAGAAGTTGAAAAGTATCCCCTAGAACACAGCTGGGAAGCAAAGGATTTTCCCACTGCAGTTCACTACCTCTCTGTAGTACAAGCTGTCTGATTATGATTTTCTGTTTTAGGTAAATTGTTAGGTAAGTTCCTACTTTAGGTAAATTCTGGGAAAATTGAGATTAATTCATGAAATAATGTTACTGCCTTAGTTCTCCTATTTTTTTTGTTTTCAGAGATGCATTTGCTTATGTTCAAGAAAGAAGATTTTGTATTAATCCTAATGCTGGATTTGTCCATCAACTTCAGGTAACTTCTCTATTTTTCCTCGTTAAGGCAGTCAGCTGCTGCTGCTAAGTCACTTCAGTCGTGTCCGACTCTGTGCGACCCCATACACGGCAGCCCACCAGGCTCCCCCGTCCCTGGGATTCTCCAGGCAAGAACACTGGAGTGGGTTGCCATTTCTTTCTCCAATAAGGCAGTCAGAAAATATGATAATTAAAAGCTTGTATTCCTATAATTTAGTTGTAGTACTTGGTAAATACTTAAAAATTGCAGTAATCTGACTAATTTCTTTGTTCAAGTTTGAATCTATTTAAAAGTATTTTTTTAAAGCTGCCATTGACAAGAAAAAAAGGATTAAAAGCACATTGTTAAATCTAAAGTAAAATAGTTGATCTTAGACGTGTCCTCCATTTTCCCTCTATTTTGATTACATACAAAGCATAAGAGAAGTTTGGTTCTAAGTGTGTTACATGTAGCAGCTTTCTCTATTTTATATGCTTTATCTTCTCCATGTTCTTTCACACTTTGATGATGTGTAGAAGATACACTAAAAAGAAAAGTAAACCTGTGGATTATCTGATTAATTTTTTCCAAGATGAAAAATCGTAAGTCAAAGAATGTGCTCTGGCTGATTGCATCCAGTTATGCAGGAATAAATCTTACATTGAAACATTAAGAGCACTACAAAATGTGTTAGTTACCAAACTTAATTTACTTCATTTTTATTTTATTTTTTATTATTTTTATTTTTTTTGCCATCTCTACAGTGTTTTAATTAACCTCACATCCATCATTTCGGTTAGTCCCATAAGCAAAGCAGTCATATCAAATGGCGTTGCTTGGAAACTTCCATGTAGGGAGAAAAAAATTTTCTTTCCAGTTTAAAAAAAAAATCTTTTTGCTTTCTGCACACTGACGTAGAGGTAAAAGAAAAAAAAATGACTGCAACTTAAATATGGAAGAACTCTATATACATAAATCCACAATTTTACACATTTATCTCAATCATGTGTCAGTGGGAAATCACCAACTATTACAAAATAGGAAAAATTATATGACAGAAGAAACAAAAAACTTGATAAAAAATATATCTCAGTATGAAAAGTACTGTGTCTTGGTGTCTTCACATCCTCCTCTTCTGTGTACTTATGTACAACACATTGTTTCCTCGGATAAACGCATCCCCGTACTTATTCTTCAGCTGTCCATTTACATACTCCTCTGTCTGCTCCAAGGCTATATTCATGTAGCCATCCAGGCAAGCCAGGACCCCTCGATAATCCACTCCTGAATTTAATTTCACAACAACTGATTGCCCGATGATTTGCTTCAGGAAGTTACTGGGTGTTTGCTTCTGCAGACTCACTTTAACAATCATGATCAGAAATCTCGCGGCCGGGATCCAAACCCCTACTCTGGGCACCCACAAGCCTGGCCTCCGCCGACCCACTGGGCGAAACCGAAACTGAAAATCCATTTTTATTTTTAATTCACTTTTAGTTTTTATTTCATTTTAAAAAGAGAAAAATAGTCATGAATAAAAAAATAAAAATTCAGTAATGCTTAAGAAGAATACTTGAAAAGTAAGTCTCCTTAATAGTATATCTTGAAGATCATATATAGCTCTACCTCCATAATATTTGTGTGTGTGTGTGTGTGTTTCACAGTTTTATGTGACCAGTTCCTTATACATAGGGCTTTAAGTTGTTTCCAGTCTTTCATGATTTTAACTAACATTGGAAAGAATGTCCTATGTGTGAATGTACCTGTAAGATAATTGATCAGAGTGGAATTGCTGGGTCAGAGGGCATTTGAAAGTTGATGTTGCTAAATTGCCTTTAAAAAGACTCTGGGAATCAAAGAGTACCTGCTTACCCATACCTAATCAATACCAATAGCTAAAGTGTTTTATGAAACTTTTGGATCATTGTTGTCATAGTGGTAAAAGTGACAGCTGCTTATAGTTAGCCCATTTTTCTAATAGGTTGTTGGTCTTTTTCTCATTGGTTTGTAAAGATTCTTTGTGGAATATTTATCTGTAGCCAGTGATTTGAAGGCTTCCCTCCTGGCTCAGATAGTAAAGAATCCACCTGCAATGCGGGAGACTTGAGTTTGATCTCTGGGTTGGGAACATCCCCTGGAGGAGGACATGGCAACCCACTCCAGTATTCTTGCCTGGAGAATCTCCATGGACAGAGTAGCCTGATGAGCTACATACAGTGCATGGGATCGCAAAGAGTTGGACATGACTGAGCAACTTAAGCACAGCACAGCTAATGATTTGAAATGCTATTTTTATTATATACCAAATTCTAAATCCGCACTTGAGTCTATTTCTGACTTTGTATTTTGTTCCATTGATCTGCTTATTGCTGCCTTTGTATCAAAGTTTTAAATGCTGTAATATTTGTAAATAGTCTGTATTACTTATATTAAGTAATTTAATCAAGATTTCCTCCTTAATGTTCTGAAATTTTCCTGCCAAGTTCTTAACACATACTTTGTGGTGTGAACTTTACTGGAAAGGGTGCAGAAACAATTGACACCTTTAAATTTTCCAAAGAGTATGTTTCTAAGAGTATGTTCCATTTATCCAAGTCAATTTCTGTGTCCTTTAGTGTTTTAAAGTTTTCATTATATAAAATATATGTATTTTTTATGAAATTTATTCCTAGCTATTTTCTTTTATTCCATTATAATTAAAATTGTTTTTTCAAATTTCTTTCTAGTATGTTTCTAATTACTTATTTGTTTATAGGAAAGCTGTTTATGTTTTCAATTGGCAATCTTACTAAACTCTAGGACCAATTCTAAAGAATTTTCCAGTTGATTGTCCTACATTTTCATCTTCAAATCATAATAATTTTGCCTCTTTTCTAATTTTTTTTCTTTCTCACTTTGATGGTCATTGTATCAGAACAATTTGATAAGTAATAGTGGTGTGACATTCGTACTTTATTCTTGGTTTCAATGTCATTGCTTTTATTATTGCACTGTGTGTGTGTGTTTCAGTGTGTATTTGCTTGTGCATATTTAAAAAGTTTTTTATCAGAAATAGATACTGATTTTTAACTTAAAACAATTTTTTATGAAATGACTTGTTTCATCCTTTAAGTCATTAATATGGTGAATTGAATCACATTATGTTGGACTTGTTAATTTTGAATCATTTTGATTCACAAATGAATCTCACTTTGTTATGGTAGACTATATTCCATTAATGTGTTGCTAGATTCTGTTTGTCAAAAAAAAATTTTTTTTTTTTTAAGATTTTGGAGTTAGTTGAATAAGTGATACTGGTTTATAATTTTTTTTTCTGTACTACCATCTTCTGGTTAGAATGTCTGTCATGGTTTTCTCATTTTTAAAATGAAAACTTGCCTTCTCTTTATGTGATCTGTGAGTGAAGCTGCTCAGTCGTGTCCAACTCTTTGCGACCCCATGGACTGCAGCCTACCAGGCTCCTCCGTCCATGGGATTCTCCAGACAAGAATACTGGAGTGGGTTGCCATTTCCTTCTCCAGGGGATCCTCCTGACGCGGGGATCGAACCCAGGTCTCCCACATTGCAGGCAGACACTTTAACCTCTGACACCAGTGCTCTAGAACAGTGTAAATTAGATTAGAGTTAACTGCTTCTTAATGTTTGAGATATATATAGTACCTGTGAAATCACTGGACCTTGATTTTTTCAGTTTAATTAAGTTATTATTTCATTCATTAATATATTTTGAGAGTGAACCAATTCTTGGACAGCTTTCTTCATTTGGTTAATAGTTAGGTCTGATTTTCGTAGACTGTTTAGGTCGCTTTGGATGGTTTCATAATCTTCTATATAATTTCATTGGATTTGAGATAAAATTGAGGAAAATAATGTTTTGTATTTTTTGATATCTTCTAATTTCTGTGGTTATTTTTTTCATTCTTTTTTTCTAATTTTGTATATCAGTGCTTTCTTTTTCCCCCTGATCTGGTTAGTTTATATAATTTTTCTGTATTTGAATTTCTTCTTGCTTTGTGCTTTCCTTAGGTTTTTGTTGTTTTTGCTGCTGCTGCTGTTATTCTTTTGTGGATTTTCTCAGGTGCATGCTTAGTCGCTCAGTCATCTCTGACTCTTTGCAACCCCATGGACTATATCCCTCTGTTCTTGGGATTCTCCAGACAAGAATACTGGAGTGGGTAGCCATTCCCTTCTCCAGGAGATCCTCCCAACCCAGGTGTCAAGCTCGGGTCTCCTTTACTGTCTGAGCAGTAAGAATTCAAGACTGTAAATTATCCTCTTAGCATTTCTTTAGCCATATTCTACATATCGTACATAGATTTTGCTATGTAACATTTTTACTCTTGTTATAATTCGGTATTCTGTCATTTCACTTTTGATTTTATTTTTTACTTAGTATTTGAGAGTTTTCTTTATAAATCATATAACTAAATTTTAAATGTTCTGTGGTATAATAAACAGTTGTTATTAAGACTATTGGAAAAGAAGATATATTCTCTGTTTTCGGGGCATAAAATTCAGTCTGCAGTCATCCTTCTATATCTGAGGAATTGGTTCCAGGGCCACACACACCCCTCTACTCCCTCACCATGGATTCCAAATCTTATATAAAACGGCGTAGTATAGTCAGTTCTGTGTATCTGTGGGTTCTGCATTCATGGATACAGAGGGTACATTGTATTTGTTCACTTCATCTTTTGGGGGCTTAGAGGTGAACTGAAACTCACTTTGCTCTGTTTCTGTTTATTTCTTTAATTCCTCTAGTTTCTTTGCCAATTTTAGTGCTTCATTATTTGGTAGATAAAATTCAAGTAGGATCTTCATTGTAGTTATATGTTTATTGTCCAGTTATTTTACTTTGAAATTAACCTTAATATTGTGATCCTTTTTTGTTTGCATTTGCCTTGTGAGTTTCTTCATTGCTTTTCTTTCTGCCTTTGTAAATCAGTTTGTTTTATATGCATTTCTTGCATGTGCCGTATGGCTGGATTTTGTTATTTTGATTTGTTACCTGTATTTTTCTTCAATAGGTGAATTTATCCCACTATTTTTGTACTAAAAATGACATGCACTTTTGTCTGTCATTTTATTTTCATATCATGCTTTCTCTTAAAATACATCTTTTTTAAACTTTTCACTACAAATTGATGAGTTTTTTGTTTGTATTCTTTTGATACTTTTTAAATTTATAAGTTGTTTACTTAATGGGCACAATCTAACTTTATAGTATATACATATGTTCCTTGAGTTATCACATTTAAGTAACTATCAATGGATTTCCAGTATAAAAGATAAAAATTTATATACCTCTACTTTCCTCCTTCCCCTTCACAACCTGTTTTGTTGATACTAATCTTAGTTCTTCTAGGAGGTACTGCTTACACTTTTAAAAATATTTAAATGTTATACCTCTTGTTACTTAGCAATATAGGATCATCCACTTAAACTATGTCCTGTTACATTTCCTGGATTTTACTTTTTCTACATTGTTACAAATTATAATATTTGCATTCTATGCTATAACCGCATTTTCTCATTGTTCATGCTGAGTTCTATATTTAAATAGGATTCTAGCTTCTTTATTCAACTCCTGGAGTTTGAGCATTATTTTCAAGAAGAGTTCTTGGAAACTAAGTCCTAGCATTTTGGAAAATGTTTTTCTGTTGCTCTTATGTTTGTTTTGGCCACACTGCATGGCATGTGGGATCTTAGTTGCCTGACCAGGGATCAAACCCATGCCCCAGCAGAGGAAGTACGGAGTCTTAATCACTGGACCACCAGGGAAGCTCTGTTGTGTTATGTTTGAATGGCAATTGGCTAGATTAAAAAAAATTTAATACTTTTTCTCTTATGAGTTTGTACACAGACCTAACATTGAATAATTGTCCCTAGAGAAGTCTGACGGAGAAGGCAGTGGCACCCCACTCCAGTACTCTTGCCTGGAAAATCCCATGGACGGAGGAGCCTGGAAGGCTGCAGTCCATGGGGTCGCTGAGGGTTGGACTGAGCGACTTCCCTTTCACTTTTCACTTTCATGCGTTGGAGAAGGAAATGGCAACCCACTCCAGTGTTCTTGCCTGGAGAATCCCAGGGACAGGGGAGCCTGGTGGGCTGCCGTCTATGGGGTCGCACAGAGTCGGACACGACTGAAGTGACTTAGCAGCAGCAGAGAAGTCTGAAGGTAGCCTAATTTTTAAAACTCCTCCCTCTTAGAAGACTTGATTGGGAGGAGGAGGTGTTGTCTGGATGAGCATAGGATGCTTTATTAAGTATATCTTTTTGATTGCTCTATATTAATTTCCTTTTAGTTATAATATGCCCTACCACTTAGAGATTCACATCTTCCCTTATACAGAAAGTTTTCTTCTAATGCGTATTTGACTATTGTTGTTCTTTTTCATTTGCTTGTTTTTTTCTCCCAGAGACATATTTTATATTGTTTTCTTTTTTTTTCTTCCATATCTACCCTTTTCTCTGTAATTATTTTCAACTTTGTTTTTTTGTCTTTTGGCTTGATTTTTGGCAAGCTTTTCTTTCCTTTCCCATGCTTTGTTGTTTCATCAGATGTTTATTTGACATTGTTATAAGCAGTGGCAGTAAAGCAGAGAACAAAACAGAAATCCCTGACTTCATAAAACTTATTTTAATGAATTAGACAGTAAACCAACCTGGTGGGCTGCCGTCTATGGGGTCGCACAGTCGGATACGACTGGAGCGACTAAGCAACAGCAAACTAAAATATAGTAGGTCATGGAGAAGGAAATGGCAGTATTCTTGCCAGAGAAATCCCATGGACGGAGGAGCCTGGTGGGCTACAGTCCACTGGGTCACAAAGAGTCAGACATGACGGAATGACTAAACTACAACAACACAAAAGTAGTAGATCATATGGTAATAGGTCACAGAGAAAAATAAGAGAGCTGTTAAGGTCATATAAAGAAGTGTGACATTAATTGCATTTTTGAAAGGTGATCAGGAAAGACCTTATTGCAAAAATGTTATTTGACCAAAGACCTGAAGAAATTAAGAGAATGAGCTATTTTGATACTTGGGGGAAGGCATTCTAGTTAGAGGGAATATGTGCAAGTGCCTTGAGATGGGAGTATGCATAGTATTTTCAAGAAGTGTGAGGAGGTCAGTATAGCTGCAACAGAGTGAGCAAATGAATAGTAATAATAGATTAAACCTGGGAGGTAAGGGGCCACGTGATAGGCATTTATAGGCCTTTGACTTTTAAGTGAAGGAATAACTGGGTCATCTGTGTTAACTGTAGTATACCATGTGTATGTACTGTAAGGGTTGTTGGGGTTAGGGCAGAAGCAAGTACATGAGTTACGAGGCTATGGAGTGATGGGAGGGAGTCAAGAGAGAATACGGATTTAGACAAAAGTGATTGTTGGTGAAAAGAGATCAGATTCTGGATTTACTTGACAGTATAGCTTATAGAATTTGCTGTTGGATTGGAGAAGAGAGACTGGGATGATTCTAAGCCTTTTAGTCTGAACAGCTGGAAGAGGAACTGTTGTTTTTTCTTGTATAGGAGAAACTGCATGAAATTTGAAGGGAATAAAATCGAGATATTTTTGGTCATGTTAGGGTTAAGAGAGCTATTAGATAGTGGGCAGGTCTGCACATAAGCCTGGAGTTCATGAGAAAGAACCTTATATCTAGGGGTTTTCGGTATATGGATGCTACTGAAAGCTTTAAAACTCAGTGAGATCACCAGAGAAGGGAGTTTGGGTAGAGAAGGATTTCAAAACCAGAAACTTCATGTACTCCCAACATGTAGAGACTGGGGAGATGGGGAATCAGCAGAGGAGGCTGAAAAGAGTGGCCAAAGAATTGGGAAGAAAACCAGGATGGTCTGGTGCTTGGGAAGTCAAGTGAAGAAGGCATTTTAAGAGTAGGAGATGATCCTTTGTTTCAAAGGTTGATAGGAGTACGTCAAGGCTGTATACTGTCACCCTGCTTATTTAACTTATATGCAGAGTACATCATGAGAAATGCTGGGCTGGAAGAAGCACAAGCTAGAATCAAGATTGCCAGGAGAAATATCAATAACCTCAGATATGCAGATGACACCACCCTTATGGCAGAAAGGGAAGAGGAACTAAAAAGCCTCTTGATGAAAGTGAAAGAGGAGAGTGAAAAAGTTGGCTTAAAGCTCAACATTCAGGAAATGAAGATCATGGCATCTGGTCCCATCACTTCATGGGAAATAGATGGGGAAACAGTGGAAACAGTGTCAGGCTTTATTTTGTGGGGGGGGGGGCTCCAAAATCACTGCAGGTGGTGACTGCAGCCATGAAATTAAAAGACGCTTGACTCCTTGGAAGAAAAGTTATGACCAGCCTAGATAGCATATTCAAAAGCAGAGACATTGCGTTACCAACAAAGGTCCATCTAGTCAAGGCTATGGTTTTTCCAGTGGTAATGTATGGATGTGACAGTTGGACTGTGAAGAAAGCTGAGCACCAAAGAATTGATGCTTTTGAACTGTGGTTTTGGAGAAGACTCTTGAGAGTCCCTTGAACTGCAAGGAGATCCAACCAGTCCATTCTAAAAGAGAATAAAAGGACTCATGGAAGAAATGTTACAATGAAAGAGATGACATAACTCTTAGAGCTCAATAGAAAAACAGAAAAAAGAAAATAAACCACAAAAATAATGACTGTAAGAGAATCAACAAAGAGGAGAACAGACCATTCCTTTTTTGGAAGGAATGACGCTAAAGCTGAAACTCCAGTACTTTGGCCACCTCATGGGAAGAGTTGACTCATTGGAAAAGACTCTGATCCTGGGAGGGATTGGGGGCAGGAAGAAAAGGGGACGACAGAGGATGAGATGGCTGGATGGCATCACCGACTCGATGGACATGAGTTTGGGTGAACTCCGGGAGTTGGGGATGGACAGGGAGTCCTGGCGTGCTGCAGTTCATGGGGTTGCAAAGAGTCGGACACGACTGAGTGACTGAACTGAACTAAAGGCTGAGAACTGACATTGGGTAGGAGCATGAAGTGATCAGTGTCCTTGACAAACAAGTTTTTGTGGAATGGGGAGTATAAGCATAATGGGAAGAGAGGAATGTGAACAGCAAGAATAGATATTTCCAGGAATTAAAAGGGGAAAACAGAAAAACAGTAGTTGGAGGGGAAACTAGGATTAAGAGGGGCGTTTTGTTTGTTTTCTAACATGGTAGGAAAGGGCATATTTATGTGCTGTTGGGAACAATCCAGGAGAAAAGGGTACATTAATAATGTGCTAGAATTGCATGGTGTGGTCTGTTCTCCTCTTTGTTGATTCTCTTACAGTCATTATTTTTGTGGTTTATTTTCTTTTTTCTGTTTTTCTGTTGAGTTCTAAGAGTTATGTCATCTCTTTCATTGTAACATTTCTTTCATGAGTCCTTTTATCTCTTCTTTGGACTCGTTTCAGAAATGCCATATCTCATTGATTTTATGGAGAATTATTCACAATTTTCACCTGCCTCGTGTAATTTTCATGCAGTTTTCTTCATATATGGACTTTGGTTATAATGTTGCTTTTTTCCCCTTACAAACACCTTTACATAAGACTTATATTGGTTCCTTTTTGATTATTGGTCATCTTTGAACTGGAGACGTTCTTCTTAGATAAGCCATTTTCCCAATAATAAAGTTGTGGGAAGAGACTGGGAAATAGAGGCAGCTTAAATTTTCCCAGTTGTTTTGGAAGACTTTCTCACCAACAGTTTTTTCCAGTAGTATGACTCTACTCAGTGAGTGGAGAAAAAGAGCCCCTCTGTCACAAGTTTTTCTTGTTTAGGTTCATAAATACTACATGCACATTGGAATCACCTGGGGAAGTTTACCCATACCATTAAATGAGAATCACTGGCAGGGGGCAGCCAAGGAGAGGGGTAAGCTGAGTATATATACACTGGTTTTAAGACTTCTCAGGTGATCCTCAGGTATAGTCAGGCCTGAGAATTAGTGATTCAGTTTTTACTTTTAGCTGACCAAGATTAGCAGACGCTTGGCAACAGTTTCTCCTCTACTAGGCTTGCTTCTTGCAAAAATGCCAGGTGTGGATGTTCACATTTTCCTTGATAGACCCACACATACTTCATACTATGCAAGGGCTTCTAAGATTTATCTTAGGTCTGCCACCTCTTTTGGAGAACTCTAAATTGTACCCACTTTGTTTGATGTATGCAGCCAGGTATCTTCTGTGCATAGCTTAGTCTGGTTCCATTTTTTTAATGTTATTGTGAAATATACTACACATGCGTAAGTGCATAAAGTGTAAACAAACATCCATGTGACTACCGTCTAGATAATGAAATTGAACATTTTCCAGAATTCCAAAAGTCCTCTTGAGGCCTCTTCCTAATTATAATTCTCTTTCTCCTGTCATAAAGGTAGGCACTGTTCTTTTTTCCTTACTTTTCTTTCTCATATTCAGGGTTATCAATGTTTTGTAGTTTCATTAAATCATCTATATATCTTGTTCTATCTCTTCCCTTTAAGGAAAGAAGGTACATGAATGCCTTTATTATTTCATCTTTAACTGGAAGTAGAGACTGTTGATTTTAAGAAATTAGAACCAGATATATACTTGAACCAGATATATGCTTGAAGATTGAAGGCGGGAGGAGAAGGGGACGATAGCGGATGAGATGGTTGGATGGCACCACCAACTCAATGAACATGAGTTTGAGCAAGCTCCAGGAGTTGGTGATGGACAGGGAAGCCTGGCGTGCGGCGGTCAATGGGGTCACAAAGAGTCAGACAATGAGTGACTGAACTGAACTGAATATACTTGAATCCATTAAGTGCTTTATATTAGTCTGATTTTTTAATATTTTATTTCATTTTCTTAAGTCAGAGATCTGCCCCAGTGGCAGAGAATATGTACTGATTGCTAGTTCAGTGTGTGATACCCTAGTGCAGGCTGTTGGCTTGATTTAATTTATAGTCTCATCAGTATATGTGAAATTATAAGATAGGAATTTTAAGCATTTCTGTTACGCCATATGGCATTGGAGTTTTCAGTATAAACTAAGAATACCAGTAATGCATGCATTAACCACTTTTTAAATTTCATTTTGTTTTGGGTATCCAAGAATTTAAATGTATATTCAAGTTAATTAAAATCTTTTCTAGGAATATGAAGCCATCTACCTAGCAAAATTAACAATACAGATGATGTCACCACTTCAGATAGAAAGGTCGTTATCTGTTCATTCTGACTCCACAGGTAAGGATTTTTTCCTTTTGGAGCAATTTGGGGAGACAGATGATATGAAAAGTAGAAGAGAAGACGCATCTGTCACTTATTAGCAAGTTACACTGAGCAATTTAAATTGTTTAGAAACTTTTGGATGGGCTATTGAATTAAAATAATTTGAAATTTTAGTTTTATGATTAATTATGTATTATACAGAGCTTCTGTGTGTAGGCCACTAGTTAAGTAGAACATGCTGGTTGGAAGATCAGATTTCCATTTTGTTGAGCTTTAAATCTTTAAGTAGTTTAAAGTGAAAGTGTCAGTTGCTCAGTGGTGTCCAACTCTTTGTGACTGCATGGACTGTAGCCCGCCAGGCTCCTCTGTCCATGGAATTCTCCAGTCTAGAATATTGGAGTGGGTTGTCATTCCCTTCTCCACAATTAAGTAGTATAACTGTGTTGCAAAGATTAAAATAATAAGAGGGGTCTGGTACCAGAGGCCCTAAATACACTTAGGTGATCTTATTGAAAATAAAACGTGGCTACTAAGTGAAAGCAGGGTGACTCAGTTTCTCTTTTGCCATAAATATTTGTCCTTTTTTCTTCCCTATTTTAGAGTGTTTCCTCCCCCATTTAATGATCCAGGCTTGCTCTCAAAATCTTTTAACTTTTACATTCCTCTCCAAGACCTTGCTACCATTTTTTGTCTTTTTTTTTATTAGAGCATTCATGGAATTTATTACTTTATTATTTTTCTCTCCCAGAGTTCCTTTCAGTCTTATTTGCAGCAACAGCCTTTTAAGTTAGGAAAAATAGGTTACATACCTGGTTAGTGTTGGATCTAGAAATTGAACACTGGTGATCTCATCCACAAGTCCTCCTTAGTGATGAAACTATATAACCACCCTTCAAGCTTAACTTCGTAGTTGTTATTGACTCTTTAGTTTGCAACTTCTATGTAGTCATTTTCCAAAATGGGAGGGTCTGTTTCTTCAGTAACAAAAATTCTTTCTTTTTATAATACCTTTAATCTCAGTATAGTTCAGGTCTGTATTGGCCTCCCATCCTAAGTGTTCCATATATTGTGGCCAGACATATTTTCATGAAAGATAATTCCAATAATGGTTTTCTTGTATAAAAGTCTTCATTTGGCTTAATTTTTTACTGAAACAAACACATCATAGATAGTAATTAAAGGCCCTTATGATCTTTATTTGTATCTCTGAATGTACCTCTATATATGCACTGCAGAAAACTGAGCTACTAATGCTTTCCCATGTGTCTTCTATTCTCCACCTAGAAAGCATCACATCCAGTCTCTCCATAAAAACTTGGTTCAGATGTCATTGCCTCAAGAAAACATGATGATTAACTTATTCTTCCAGTAATTTCTAGTTTTTCCACCATAGAGCTTTATCTGTACCTCCTCACTGTCTGCCTGGAATTAGTTATCTATGTCTCTCAACCTCCTTTAGTAGAGTGCAGACGTGGCACTGCATCTGAATCTGTTATAACAGCTGTGTTTAGACTTACGGCTTTCCAGGTGGTGCTAATGGTAAAGAGCCTAACTGCCAGTGAGGAGACATAAGAAACACGAGTTCAGTCCCTGGGTCAGGAAGATTCCCCTGGAAGAGGGCATGGCAACCTACTCTGGTATTACTGCCTGGAGAATCCCATGGACAGAGGAGCCTGGTAGGCTGCAGTCTATAGGGTCGCAAAGATCGGACACAACTGAAGCGACTTAGCACGTACACATACATTTAGACTTATTTTAATGACTAGCATATTTTCTTCTTTATTCCATCAGTACTATAATTCTGTTCTTTTCTTATTAATCTTATAGTGAAATACTAGTTTCCCATTGGAATCCAGTCCACCCTCTGGTCTAACATTATTAACCATGATTTAGCACAACTTTTAGGGCATAAGTTTGAGGTGATGTAATTATTTGGCAGATAATGCAGCAAACCCTTTACCAGTTCAGTTGTTCCCTAAAGTTTTCCTCCATTGAGACTCAAATTTCTTGATTATGATTGTTGGGCATGTACAATCCCACACATA
This sequence comes from Ovis aries, assembly GCF_016772045.2. Taxonomy (NCBI): domain Eukaryota; kingdom Metazoa; phylum Chordata; class Mammalia; order Artiodactyla; family Bovidae; genus Ovis; species Ovis aries. The sequence continues at coordinate 11,393,094 of NC_056060.1, read as the reverse complement.
CTCTGTGTGGGAAATTTCTGTACTAGCAGACTGTGATATGAGGAGTAGATAAAAGAAATTCTCTTATCTGCTACATGCCTTCCTTCTGGTTCTACACTTGTTGGTAACAATCAGTTTCACTGGAAAAACATTTTTGACAGCATCTGTGAAAGCAAAAGGATAATTACATCTACAAAATAAAATTATACAAATTATAACTTCATAAAGTTATATGAAGTTCATAAATAATGTTCTGAGTCATGTTTATGATGGATGCCTATAAAATGGTAACCAAACATTTATGAACTTATTTTAAAAATTAATGTTCATTATATAAAATACCTTAATAATTATTAAGAGGGACAATGTCATGAAGGTATTAAGTTCTTTGGGTAATTTGTAACAAAAGTATTTTATCAGTACAAAGGTTTACTAAAAATTCCGTCATGAAATTTTCATTGTCATATATATGATAACACTTCATGAAAAATGAAGCCTTTCCTAGCTGTAACATTCTAATGAATGAATTTAAGTTCCCATTATACCATATATTATGTTCATGCAATAACTTTTAGGCAGTTTGAAGAGAACACATGAAGAAGAAGATGATTTTGGAAACATGCAAGTGGCAGCTGCACAGAATGGCTGATTCAAGAGCAACATTATAGAGGATGTGAATTTCTATTTGAGGAGAAAAATACTACAGACAGTAATAATGTAAAATGGTAAAAACACAAGTAGTTTCTTTTCAATTATATGTTGCTTCCAGACGTGTTTCTCTGCGACTTGTTGAGCAACATTTTAAGATGTTGGACTTCTGTAATAGATGGCACTGATGGTTTCACTCCTTTTTTTTTTTTTTAATTCTTTACAGTTTTATTATAAACCAAGAATTTTGGACTTGCAAAGAGGTATTATTGCAATAATGCACTTTTCATACTTGAAATTTATTTGTATGATATAAAGTTGTTACTTTAAACAAAATGCAAGTTAGGGGGATTTGTTTATAAAATCTGGGTAATTTATAACAAAAGAATTTCCTAAAGTTTGCTAAAAATTCATTTTATGTTCTACATAGTACATTTTAAAAATAATTTTACAGTTCAATTTTATGATGGAGCCTCTTACAGAAACATTAACAAATGTAGGAATCTGCCACATTTCTTTTTTTAGTATAACTCAATAGTTTATCTTTTAATTTTTTAAACTTCTTGGTCCCTTATTAATAATCTTTAAATCATGACAGCCAACTGTCCTTATTTTAACATGATCCAAGTATTGCTTCCTTTCCTGTTAGCTTCCTAATTTTATTCTATAGAAAGAAAAAGTTTAATGAACAAAGGAAAATGTTTGCTTTATAATACCAGATGTTCACAAATACAAGGAGAGTTTTAAACTTTCCTTTAGCATTCTTAAAAGCCAAATGTTCTATTTCTTCTTTTTGGAGTCGTGTAGCCCATTTTTTCTTTGTCCAAAATGGTTCTAAATATAATAAACCAATGTAGCACTATTTTTCCTAAACAAAGCCCAAAAAAGAAAAGTGCCTTGCCTCATTAGAAAAAATAATAAATCCTTATGACCTCTAAATTAGTATGTAGAACAGTGAAAAGTTTTGAACATTTTTCTATAATTTTAATGATAAATTGATTTAAACTGAAAGTCTTAAGGCTTGAAGAAACCTGAGTAAATTATTTGAAATATGGAACATTTACTCCTTCATTTTATGTTGTCTTAATGATTCTGTGAGATTGTTCTGGCTCAGACAGTAACTTTTCTTTGAGGATGCGTTTTTTGTAGAAAAGTGATTGTGGAAGACTTCAGTGTATACAAATTAGTGTTGTAATCAGTTCTTTACATTGAGTTAATCCAAATTTCCCCCATAATTTGCATTAGCAAAGTCACTTTATGGATCCTAGGTTCTCCATGTTTTTATTTATACATATAAAAATTGTTCTTAAAAAACTTTTACTATTTTAAGTATGATGTTGGGGAGGAGAGGAGTGTTTTAACTTTTTATAGTTGATGATTTAGGGTAGCACAAATGAAACTCCTTTGTATTTCATTTTTCTCAGTCCTCTCTTGAGGTGCTTTACTGATGAGAGTGATTTCCATACCTTCCTTTGGTACCAAGAGGTACCACATAAGGTAACCTATTATACCAACTTACCTACTTTGCTTTCCTCCCTGAGGTGAAATAATACAGGAAAAGTTTTTTTATGCAGCATAACAGGAGAGTGGAAGTGAATCAAAACTGCTTTGTTAATTAAGCGTTAATTCTGTTGACCCAGATGGTTTTCTTTTCTCTTCCCTTCCCCTATTTTACCACCCTAAAAACAGCATATTGTCAATCCCTTGAGGTCTTGTATTCTGTTGTATGATTGGTGTGTTGTATCATTGGGTGTGCTGGTCTAGTATAGTCAAGATTTGCATTGAGTGTTCAGAAATTCCAGTTGGTAAAAGTGCCAGATAACACAGCTTCCCTGTATATAGATTACTATTGGGTAGGTCAGCAAAGACTCTTGCAAACTAATAATCTGTGATGCTCCTTCCACAAAAACTGCTTAAAAGAATCTTCATAATAGTCCATTTAGGTTTTAAAAATGAGGCAGTTAAGATTTTCTAAATTAATTTCTTAAAATATACATATCCTCTCTAGTAGTCTGGCCAAGAATACAGGTTTGGTTATTGAATTATATTCGGTAATTTTCCACTTTTAATCACTTTAATTTTTATGTTGTCACTAAAGTGCCTGCCCAGCACTGTAAAGACTCTCACAGACACTAGAAAAAGGGACTTCATTTTCTTGAGTACAAATTAATATGGACAAAAACTTTATTTTTTCTTTCATATAAGAACACTGCAAGTGTTTTTTGAGTATATTCTTCCATCCAGTGTTCAACTGGTTCTTCTGGTAGCTCTTCCTATTCTTTTTATTTGGTTCTGTTTCTATAATTTCTCTATTTCCTTTGATATTTTGTGATAGCTAATTATAGTACATTCAACCAATCATGATTTATTTTATAGAATATTTGAATAATATATGAGTGACTCAGCACCCAATTATAAGCATTAAATATTAATCTGGGCACAGAATTTAAAATATCACATCAGAACATAGGAGAACTGCTTTATTGTCCATTTTGAAAGTATGAAACAAATATTGAAAATATTCAACTAGAATAGCAGTATTTTTACCTTGTAATTTCAGTCCATTGGTCTGTGTTAATTTTGTATCAGGTGTATAAAGAGCAGTTACCTTTGTTTATTTGTATCTACTCTGTGGTGGAAATGTTAAACCATGATAGCTTTTGCTACCAACTTTCAACCACTTAACTTTCAGAGCAGTATATTTGTTTTGGGAGGATTTTGTGCTTCATCTGAGTTTAGAAGTAATGTCAGAAAATGTTAAGCATGTCCTTTTAAAGAAAATATAAGGTTTCTAATTGTCTTATTACCATGGTAATTTAAGTGAATTTAGAAGTATTTAACTGCAATCTTGAATTATAAAGTTGGGATGCATATATAGAGATATATATCAAAATCTCAACTTGATGTAAAGTAAATGAGCAGTTACCTGGCGGATTTTTTTTTTTTTTAAGTAACTGTTTAATCCATAATTCCATAACAGACTTAGCTTCACCTCAATATTTTTGTCCATTCATCAGTGCTCCAATAAGAAAATGATAGGAAATAGCTGAAAATTACTAAAAGATTTTATTTTTTTTTTATTTATTAGAAAAATAAGTTGCTAGGGTCTTTGAATGCTGGATTTTTTTTGTCTTACCCATCCATGGCAGCTAAAAAAAAAAAAAAATCACTCAAAATATTCAGGTTTACATGTTAGCTCTCTCTCATAGGGAGCTGCCATACCTCACAGTTCAAAGTGTATTCTATAGATCAGTAACATTATACTGACATGTAATTGCAATTTACTATGCAGCAAAAATGATTCAAGAAGAAAAATAACCTACAGTGTCTATTTACCTTTGTATAGACAATTGCTTAAGTTACTCTGCTTTTAACATTTGTACTTGGATAAAATGCTTATTATGTATGTATAGGAATGTCACAGTGCAAGATGCTGCTAGCTCAGGCACAAAGTATTAAAATTATTTTGTGAAGATTGGTGGTTGTATTAAAACTGTTGTGCCATTATACCTCAAAAAAGATTGAAAAGTTCATTTGTACTGCTTATGCCATAACTGCTTTACTTAGATTGTTGTCTTCTAGGTAAAAGTAACCCAGTTTTAATCCCGCACACTGATTAAATATGAAGGACAAATGAACATTGGATAATGAGAAGCACTTAAGGATATTTTCTAAAACATTGTGAACACATAAAAATTATAGTCAGTACAGGGAAGTCCCAAGTTTAGGCTCAAGATATTTTTTAATGATTATTTGAACAAGTTTGGAGTTGAAAGTGAGGGAATTTGTGTCTGAAGGAAGAGGTAAGGCCATTCATAGAACAGCTTCCAGCTCATTTAAAAAAATACTTCTTGCTTTTAGTTTTCCCCTTGTTAGCCTACCTACATAATATCCTTCATCAAATCTGAGATGTCATCATCAGCATCACTACACCATCTTTTTGATCCCACTAAAAGGCAAAAATATTGCTGAATAAATCATGACAAACCATTGATCATAAAATGCATCCAGATTTCCAAATGTTACATGTAAAAAAAGATGTGCGTTTTAGTCAGTAAAATACAAATATATAAAACACATGGAGCAAAATAAAAATCACAACTGCCACTTGATTATACCTTTTCAAAAGTGAAGAGTACTCAAAAATGTATTACTGAAATGTATCTATGCAGTTTTTTTCATACTCAAGTTTACCCACAGGATGCCTTAGTGAAATCAAGCTTCTCTGGTTAACTAAAGCTAAATGCAGATCATCAATTTCCTCAGTGACACAATTTTTATGTATTATACCTTACCTACAACTTTTGTTTCCTATGGGGGGAATTCAAGATAAGACCATAAGAACATTATTTAAAGGGATTTATTGAAATAGCCACCTTATAGTTTTACTTCACATTGTTTAGTGGTAAGAAATATAATAAAACATTTGCCTTTTACTAGGGTCCCACCCCCACAGCCACACAGGGATCTTAGCTCCCCAACCAGGGATCAAACCCATGCCCCCTGTACAGGAAGCAAGGAATCTCAACCACTGGACCACCAGAGAAGTTTCTATTAGGGTTATTTTTTAACATGGGTTTTTAAGTACCAGGATATACCTAATAAAGCTACTGTTACCAAGGTTATAGGACTCCTTTTTCTTAAAAAGCAAAATTTAGTTTTGTTGCTTTCACTAGGAACACACCAGTTCATCTGCCTAGGTCATCAGCAGGTAAGTAGCACACCTTCTATTAGTAAAGAATTTCTATTATTTAGAAAGTTAACTAGCTTTACTGCATGGAGGGAGATATGAAATCTAGTTGAAGCAGGTGTGGGTCAACAGGATGAGAAACAGGTGGTTTTTACTTTCTATTCTCCTTTTACAAAGAGTACACTAAATTAAAATTTTACTAACCCTGACTCGACCTAATAATTTCAACAAACAACTCAAGAAAAGCACAGGAAACATTAGGATTCTAATAAAATTATTCATATGAACAGGTTTAATGTAACATGGAATGCAGAAGATAAGAACCAGTAGTGAAGTATCTAATTCTTATTTCAACTTAAAAAAAAAAAATAGGATAGTGACCAGAATAATAGTACCTTTATAGTCACATTAAATAGAAAAGCTTCCATCAACATCTTAAGGATGTAATAAATGCAGTCTGATACATTTCAAAATGTTCCACAACTTTGTAATCCATTTTTCATAAAAATGTTAGAAGACAGGCTTTGGACACCCCATGGAAAGATGAGAAATAAGGTTAGAAATATATAATATACCAGATTTATTTACTAACTCACTGTTAAAAAGTACCTTATATTTTTCTTAGATATTTAAACAAATGAATAATTATTATATTTCACATATAAGACAGGTAGTACTTCAGCTACATTAGAATTATAACAACTTTTAGATGTATATTTAGTTGTCACATTTTATAAGTTAATCTTCATTTCTACTTCTTTTAAAGGCTCACCAGGTTGTCTGCCAGTACAGTATTAGGATTGGCAAATGTTGGACTGTACTACATTTAGTTATATCTAACATCCAATTTCATGTAACATGTGAAATGACACACCTTAACTGGTATTTAGATATATTTCTTTGAAACAAAAATACTAGTTTTATGAATGGTGATAAGAAACAATCTTATTCACTGTATGCTTTTTTCCTTTTAATGAGCAGTACAGATAGCAGACACATAACTCCTTACTACCTATACTCTGACCACTAAGAAATGAAGCCAAACTTTAGAAAAATACAATGCAAGAAAAGATTCAAGTTAAAAATATACTCCTTTGGTTAAAAATCATCCCCTTAATAATTTATTTGTAATCTAAACTCAGCATGTCCCACCAGCCCAAAGTAATCTTCTAAGTGTCATTATACTTGTATCACAACCCAGTATTTATAGAGGTCACCTGGTTGCAGCAACAAAATATTTTAACTCAAGAGAGTATAGCCTTGCTGCATCAGCTCCTTTGATAGATGTCTTTCTTAAAAGATTTTACTTTAGAAACCTCCGGCACATGTAGTTTTCTTCAGATACTGTATATCCAAACTTTTTGTAGAAACCAACATTTTGTGGTAGACATTCCAGGGTAATCTTATAGCAGTTCAGTTTCTTGCTTAGCAAAGTAAGGGTTGATAATAACCTGAAATTTTAAAAAGGGTTGGGGGGAGAGGCATAGAGCATTTGTTAATAAAAACAGATATTAATAACAATGAGTGAATAGTTTACAAAACTTTGTTTACATTACAAATAGGTTTATATTATGGCCTTTCTCACTATATTCATTTAAAATTCAAGTTACAAATATATAAAGCATTTAAATCACCCAAAGCATTTTATTTTGTTCCAGATATACTTTATGTAGTAATCTCTGGTCTATTAATAAACAGAAAACTCACCCCAAACCCTCTTTACAAGTAGATTTTAAAATTAATGTTAACACCAAAGACTGGCAGCCTTTTAAAAAATATGGCCAAAATTAGTCTTTGTATCTAAATTCTATTCATACTATTTAGTCAGTGTTGAATAGTCAAAACTGTTCAGTCAACATTCCCACATAAAATAGATAAATAATTGCTTTGTTCTTTATCATTGTAAAAGCTCCCTAAATATCTGTGAAAGAATGTATCAGGTTACCTATGGATTTAGTCTAATTAATATGAAGTGAAAACAAAAGCATATACATCTTTATAAATCCTTAAAGAATCCAAACCAAGTATAAAAATGTGATTCTAACTGCCTTAAGGAGAGAAAACTAGGAATTTCTCATGTTGCCCATATAGAAAAAAACCTCATCATTCTGAAGACGGAACCTCTTGCTTGAAGTTACACAATTATAAAAGGTATGGCTAAGTGAACGTGCACCAGAAATACTAGAAATTGGTCTCTTTTGTTCACTGAAGTGAAGTCGCTCAGTCATGTCTGACTCTTTGCTACCCCATGGGCTGTAGCCTACCAGGCTCCTCTGTCCGTGGGATTTTCCAGGCAATAGTCCTGGAGTGGATTGCCATTTCCTTCTCCAGGCGATTTTCCCAACCCAGGGATCGAACCCAGGTCTCCCGCATTGTAGACAGACGCTTTACCATCTGAGCCACCAGGGAGGATATTTGATAGGTATCAAATACTTTGACTAGTATCTAGCACATGTGCTTAATATTTACTGAGTGAATTCCTTAAAACTCAGAAAATATTTAAAAGTAAATTCTAACCTATGAAAGTTAAAAGACTTAGATAAATATATAGAGGATTATACAGTGTAAGGCCAGTTCAGTATGTGGTTCTAAAAGTCATATGACTGAGAACATGTCCTTTGTTTTTAAATGTGATAGACAAATTACTTGACTCACCAAAAGTTTCTTCTTCCTAGTAATATGAAAAAGTACTACTATTAAAAGTTAATAACTTTAAGGTGTTGGCTGTTTTAACAGTACAGTTCCAATTTCCAAACTTTATGGCAAAAATTATATATAAAAATACTTTTCATTAAATTCAGTCTAAGCTATAGAGTGAGAATGGGTTCATAATTAATGAGGCTTAAAAAACTTCAAACAGGGAAACATTTTTAACAAGTGTCTTGGCAAGAAAATGTAAAAGGAAACACAGAGTAGCTACTTTATCTAGGGTTACCTTGTTTCTGCCTACTTACAATTTGCCAAGCTGCTTTCCTCTGCATTCATCACTAACAACAACATCTTCTACTCGTCCTCTCTGAAAATATTTACAATGTTTAAAAGACTAAGCATGTAGGTTTTGTTTTTAGTTAAATCAACAAATGATGGTAAGAATTCATTGATAAATAAATGTTTTATAAACCTTCAAAAATTGCAAATTTTTAAACGTATTATAGAGGAAATAAAATACAGTGAATCAATTTGTGACCTAATTCACCCATATCCTGAAAAATCCCATCCCATTATTTAAAAACAAATCTCAAAATCCACATCACCAAAATGTAATCTTGTTATTAAGGTACTACATCCACTATCCTATTCCTGCTTAAAAGCAATTTATTTCAGACATACAAATACAGTATACTAATTTCTAGTACAGAAACCACACCAAAATTCATACCTCACAGAATTACATTCCAAGTGTTTCAATCATATTCTCATTGAGTTATCTAGATCTTGTTTTCTTTACTATTTCCTGTGAATCATGAGGAGTGAAGGGACTCTACAGGCATTAGAAGGGTCATGATTAGAACATATTATTCTGAACCTTTTACCAGTGGGAAACATGGGAATTTGTGTTAATGCAGTACATTCCAAGTGTCATTTTTTAAAAAAATTAGCATTAGTGATTCCAAACATTACTGCCAAATTCCACAATGCTGACTTGATTTCTCTACATCTATACCAGTTCTCTTCAAGAAGATTAGAGATAAAAAGGGAACATACCATGCAAAGATGGGCTCGATAAAGGACAGAAATATTATGACCTAACAGAAGCAGAAGATATTAAAAAAGAGGTGACAAGCATATACAGAAAAACTGTACAAAGAAGATCTTTACAACCCAGATACGATGGTGTGATCACTCACCTAGAGCCAGACATCCTGGAATGTGAAGTCAAGTGGGCCTTAGAAAGCATCACTACGAACAAAGCTAGTGGAGGTGATGGAATTCCAGTTGGGCTATTTCAAATCCTAAAAGATGATGCTGTGAAAGTGCTACACTCAATATGCCAACAAGTATGGAAAACTCAGCAGTGGCCACAGGACTGGAAAAGGTCAGTTTTCATTCCAATCCCAAAGAAAGGAAATGCCAAAGAATGCTCAAACTACCACACAATTGTACTCATCTCACACGCTAGTAAAGTAATCCTCAAAATTCTCCAAGCCAGGCTTCAACAATATGTGAACCATGAACTTCCTGATGTTCAAGCTGGTTTTAGAAAAGGCAGAGGAACCAGAGATCAAATTGCCAACATCCACTGGATCATTGAAACAGCAAGAAAGTTCCAGAAAAACATCTATTTCTACTTTATTGACTATGTCAAAGCCTTTGACTGTGTGGATCACAATAAACTGTGGAAAATTCTAAAAGAGATGGGAATACCAGACCACTTCACCTGCCTCTTGAGAAACCTGTATGCAGGTCAGGAAGCAACAGTTAGAACTGGACATGGAACAACAGACTGGTTCCAAATAGGAAAAGGAGTATGTCAAGGCTGTATATTGTCACCCTGCTTATTTAACTTATATGCAGAGTACATCATGAGAAACGCTGGGCTGGAAAGAGCACAAGCTGGAGTCAAGATTGCCCAGAGAAATATCAATAACCTCAGATATGCAGATGACACCACCCTTATGGCAGAAAGGGAAGAGGAACTAAAAAGCCTCTTGATGAAAGTGAAAGAGGAGAGTGAAAAAGTTGGCTTAAAGCTCAACATTCAGAAAACGAAGATCATGGCATCCGGTCCCATCACTTCATGGGAAATGGATGTGGAAACAGTGAGAGACTTTATTTTGGGGGGGCTTCAAAATCACTGCAGATGGTGACTGCATCCATGAAATTAAAAGATGTTTGCTCCTTGAAAGAAAAGCTATGACCTACCTAAACAGCCTGTTAAAAAGCAGAGACATGACATTACCAACAAAGGTCCATCTGTTCAAAGCTATTGTTTTTCCAGTAGTCATGTATGGATATGAGAGTTGGACTATAAAGAAAGCTGAGAGCCAAAGAATTGATGCTTTTGAACTGTGGTGCTGGAGAAGACTCTTGGGAGTCCCTTGGACTGCAAGGAGATCCATCCAGTCCATCCTAAAGACCAGTCCTGGGTGTTCATTGGAAGGACTGAGGCTGAAACTCCAATACTTTGGCCACCTCATGCAAAGAGTTGACTCATTGGAAAAGATCCTGATGGGAGGGATTGGGGGCAGGAGGAGAAGGGGACGACAGGATGAGATGGTTGGATGGAATCACCGACTCAGTACACAGAAGTTTGGGTGAACTCCGGGAGTTGGTGATGGACAGGGAGGCCTGGTGTGCTGCAATTCATGGGGTCGCAAAGAGTCTGACACGACTGAGCGACTGAACTGAACTGAACTGTTACCAGTTCTAACACACACAACAATTCATATTAATAACATTTTCTGTCTCACAACTCTTAAGAGAATGGGAAAATGACTAAGTGATTTCTAGAAAGCAAAACTATTCCAGGCTATATTTTGCTCTCATTTTGCAGTAAAAAGCAGTGGGAGAACAGACTTGTCTGATGGAAACTCGAAGTTGATATCCATTTTACTTATAAGCGTTAATGTGAACACATACCTTAGCACAGGAATGGATGAATTTATGTTCTATTATCAGAGTTGCTGTAGCAACTATCTGGCCTAAAGTTACATCTTCCACAACTGTAACATAGTAATCCCCAGATTTCTTCATGTGCTCAAAAGATTCTGTGGAAATTGGAAAAGAGTGTTATATAGACATTAAACTTTATTAGGTGCCAAAAAAAAAAATACTAGAATTAACAAATAATTTAATGAATATTTAAAGCTATTTTACTACAGTAAATTACAACTTTGTGTCTAGAGAAAATGTCAGTTATTAAGAATGACCATGTATTTGAAACAGCAGTCAGTACTGAGTAGAACATAGTACATACATTTCAAAGATCTACTAGCAGAATGAAGGAAGGCTAATACAGCTATTTTACAATCTGATAAAGTAGTTTTCAATTTTCCTTTTGTGATCACAAGTGTTTCATGATTACATGACCCATTTTAGAAATACAATCATCATTTTTGTTTGCTTTGAAAGCACCCTATGAAACAGATAAAAAATAAGTCTCCATTTCCCAGTAATTTTTCCAAAGCCAGTTAGCAAATAGGAGCAAAAATGGAATAAATAGCTTCCCCTCAGACTGACTTATATTGATGAAATAACAATTTCTCATCTAATATTCCCGCAAAGAAGAATTTTGGAATAAAAACTGAGCCCAAGAGTATTAACATACTGTTTATTTCCACAGTTATATTCTAGTAATGGGTCTGAAATAGGAAGAAATAGATTCAAAGAAGGAAAACAATGACAAAATAATAACCTTCACTTCAGGAGGGTCATATAGAGTACAAAATAAAATTACCTATTGAAGAAAATGAAGAAGATATGAAGACAGTGTTAAGAGCACTGGATGGAGTTAGGAAGGTTGTAGTTTTTTCCTTACCAACAACTCCCTGTGATTTTGGGGAAGTCAATTGACCTTTCTGGGTTTCTATCCTCACATATTTTTATTACATTTTTTGATGATGAAATTTCTCTGCCACCCAGGTTCTATGCTATAGTAATTATCTAAAAATACCAGGTATTTTATAAAACAGTAGTAGTTACTTTTGGATTCTAGAATAGATTGGCCACATTAAACAAATAATAGCTAATTTGTTATTTGAATATTTTCCAGCTATTTGAATAAAACAAGCAGACACTGAACAGAGTTTGAAACAAAAGTAAAATCTTGTTTCCCTTTATTTCTTTTTCTTCAGGAAAAAGAGGCTGTAGGACTTACTCATAAATTGTTCTGGGTTGACAACTCCAGTCTCCGTCAGCTGACCTAGTACCTTAAAAAAACCTAGTTTTGAAAAACAGATTTCAAGTCATGAGAAGAGCAAATATATATTAAAAGAAGCAATGTGTCAAGCTGGTGGGCATTATTTTTTCAAAACTTTCTGTAATGAACCATTCTAATTTTAAAAGATTAAACAAACCCATTCTTTCTATATAATCAATATGTAAAACAATAATAGATTTTACTAATGTTTTTGCCTGCATAAGATTTTTGGAATAGTGCTGACCTTAAGATTCAGTAAATAGAACCAGCATACACAGTTTTAAATGTAATTTGCAGTAGATTCAATGTAAGGGATGTCAAATTTTCCCAAATATGTGCTTTGGTTTTACTTAAAAATGCAAGATTTTCATTATGACCAAATATTATATTATTTGTAAAATACAATATTGTTGAGACAACAGTTTTTTTAAAGATTACTGATTAATGTTATGTTAACATGAATAGCATAGAACTTTGGGAATCTTAACTTTTATATACTGAAGAACTGATTTGACCAAAATAACTTAAGATTTCCTGACAAAAGAAACTGTAAGAAATTGATTTTTAATTACTGAAATTTAAGGATATTGTTTTGGAGAATTTAGATGTTAAAAAAAGGAATACATGTAGACAAAACCTTTTGCAACTATCCAAGGCAAATTATCTTCATTCTCATTTTCCATCCAGATTTTTAGAGAAGATTCTTAACTTTTGTGTCATTTATACAAGGTTAATTTCCCCCTTTTGGCTGCTTAATTAGGAAGGAGCACTGTTCTATATAAGTGGTGTAATACAGTACTGTAGTACAGTAATATCTGGCCTATACACATTGTAAATTAAGTTCTCAGTCACTTTAAAATTTAAGCACAAAAAAGTAATATGAAAGTCAAATATTTAAAAAAATTATCAGCATCATCATGTATGTGGAAAAGATGCTAACTGTAAGTCTAACTAGCATTTGTAAACTGAGCCCATACCTCTATTCAAATCAGCAGTACAAAGAGGCCTCAAAACCAAACCTTCTCCAGGATGTGTTGGGGAAATGGCTGGAGAAAATGTAGCTGTATTCTGACTCCAGTCCACTTCTTTGAGTAGACTTGGGTCAAACATAGGAGTTTCATCAGGTTTCATCTTTGCAGTAAGATCTAAAACAAAATTTTAAATGTTAAGGCATTTTATTTAATAGAAAATTTTTGATTGGCAAGATTGTCAATTTCTTAATAAAAATAAATGGCACTTAGGAAAACCTTTAACAGGTATGCAAGATACTTATTTTAGTCTATCCTCAATGTAACGTCAAATGCCACAGCTAGAGCTATATAGAAAACAGAAATTCTGTCATATAGTAAATGAATGACTAAATTTAGAAGTTGTTACACTTTTAAACTCCATTTTTCTAACAGGACTTTTAAAACATTTTTTCCTATGGGCCAGTGCTACTGGCGTAGCATTTTGAATAACTGACTTTTAAATGACTTCCTTTATTTATTTTTTTTACATTCCTGGATTAAGGAATAATTTGTTGGTTTTATCTGATACTAAGGAAGACTACTGAGGACGTACCTTTAAAAATAAATATGAACCATGAACAGAATTCACTGGAATATTTGGTCTCAGCTATGATAAATTCACACTAAGTATCTATTGGATTTTGTTTTGATAGCAGGTTTTCTAAAAATCTAGAAGTTGCTCAGCTGCATCTAAGCAACTTTTTAAGAATAGCCTGTGTTTTTCATGCTATTGAAAAATGATCAATTATGGTATTTTTGTCTCTTTTTTGAACATTCAGAAATGGTCAGGTTCTTATTAGGTAGGTGTAGTCTTAATAAAACTGAAACTAAATGAAAGCTATAATGCTAGAATGAAAATCATGAAGCATAGAAATAGGGGGTGGGAGGGACAGTTCTGTAGAAGAGGGTTGCTGGAGGAAACAGTCTTCCAAACAACTACTAGGAGACTGTGTGGTAACACTAAACTTTCATTTCTAACACCACACCCAGTTAACAGAAGCCAGAGTTGATCCTTGAACAGCACAGGTTTAGGGCACCAATCCTCCATGCTGTCAAAAATGCACAGTAGAAAATTCGCGTACAACTTGTACTCTGCCCTCCGTTATCTCTGGTTCTGTAACAGGGGATTCAACCTACTTTGCAATGTGTAATACTGTAATACTACTGAAAAAAATCTGTGGGTAAGTGGATCCTTGAAGTTCAAACCCATCTTATTAACGGTCAACTGTATTCTATTTGATACCTGCCTCTAGTTCTTTGAAACAAAGAATTTAATGACAAATCTATGTATATGCATAATATACTACCATAAAGCAATACAGGAAAAAATTAAAGTCCACTTAATAACAGAATAACTTCCCCCAATAACACAACTTCCAGATGTTTTCATTTCATAAATCACAGTATGTCTAAGGGCAACAATTTTTAGCTTTTCCATAAAGCTAGATTATATTGTATAACCCAATGTAACTATATAGGGAATGCTGCAATCTAGCAGAGGCTTTGGGAAGGTAGTGTGGTGTAATAATAGAAGTTATTATTTGTTCAGCACTTATTATTGTTCAAAGAACTTCACACATTACTGACTCACTGTAATAATCCTAGAGTACTGAAGATGATTATCTCCATGTTAACAGATGAGGAAATGCAGGTGTAGACAAGTAACTTGCCCAAGGTCACAAAATTATAATAGCAAAGCTGAGATTGAAACCTAGACAAGGAAAGACCACAAGCTCTAGAGTCAGACCTGATATTCAGATGTCAACTGTCTGATCATGGCTATATAAATTAAACAATGTTTCTTCATTTGTAAAATGGAGATGAAACTGTTGAAGAAATGGCTTAGTGTATACAAACACCTGACAGTGGGTCGCACACTATGTGCTCAACAAGGTATGATTGAGTCAGCTACTAATTTAAAGTTTATTTTTTTATATGTTCATGTTAACTTTTCTAACATATATTCGTGTTTTTTCACTTTTCATTTAATTCATGAGTCATACTGCTGGGTACAGCGGCTACAACAAGGTTATGCTATGTTAAACTGAAAACATTCTTGGAAAGGAAGAAAAAACTTGCTCTAAACACTATGCTTGGATCTAAGAACAGTAAGGAAAGGAAATTGTGATGATTAAAACAATCATTCATAAAATTTAACCAGCTTATGGTCTATTTGGGGACTTCCTTTGTGGCTCAGCAATAAAGAATCCACCTGCAAAGCAGGAGATGCAGGAGACAGGTTTGATCCCCGGGTCAGAAAGATACTCTGGAGGGGCATGGCAACCCACTCCAGTTTTCTTGCCTGGAAAATCCTATGAACTGTAGTTGGACGTGACTGAAGCGACTGAGCACACATCCAGGGTTCATTTGAAACAGGTTTTTTAAATAAGTAATTTAAGTGCGTGCACTTTATTTGTCCCAGATAATAGGGCCCCTGAAGCTCTTGAGTAATATGAAAGAAGGGGCTTCCCTGATAGCTCAGTTGGTAAAGCCACCACCTGCAATGCAGGAGACCCCGGTTTGATTCCTGGGTTGGGAAGATCCTCTGGAGAAGGGATAGGTTACCCACTACAGTATTCTTGGGCTTCCCTTGTGGCTCAGCTGGTAAAGAATCTGCCTGCAATGGCCTAGATAATGCCATGGACTGTTTAGTCCATGGGGTACCAAAGAGTTGGACATGAGTGAGCCACTTCCAGTTGGTAAAGAATCAGCCTACAATGCAGGAGACCAGGGTTCAATCCCTGGGTCAGGAAGATCCTCTGGAGAAGGGAATGGCAATCCACTCCAGTATTCTTGTCTGGAGAATCCCAAGGACAGAGGAGCCTGGCAGACTACAGTCCATGGGTTGCAGGGTCGTACATGACAGAGCGACTAACACACAAAGTTTAGTCAAAGCAGCACTCGTAACCTATATTTGGAAAATAAGAATTTCAGGCTAGTTAAAATTCTTAAAGCATTCTGGATAGAAATAAGAATCCATATTCTTATCACAATCAAAAATTAATATCAAAATGTTTATATGAGCTATTTTATAAAACAGAGCTGTCTCCCGCATTGCAGGCAGACGCTTTACTGTCTGAGCCACAAGGGAAGCATATTTAAGATTACCTTCTTTTATTTTACCATGTCCCCATGTAGTAAAATTCTGTTCAGTTCAGTCGCTCAGTAGAGCCCTACTCTTTGTGAGCCCATGAATCACAGCATGCCAGGCCTCCCTGTCCATCACCAACTCCCGGAGTTCACTCAAACTCACGTTCATCGAGTCAGTGATGCCATCCAGCCATCTCATCCTCTGTCATCCCCTTTTCCTCCTGCCCCCAATCCCTCCCAGCATCAGTCTTTTCCAGTGAGTCAACTCTTCGCATGAGGTGGCCAAAAAAGTTTCAGCTTTAGCATCATTCCTTCCAAATTCTGTTGGTGTCTAATTTATTGAGGAAGTTAAAGTAAGATGTGATTTGATACTAAATTTCAAAAGATTTTAGAAAAGAGCAAAATTGTTAAGTTTGGTTTGCAAAAGATAATTTTCAGTGTCTTAAAGTGCCCCCAGGTACCACGTTAGGAATTTGAAGCCGAATTCCATCCTCACTGGAGTCTTATTTGGGGTTTGGGGTTTTTTTGGCCAGGGGTGGGGGTGAGGGGTGTGCTGCTTGTGGGATCTTAGCTCTCCAACCAGGGATCGAACCCAGGTCTACGGCAATGAAAGCACCAAGTTTTAACTGCTAGACTGGCAGGGAATTCCCTCGTTGGGGTCTTACTTTGAAAATTTTAGATTAATTTAAAAAAATGAACCCTAACCATTAAGTATTTCTCAAAAATCTGTTTAACTACTAAGTTAGCATGTATTTAAAGGCCCATAATGCCTAAGATTAGCACAATAAATGCCTAGTGAATGAATAACAAATGGTATAAGACTTATCTGGAGCTCATTCAGAAAATCCAGAAGAAACAAAGATTTCCAAACTGCCACAAATTATATCACAAAAACCATACAGCAAATTCATTTTTAGTAAGATCACATCAGTTGGTTGACTGTTCTTTGGACACAAGTTCAACAGGTTTCTCACTATCTTTACTGATATACAAGGGGATGAGCTGCTGCTAGGAACAAGCAACTGAGAGCAACAAGTAATAGATACTGGGAATGAAGATTTCAGAAGTTGATATAAAAATCTGAAACAATCTAAGGTCAAATCTAAACGTCTTTATATCTCATGAGCTCTTGGAGCATTACTTTATTTAGTACACGGTTAAAGCAGGAAGGGGGACCTTGAGCTGTTTGAGACTTTGGGGATCGTCTACATACATTTCATAACAATTTCAATAATAATTTGAATTTTGTCTGAACCTAAGAACACTTCATTTACTGATGATTTTAATAGGCTATATTATGCAATTACACTTCAGTTGATAATTTTAAAATTTCTTGATAGTTTATTTGATTCCTATAATTTAGGCCTTATTCCCAGTCTATCCATGAGCAAGCTATAGCACGTGGAGCTTTCGGGACTTGACCTCAAGGAAATAGCCAATGAGTGAATCTTAAATCCTCCAATGTCGTTCTTGCCCTACAGTACCATACTCAGTAGAGGCCAATCTTTACATCATCGTGCCAGACTGGGAGCTATCTCCCCTGTTCTAAAAAACGTCAGTGAATCCTGCCTAATGAAACTGACCTAAATGATTTCCTGAGATCCATTCTAGGATTCATTCACGAGTGTATATCCTAGAAAGACTAGTCGCCCTTCAATTTTGTATGGCATTTTAAGAGTTCGATTTACATAAATGTTAGCTCCTGTAAGAGAAGTCACAATACTTAGTGTCTCTAGAGGGTAGAATCCCCTGGAAGAGACAAAGGATGTCCGTCTTTCCCACAGTGAAACCCCAATTTAATCAGTGCAGGAGGTGATCTTCGGAGCAGAATCAGGTCCTCAAGTGGCTCCTGACCGCCGCGGGGTGCTCCTCCGAAGGGAACGGGGGCCAACGGCGTTCATGCCCATTTCAAAACCGAAGGCGGCAGAGACTATGAACAGCTGTCTCAATCCCCCACGTTAAAGCTGCCGAACGAAGAGTTAATTTCACCCTAGTCTCTGCTCCTGCCTTGCTAAGGCCACCTCCTGCATGGCTGGACCATTGGCCACCATCCCTAACCTCTGCTCCAGGCGTGCGTTCGCTCAACTTACTCCAAACTGCCCTCTACGCCCCCATGTGCACCCAGGTGGCGAAGATAAATGCCTGGATCCCCGAACGGAATCTGCCCCCGCCCCTCGCCGGGCCTAGCTCGCCTCGCCCGGGGGTAGCAGTCACACCTGTTTGATAAACCTGAAGGCAGGCCCAACCCGGCACTCAGGGCACCCGGTCCGGACCCGCTCTCTCTCCCGACCCCCAGACCCTCTCACCCGTAGAGGTCAGCAGTCTGCGCTCCTCTCCAGGCTCGACGGATTCTCACCCACCCGGGTACACTGCACTGGATCCGGATCCGGCTTCAGAGCCAGCCCCACCTCTTCCCGCCTCCCGCGCTACAGCCCGCTGCACCTCGGCCGCTGCGCTCGCAGCCTCCAAGACGTGGCAGCACCAACGCCTCCAGCCCGCCCCTGCCCGCTTACGCAGGGCCGCGAGCAGGGAAGGGGGAGGTGGCTGCGGAGGGGGCGGGGGCGAGACCCGGAGGGCGGAGCGGAGTGGGGGCGGGACCTGCGGCTGACGTCAGCGCGTGGGGCGGGGGCCGGGAGCCGCTGGAGATGTCTCTGGGTCTACAACCGGCCGGCGCGCCGGGAGGAATCCTCATCTCGGCTCGCACCTCCTCGCTTGTCAGGCTCCCATTACAGCCTCGGTGTCGCGGTTTAACTGGAAAATAATTTTGCCTCGGAATCAGCTAAGCACTGTAATGGTGACTAGGGTGTGTATCTTTGATTCGGAGACCGCAGTCTCAGCGCCTTCCCCTCGTTTGCCCCTTGTTGCACCTTCCCTTCAGAGTCAATTCATTCATTGATTAGGACTTCGGGTACTCACTGGAGGCTCGAAGCTCCTCATCCCCAGTTTTCTGAGTCACAGATCCTGCCTCTGTGAGGTGGACCCCCTGCATTCTACTCTAAGACTACGTTTTTGGATGAACATGGTGACTCAGCTGCGGCGACTTTGCCTCCCAGAAGGCAATTGACAATGGGTGGTCATTTTCAGTCTTGAGTCTAGGAGAGAAGTGTTACTGGCCTCTCACATGATGATAGAGAGAGGCGTAGAAGTCGGGGACGCTGCTAAATGTCTTACAGTATACAGGACAGCTCCCCACAACAAACAATGACCTGGCCTGAATGTCAGTATTGCTAAAGTTGAGAAACCCTGGATTAGGATAAGAAAACTGACTTCTCTGACCTCCTACCTCCCAAGCGACTTACCTAACTAGCAGGTGTCCTCATTTCACAGATTGGGAAACAACTTCAGAGATGTTAACTGCTTTACATAACCAAAGTTATATAGCCAGTAGCTCTTCTTCCTTGTCTTGTATCATAAATTTCAATTTATCGACTATGTTTTTAATACTTCAAAGGATTAGCATTTTCTGCTTATTTGTGAGACTTAAATTTCAGATAACTTTCTGATTGATATATTTCAAATCTTCAAATATCTCTATCCATCCTTGTTTTTGCCTTCATGTATACAAAACAACTAAGATATAAACAAAAGTAAACACTAATCTTAAGAAGGGGGCTTCCTAGGTGGCACTTGTTCAATTGCTCAGTCGTGTCCGACTCCTTAAGACCCCACGCAGCACGCCAGGATTTCGTGTCCTTCACCATCTCCCAGAGCTTGCTCAAACTCTTGTCCGTTGAATTGCTGATGCCGTCTAACCATCTTGTCTTCGGTCATCCCCATCTCCTCTTGCCTTCAATCTTTCCCAGCAATCAGGGTCTTTTCCAATGAGTCTGCTCTTCCCATTAGGTGGCCAGAGTATTGGAGCTTCAGCTTCAGCATTAGTCCTTCCAATGAATATTCACAACTGATTTCCTTTAGGATTGACTGGTTTGATCTCCTTGCAGTCCAAGGGACTCTCAAGAGTCTTCTCCAGCACCATAGTTTGAAAGCATCAAATCTTCAGTGCTCAGCCTTCTTAATGGTCCAACTCTTACATCCATACATGACTACTGGAAAAACCATAGTTTTGAATATACAGACCATATTTATTGGCACAGTAATGTCTCTGCCTTTTAATACACTGTCTAAGTTTGTCATAGCTTTTCTTCCAAGGAGCAAGCGTCTTTTAATTTCATGGCTGCCATCACTGTCCGCAGTGATTTTGGAGCCCAAGAAAATAAAGTTTGTCACTGTTTCCATATCTATTTGCCACAAAGTGATGAGACCAGATACCATGATCTTTGTTTTTGAATGTTGAGTTTTAAGCCATCTTTTTCACTCTCCTCTTTCACTTTCATCAAGAGGCTCTTTAGTTCCTCTTTACTTTCTGCCATTAGGGTGGTATCATCTGTATATCTGAAGTTATTGATATTTCTCCCTGCAATCTTCATTCCAGCCTGTGCTCTATTTAGCCCAGCATTTCACGTGATGTACTCTGCATATACGTTATATTTAACTTATATAGCAAGGTGACAATAGACAGCCTTGACGTCCTCTGTTCCCAATTTGGAACCAGTCCACTGTTCCATGCCCAGTTCTAACTGTTGCTTCTTGACCTGCATCGGAGAAGGCAATGGCATCTCACTCCAGTACTCTTGCCTGGAAAATCCTATGGAGAGAGGAGCCTGGTAGGCTGAAGTCCATGGGGTCGCAAAGAGTCGGACACAACTGAGCAACTTCCCTTTCACTTTTCACTTTCATGCATTGGAGAAGGAAATGGCAACCCACTCCAGTGTTCTTGCCTGGAGAATCCCAGGGATGGGGGAGCCTGGTGGGCTGCCGTCTATGAGGTCGCACAGAGTCGGACATGACTGAAGTGACTTAACAGCAGCTTGACCTGCATGCAGGTTTCTCAAGAGGCAGGTAAAGTGGTCTGGTATCTCTTGAAGAATTTTCCACGGTTTTTGTGATCCACACAGTCAAAGGCTTTAGCGTCATTAATGAAGCAGAAGTAGATGTTTTTCTGGAATTCTCTTGCTTTTTCCATAATCCAACGGATGTTAGCAATTTGATCTCTGGTTCCTCTGCCTTCTCTGAATACAGCTTGTACTTCTGGAACTTCTCAGTTCATGTTCTATTGAAGCCTAGCTTGAACGATTTTGAGCATTACTTTGCTAACATGTGAAATGAATGTAATTGTGTGATAGTTTGAACATTCTTTGGCATTGCTCTTTGGGATTGGAATGAAAACTGACCTTTTCCAGTTCTGTGGCCACTGCTGAGTTTTCCAAATTTGCTGACATATTGAATGCAGCACTTTAACAGCATCATCTTTTAGGATTTGAAATAACTCAGCTGGAATTCCATCACCTCCCCTAGCTTTGTTCTAATGATGCTTCCTAAGGCCCACTTCCCACTCCAGGCTGTCTGGCTCTAGGTGGCACTAGCGGTAAAGAACTTGCCTGCCAATGCATGAGATATAAGAGACAGAGATCCCTGGATCAGGAAGATCCCCTGGAGAAGGAAATGGCAACCCACTCCAGTATTCTTGCCTGGAGAATCACCATGGGCAGAGGAGCCTAGTGGCCTAAAATCCAAAGGGTCGCAAAGAGTTGGTCACAACTGAAGCAACTTAGCATGCATGCAATCTTAAGAAACATACAACCTTGTTTTCTTTCAGACTTCTGGCCCTATGTTTACAACAAGTTCCTCCTGAGCAAAAGAACTCTGTGGATTTTATAATTTATCAGTGAAATAATCAATTACAAAATTGATCACAAACCACAGGAGTTCTAAGAGGTACCCCAGAAGATCTGCATTCAAGACATACTACTCCCTCATTGTACCATGAGAACCCATTTCTTCCTCAACAGTCAGATTCAGTCAATCTGGCCAGACAGTGACCCTCTTTTCTTTGACTGTCAAGATGAGCTCAAGGTAGCCCAGGGACAGTATCAACTTATAGTTTAATAGAACCATTGATGTGTCCTCTAGTGATTTTTTTATAGTTTCTTTTAAAAAAAAATAGAATTGGCATAAAACATTGTATTAAATATTAGTTTTAGGTCTTCAACATGATGATTTTGATATATGTATTATATATACAGGGAAGTGATCACCACAGTAAATTTAGTTAACATCCATAAACCTCACATTATTGCAAATTGTGTGTGTGTGTGTGTGATGAGAATTTAGGATTTGTTCTCTTAGCAACTTTCAGATATACAGTACAGTGTTGTTAACTATGGGCTTCCCAGATGATATAGTGGTAAAGAATCTGCCTACAATGCAGGAGATGCAAATTCAGTCCCCGAGTTGGGATCCCCTGGAGAAGGAAATGGCAACCCACTTCAGTATTCTTGCCTGGGAAATCCCATAGGCAGAGGAGACTGGCGACCTACAGTCCACAGGATCACAACAGAATCAGGCACAACTTAGCAACTAAACAACAATTGTTAATTACAGTCACCACGTTGCTCAGTTCAGTCGCTCGGTCGTGTCTGACTCTTTGCAACCCCATGGACTGCAGTACACCAGGCTTCTCTGTCCATCACCAGTTCCTGGAGCTTGCTCAAACTCATGTCCACTGAGTTGTTGATGCCATCCAACCATCCCAGCCTCTGCTGCCCCCTTCTCCTGCCTTCAGTCTTTCCCAATATCAGGGTCTTTTCCAGTGAGTCAGTTCTTCCCATCAGGTAGCCAGAGTATTGGAGCTTCAGCATCAGTCCTTCCAATGGATATTTAGGATTAATTTCCTTTAGGATTGACTAATTGGATCTCCTTGCAGTCCAAGGGACTCTCAAGAGTCTTCTCTAGCACCACAGATCAAAAGCATCAATTCTTTAGCACTCAGCTTTCTTTATAGTCCCAACTCTCACATCCATACATGACTACTGGAAACACCATGAAGTGAAGTGAAGTCGCTCAGTTGTGTCCGACTCTTTCTGACCCCATGGACTGTAGCCTGCCAGGATCCTCAGTCCATGGGATTTTTCAGGCAAGAATACTGGAGTGGGTTGCCATTTCCTTCTCCAGGGGATCTTCCCAACCCAGGGATCGAACCCAGGTCTCCCGCATCGTAGGCAGATGCTTTACTGTCTGAGCTACCAGGGAAGCTGGAAACACCATAGTGAAAGTGAAGTCATTCAGTCGTGTCCAACTCTTTGCGACCCCAAGGACTGTAGCCCACCAGGCTCCTCTATCCATGGGATTTTCCAGGCAAGAGTACTGCAGTGGGTTGCCACTTCCTTCTCCAGGGGATTGGATCTTCCTGACCCAGGGGTCGAACCCAGGTCTCCTGCACTATAGGCAGACGCCTTATCGGCTGAGCCACCAGGGTAGAAGAGTGATCCGTAGCTTTGGCTATACGGACCTTTGTTGGTAAAGTAATGTCTCTGCTTTACAATATGCTGTCTAGCTTGGTCATAACTTTTCTCCCAAGGATATATTTTTTTTGGTGTTAGTTTTAGAAGGTCTTGTAGGTCTTCATAGATTCATTCAACTTCAGCTTTTTCGGTATTAGTGGTTGGGGCATAGACTTGGATTACTGTGATATTGAATGGTTTGCCTTGGAAACAAACAGAGATCATTCTGTCGTTTTTGAGCTTGCACCCAAGTACTGCATTTTGGACTCTTGTTGACTGTGAGGGCTTCTTCATTCTTCTAAGGGATTCTTGCCCACAGTAGTAGATACAATGGTCATCTGAATTAAATTCACCCATTCCAGTCCATTTTAGTTCACTGATTCCTAAAATGTTGATGTTCACTCTTGCCATCTCCTGTCTGACCACTTCCAATTTACCTTGATTCATGGACCTAACAGTCCAGGTTCCTATGCAATATTGTTCTTTAGAGCATCAGATTTTACTTTGATCATTAGTCACATCCACAACTGGGCACTGTTTTAGCTTTGGCTCAGCTTCTTTATTCTTTCTGGAGCTGTTTCTCCACTCTTCTCCAGTAGCATATTGGGCGCCTACCGACCTGGGGAGTTCATCTTTCGGTGTCCTATCTTCTTGCCTTTTCATACTGTTCATGGGGTTCTCAAGGCAAGAATACTGAAGTGTTTTGTCATTCCCTTCTCCAGTGGACCATGTTTTGTCAAAACTCTCCACCCTGACCCATCCATCTTGGGTGGCCCTACAAGGCTTGCCTCATAGTTTCGTTGAGTTAGACAAGTGATCAGTTTGGTTAGTTTTCTGTAATTGTGGTTTCCATTCTATCTGTCCTCTGATAGATAAGGATAAGAGGGTTATGGAAGCTTGCTGATGGGAGGGACTGGCTGTGGGGGAATCTGGGTTTTGCTCTGATGGGTGGGGCCATGCTCAGTAAATCTTTAATCCAGTTTTCTGTTGATGGGTTGCTTCAAAAACACTGCAGGTGGTGATTGTAGCCATGAAATTAAAAGACTCTGGCTCCTTGGAAGAAGACTATGGCAAATCTAGACAGCATATTAAAAAGCAGAGGCATTACTTTACCAACAAAGGTCTGTATAGTCAAAAGTATGGTGTTTCCAGTGGTCATGTATGGATATGAGAGTTGGACTATAAAGAAAGCTGAGTGCTAAAGAATTGATGCTTTTGATCT
This sequence comes from Ovis aries, assembly GCF_016772045.2. NCBI lineage: Eukaryota > Metazoa > Chordata > Mammalia > Artiodactyla > Bovidae > Ovis > Ovis aries. Next base: position 11,368,256 of record NC_056060.1, on the reverse strand, counting down.
GCAGTGCTGGAGAAGACTCTTGAAAGTCCCTTGGACTGCAAGGATATCCAACTAGTCAATCCTAAAGGAAATCAGTTCTGAATATCCATTGGAAGGACTGATGCTGAAGCTCCAATACTCTGGCTACCTGATGGGAAGAACTGACTCACTGGAAAAGACCCTGATGCTGGGAAAGATTGAAGGCAGGAGAAGGGGGCAACAGAGGATGGGATGGTTAGATGGCATCACTGACTCAATGGACATAAGTTTGAGCATGCACCAGGAGTTGGTTATGGACAGGGAATCCTGGCTTCCTGCAGTCCATGGGGTTGCAAAGAGTCAGACACGACTGAACTGAACTTCTTCCAAGGAGCAAGCATCTTTTAATTTCTTAGCTAGAGTCACCATCTGCAGTGATTTTGGAGCCCAAGAAAATAAAGTCTCACTGTTTCCATTGTTTCCCTATTTATTTACCAGTAAAGTAATGGGACCGGATGCCATGATCTTTGTTTTTTGAATGTCGAGTTTTAAGCCATCTTTTTCACTCTCTTCTTTCACTTTCATCAAGAGGCTCTTTAGTTTTTCTTTGCTTTCTGCCATAGGGTGGTGTCATCTGCATGTCTGAGCTTATTGATATTTCTCCTGGCCATCTTGATTCCAGCTTATGCTTCATCCAGCCTGGCATTTCGCATGATGTACTCTGCATATAAGTTAAATAAGCAAGGTGACAATATACAACGTTGACGTATTCCTTTCTTGATTTTGAACCAGTCCATTGTTCCATGTTCGGTTCTAACTGTTGCTTCTTGAACTGCATCAAGGTTTCTCAGGAGACAGGTAAGGTGGTCTGGTATTCCCATCTCTTTAAGAATTTTCCACAGTTCCTATGTTGTGTGTGTGTGTTTGCTAAGTTGCTTCAGTTGTGTCTGACTCTGCGACCCTGTGGACTATAGGCCGCCAGTCTCCTCTGCTTCAATGTTGGATACCTGTAAATCTATAAATGCTGTATCTTCTTATTGGATTGACCCCTTTATCATTCTTCTTCATCTCCTATTATAGGTTTGTCTTTAAGTCTTTTGTCTGATGTAGATATAGCTACCACAGTTTTCTTTGATTTTTGTTTGCAGAGACTATTTTCATCACTTTTTATCTGTTCTTAAAGCTGATGTAAGTCTCTGGTAGACAGCATATATTTCAGTCTTGTTTTTGTTTTGTTTTTTATCCATCAGCCATTCTACATATTTCAATTGGAGAATTTATTCTGTTTATATATAAAGTATTAATAAGTATGAACTTATTTCCATTTTGCTGATTGGTTTCTGGGTGTTTTGTAATTCGTTTGTTCTCTTCTTCTCTTGCTCTCTTCTGTTGTGATGGGTGATTTTCTGTAGTGGTGACCTTTAATTTCTTTATCTTTTGTATACCTACTATAGTTTTTTGCTTTGTGGTTATCATGAGGCTCACATGAAATATGCTATATTTGTTAACAGTCTATTTTAAGTTGATAATAACTTAAGTATGCACACATTCTGAAGCTCTACATTTTTACCCCCCTTCACATTTTATATTTTTGATTTCACAGTTTGCATCTTTTTCTCTTGTGTATGCATTAACAAATTACAGTAGTTGTAGTTATTTTCCAGGTTTATAACTGACTAACCCACCACCCTTAAAACATTAGATTATTCTGAATTTAACTCCATGTCATTAAAGTCTTTTTCTGGGATTTTATCTTATTCTTTTCTTTGGAACTTATTCCTCTGTGTTTTCCATTTTCCCTGACTGTCTATATTGGCTTAATGCCATGTCTCAGTCTTGAAGGAGTGGTCTGATTTAGAAGATGGAACTTCTTCAACGCTGTTGTAGCTCATGCCTCTCACTTAAACCTTTGTGGTTATCCAAGCAGCCTTCTGTGTTCTTATAGGCTCCCAGTAGTTCAGGATCTGCCAAGATATGTCTGCATCCCAAAGGGGAGGATCTCAGTCAGCATCTAGAGGGGGACTAAATGGAAGCCAGACCCTCAGGCAGCATACTTTAGTATGTGAATATTTTCCTTCAGGGGAGGACTGGTAAATGAACCTGTCTGCTCCGTCTCTGCTGAGCCCTGAGGGGATAGCCAGTTTAAAACTTTTTTTCTTTTTTGCTATCATCCCATTGAACCCATGAACACAAGGCCCACAGGTCATGCCAGACCTCTGAGGGGCAATCAAAAAACCCCAGGGGCCAGATGTGGGCATAAGCGCCTTTCTCAGAGACACCAGTAGTACAGAGTGGGGCACAGAGCCAGCATTAAGGTGGTGCCCACTGGCCTCCCTGAGCTGTGGAGAGGAGGGTTGTCAGCCCCTCAGGCCACAGCTATTAACAGAGCTAATAGTCTTCTCTCATAGAAAGACTGGTCAGTTCAGTCTGCTCCCTCCACCCTGGGCTCGGAAGGGATAACTGGTGAAAGGTGTTTCTCTGTTAGTTACAGTCCGGTGGGACCTTGAACAGAAGCCTTACTGGCCACCAAAGCCAGGAGAGCAAGTGGCATCCTCCGGGCAGCAGCCACAAAACCTGGAGCATCAGACATGCACATGAGCCCCTTTCTGGAAGATCCCGGCAACCTGGATGAGGCAGGGGGAGAGCGGAAAGATGAACCCACCAGCCTCTGCGGTTTCTGGAGAGCAATACAGTCGGCCCTTGGAAGCCTTTTAAGTTAGAAGCCTGTCCCTTGGGTCTTTAAGGTTAGTGACTATCCTCTTTCATGGAAAGACTAGGTGCATTTCAGTCTGCTGCCCCTGTGCTGGGCCCTGGGGTTTAACCACAGGGAATCCACACAATCTAAGAACTATCTATTAGATTAGATTGTTATAGCCTTGTGGGTCTCATGTCTGCAATCCCTGTTGGCTTTCAGAGCCGATGTTTTGGGGTCCATTTCTCAGGTGGAAGTCTTAAGAGTTGTGATACCAGCAGTGGGGTCCAAACCCTTCAGTCCTCTGGGAGCAGCTGAGTTGTGAGTTCTCTGCTGGTTTTATGTCACTGCACAGGATGAGGTTTATGGTGAGATTGTGTCCCACCTACCCATTTTGATGTTGAGAGGTTTGGTTCATCTGATGTGTATGAGTTGCTCAGTTAGTTTCCAGATATCTTTCGAAGGAAATCGGTCTGTGTGTAGCTATAGATTCAGTGTGTCTGTGAGAAGTGGTTTCAGGATTCTCCTGTGTTGCCATTTTGAAGCAGAAAAACATTTTTCAGTTTCTTATAAGAAATGCTGCACCACCAACATTCTTGTTGGGATGGGTAATGATATTATGTGGGAAAAAAATGAATATCAGTGATTGAATTGAAAAGTGATTCAGGATGTGGGATTCAATGAGAAGTTTTAAGAATACCTTAACCAATTTATTTTCTTCATATTTTTCTCTCAGTGTATGCACAAGAACTAGATATAATGATCCATGTTTAGTTAAGTATAAAAGACTCTTAAGAGTTAACATTCCAAGTAAGAAGAAAGTATGTGTTATAGTTTTTAATTGGCCATATTTTTCTTTCTTAGTGGTTTATAATAAACTAACTTTTTTATTATATACCACTAAGAAAAACTAATAGTGCATCTTACAGTAGGTATATCTGAAATAAACTCCTTCATTTGCTTTTCATATGAATACTGTGAGATCAGGCAAATGAAATTTGGGGAATTTTCATTTTCCTACTGGTGAGGTTGTATTTTATTTTATACTTTTGAACCTAACCTAAAAAACTAGTTCAGAGATTTGTTTTCTGTAACATTCAACCACAAACTTAGAGCATTTTTACTGTTGAGTAGATCATGTTCCATAATGACACTTTCCTGAAAGTGGGATATTACAAATGAAAGATGAAAGATGGAAGTTAAGCATAGGTGTTCTATGCATGGAGTCAGGGAACACTCAGATATGACAGAAAATCCTGGATAGGAAGCAAAAAATTAAGCCTGGGATAAATGTGGTGGTATGCAGCGTTTCTCAGGTCTGGTCAAAGTGCTTTCATGACATTTATTGTTGCGTTATAGATTTAGGTCTTGTTCTTGAATCTTTCAAAGGTGGTTCATTTCTCCTAAACTGTGCCTTCAGATTATATAGCTGTCAGTTTGCCTGGATTGGTAGTCAAGTTCTTCCTTCTATACAGAAGAAACCAATTCTGGAAGGATTATTACTTTACAGAATCAGTGGGAAGCCTGGTGAGACCCAAGATCAGACAATGATGATAGAAGCAGCCAGCATCCCAGTGAGCTGCTCAGAATCTGGGACGACCAGGATTTTGGCCTTTCAGTTTCCTCCTGTCCAAAGTCAATTGTTGTTCAGTTCCCAAAATGGGGATTCAGATCATGGGCAGCCAGCAAAGCTAGTTATACACTGTATTATTATATATTATGCCATATATGTTTTAATATCACTGAATAGAGCAGTTAAAATACATTTAATATAGCCATATTTAGCTGTAAGGAATTTTTTTTATTATTGCCTTTTTTTTTTAAAGAGCACTGTTAAGTACAGTTGTTGTTGTTCAGTCGCTAAGTCATGTCTGACTCTTTGCAACCCCATGAACTGCAGCCAGGCTTCCCTGTCCTTCACTATCTCCTAGAGTTTGCTCAGAACTCATGTCCATTGAGTCAGTGATGCTATCTGACCATCTCATCCTCTGCTGCCCCCTTCTCCTCTTGCCCCCCAGTCTTTCCCAACATCAGGGTCTTTTTCAGTGAGTTGGCTCTTTGCCAAAGTATTGGAGCTTCAGCATCAGTCCTTCCAATGAGTATTTATTGTTGATTTCCTTTAGGATTGACTGGTTGGATCTCCTTGCAGTCTAAGGGACTCTCAAGAGTCTTCTCCAACACCACAATTGGAAAGATTCACTTCTTCGGCACTGAACCTTCTTAATGGTCCAACTCTCACATCCTTACCTGACTACTGGAAAAACCGTAGCTCTGACTATTGGACCTTTGTCAGCAAAGTGATGCTTCTACTTTTTAATATACTGTCTAGGTTTATCATAGCTTTTCTTCTAAGGAGCAAGTGTCTTTTAATTTCATGGCTTCAGTCACTGTCTGCAGTAATTTTGAAGCCCAAGAAAATATAGTCTGTCACTGTTTCCATTTTTTCCCCATCTATTTGCCATGAAGTACAGTTGACCCTCTGTATCTACAAGTGTGCATCCATGGATTCAACCAAGTATGGAGCAAAACCTTAAAAGAATTCCAGAAAGTTCTAAAAAGCCAAACTTGAATTTGCCGTGCATTGGCAACTATTTACATAGCATTTGCATTGTATTAGGTATTATGAGTAATCCAGAGATGATTTAAAGTATATGGGGAGGATATGTATAGATTGTATGCAAATAACATGCCATTTTATATAAGAGACTTGAGCATCTGCAGATTTTGCTATCCCCAAGATAGCCCAGTTGGAACCAACTTGTTGCAGGTATTGAGGGATGACTTTCCTGGAAAACCTGCAAAACATCCCCAGAACTTCATCTTGCTATAGGCATGCCATTTTTATTAATTCCTTCCTTGCCAAAAGTTAAAATATGTAGGAATATTATTCTCCTAGAAAAAAAATCCAGTTTTATTATGAAATATGATTCCCTTGCTGAAATTCACCTATAAAACCAGGCATGCCTATATGGATGGTAGAGGGCCATTTTTAGATGTTTCTTAATTACACCGAACTCCAGCAGTCACTTGACTTCCGTCTCTGAATTCACAGTCTTTAAGTATCTAACACGTCATTTATCTGTTTGCTTATTGCTCACTGCAAAGGTAATGAATGATTATTTTAAATTTTGCAACATTACAGAAATGCAGAACAGAGCAGTAAGTCCCCATAACGCTGCCCTCAGGGATAACTCCAGTTAACAGCTTGGTAGCTTGTACTCCAAACTGCCTGGGTTCCATTTCCAGCTTCTGCATTTAGCTGGCAGCCTTGGACCGGTTATTGGCCCTCGTACTGCCTCACTTTCCTCAGTGTGATAGTAATGGCTTATGGCGGTTCGTGAGGGTTTTAATAAGATAAAGTGTAAAGGGTTCAGTGTAGTTCCTGGCATATAGAAAGAGCTTAATGAATACTAGTTTTTCTACATGTATTCATCTGGGTAAGCTAGATTATGTCGCCATTAACAAACAACCCCCCAAATCTCAGTGATTTAACACAGCGAAGGTTTATTTCTTGCCAGGGCTACGTGTCTTGCAGGACCTTTTCCTCATACAGTCATTCAGAGACCCAGGGTACTGGAGAGTCCACCAGGCTGTGGTCGCACCCTGGAATACAAGGCCCCTTTACTCACCATAGCAGTGAAAAGAGACTGTAAAATCTCACATGGAATTTTTACTGCCTCAGCCCATAATTCTCCCCTTCCAATCGCAATTTATTGGCTATAACTGCAGGTAAGCTGAGAAATGTGGAGTGAAGTGGCTGAGTGCTACCACCTCTGTCACAATCCACTTCTTTCCCCTCAGCATGGTATATTATTATTTAAACTGTGATGTAGTTTTCTATTTCTTTAAACTTACCATATCATGGACACCTCTCCATATCAATACACCTTCATTTATTAATCATTAAGCCCTTCTGTGCGTCAGGCAACGTTCTAGGTATAGGGTATACCAATGAAAAAAACATTTGATAATCTCTGTCTTCATACAGTTTAATGCATTGCAAACAGGAAGTGTAATATTTTTAAGTATAATATGTTAGAAGTAATAAATGTTATGATGAGAAATAGGGATGTGTTGGGAATACAGTCTTTAAAAAATTGTTATTGGAGGATAGTTGCTTTACAATGTTGTGTTTCTGCTGTACAGCAAAGTGAATCAGTCACACATATACATGTATCCTCTCCTTTAGATTTCCTTCCCATCTAGGTCAACACAGAGCATTGAGTCAAGTTCCCTGTTCTCTATACAGTAGGTTCTCATGTCTATTTTATACACAGTAAACTCCAGTACTTTGGCCACCTCATGTGAAGAGTTGACTCATTGGAAAAGACTCTGATGCTGGGAAAAGAATCTGCGTGCAATGCAGGAGCCCAGGGTTTGATCCCTGGGTTGGGAATATCCCCTGGAGAAGGGAATGGGAACCCACTCCAATTTTTTTGCCTGGGCAATCCCATAGACAGAGGAGCCTTGTAGCCCACAATCCATGGGGTCTCAAAGGGTCAGACGCAACTGAATGACTAACACTTTCCCTTTTACTGAAAGGTATGATGAAGTAAGTTTTGTGATTATTTTCAGAGGATGAATGTCCCAAGAAAATAAAATGATGTGTGGTTTGGTGATATGTACATGAAAATGCATTTTTCTATTTTTTGTATGTGTTTAAAGTTTTCCATGAAAAAAATTAAAAACAAAAATATAGCCATGACTCTTTTGTAACCCCATGGAGCCTGCCAGGCTCCTCCTCTGTTCATGTAATTTTCCATGGGTTGCCATTTCCTCTTCCAGGGGATCTTCCCAACCCAAAGATTGAACACACATCTTTTGTCTCTTGCATCGGCAGGCAGATTCTTTACCATTGGCACCACCTGGGAAGCTAAACATTTAAAGGCATGAGCAGGTGCAAGGAATGGAATTCTCCAGGCAAGAATACTAGAGTGGGTAGCCATTCCCTTCTCCAGGAGATCTTCTCGATCCAGGGATTGAACCCGGGTCTCCCACATTGCAGAAAGACTGATTACAGTCTGAGCCACTAGGGAGGTCCAGTTGTAAGACTCACATCTAAATTTTATGTCTGCATTTTGGAAAAGAAAAATCATGATAGAAAATTTAACAGATCTTCAACATTTTCTAAAAAAAAAAAGAGTTTATCAATTTACTTCCTCAGAAACAGTGTTTTAACTTGTTTATTTCTCTGCATCCTCATTAACTCTGGATACTGTACAGTCTAGCATTTGATTACATTTTGCTGTTTATCACTGCATACTTGTATATGTTAGTCTTGTTTTTCTAATTATTTGTTAAACTCTTAATCATTACTTTATTATCTCCCTTTCAGTCATTCCTTTAACATGTTTAGACATAAATTCTCTATGGAAATTATGGAATGAGAAATAAAACTTAATGATGACTTTGTTAAATATAATATCAGTCACTAATCATTCTCACAGCATTTTGCTATGTTGAGAATGTAAAAGAAAAAAGTAAGCCACATGAAATATTATATCCACAAGCGACTTAAAAGTTTTGAGGATTAGAGAGCTCAAAAGTACTTTAGGCACTTTTTTCAAGTAATTGGCCAGTGTGAGGTACAGTTGAATGGAGACTTTTCTTCGTCACATACTTGCCATGATTCTTCCACTAGAAATTTTGTTCTTTCAGTGATTTCCTTTCTGTTGCCATAGAATTAGGCTACATTATACAAACATTTGAGTAAATTCAGTTTTTCCTTAAAATGACCAAGAGTCTCAACAGTTAGATGACTGTGATTGAAACAAAAAATGAAATCAGCCCAGTGTGGCCCAGAGTTTACTGGATTGTCTCACAGTTACTTGACCAGATTGTGAGGGCACACCCAGGCCCCAAGGAGGAGTGTCTGAGAGAGCACTCACTTAGAACCACCCTGCATTTAATGGAAGTGGTGACAGGCTTGGTCAAACAGTGAGAAACTCTTGTCAGATTGGTCTGTTGTTAGTCACACAACTGGAACATCATGTTTAAAGGAAAGTGCATGATGCTGCTAGGAAGCTATGTTGGAAGAGCTGTGGCCAAAGAAAAGAGAATTCAATCTAGAGAGAGCTGCACTTCATTGACCCAGACGACTTGGAAGTCTGATGCATAGAGACTCTTGTTTTCATAACTTAGTTCACCCCCGTTATGATGTATTCTGTGAGGTAGAATCTCTATTTTGAGAACAGTGTTGTTACCTCAGAAAGGAAGGATGACTGCATTATCCTGACATTCAGTTGGAAACATTTTTAGGATTTAGAATGATTTATTTTTTCAGTATCAGACTATCTACTCACTGGCCTTATTTAATCATGAAAACAGCTTTAGAATAGTGGCCATACCTCAATGTCAAACACAGAAAACATAATAGCATCATTATAATTCAAAGGTCACAAAACTGCTTTGAGACAATAAATGGTTATTGTGATCTCTGAACTTCAATTTCCTCCTGCAAAACGTGGAGACACAGATTATCCTCCTTCTGTATTTTACCGGTATGGTTTGAGTATACGAAAATCCCAAGCCTGGTTCTTCCAGGCAGAAACCTGAACAAAGGGAAACATAAAGAATCATAAAAGAACCATTCATATGGCCTTCATATGTTCCCTATGTTAATTACTAATCCTCCTCTGAAGGAAGGATTTCCTTAGATGTCTACCTGAGGATAGAGCTTTGCTTTATACTCCTCTAATACATCACAGATTCTCTATTCAATGATCATTCACTCATTCTTTTGTGTGTTGATCATTTGCCAAATATTAAGATCCTACTATATACCAAGAAACAATGCTAAGGACTGGAGATCTAAAGAGAAATAAGATAGGCAACTTCCAGCCCTTATGGAACTGATAACAGAGCAAGGGACACCAATGTTACAAATATCTATAAATGACCTGAGATTATGCAGACGTAGTGCAGGGTGTTGTGGGAGCTTTCAACCTGTTTGGGAGGTCACAGTGGATTGTTTGAGATATCAAAGCTAAACAAGGAAAATGAGGAGAAGTAGGCTAGGTGAAGAATAGAGGGGAAAGCGATTTAGGCAGAGGCAACAGCACTGGGTTGATTTTGAAGTACCGTGAGAGGAAAGCCAGAGGGGCTGTGGTGAGAGGCAGGAGCCAGTTCTCAGGGGCCTCACTGAGGGCTTTGTCTCTATTCTGAGAGTGATGGGAGGGAGGCCATTGGAGTTTCCTATTTATTTATTTTGTTGTTTTATATGTTTAAGCAGGGAAGTGACATGGTCACCTGCATTTTTAAAAGATCATTCTAGGCACTATGTGCAGAATGGAGGAGATGATCCTGAACAGATACACGTAGAGAAAGCAGTTAGGAGGCAGTTAGAGGAAATAGATTAGGAAGTTGGCAGAGAAGAGGAAGAAAAAGTGGACTGAGTCAAGAGATACTTAAGGGACAGAGTCAATAGGATTTGATTGTGAAGAAAGGATGAATCAAGGCTAACTTCTAGATTTCCTGGCCAAACCAAATGGGTGGATGTCATTTATTTAAATAAGGAATCCTGGAAGAAGAGAAGGTTTGGGAAGGAGAGTCATGAATCATAGCTGACCAGCACATAGCGTACACAATAAGACATTTAGAATATAAAAACCTTAGGATGCAAATTACATATAGATATACAAATATAGGTTCTCATCAAAATTATGTTTGTTATGTAATCCCCAAGTCTTCCTTCATAAATTCTGGATATTTATATCCGTTTAGTGGTTGTTTACAGTCCTATTTATGGGTATTTTATGTCCTTTTAGTCCAGGCATTCAGGCTTGTACTGGCTCTAGCTTTATATTGCACCAAGTCTACTCATTCTTATAGAAGTCTTCCCAGGTGGCACTAGTGGTAAAGAATCTGCCTTCCAACGCAGCAGGTGCAAAAGACTCAGGTTCGATCCCTGGGTCAGGAAGATCCCCTGGAGAAGGAAATGGCAACCCACTCTAGTATTCATGCCTGGAAAATTCCATGAACAGAGGAGCCTGGAAGGTTACAGTTCATGGGGTCACAAAGAGTCAGACAGGACTGAGCACGCGCACACACATACGTGCACACATTTTCTTATAGATTCTAAAACTGTTGCAAAGTCAAGTGGGCCTTAGGAAGCACCACTATGAACAAAGCTAGCGGAGATGATGGAATCCCAGTTGAGCTATTTCAAATCCTAAAAGATGATGCTGTGAAAGTGCTGTACTCAATATGCCAGCAAATCTGGAAAACTCAGCAGTGGCCACAGGACTGGAAAAGGTCAATTTTCATTTTAATCCCAAAGAAAGACAATGCCAAAGAATGCTCGAACTACAATTGCACTCATCTCAAACACTAGCAAAATATGCTCAAGATTCTCCAAGCCAGGCTTCAACAGTACGTGAACTGTGAACTTCCAGATGTTCAAGCTGGATTTACAAAAGGCAGAGGAACCAGAGAACAAATTGCCAACATCCGCTGGCAAAAAGCAAGAGAGTTCCAGAAAGATATCTATTTCTGCTTTATTAACTATGCCAAAGCCTTTGCCTGTGTGGATCACAATAAACTGTGAAAAATTCTGAAAGAGATGGGAATACCAGACCACCTGACCTGCCCCTTGAGAAACCTGTATGTAGGTCAGGAGGCAACAAATAGAACTGGACATGGAACAACAGACTGGTTCCAAATAGGAAAAGGAGTACATCAAGGCTGGATATTGTCACCCCGCTTATTTAACATATATAGAGTACATCATGTGAAATGCCAGGCTGGAAGAAGCACAAGCTGGAATCAAGATTGGCCGAAGAAATATTAATAACCTCAGATATGCATATGACACCACCCTTACGGCAGAAAATGAAGAAGAACTAAAGAGCCTCTTGATGAAAGTGAAAGAGGAGAGGGAAAAAGATGACTTAAATCTCAACATTAAGAAAACTAAGATCATGGTATTCAGTCCCATCACTTCATGGCAAATAGATGGGGAAACAATGGAAACAGTGACAGACTTTATTTTCTTGGGCTCCAAAATCACTGCAGATGGTGACTGCAACCATGAAATTAAAAGATACTTGCTCCTTGGAAGAAAAGCTATGACCAACCTAGATAGCATTTTAAAAAGCAGAGGCTTTACTTTACTGACAAAGGTCTGTCTAGTCAAAGCTATGGTTTTTGCAGTAGTCATGTATGGATGAGAGTTGGACTATAAAGAAAGCTGGGCGCCAAAGAATTGGTGCTTTTGAACTGTGGTGTTGGAGAAGTCTCTTGAGAGTCCCTTGGACTTAAAGGAGATCCAACCAGTCCATCCTAAAGGAAATCAGTCCTGAATATTCATTGGAAGGACCGATGCTGAAGCTGAAACTCCAGTACTTTGGCCACTTGATGTAAAGAACTGACACATTGCAAAAGATCCTGATCCTGGGAAAAATTGAAGGCAGGAGGAGAAGGGGAAGACAGAGGATGAGATGGTTGGATGGCATCACCGACGTGATGGACATGAGTTTGAGTAGGTTCTGGGAGTTGGTGATGGACAGGGAAGCCTGGCGTGCTGCAGTCATGGGGTTGCAAAGAGTCAGACACGACTGACTGACTGAACTGAGAACTAATTTCTTGTTTTCTCTTATCTTGAAATGTCTCATATAATATCTGATTCATTTGAAGATCACTCCCACAAATTGAAGTTTCTTTTTTTAACTATTTCCCCATGACATTCTAATAAACTCAGACACCTTCTACACTCCAGCTACTAATCTTCCCTATGTTTTACCAGTTTTTCCAAAGCTGAACAAAAAATGAGAAAGCTATTATGAAGCTTCATCACAAGCTACTATGCCAAGTGTTGCTGGGGGACACCTGTTTCACAGTAATGAAACAGGACTGAACTGAATGTCTATAAATCTTCACAAAAGACACAGCTAAAAATAGGAATATAAGAAGGTTGAAAATAAAAGCATAAAAAGTATATATCAAGCAAACAGAAAAGCAAGTATAAATCTATCACTATCAGAAAAAGTATGCTTTTAAAGCTAAGAGCATTATTAAAAATAAAGAGAGTCACTAGATATAAGAATCAAATCAGCAGAAACAACAGAGAATTATAGAGAAGTCCCACAAATTATAATGAATGATTTTAATACTAATTTCTCAGTGGTAGATCAAGCAGACAAAAAAAAAAAAGAGAATATAGAAAATTTGAACAAAACAATGAATATATTTGATTCAGTGGACCCATAGAACATTCCACCCTAAAACTGCAGAATACACATCTTTCAATGGAATATTTGTACCATATATTGAGGTATAAAGGAAGTGTGAACAAATTTCAAAAGAGTGGTATCCTACATATTGCTTTCTTTGATCACATTGGGATTAAATAAGAAATATGTACTGAAAAAATATTAAAAGCTCATGTTTGGAGACTAAGAAACATACTCATGAACCACTTAGAAAATAGTGGGAATTTGAGAGTCTTTAAACTGAATGTTAAAAATGTTGCATATCAAAAAATGATGGGGATTGCTGTTTCTATACTTGATGTAATAACTGATATTAGGCTTACTTCGTGCCGTAAATGACTATGAAGGTGGCAAAGCACAGAAAATGACTGCTCTCAAGCAGTGGGCAACAGCACGGGTCAACGATCCTTAAACATAAGGGAAACGTGAAGTGACCTTTACAATTGCCTTCCCTTTCTGAACAGGAGCACTTTTTGGTGTGTGGTGCAAGAGGTGGGCTGTAGTGCAGAGCAACTGAGTAGAAGAAGCAGAGATCAGATTTGAGTTGCTAAGGTGACTGCAATTTGTGAGCCAGTACACCCAAAATGATGGAGCTATAAAGAGGGGAATCTCATAGGAGGTTGTCTTCAGGAGTGTGGCTAAGTGCTTGACTGCACATATGTAAGTCAAGGCCATTGTGAGATTGGCCAGGAGAGACTATTAGGGGACTGAGAACTTAACAGAAACACCATTGCTGAAAGATTGTGGAGTTCTAATACATCCAGACTGGAGGGATCTTATTGAGTACCTGGGCATTCAGTTGAAACTCCAGTAAGGTCCATGCCTTAAATTAAGGACAAAACCAGAATAGGATCAAGGCAAGAGAAAAAGAAAAGAATAAGATCAAGGCAAGGAAAATAAAAAAAAGAATAGGATCAACGCAAGGAAAATAAAAAAAGAATAGGATCAAGGCAAATCAGTGTAATCAACAATGTGCCCCCAAAAAACTCAACAAGCTTTAAAGAAAAACAGTATCATGCAGTTCCTCACAGTGTAGCAGCCAAAATTGTTCCACGTACAGGAAGAAATTATTGGACAACGAACTCAACAAACAAGGGAATGTGACCCTTAATCAAGAGATAAGATAGCCGATAGAAACAGATATGACACTGGATGTTGGAATACGTAGACATAGACTTTAAAACAGCTTTTACAAATACATTGTTCAAGGGTTTAAAGCAAAAGATGGAATTTTCCTTGAAAAATGTGAGTAAACAGATGGGGAATCTCAGCCGAGAAATGGAAACTAGAAAAACAGAACCAACTGGAAATTTTATAAGTGAAAAGTGACAGCTAGACAGAGCATTGAGGGAAACTTATTGTCTTAAATGCTTTTATTAGAAATGAAGAAAGGCTAGAAATGAATGCTCAGTGCATAAAACTTAGGAAATTAGAAAAGAAACAGCAGAATAAACAAAATGTATGTGAGGAGACAGTAACAGTAAGAGAGGAAAGTAATAACATAGTAAAGGCCAAAATAAGGCCTTTGTAATATAAGGAATAAGAAAAAGAGTGAAGCAAGGAAGGAGGGGGAGCTAGTATGAAATTGCATTATGGAGCTGGCCATCATTACATGCCAGAGGTTGCTAGATCTCTTGGAATAGTCCTTCAATTCTGTTGCTCAGTCGTGTCCGACTCTTTGCAACCTCAGCAAAGACTGCAGCACGCCAGGCTTCCCTGTCAATCACCAACAATCTTTCCCAGCGTCAGGGTCTTTTCCAATGAGTCAGTTCTTTGCATCAGGTGGCCAAAGTATTGGAGCTTCAGCTTCAGTCCTTCCAATGAATATTCAGGACTGATTTCCTTTAGGATTGCCTGGTTGGATCTCCTTGCAGTCCAAGGGACTCTCAAGAGTCTTCTCCAACACCACAGTTCAAAAGCATCAATTCTTCTGCGCTCAGCTTCCCTTATAGTCCAACTCTCACATCCATACATGACTACTGGAAAAACCATAGCCTTGACTAGACAGAACTTTGTTGGCAAAGTAATGTCTCTGCTTTTTAATATGCTGTTTAGGCCAATCATAGGTGTTCTTCCAAGGAGCAAGCGTCTTTTAATTTCATGGCTGGAGTCACCATCTGCAGTGATTTTGAAGTCCTCCAAAAATAAAGTCTGCCACTGTTTCCATTGTTTCCTCATCTGTTTGCCATGAAGTGATGGGACTGGATGCCATGATCTTAGTTTTCTGAATGTTAAGTTTTAAGCCAGTGTTTTCACTCTCCTCTTTCACTTTCATCAAGAGGCTCTTTAGTTCTTCTCTGCCATAAGGGTGATGTCATCTGCATATCTGAGGTTATTGATATTTCTCCCGGCAATCTTGATTTTAGCTTGTGTTTCCTCCAGCCCAGCATTTCGCATGATGTGCTCTGCATATAAGTGAAATAAGCTGGGTGACAATATACAGCCTTGATGTACTCCTTTCATGATTTGGAACCAGTCTATTGTTCCATGTTCGGTTCTAACTGTTGCTTCTTGACCTCCATACAGATTTCTCAGGAGGCAGGTCAGGTGGTCTGGTATTCCCATCTCTTTCAGAATTTTCCACAGTTTATTGTGATCCACATAGTCAAAGTCTTTGGCATAGTCAATAAAGCAGAAGTAGATGTCTTTCTGGAACTCTCTTGCTTTTTCGATGATCCAACAGATGTTGGAAATTTGATCTCTGGTTCCTCTGCCTTTTCTAAATCCAGCTTGAACATTTGGAATTTCATGGTTCATGTACTGTTGAAGCCTGACTTGGAGAATTTTGAGCATTACTTTGCTAGCGTGTGAGATAAGTGCAATTGTGCTGTAGTTTGAACATTAAGGAATAGTCCTTATGAAGCTTAAGAAGCCTTTGGGCTTTTGCACCTAAAGACCCCAAAAGTACCTGAGTACAATTTTAAAAGAATGATTTTAAAAATTTTTAAAGAATGATTGATTTTCTCCCAAAGGTAGGTAGGTGGTATCTGTAAACTAAGATCCTCCTAGACCTCATTCATATCTCAGGTTCCCTTTAATCAACATCCAACACATAACTAGTGGAAATGAATAGTGGGAATAATTGAAATCCATAGAATAATAGCTATCATTGAGTAAGCACATGGCAGTTTTATATAATGTTTGATCCTCACAAAGTAGCTTTTGTTATACTGATTTTATTAATGCACAAAGTGAGATTCAGCTAATTTAAGGAACTTGGCCAAGGCCACAAAACTAGGAAGAAGCAGACCAGGTTTGGGAACCAGATCTTTTATTTTGTGTGTGTGTGAACTCCTAAAACAATGCTTTTTCTAGTATACCATGAAGCCTCCTAGAAGACAGGATTGAGATTCCTAAATCTCCTTTTAGCCAGTACTCTTTTAAAAAAGCTTATTTGTTTTTAAAAAGTAGATCATTCAAATACATGGTACAGAATTCAAGAAATAACAAGAGCATCCAGTGAAAGCTCTTCTTTTAACCCTGTCCATTCACTCAGTTCCTCTTCATGAGCAACTAATGTTACCAGTTACTTGTGTATCTTTCCCAAAGCATTTATAGAGAAATACAAATATTCTTTTTCATGTGTTTAACAAAAGTAACATACATGCACACTAGTCTCACCTTGGGTTTTTGCTTTTTACCAAACATCTTGGAATTCACATCCATATTCCTACCCAAAGCTTAGCTAACGCTTTGAAATACTCTCATCACTGGAACTTTTATTATTAAAGAATACCAGAGGTAGTATACTAAAATTTATCTGCTGTTTCCCCTGTCCTACTTATCCACTCCTGAAGGAATAAACAAGAAGCAAAATAGTGAAGAATCAGGCAACGGGAAAGGAATGGAGAAACATCAAATACAAGCTCAACAGTGGCTCTTAAAAGACTTCTTTTGTTTTCTCTCAGGTTGCTTTGGCCCTAATGCATCTGCAGTTTTCAGGTGTGTTTCATAAAGTGACTTCTGTTACTGTTCCCTACTGTGTTTTTGTTCTTATGCATGAGTGGGATGTGATTGTGTGTTTGTCCTTCTGGCATCTCAGGCCATCTGGCCCCCAGTATTCCAAGATGAAAAGATATTGTGAAAATGAATGGGAAGCCAAATCTTATTCTTCAAATTTCATAGTTCTAAGGTCTCCATCACACAATGTGGCACTTGATTGCATTTAGTCTAATGCTTTTCACTAGCTGTTTCTTTTATCTTCAGTATTACAGCCTTCAGGGCTGAGACCATACCTCACAGCATGCTACTAAAGCCGCAGTAGGGGCATATTAGTGAGTCCTAGAGGACAGAAGATAGATTCTGTGATCTTGATACTTAATTCTGTATTGACAAGATACTAAGAGAGCTGCTTGGGGATGTGGGGAGAGGTGAGGATGGAAGTAGTTTGGAATCGCAAGGAATATTTCTTGGGATATATGTGCTAGTCCACCCTCATTCCTATATCAGCATCTCAGCTGGGATGAGCTGAGAACTTATTTTGAGAAAGCTTCTTAGGTGATTCTCGTATTCCTCCATCCTCATACCCCTAATTGACAACTGTGGCTAAGAGAAAGGAGAGGCACAAAGACAAGAGCCTCTCAAATATCCTCTTAAGCTGAAAAGCATTAAACAGTTTATTTTTAAAATATTTATTTACTTATTTGGCCATGCTGGGTTTTAGCTATGGCGTGTGGGATCTAGTTCCCTGACCAGGGATCGAACCCAGGCCCCCTGCTCTGGGAGTGCAGATGCGCAGTCTTAGCCACCGGACCACCGGGGAAGTCCCTTAATTTATTTTAAAGGGAAGAAGATAGGGTTTTCTTTTTATTTCCTAATTTTCTTCTTGTCATCATAGTAGTACACAGAAAGAACAAATAGTAATAGTGAAAGCTGTCTATACACATAATCTAAGAGGCTCAGATGGCTGTGTTTGTGGTTTCCAGGTATTCTAATTTGTTCGGTTAAGGTTGTTCTATCTTCTTTGTCTTTGCTTCCCAAAAGATTCATTCAGAAAGATGTTAATGTCCAATAATATACACACTAATATTTTCTAATTTTCTAATTCAGTGCTCCCTAAACTTAAATGAGCACCATGATCACCTAGAGGATTTGTTAAAGCACGGATTTCTGGATTTCCATTCTCAGATTTTCTGATTCAGTACATGTAAGGTGGCATCTAAGAATTTTCATTTCTAACAAATTCCCATTTGATGCTGATGCTGCTAGTTTGGGGACCACACTTTGAGAATGACTGTTCTAGTGACTAATTTCATACTTACCACTGTCGAGGGGGATGGAACCCTAAGAACTAACAAGAGTGATTGAAAATGACAATCACAATATATGTCAATAGGAGAAGATATTGTAATGCACATTTATGAAGAAGAAATGCTCTTTTAGCATAGTAAAGTCCAGAAGTGTCTCCAGCATTCAGAGGAGATTTCTGTGTAATGAGAGCTTTTGACCTAAAATCCATCCTTCCAATGTGAGAATTCTCATTTAAAAAAAAGGGGGGGCAGAAGGAGAAGGTTACCACTCATCTTGGTGTTCTTTTTTCCCAGTCCAGCATAAAATGTTTTGGATACACTTACTTTTCTCTATCTTTATTGTCATGACCCTGTTCCTAATTACAATCATCTCCCAGAGATCAAATTGCCAACATGCGCTGGATCATCAAAAAAGCAAGAGAGTTCCAGAAAAACATCTACTTCTGCTTTGTTGACTACGCCAAAGCCTTTGACTGTGTGGATCACAAAAAAACTGTGGAAAATTCTGAAAGAGATGGGAATACAGACCACCTGACCTGCCTCTTGAGAAATCTGTATGCAGGTCAGGAAGCAACAGTTAGAACTGGACATGGAACAACAGACTGGTTTCAAATCTGGAAAGGAGTACGTCAAGGCTGTATATTGTCACCCTGCTTATTTAACTTATATGCAGAGCACATCATGCGAAATGCTGGGCTGGAAAGAGCACAAGCTGGAATCAAGATTGCAGGGAGAAATATCAATAACCTCAGATATGCAGATGACATCACCCTTATGGCAGAAAGCAAAGAACTAGAGAACCTCTTGATGAAAGTGAAAGAGAAGAGTGAAAAAGTTGGCTTAAAGCTCAACATTCAGAAAACAAAGATCATGGCATCCAGTCCCATCACTTCATGGCAAATAGATGAGGAAACAGTAGAAACAGTGGCAGACTTTATTTTGGGGGGCTCCAAAATCACTGCAGATGGTGACTGCAGCCATGAAATTAAAAGATGCCTGCTCCTTGGAAGAACGCCTGTGATCAGCCTAAACAGCATATGAAAAAGCAGAGACATTACTTTGCCAACAAAGATCTGTCTAGTCAAGGCTATGGTTTTCCTAGTAGTCACGTATGGATGTGAGAGTTGGATTATCAGGAAAGCTGAGCGCAGAAGAATTGATGCTTTTGAACTGTGGTGTTGGAGAAGACGCTTGAGAGTCCCTTGGACTGCAAGGAGATCCAACCAGTCCATTCTAAAGGAGATCAGTCCTGGGTATTCATTGGAAGGACTGATGTTAAAGCTGAAGCTCCAATACTTTGGCCACCTGATGGGAAAAGCTGACTCATTTGAAAAGACCCTGATGCTGGGAAAGATTGAGGGCAGGAGGAGAAGGGGTCCGCAGAGGATGAGATGGTTGGATGGCATCACCAACTCAATGGATATGAGTCTGAGCAAACTCCGGGAGTTGGTGATGGATGGAGGCCTGGTGTGCTGCACTCCATGGGGTCGCAAAGAGTTGGACACGACTGAGCGACTGAACTGAACTGAACTGAACTCACCTGGATACTCCATGGTCTCCCAGTAACTTGCCACTCAAAATGTGGTTCATAGACCCACAGCATCAGCATCACGTGGGAAATGAATAGAATTTCAGGCTCTCAGTTCCCTGCGCCCCATGCAAGAAACAGCACTTTAACAAGCTCTCTAGTTTATTTGTATGCACATTAATGTTATAAAGCAGTATAGGTCGCTGTTCTATCAGTTTTCATTTTTTTCACTTTTCAGTCCATTCTCCTCAGCTGGAGGGTGACCCTTTCAAAACAAATTAGATCATAATGTTCCCCTCCAACAAAACTGTTCTGAAGGGGTCCCACGGCTCTTGAAAGTCAAGCTCAGTATCTTGGCCCATAAGGCCTAAAGTGAGCCAGTCCCTTCCTCTCTAATCCATCCTCATCGTGTGTCTTGTTCCTCTCTCTCACTGGGCTCCAGCCAGACCTTACTTCTCAGTTTCTCTCACAGATCAAGGCTGTTCTTACCTTCCAGCAAGTCGTTCCTTCTGCCTGGAATGTTCTCCAGCATCCACTGCAAATCTAGTTCCTTCTCCTCTTTCAGCTCTCAGCCTCTGCAGGGAAATTTACCTTGGCTTTGTGATTAGAGCTCCATTTCCATCCTTATTTATTTCTTTCATAGTGTTAATTTATAATCATTTAATTTGTTGGCTCCACCTTGAAAAAAAGGATTAAGCCTCTCTTGGTCACAGTGTCTGGCACCCAGTATGCACTCAGGAAATATCTACTCAAGGAATGACCTCTTGTTTTTTTTACCGAGCAATGGAAAATTGGCTTGGAGGTGGGGAGTAACCTTGGATTTTAACGATAACACAGGAGACGGCCTGTGTGTTTTGAGGGAAAGGAAGGAAGCGAGGATTTCAACAAAAAATGAAGAACAGAAAACAAGGTGGAGAGATGCAAAGGGGAAATTTTTGTTGGTTGAGGCATCATCCATATGGGGACACTCTGACAGGACAGCTGGGTGGGCCCACTTCTCCTGTGAGGTAACACGGCTAGGTGGTGAATGATTTAGGTCATTAATTTGGTGCATGGTCCCATCACTTCATGGCAAATAGATTGGGAAACAGTGGAAACAGTGGCTGCCTATTTTTTTGGACTCCAAAATCACTGCAGATGGTGACTACAGCCATGAAATTAAAAGACACTTACTCCTTGGAAGAAAAGTTATGACCAACTTAGACAGCATATTAAAAATCAGAGACATTACTTTGCCAACAAAGGTTGGTCTAGTCAAGGCTACGGTTTTTCCAGTAGTCATGTATGGATGTGAGAGTTGGACTATAAAGAAAGCTGAGCACCAATGAATTGATGAGGAGAAGACTCTTGAGAGTCCCTTGGACTGCAAGGAGATCCAGTCAGTCAATCCTAAAGGAGATCAGTCCTGAGTGTTCATTGGAAGGACTGATGTTGAAGCTAAAACTTCAGTACTTTGGCCACCTGATGCAAAGAGCTGACTCATTTGAAAAGACCCTGATGCTAGGAAAGATTGAAGGCGGGAGGAGAAAGGGACGACAGAGGATGAGATGGCTGGATGGCATCACTGACTCAGTAAGCGTGGATTTGGGTGGACTCTGGGAGTTGGTGATGGACAGGGAGGCCTGGTGTGCTGCGGTTCATGGGGTTGCAAAGAGTCAGATACGACTGAGTGACTGAACTGAACTGAACTGATGCTCACCACCTACTCCCAGTCTCTTGTCAGCTGAACGATTAGCGTTCAGTGGTTTGAATTTGAAATCATTGCCTACCCAGACAGAGAAGGAGAGAAATAGACTTCCACTTCCCCAGCAGCCACCTAAGAGGCCCTCAGTGCCAGTAACAGGGACACCCAGAACCCCACCCTATGTGGAGCTGTCACTCAAATGGTTAAACTTATATTTGTAACTAATGCTTTTCTCTCTCTTGTCAAAGGATATCTCCTTTCAGTCTTTCCCCACTTGCCCAGATTTTCTTTTAATAGAGTGGTACAGTTCTCATTTGTACTTCTGAGTTGTGTGTGGTGGTTGATGAAGTTAGTTTGAAGATTAGAATGCTGATAGATTCCTTAAACATATGTACTTCCTTCTGTTCCTAAACATCTTGAATTTCTGAACTAACAAGAAGACATACTTCATTCATGTGTCAATTTTGTTAATGCTGACTTCTAGGAGGAGAAGGGGACGACAGAGGATGAGACTGCTGGATGGCATCACCGACTTGATGGACATGAGTTTGGGTGAACTCCGGGAGTTGGTGATGGACAGGAAGGCCTGGCGTGCTGCAGTTCATGGGGCTGCAAACAGCTGGACACCACTGAGCAACTGAACTGAACTGAACTGAAAGTCCTAGAAAGGCTGCAGTTCATGGGGCTGCAAACAGCTGGACACCACTGAGCGACTGAACTGAACTGAACTGAAAGTACTGAAAAGGCGGTTGTGAGTAGTACACCATAAATAAGGTACTGTGGGTTTTATTCTGTACTGGTCACTTAGATTTTTATAGAGAAAACCTGACGTGGTTATAAATATCTCAGCCAGTTATTCAGAACAGTGTTTTTCACACTTGAGAAACCAACAGCCCTCCGTAAATACTCCTTGTAGATCTCTAAGAGTATGTCAGCAGAGGAATATTGACTTAATAAGCTAAAAGGCTTTTTATATAAAAATACTTTTTAATTGTGAATTATGATGAGGGATAATTTATAAGTGATAGACAACAGTTTTAAAAACAATCAGGAATTTGGGGACCCTAGTTTACAAAATCTTGAACTATATACATAGTTCATAGTTGAGAGAGTGAAGACATAGTTACTCCTCATCACTGATGGAGAAACAGTGCCATAGGCTTGTCTGTCTCCCTCAACTAAAATAAATAATCATTAAAACAATGTGGAAAGTTCCCTAAAAGAAGTGGGATCAGTAGACACTTTACTCTGAAGATAATAGAAATTTTCCTGGAGGATGTGACATTTGAATCGAGTTTGGAGTTTATGCAGGACTTTAAAAAGCAGATGAGAGAAGGGGGAAAAAAAATCCATCCCAGGTGGCAAAAAACAAAAACAAAAAAACATTATATGCAAAGGTGGAGATGACAAAAATCATGACTTACTGCTGCTGCTGCTAAGTTGCTTCAGTCGTGTCCGACTCTTAGCGACCTCATGGACTGCAGCTCACCAGCCTCCTCCGTCCATGAGATTTTCCAGGCAAGAGTTCTGGAGTGGGCTGCCATTGCCTTCTCCGTCATGACTTACTAAATAACTGCAAATTGTGCAGAGTATTTGAAGTGCAAGACATATGGGAGAGTGGTAGGCAGTGAAGCTATAAAGATAGAATTTAGACCTCCGAGGTTCCTATACTTCATCCAGAGAAAGTTAGACTTAATGCTGCAAGTGATGGGGAGCCCCTGGTAGAGTTTAAGCAGGGTGCCGAGGTCAGATTTGCACTCTCAGAAAGTGTACACTGCCAGCTACATGGAGAATGAATTGAAGGGAGACAAAACAGAAGCTTGGAGATGAGTTAAGAAGTTACTGTTATGGCTCTGCATAAAGATGAGGAGTACCTGAACTACATTCAAAGGGGAGTGAACAAGAGAAAGAAATATTTAGACATATTAATGGAGTAAATTGCTAGGACTTAGTAAAATTTGGATATGACTATGAACGTGAAGAAAGACTCAGAGGTGAATCCTGAGAGTCTGTCTTGGATTACTGAGTGGTTTACAGTGTCCTTAAACAATAGGAGGAAATAATGAGAGACTAGTTTGGGAAATGAGCTAATGGTTTAATATTGGGTATGTCGTCTTAGTTGCTGGGAGATGTCTATAGACAGAAATGTGAAACATGGGTTCAGATAGGAGATCAGGACTAGAGAAAAAAGATCCTGAAAATTCTTAGTGATCCCTACCATTGTAAGGTTGCTGTCCATACTCTTAACCTTATCACTGGGCCTGGTAATTCAAGTTCAGTTTGTGGATATAGATGAGGTTGTCCAGTGAGAGTTATAAACCATGAGAAGAAAGCCAAAACTGAGACATTGAGAAACACTAATGTTTAAGATAGGCATGAAGGAAAAGAACTTGGAAAGGAAATTGGGAAGTAGGGAGGAAGAACAGGCAATGTCAGCTGCCTTGGGGATGGGAGAGGGTGGTGCAGAGAAGAAATATAAATGAAAAAATTGGAGCGTTTTAAGTGTCAGAAATTAGTAGGTAATGATGAGTAGTTTGGAAACTTGTATGTTACCTCCAAACTGAGTAGCTGCACATTGTCACAGGAATGTAGCCCTAATGTCAGATATTTCGAGTTTTTCAAAAGACATCAGGAATTTCAAGTTTTATGCCAAACATTTTCATACACAAATGTTTATTCCAATTAAAACGCAAGCAAAACCTATGTATGGCCATACTTGGTAGGATATTTGAGGTAAAAAAAAACAGAGAATGGCACCATCATTGGATATACATTGTGAGAACACTACCAGTCTGAGGCCAGCTTCCCTGGTAGCTCAGTCAGTAAAGAATCTGCCTGCAGTGCAGGAGACTCGGCTTTGATCCCTGGGTCGGGAAGATCCCCTGGAGAAGGAAATGGAAAATCACTGCAGTATGCTTGCCTGGAAAATCCCATGGACAGAGGAGCCTGGTGGGCTGCAGGCCATGGTATCGCAGAGTCACACTTATCTGTTCAAAAGTGCTTAGACAAATCAAAATGGAAAGAGTTGTATCTGATGGTGCCATTTTCTGGGGTTAGTCTACCAAACGTACACCACTGTCAAAACATCTGAAACTATTAAAAAGAATTAGGTTTTTTGTGTATCAGAATGTATAAAAAGAACTTTTCCAAGATGGAAGTTTCTGATGAATTCTATTCAAATGATCATTTATTACTATTTGCCATATCTGACTATTACCTCTGTTCAATATAGCTTTTGTTTGCTCTCTCTCTTTTCTGGTAGAGCCAGATAGTAAGTATTTTAGGCTTTGTGGTCTCTGTCGTGACTGCTCAACTCTACTGTTCTAGCACAAAAGTAGACATTGACGATATGTAAGCTAATGGGCATCACTGGATTCCAGTAAAACTGTATTTATAAAAGCAGGCTATGCAGCACTGTTTACAATAGGTAGGACATGGATGCAACCTAGATATCCATCAGCAGACAAATGGATAAGAAAGTTATGGTAGATATACACAATGGAATATTACTCAACCATTAAAAATAACTCATTTGAGTAACTTCTAATGAGGTAGATGAAACTGGAGTCTATTATACAGAGTGAAGTAAGTCAGAAAGAAAAACACCAATACAGTATATTAATGCATATACATGGAATTTAGAAAGATGGTACCGACAACCCTATATGCAAGACACAGATATAAAGAACAGACTTTTGGACTCTGTGGGAGAAGGTGAGGGTGGGATGATTTGAGAGAATAGCATTGAAACATGTATATTATCAAATCTGAACTAGATGACCAGCCCAAGTTTGATGCATGAAACAGGGCACTCAAAGCTGGCGCACTTGGACAACCCAGAGGGGTGGGATGGGGAAGGAGGTAGGAGGGGGGTTTGGGACAGGGGACACATGTACACCCGTGGCTGATTCATGTCAATATATGGCAAAACCACCACAATATTATAGATTAATTAGCCTCCAATTAAAATAAATAATTTTTTTAAAGGGACAGGAACACTAAGCTTGGTAGTCAAAATAATCAGGTACTTCTTAAGACATCACTTTTTATGAATGTGCCAGTGGCTGGAGGAGTAGCATAAGAATATGGGCAGGAGCTTTGGGGTAGTCTGAGCCGTGCCCAGATTCTAGCTCTGCTATTTCCCACGGCATAGCCTTAAGCAAGTTACTTTGTCCCTTTGGTCCTCAATTTTCCCATCTGTAAAATAGGATGATGATAATCTTGTAGGGTCAGTGAGTGGTTGATTGACATGGTATCTGTAAAGCTTTTGTAGTGTTTGTCATATGGAAAATGCCAAGTGTGCATGATGGTTTATTAGCACCAAACACTACTGCTACTCTATGAGTTACAAGTTTTCAGGAAACAGTTTTTTCAGCATTTTCAAAAGCGGTTTTTAAATAGTTTCAACTAAACGTGCTCCATTTTCAGAAATACATACTAAAGAATAAGAGCTGTATGAAGACAGTTATCTGTGAGAATGTTCACCATGCTGTTAGCTGTAACAGAAAAAAGGAACCTGTATAAATTCCTAAATTTCTTTCACAAATTGGTAAAATAAATTATAGTACACCAATAAAATGACTAATCACTCTTCCAAAAAACAGGAAAAAAAGCAGGTGATGGGCCAGATTTGACCTGTTGACCTTCCCCTCCACTGGAAGCAAACCTCTGGGAGAATCAGTGTTCTGTGAATAGGTAAAGCCAAAGAAAACACAGGGAGAAAAAAATTTATCTTTTTTTTCTAAACTCTTAAAGAGCTTAATGCACACAAATGAGCAAAATTAGCTAGATGTCCTTTTCCATACTCACTAATATTTATGTAGTTTTTGTTTGATTGTAAAACATAGATGAAACTAACTTTTATGGACATGAAGTGATCACTTTTGCATTATCAGGAGATCTGGTGGCATTAGCACTGAAGTTAAGTGTGGCTCAGCTGATAAAGAATCCGCCTGCAATGTGGGAGACCTGGATTCGATCCCTGGGTTTGGAAGATCCCCTGGAGAAGGGAAAGGTTACCCACTCCAGTATTCTAGCCTGGAGAATTCCATGGACTGTATAGTCCATGGGGTTGCAAAGAGTCGGACACGACTGAGCGACTTTCACTTATGTCAAAGTAAGAAGGGCTGGGACAAAAAATGTGTATGCCTGTGTATATAATATATACACATATATGTGTGCATAAAGACCACATATATTTTATATATATCAATTTCAGGTCCTTTTCTGGTTCAGAACTTGGTACTTTTTTCTATGTCTAGTGACTTTTTGTTTGATATAATAGATTATAAATGTTATGCTATTGTTTGCCCTTTGTTGTCTTTCTTCAAAGAGTTTTAAAGTTTGTTTTGGCACAAGATTAATTGTTAGGTTACTTGTGGATTGACCTGATTTTCTTGAGGATTATTTTAAGCTTCATTGGAGTGTGCCTAGAATAGCCTTTAGTTTTGCTTTAGTAAGAAGCCTTGACCCACCCTGGGGTTTCTGTTGATTGCCCTATGGCTCAGTGAGGTCTCTGTACTCTGGCTGGCTAGAACTTGAACAGCGTCTAACTCCCTGTGTGCTAAGAATTGTTCAGTTTACATATTCTGGTAGTTGTTCTTTGCCCGGCTATGTGGAATTTCACCCTGTGTTTGTGCGGACTGGTGTTCAGCCAAAGATCAAGAAGATCTCTGTGCAGATTTTGAAAGTTCTTTCTCTGTATAGCTCCCTCCTCTCTGGTACTTTGTCCCACGAATTCCAGCTCCCTCCCCTCCTCGAAACCCAGTCTCTGTCTCCTTAATTTCCTGAGACCACTGTGCTCTGAGTTTTTCTTGTGAGAATGTTCACCATGCTGTCAGCTGTGCTATAGTCTTAAAGTTGCCACCGTGTGAGACGTTGGAGCATTTTATTTTCCTTCTTCAGTTATCGGTCTTTCCCTGGCATTTGCAAACAGTCGTCTCATATCCTTTGTCCAGGTTTCTGATTGTTTACTATGGAAGAGCAAGTTCTGTGCTGCTGACTTCTTTATGATCAGTAGTGGAGCTCAGCCTCTTTAAGATGCTGAATCCTCCAATCCTGGTGTGTTTATTTAGGTCTTCTCTGAGATTTTAGATAAGCTTTTCAAATTTCTCCCTAAATTCTCTCCATAGAATCTAAAATTTAGAGCTTGATTTATTTCCAAGTTTTCATACTTTTCAGTTCAGTTCAGTCACTCAGTCGTGTCTGACTCTTTGCGACCCCATGAATCGCAGCACGCCAGGCCTCCCTGTCCATCACCAACTTCTGGAGTTACTCAAACTCACGTCCATCGAGTTGGTGATGCCATCCAGCCATCTCATCCTCGGTCATCCCCTTCTCCTCCTGCCCCCAATCCCTCCCAGCATCAGAGTCTTTGCCAACGAGTCAACTCTTCGCATGAGGTGGCCAAAGTACTGGAGTTTCAGCTTTAGCATCATTCTTTCCAAAGAAATCCCAGGGCTGATCTCCTTCAGAGTGGACTGGTTGAATCTCCTTGCAGTCCAAGGGACTCTCAAGAGTCTTCTCCAACACCACAGTTCAAAAGCATCAATTCTTCAGCGCTCAGTTTTCTTCACAGTCCAACTCTCGCATCCATACACGACCACAGGAAAAACCACAGCCTTGACTAGACGGACCTTAGTCGGCAAAGTAATGTCTCTGCTTTTGAATATGCTATCTAGGTTGGTCATAACTTTCCTTCCAAGGAGCAAGCATCTTTTAATTTCATGGCTGCAATCACCATCTGCAGTGATTTTGGAGCCAAAAAATAAAGTCTGACACTGTTCCCTTATGTCATTGCAAATGGTATTTTTTAAAGTTATTTTTTACCTACCAATTGCTAGTATAAAGGAAAAAATAAAATTTTCAAATTGCTTTTTCTACCCTACAGTAATGTAGTATACTGATTTTCCTATGCAACAATTAATTGAAGTATTATTTTGAATTACTTAACTATAATTTTCAAATAATGAATGAGAGTTTTCTTTAATTCTAACCCTTATATATATATGTATGTGTGTGTATACATATATATATATATATATATTTTTTTTTTTCTTGCTGTCCTTCACTGTTTAAGAACTACCATGTAGGGACTTCCCTGGCCATCCAGTGATTAGGACTCTGTGCTTCCAATGCAGTGGATGTGGGTTTGATCTCTGGTTGGGGAGCTAAGATCCCACATGCTGTGTGGCACGGCCAAAAAAATCTACAGTGCAGTGTTGAATAGAAGTTCCTTTCTATTTCTACTTGACTAAGATTTGTAAAAGTCATAAATGTTGAATTTTATTGAAAACTTCCCATGTCTATTGAGATATTTGTATGCTATTTCACTATAATTTCGTAAAGTACATTGTTTGATTTTTATTCCAGTGTGAAACCAACTTTTTACATCTGAAATAAAACCAACTTGGTCATGGTACATTTCCCTTTTTATACTGTGCTCGGTTTGCTTTGCTATTATTTTGCTAAAAGATTTCTGCATTTGTATTCGTGAGTGAGATTGTCCTGTACTTGTCCTTTCTCTTTCTGTAGGTTTTCACCTACATGTTACACTAGCCCCGAAACATTTTGGAATTAGTTCTTGAATATTTAATAGAGCTTGTCCAGTAAGCCATCTAGGACCGGAGTTTTCTTTGTAAAAAGTTTGAACCTCTTTATCTCCGGTAGGGCTTTTTGCCTTAAAGTTTTTTTCCTCTCATATTAATCTGCCATGCTAGCCATCTTTTGGTTATATTTGCAAAGTGTGTATAGTTTAACATCTTTTTACTTTAAACTTTCCTGTCTTATGTTTTGGGTGTCTTTCTTTTGCAGAGGGCATCACTGTTTTTTAAAAATACGTGTGTTTTTGGCTGTGCTGGGTCATTACTGTGCGCAGGCTTTCTCGCTATGTGGCGAGTAGGGGGTACTCTCCAGCTTTGGTGCACGGGCTTCTGCTGTTGTAGAGCATGGTCTTGTGCTTTAGAAAGTACATTTTATAAAACACTTTCTAAGTGTTTTAAAGAGCACAGTATTCATTGGGCAAAAATTTACAGATACCTGCATAACTGAAGCCAAATTTATGACAGCAAAAAAAAAGCCCTTCAGGAGTCTGCCACCAAAAAACCTTGGCACACTCTGCCTTACCCCAGAAAATGTGTCTTTTGGCTTTCTCAGCCTGTGAAGTGGGATGGTTTAAAAACAAAAGTAAATTTTGTGAGCAGTTTTACTAATACCAGCCTAATGCAAAGTATTCACACCAAGAAGTAACTGAAAAATTGCTTCTTTGGATAGATGTATGCTGGCTCAGGGGAAGGTACTGGTAGGGATTTCTTTGAACAGGTTTAAACTGTTTCCCTTCATAGACAACCAAGAAGGTATCACAGCAAACTGGTAAAATCCAAATAAGATGAATGGCTCCATTGTTCCACTTTACAAAGTTGGCTTTATTCAGCAGATTCAGCTAGCAACTGGAAGTGGGAATTATATATTTCTGTACAAAATTACTCCGATGAATATTTATCATGGAAACTATGAGTTATTTCAGATTCTTCACTCATACATCATAGAAATTACAGTATTCATAGTAAAAAATCATCATCCAGTTGTTTGATGGATAAATCTCTTAAGACTCTAAAAGAAGCTGACAAAGTATCAGAGAATATTTTAGCCCAATAAATGACATAAATGACTTACTTTCTTACCAGATAATACTTATCAAAATATCACCAAAATTAGGCTGAAATTGTTACAGTCAATCACCTCTTTTGTGATGCTCTATGTATATGTTTTCAGAGATTAGCCTGTCATAATTCACAAAGGTTAAAAAATTGTTTGCTATTTGTATGTATATTGTTCAGTGAATCTGAGTTCTCAAACTCCTATGACTCAAAAAAGAGAAAAGAAAGTGCTTAGATGCTAAACTTATGTTTGCTATTGGCTGCCATTTAGTTTGTGCCCAGTATTTGTGTCTGATAAAATGGGAAACTGACAAAACAAATGGGAAACTCTTTCCTCCTTGATGCTAAATTAAAAATAAAGTTTAATATTAAAACAAACAATGGATCTATTGAATAGAGGCAAAGTTGGCCTAAACTGTTGTTGTTATCCTGTAACGGGTCACTGGAGGCAGCTGAGGTGGACAGCTCCAGTGTTCCCACCAAAGTGCCTGGAAAAGCAGGGGCATGTGGAGAGGGGCTGCCTCTGCCTGGGTGTGTCATCACAACACATTAGGTCCTTTTCCATCGTGTTTTTAATTGTAGTTTTTCCACCAGAATGGACAAGTACACCATGTTCCGTTTATTTCATATTAGGACCTAGTATGTTCAAGGCTCTGTGCTAAATTCTGTAAATAAAATGGTGAATAAGTAAAATACATCAAGTGTTCACAGGTAAAGATTTTATCACCATTTGAGATAGTAGCAAAAACTATAGCAAGATTTCCTGTGAAAATTAAAATTTCTTGTGAAGGCCTGTGTAACGTAGTAAGCACCCAGTAAACGAATGCCACATAAATTGTATGCAACCTGTAATCCTTGATTAGATCTTGTTTGTTTGGTTTTTTTTCTAACAACTGTAAAGGATCTCTTTGGAACAATTATGGACATTTGGATTTCAAGTACACATTAGAGCATTCTTGTTAATTTTCTTGAGTGTGACAGTGACGCTGGGTTATGGAGACTATCATTGTTCTTAAATTTTGCTTGAAGTATTTAGGGGTAAATTGTTATATCTGTAACTCAGTTTTAGTGTTTCAGAAATAAGTGCAGTTACATAAAGAATGTTAATAATGGTTAAAGGTGAGTGAGAGGTGTATGGCTGCTTATCATACTATTCTTGCATCTTTTCTGGATGTTTCAGCTCAGTTCAGTCGCTCAGTCACGTCACTTTCAAAATAAAAAGTTGGGGAAATTTTTTAGTCCATTTTGTCTTCCCTGTTAAAAACAATGTACGATTGTGCAGTTCCCCAAAGGGAATCTATTCCCAAAAATATGAATTAGAAATTGGAGACCGTACAGATTTAAGGCAGTTTCAGAGAGGATTTTTGTTGCTTTTCTTTTAAATCTAAGTTATGTCAGTCAAGGGTAAACTCAGATCTTAGGCAACACTCTTTCTGAACTTTGTTACAATAGTTACTTAACCTTTATTTGTCCGAGCTTCATTTTACCTAGTACATTCACACTTGCCAGAGAAATTGTGCCTTCATACCCACCAGCAAGGTACTTGTCACTTAGTCCATACAAATGTTCCCAGTATGGGAGGCCTAGAAGGTGGGAGGCTGGACCCAAGGCCTTCAGGAGATGCAATTTCACTTGGCGAGCTTACAACTTAATTGGAAGGTTAAGCATGATGAAGCTGAAGAACACACTCAGAACAATCTAGAAGGCACAGATGAAACCAGTGCCGTTCCAGAGGGGGCTACAAAGAGGCAGCTGTTCTTAACAGCAGCGTGGAAACAGAGTGCTGTAATATTCTAGATGTAAACAGTGATTGGACATCCATAGTCTTCATACCTTTCCATAGACCAAAATTTTCTTCAACTTCAAGTGGATTCAGTGCGCCGTCACTGGAAATCTTTGATGCTACCCGCGTTTTCAACCCAGGCATTATTTTCTCTGAGTTGAAGCTGACACTATATTTTAATCATGGAGAGATTGTTTTCTGACCATGGTTTTCATCAAGTCCACAATGCCCTAAAGGGTAAAGAATACCTCCAGTATACCAAATATCTACTGTACACTATGATACATCATATCTAGTAATCATGACATCGGTGGGCCTTAGAGTCAGACTTAAGATAGTGTCATGGTTTCTTTCAACCAATGCCAGTTTTCTCAAGGTTTATCCCATAAAAAAGGGGCAGTAGGAAAACAATGAGTTAAATTTGCATAGGAGCTAAGAAGTCTTGCAGACGCTGTGACAGATTCATTTTAAGAATTTGGTCCTCTATTGTAGAGACTGTGAAAATTTCAATACATTTATTCAGGCAACTTCTGCTAACATAAAATTTATTGACTTGATATTTTGCTGAAGACTAAAGATTCTTTACCTTAGGGAAAATGTGTAAAAGTATTTCTTTCTACCTCTAGGTGGTGCCATGTATTGTTCTATGTTAGGCACAAGACTGCCTAGTTTTGAAGTGTGTTTTATTTTACAGGTGAACACACTGAGACTCATTGAAATTTTGTCTTAAGATAAAGAAAACTTGATTTGAGGCAGATCTTGGACTTTTTTTTTTTTTTTGCAAAATGTTTAATGTATGGTTTATTTGAGGAAAAATTAGTCATCCCATCATTATTTCATACAGTTCTACATATACTGTTTGTGACAGGTTTAAGAATTTATTTCACTTTATTGATTGATAAAATTTTCTGTAAGACATTATAAAAGAAAATAATATGCCCAATTTAAGTGACAATAGATTGTTAGGAAAGATAATGAGATATCATATACATAAATATATCTATATGTATATCTAAATATTTGACCAAAGAACTCTCAATGGTTGGAGGATACAAAGAGGAAATATAAATTGCTAGTAATTATGTAAAAATAATTTAAACTCATTAATAATCAAATCAAAACTGAGGAGCAGTATAGTGCCTCTTTTTCCTCCCAGATGAGCAAGAAGTCTGTAATGTTCAACCTCAGAGATACAAAGGCATTGGTAAAATAGGCTCCTTATCTACTGGCAAGTAAGTAAGTAAGTAAGTGTTAGTCGCTCAGTTGTGCCTGACTCTTTGCAACCCCATGGACTGCAGCCCACCAGGCTCCTCTGTCCATGAGATTTTCCAGGCAAGGATACTGGAGTGGGTTCCCATTTCCTTCTCCAGGGGATCTTCCCAACCCAGGGATCGAACCCAGGTCTCCTGCACGGCAGGCAGATTCTTTACCGACTGAGCTACAAGGGAAGCCCCCTATCCACTGGCAAAGAGAGTGTAAATCAGTGCAACTTTTCTGAAAATTAATTTGGCAGACATCAACAAGAACTTTAAGTTGTTCAAACCGATCTAGTAGTTCAAAGTCTAGGCTCCTCTCTGCAGGAATAATCAGGAATGTGGACAGTGATTTATTTGCATTTTTAAAGAATTATTTGTATTGCTAGGACCTAGAAATACAGTTGATTATTTATCTTTGGCCGCTCTGAGTCTCCGTTGCTGGGTACAGCCATTTTCTGGTTATGGCGAGTGGGGGCTACTCTCTAGTTGTGACATGTGGGCTCTCCTTGAAGTGGCTCCTCTTGCTGTGCAGCACAGGCTCTAGGGCACCAGGCTTCAGTAGTCTGGCATGCGGGCTCTAGAGCATGGGTTTAGTACTTGTGGCTCACAGGCTTAGTTGCCCCTCCGCACATGGAATCTTCCCTGACCGGGGATTGAACCTGTGTCCCCAACATTTGCAGGCGGATTCTTAACCACCGAGCCTGCAGAGAAGTCCTATTTATTCTATTGGTTTTGGCTGTGCTGCGTCTTCATTGCGGTGCCTGGGCTCTCAATTGCCATGCACAGGCCTCTCCAGTCGCAGTGTGAGGGCTTCTCTTTGCTTGGGTAGTGGGTTTCGTTGCTTCATGGCCAAAGGGGTCTAAAGTTCCCCCACCAGGGACTGAACCCTTGTCCCCTGCATTGGAAGGCAGATTCTTAACCACTGGATCACTGGGGAAGTCCCTGGACAATGATTTATATACAAAGATATTGGTAATAGTATTATTTATAAACATTGATAAATAAGAAAATCATTATATAAAGTGGGCTTCCCTTGGGGCTCAGACAGTAAAGAATATGCCTGCAGTGCAAGAGACTGGGGCTCAGTCCCTGGGCTGGGAAGATCCTCTGGAGGAGCGCATGGTAACCCACTCCAGTATTCTTGCCTGGAGGGTTCCATGGGCAGAGGACCCTGGCAGGCTACAGTCCATGGGGTCACAAAGGGTGGGACACCACTGAGCGACTAACACTCACACTTTTTGATATACGGCAGCCATTTACAAATTACTTGCAAAATAATTTTAAATGACAAAAAGAGAGGTTTATAATACTTTACTGAGTTAAATATAAGGTTAAAAATCTATAAACATGATTTTATCTCATCAAATACTACTGCATTTGGAGAAAAATAATGAAAAACATAAGCAAGCATTAATAAAGGTCATCTGGATGTGTCCCAAGAAGAATGAGTGCTTTTCTTCTTTTTCTCTCTGTCTTTCAAGTTTTCCACAAAGTATACTTTCTACAGAAGTACAATAAGTACATTCATAGACAGAAAAAAAAATGTTATTTTTTAAAAAGAAACAGGTAGCGTTTTAAATGATTTTGAAACCTGTCACTCTGCGGGTCATCTGAGGCCAGCAGATTTTCTGCCTTCCTTGTTTGCTCCCTTGAACTGATGGTCAGAGGGAGGAAACCCTACCACATCACTTCCACGGAATTCCACTACAGAATTATTACCTACGTCCCACTTGCTTTCCCTGTTAACGCTCTGATTAAGAGTGACAACATTTGTAAACTCCAAAGTCAGACATTCATTTCGGACAGTAGTGACTAATCACCACATCTAAACAAACTTCCCTGAATGTCTGTCGTCCGCTTTTCTTCTGCGACATTTTCTTTCTCTTTCTTCATTGTATTCTGTAGTTTTTATTGACATGGTTTTGAGATCTGTTTTTGTGCCTTATAATGCTTATCAAGTTTTCTAACTAATACAAAGGTCACATATTCAGATATCTTGCTAGCTGTTCCTTAGTTCATCCTTGAACTGGTTGACTGAAAGGTTCTCAGTTTAATTGAAACAGCCTCTTGTTAGTTCCCAGTTCATAACTTAAAGCCCTTCATTCTTGTCACTGGAGGAAATGTTAGCTCACCTGAACCTTCCTTTCTTAATTCAGATTGTCTTGTAATGATGCAACTCTTAAAAAGCATATTTAGGGTTATATAGTGAGAAAGGACTAGAGGTAAATTGCAGGAGACCTTGACTTTTGTCCTGGGGCTCGGTTAGAAGGACAGTGAGGAATGAACTGGTTGAGCATTTCCATCTGGCACTGATTACTTGTGGGATCTTTGGAAAATTATTTATCCTTGATTTCTTTGCCTGTAAAGTTAAGGTGGTGGCCCAGATGACCTACGACTTGATCTGACAGAGAAGCAGCATATTTGCAACTGTGCTTGCAAGGGAAAATCTGGGTCAAAAAGGCTCCCATACATTTAAGGTTCCTTCTGATTCGGAAATGTTTTTCTGGTCACAGTGTTCCTTTGAAACCACACAACTCAGGTTAGGACTTGAATCCACGGTCTTTTAATTGATCACATACCTGGCATCAGGACTTGCTGAAGCTTCAGGTTCTTTATGTCTCAAAGCAAAAGAAACTCAAATATTGTTGGCCTGAGAGGCAAAGTGATAGTTAAGAAATTGACTTACTGAGAGAGAGACATTCTCCATAGAGAGAACGTGGGCCATCTCAGAAGGCAAGAGGCCCCAAAATACGGGGCGGTTAAGTTCTTTTTGACCTACGACTTTCATAAACTAATGAGTAGGACGATTATTCCAACTGTTTTGGAGAGAAAGGGCAGGGATTTTCAGGAACTGGGCTACTTGCCCTCTTTTCTGCCTTTTGTGGCTGGCTTTGGAACTGTCACGGCCCCTGTGGGGGTGTCATTTAGCTGATGTATTACCGTGCATGTATAATGAGGCTCAGGGTCCACAGGAAGTCAGATCTTCCACCATCTTCCACCTAGTTGGTTCTAACCAGTTTATGTCACATCCTCAAGGGCTATTTCATCCTGCTTTTTAAAAAACGTATGTATTTTTTTTGGCTGCATGCACGGCATATAGGATCTTAGCTCCCTGACCAGGGATTGAACTCTTGCCGCCTGCAGTGGAAGCGTGGAGTCTTAACCACTGGAATGCTGGGGGAGTCCCTACTGCCATTCTTTTAAAGACTGTGTCTTGTCCCCTTGTATCCTGCTTCACCTTTATAATTTCATAATTCAAAACCTTCATAATTTTACCTTTATCTACAGTAGGTGCCTTGTGGGTCCTTGTCTTTCAAGGTTTTTCCCATAGCTTAGAGGCCACTGTTTGCTTTTATTTCTTAGTTATTCAGAGAAGGAAGTGTTGGAGCTGGTGGCATAAAAGCTGCTACTAAAGCCTTGGAATAATGTCTTGTATCAGCCACAGCCATGAACACGCCTGGAAGGGCACAGCAGCATGTGCATGAATGTTCCTTTGTTTTACCCAGGGATGTGTTAGCAGAAGCTCTTAGGTGTAGCCATTCCCTAATCCTCCCCATCCAGGACCTGCCTTAAAGAGGATAGAACACATAGCTGGTATGATTTGAGGGGATACCAGGCAGGATGCTTCATTCAGAAATGCTTATTCCACTGCCTCTTAAGCCAGCATTATTAAGCCTAACGTTGGCTCTTGAAAGCTACCACAAGTGCTTCCAAACACACCTTTCAAAAAATGGAAAGAAATCTAATCTTAGAAGAACAGGAACATTCATAGAGTACAGTGGGTCAAGTTCAAACTAAAGCTTTCAGTGAGACATTAAGGAAGATATTTCAGTGTATATTTCCTCTGACAGAGGCCAAGGTCATCTACTTCTCACCCTGCAAACAGCACATCATTAACACCTTCACATTTCTCCCTACTCATTCCTGGGTTATCAAGTGTACCATTCTTTAATGCTCAGTCACAAAGTTTACTCTGAGTAAGCTGAGAGTTCTCAGTTTACCTGTGTGTGTGAGTTGCTGTTGAAAAAGATTTCAGATTAAGATTTCCTTTGTGCCTGTTTTTAGAAGTATTTATTTGGTCTGAGTCATATTCCATTTTTGGTGTGTTTATAGGCAAACTTCTTACACTTGTCTCTGGGTGTTTTGTTTAACTACATTTAAAGGCATTAATAATGAAGTAATGTTTAAACCAGAGGTTATAACAATGTATTAAATACAGGGGAAATTTTTATACCTTTTTATTGTAAATTGTAAGCAATGAACAGCTTTATTTTCTGTCAAAGTTTTAGCATTATAATCTATAAACATAGTGTTATATAAGCTTATAACATAAATTTATACTTTTAAACTGTTTATATTAATTGGTGAGGAAGACAAAAGTAGATTCTGAGAAAACAGAACTGTGAGCATCCCAGATGAATAGAGTGTGACCTTGTTTGGCCAGAGCTTACCTAGTGAGGTTTATGATGTGCTTGACCTGTTTTGTTGATTTTTCTGTGATTCTTCTGCCTCCTGTTCATTAAATATATTCTCTGAAGTTTTAGACACTTATCCATTTGTTCAACAAATTCTGTCTTATTCACCCACTGTGTTCTGGACACTGCTTGTACCTGCAGCTATGAAGATAAGGCTTCCCTTCAGTGTGAGACAAAGACAATGATGACGTGATGATACACAAAATATGCTTGAGATGCCAAGAGGTTCCTGGGGAGGAGCTCCCAGTTCTGCTGGGAGAGTCGGGGGAGGCCTTTCCGCAGAGGGAGCACACCCTCCCTAAGGAGCATACGCCCGCCGTCAGGAGCTGGAGCAGGAGGAAGCAGATGTGTGCTGCCCGCCTGGCTGAGGAGCCCTGGGATGCTGGCCGCAGGGCACCTCGGCCGGCCTGAAAGGTTCTGGGAAGGTGCTTGGAGAAGGACCACTAAGGGCTGGAGGAAAAACATGGAACAGGGGACTCTTCCAGGAGGGCCAGGGCACAGGGGTGTTTGCATGCTTTATTTCAGGAATGACAGTTAGCTCAGAAAGGCCAGGTGCCAGGGTTTGTGAGGGGAGGTGATTAGGGAGGGTGTGGGATTTTAACAGTAGCTAGTACTTAGTTCTTACCATGTGCAGGGCACCATTCTAAACCCTGAGCATCCATTAGATCTTTCACTCCTCATATAACGCTATGAAGTTACTATTATTATCTCCATTTTCAGATGAGGACATTGTGGTGGCATTAAAATATGTCCACAGACTTTTTAATCTGCTTCCCTATAAGTAGACCCTAATTCCTCTCCCCTTGAGTCTGGGCTGGCTAATAACTTGCTTCCAACTAATAAAATATAACAGAAGTGACCGTTTGTGACTTCTGAGACTAGGTCATAAAAGGCATTAGAGTCTCCTTCTTCTTTTTGCTGTCTCATTCATTCTGGAGGAAGCCAGCAGCCATCTGATGAGGACACCTAAGCAGCCTTATGGAGAGGCCCACATGGCATGAAATAGATCCCTCCTGCCAGGAGCCTCCTGCCATCTGCCCTGTGAGGGAGTGATTTTGCAAAGAAAATTTAGCCTCCGTCTGGTCGAGCCCCAGCCTCGACCGCAACCTGTGTAGTGTGGCTGCTTCCAAATTCCTGATCCCCCAACGTCTCTGGGATAAGTATTTGTTCTTTCAAGCTACTAAGTTTTTTCCCCCTTATGGCTGTGCTGGGTCTTCCTTGCTGTGCGGGCTTTTCTCTAGAAGTAGAGAGCAGAGGCGACTCTCGAGTTGTGTGATAATGCCTTACTACAGTGGCTTCTCTCGAGTTGTGTGATAACGCCTTACTATGGTGGCTTCCCTCGTTGCGGAGCACAGCCTCTAGGGTACTTGGGCTGCAGTAGTTGCTGCACCCGGCAAGCTACTAAGTCTTGAGGTAATTTGTTACACGGCACTAAGTAACTAATACATACACCGAAGCATCACACATTAGTAACATTTCCAGGGTCACACACGTTATAAGTTATGAATTTGAAATTTGAACTCAGGCATTCAAACTCCAGACTCTATTCACTTCTACAATACTATTCTGCCTTGAAAAGTAGGTGGGCCTCTTTCTCTGGCGATCTAGTACTTATATTAATAATACACTTACACACACACACACTATCTTCCTTTCTTTCTGTTTCTTTGTTTCTTTTTTAGGACTTGATCTTGATAGTGATAGGAAACCACTGACAGCAGTTGTGTATTGGAAAGATCCTTTGGTGTGGAGGCCTGACTCTAAGGAGTTCTAACTGGAATTAGGAAGAATAGTGTCAGGTGATGGGATAATCCAGATGGGGAATGTGAGGTCCTGAACTAAGGCATGGGATGGAAAGGATTAGGCAGGTTCAAGAACTGTTTCATGGGTAGACTTGAAGGACCCTAATGTGCTGACTAGGTATTTGTGATGCTCGGCTGTGAGAGGGCGGGAAGTCACTGGATAGATCTGGGGCCGTGGTGGGTGAGTGGGGGGGTGGATGGGAGGGGAGTGCTGAGCCGGTGGAAGAGCAGGGGAGGGTTGTGAGGAGCTCTGCCTTGGCCTCGGTGCATTTGAGACATTTAAGAGATACGTGAGAGGTGGGGTCCAAGTGCCGCTAGAGAGGTCTGAGCTGAGAGGGGGACCTGGGAGTCCTCCGCCCTCCTCTCAAGGATGCTGACGTGATGGCATGGACTGCTGCGTCCTGGGGGAATGTGTGGAATGAGAGGACGAGAGTCTATCCAAGGAGGCCTGGCCTAACCTTGACGGGGGCTGGGCAGAGAGAGGAGCCAGGGAAAGGAGAACCAGGGAAAATGGCATGAGAAAACGTAGGGACAGAGAGGTTTGAGCAACAGAGTATTATTCCGGTGTCAGATGCTGCCTCTGTATCTGACAGCTGCCACTTTCCGGGTCCGTGAAACCTGACCCCTGTGACTTCTAGGCCTGCCCCTAGAAAGAGCCCCATCCCCTCCCCCATGGGCATCTTTCCCCAATGCCGCAGGCTGAAGCACCCCCGAAGGCTCCCTGGGGAGCTTCATGTGGTTGCCTGGCCTTGGCAGATCAACTTACTTAACTCATTTCAGTTCAACCAACATTTATGTAAAGTGGAGCACATAACAAATGATTTGTTGGATGACTGAATACTTACTAATAATACATGCAGGACACTGGTAGGGCAAGGCGTTACTCTCTTCACACGTGCAGAAGTAATATAAGAAGATTGTTTCACAAGTCCATTGACTTACTGAGTAGCTGCAGATTTTACTGAGGGCTTGATATCTCCTATAGGGACACGGAGTTTTGTTTCTGTTGTGGAAGAACTATTCATGTTAATAACAACAGGAAAAGGAGGCCATTGAAATTTTTCCTAATATTTTACTGTGTCTACAAAGGTAATCTCAAAAGTTAACATGGATTATTAAGCTGAAATTTTTAAAAGGGCGTCTTTAATGAAATAAGCTTCTTTCAACTCCAGCTATTCTAATGGCAGCTTCCTGGTTTAGCTGACAGTGATTATTTGTAAAAGTTGTATTTAAGTTAACTGAAATGTCAGTACTTAGATATGTCAGTGATTAGATATGGTGATTAGAGTCTCTTTTAAAATTATGCTCAGATTTTTATTAGGAAAACCACAGCGGAGCCATGACACAATAGGTCCATAATAAAGTTTCAAAGGTCTGATAACTTTTATGTACTAAGTACTGAATTTTAAGAAATTGAATTCTGTGATTTTCCTATTAAAGGCAAGCAGAAGTTTCCCACATCTTTAAATAATTAAGAGAAACCTTTACTGAGTCCAAGCTCGCTCTTATCGCTGCATGACGGGTCAGTGAATTCACTGAGAGATGAGGTGTTGAGGCAAGAAGAGATTTTAATCAGGGAGCCAGCTGACTGAGAAGGCAGGCTGCTAAGTCACTTCAGTCGTGTCTCTTCGCGACCCCATGGACTGCAGCCCACCAGGCTCCTCCATCCCTGGGATTTTTCCAGGCAAGAGTACTGGAGTGGGGTGCCACTGCCTTCTCCGGAGAAGGCAGGCTAGCACCCCAAAATAAACATCTTGTCAGGGCCTGGTTGCCAGGTCCTTTTATGGATCAGAGATGGCGGGGAGGTGAGGCAATAAAGAAAAGGACTATTCAGTCCTTGCAGATGTCCCCTAGAATGGCAAGCCTCAGGCCTGGGAATGTGCTAGTTTCACTTCTTACAGTCTTCACAGGTGGGCCACTCAGGTCGCAGGCCATTTTGTATGCTTACAGTAACAAATAGGGTTAAAGTCACAGAAGCAAATCCGGTGTAAATTTAACACTTCCAGGTTACACTTCGAATAGGAAAGACACACAACAAATTCCCAACAAGAGGTTAAAGCTGGAACAAGATGTGGTACATATATACAGGAGACTTTTTCTCACTCTTTAAAAACAGCTACTGAAATTAGGGAATTAAGACACTGTTAGCCACAGGGATGGACCTTGAAGGATCTAGGCAAAGGGAAGCCAGGCAGGCAGAGAAAGACTATGGTATAGGATTTACCTTCCCAGCAGAATAAAAATAGACATACAAGGCAAAAAATTTACAATCCGAAAAGAGACTCAGAGAATTCAAAGACAAACAAAGGGTTCCAGGAAAAAAAAAAAATGTGAATGGCCTTGAATGAATTAGGAAGTCCTTACCCTCATAGAGAAGAAATGTGAATCTGTAATAGATAATCCACAAGGAATATTCTTTT
The DNA here is from genome assembly GCF_016772045.2 of Ovis aries. Classification (NCBI taxonomy): domain Eukaryota; kingdom Metazoa; phylum Chordata; class Mammalia; order Artiodactyla; family Bovidae; genus Ovis; species Ovis aries. The sequence continues at coordinate 11,326,544 of NC_056060.1, read as the reverse complement.
CTCTTCTTCTATCCTCTTCCTTGCACAGATCCACAGAAATCTGATTATCTCTAAGAGATAATCCACAATAATTAAGTTTTTTCTATGAATACACAGAAAAGTATAACTGAGATATATAATTCAGAAGGACCTGATGTTCAGCACTCTTTTCATCCTTCTATGGCAAAAAAAAAAAAAAAAAAAAAATAGAGATGTCACGCGAGTGTATGTTCCTCGGTTCTTTGTCTCATCACAACAAAGATTTGGAGTGACGGATGTTAAAACCCCCTCGGCGTGTCACAGCTCTCAGGTCTTAGATAGACCGTGTTATAGCTCTCAGGTCTTGAAAGGACCATGTTATAGCTCTTAGACAAATCAGTGTTACAGCTCAGTGTTACAGCTCTATTTTATTTAGAAGATAGCAGGAAAATCCATCTTCGAGGCGTGAGGGCACGTTGACCCAAAGATACCAGGAGAAGAGCACCCCAGCAAGCAGGAGAGAGAGAGAGCTAGCTTTGGCTCCTCTTTTTACATGTTTCTCTCTCCCTGGGCCTGTCCTACGTAAATTGGGCCAGCCAGGAGTGTTGTTTGTTTTGCCTGAGGTCCTCACTCCGTTCCTCGGACCTTCTTTTGTTCTATTTTTGCGGGCTTTCCCCTTCTTTGTCTTTTAGCCACCGCCATTCTGGACTCCCTTTCCCTATTGTACCTACCTAACAGAGATACCCCACCCCATAAATACATATGCCTGAGTCAGGAGGCTGTACGCTGACAACAGTCCCAAGACTGCAGATTGAGTGTACTGCACTGCAGCATTGACAAGATGGTAAGAGAAGGAGAGAAAAGCAGTGCCTACTCTCTTATCTCTGCCCTCCCTGACTTGGGATGATATCCCTGGAGCCTGGGCAGGCTTGAGTCTCACTGCTGAACTGGGGATGGTTGACACAATCCAGCAGGGTGCCCTTGGTTGACCCTTTTAAAGGGCTACTGTCTCCTACATTCTGGCTGGGACCAGAGTCCTGCATGGCATCAAGGCCTCAAGGGATTTGAAGGCAAGGTTCAGCTAGCCTTGACTTCTCCTGGGGCTGGGGATCCCAGCTCAAGCCTCATTCCTGAGGGTGCAGCCTCCTAGCACTAGCTCCTAAGCACCCTCAGCAGAATCCTATGATCCTGGAAAGATTCGCTAGGGCGGGCTGTTTGTGTGATGCTTTAGGGGGAACGATTACTGAGACTCAAGCCCTTTTGGGTTAGCTCAGGCACATTCCTCCCGATTTCAGTGCCCAAGAAGCAAACTTTTCCTAAGGTTTTTGTTACCCCAGGAACCAAAGATAGGCCTGAATAATGCTGCCACCCTGTGGACATTTTCTGTAACTACAACATTTTCTCCCGTGTTCACTGGCACAGGCACAGGCACAGGGCTGGATTTCTGTTAATGACAGAAATTAACATTACCCGCCTCAGGAAATATCCGGGGACGGGTAATGGAGAAATAAATTCCAAACACAGATGAGTTTCAGTAGCCCAGTTGTCAAAGGCAAATGCTCCTGACAACCTTTTAGGGAAAATAAAGCCAAAACAAAGTCAAACCTTCCCAGCAAGACAACATACTGCTGCTGCTGCTAAGTCGCTTCAGTCGTGTCCAACTCTGTGCGACCCCACAGACGGCCTCCTACTAGGCTCCTCTGTCCCTGGGATTCTCCAGGCAAGAACACTAAGGATCCCTAGCTGCTGGAGGAGTGCCATTCAAAATGACAATGGGGAATCAAATCCCTCCAGGTACAGTGGTCATATCTACAACGGATAGATGTGGGAGAGAGCCTGGAGGAAAAAGAATCCTCCTAAGCGATCTCTGGGAATATACATTGGCAACAGTCAGTAGAATGGACAGTTTCTGAATGCCTGAGAAAAACCACTCAGAGAGATTAAAACTAGGGTCTGACATTCCCACACCTTGGCCTATATCCTGAGAAAACCACTGATCAAAAGTCACGGACACCCCAACAAAGCTTCAGCCCTGCTTCTGATAGCCGAGACACACCACTAGCAGAATCGGCAATGAGGGACTAAAGCTGAGAAAAGGTGTGGTACATATATACAGAAGACTCATAAAAAGCCATCGCTGAAATTAGGCAATTATGACAGTACTAGCCACAAGGATGGTCCTTGAAGGATCATACACCAAGGGAAGTCTCTCAGGCAGAGGAAGACCATGGCATATGAGGTACCTTCCAGGCAAAATAAAAGTAGACATACAAAGCAACAAACTTACAACCCCAAAAGAGACTGAGAATTCAAAATCAAACGAATGGTCCCAGAGAAACATAAGTGACAGCCCCCTGGATGAATTAGGATGTCCGTGCCTACATACATGAGAAATTTGTATTGTAATAGGTAGTCCACAGGGATTATCCCCTTCCTTCTGTTGCACAAACCAGTAATTGAGAAACCAAGCACCAGACTCGGAGAGTTGGAGAACTCAGGTTTATTACACCGGTGGGCCCAGAGGAGTTAACACTAAGCGCTGAGCCCTGAACAGAGGGGTTGCAGAGTTTTTATAGACAGACTATAGTGAGCAACACTACCTGCTAGTAAGCTGGTTTAAACTAAGGGGTTTCGTGTGTGTGGGAACAGCAGTCAAGATGGGGAGGGAGATGCCTGACCTTTACACAGACAGGCATGGGTAAGTCTGCAGGGACTGGACAATTGCAAAGAGCAGGACAAGGGTGAGTGAGATAAACTCCAGTTCCTAGTACTGTAAGTCCCGACTTTCTGAGACTACATGACCTACGTGATCCAGAGTTTGCAAGGAGAAAGCTGAGTTACAGAGTCAGAAGGAGCAGGAGGTTGTGTAAAATTTTAACTTTTCCTCTTCATTCCCCCCTCTTAATGCTTCTATCACTTGTAGAAAGCATCATCTCATGTTCTGGTAGGACATTCAGAGCTCCCCATCGTTTAGGGGGCTCTATTGAGCTATTACCATTTGTAACTTTATGGATTTAATCCGAGAACTGGGTTGTGAACTGGGTGATTGCATTGAGAATACAAGGGCCAACAAGAGTGCTGGAAAGAGCATGAGAGAGAGGACCTATTAAAGGGAGAAGCCACAATGGCAGCTCCAGATATTGTTCCAACTACCCCAGAAATTGCCTAGTTTCTCTCTCCTTTTTATGATTTGTTCCCTTAGCTTTGGGGCCATGTCCCTGACTATTTCTGATTGGCTTACATAAAAAAGCAGCATTCTTCATTCAAGAAGAGGCAGAGTCCTCTCTTTTCAGCTGTCAGTAGGTGCTGCTGCTAAGTTGCTTCAGTCGTGTCCGACTCTTAGCGGCCCCATGGACTGCAGCCCACCAGGCTCCTCTGTCCATGGGATTTTCCAGACAAGAGTACTGGAGTGGGGTGCCATTGCCTTCTCCGGTCAGTAGGTCTAGCCCTCTCCTATTCTGTAAAACCAGAGTTTTACAGTTCTGTAAAGCCAGGGAGTCTAGTTGGTCCTGTAACAAAGAGCACAGCAATAATACTGATTAGGGATAGAGGCCAGGGTTGACAAAGAAAATCCATCGATACCTTGATAGCCAGATCCTCAAGCTGCCTCCATGTGCTGACCAGCCAGCTGCCAGAGTGTGGCTGGAACAAGGCTGAAGAGTCTTCAAGCTTCTGCCATGCATTGACTAATCAGCATCCGGAGTGACTAAAGCAGGGCTCAGCATCCTTTATGGGTGAGGGCTGTTGTCTTTGGAACCGGACCTTGGGGAATTTTTTAGGGTCCTGAACTTCTTTCCAGGTGTCCTCATCACAGGAAGTAGCTGCCTTCTTGACTCTGGTGTGGTGGATGCAAGGGATGACGCCTGTAACTTTATCAGCAGTAGGGATTGCCAGGACGACCATGTGAAAGCCTGTCCAAACTGGCTGAAGTGGTTCCCTCTTCCAGGCTTTAACCCATACCTCATCTCCTGGCTGATAGGAAAGAACCCAATTGCCCAAGTAAACAGGTGTCCTATCTAAGGTTTCTCGGGCTATATGGCAGAAAACTTCCAGGGCCTGGAGGTTTCAGGACATCTCCAGGTCAGCTAGTTGCTGGTGGTCTCCCTTGAGCTTTTCTATCACTGGGGGGTGGTCTCCCATATAAGATCTCAAGGGAGACTAGCCTGAGGGCCTCGGGGTACATTTCCATAGAGGGAGATGAGAGTCCACAGAAGGATAAGGCAGCTTGTTCTAGCATTGTCTGGGTGTTGGCTGGGGGATATTCTTGTCATACTACTACTTGGAGAAACAAACTTAACAAGAAAGTTAAAGATATGTGGCCCAAAGATTAATAGACGTAGGAAAGCTGCTGAGGGGCTAGCCAGGAGAACCAGGTCCAGACAGTGATTCGTGACATTAGTGTTTCTCTAGGTATGAGAAGATGCAAGAATTTAGACTCATAAAAATCTTTACCTGAAAACATCTGACTATCTGAAGGCCTGTGGGTTTTTTTTCCTTCTTTTTTTCCCAGATCCCAGATCCCAGATCACCTTATTTTTTGTCTCTATCCTTTCAAAGGGGTGTTGAAGGTCAGCATCTTGTAGTGGTCATGAGTTAATCTTTGTAGAGGCAGCTGGCAAGGGCCAACTTTCAGTCAACAGGGCCCCTTCATAGCCACATATTTGACCATGTTTTGGGGGCATTTCATGGTCATTGTGACCCGCGGTGCTGGGAAGGCTCATTCCCAGGTCTAGCAAAAATTCCATTGACAGATCACTCAGAGTGTTTTCACTAGGCCAGGTCTTACAAGTAACAAAAGTCTCTGCACCATACCTGTCTTGCTAGCCTCATGGTCCAGGAACATATTTCCTCTTGCTGCTGCTTCCCATATCTAGGGCTATGTTATTACCGTTACTGATCACATATGGAACTGCATATCAGCATTTCATCTCAGGCTCAGTCACACATTTGGTAATACAAAAAATAATCTTCTGAAACAAGCTGCATAGAAAATAATATAGCTAGCTGTTATTAGTAAGGTCACAAGCAAGAACTGAAGTCAAGAACTTTCACTGGGTATAGCCTGGTATACCCCAGGTCATCCGACTCAGTTAAATGATAATACTCAAGTGTTAATCTCCTGGAGTACATCATGGAGCATCTGACCTTTATCCAAAGACTGGTTACTGAGACAAGCTTTAGAAACAACCTTAGAGTGTCCTTTTTAATAATTTAATTAAATCTTTTAGCAATATAACATAACAAAGAACTATTTCAGAAGTGTCACTAAGCACGGACCTTAATTAACAAAACTAGAAGTTAACATTCAGTGAAACATAATTTTTTCTTTTTTCTTTTTTTTGAGAACTCATTGTGAGGACATTAACATTGTAACCAAGGAAGTCTTTAACGCATCAAATAAAAATGAGGTCTGTCAGGGAGCCGGGAAAAGCCAAGCGGCCATCTTGGATTTCCTATAGTCCTGGCTCTTTGATTTTCAGCTGTTGTTTATCCATTTTTAATTTCCTGACTTAGGAGCAGACTGTTGCCATGTTTTAAGGACATCTGGATAGCAAAAGTCTAACCATGAGGAGTTATTTTTCGTAGAAGCAGAATGAGCTTTGTCTACATGTCCCACAATCTTGAAGAATGTTTATTTACTTTACCAAAGTAAAAAAAAAAAAAAAGATTTTATAAACAAATATAAATCACTTAAAGACAAAGAAATTCATAATCTGGTTCCAAATAGGAAAAGGAGTACATCAAGGCTGTATATTGTTACCCTGCTTATTTAACTTCTATGCAGAGTACATCATGAGAAACGCTGGGCTGGAAGAAGCACAAGCTGGAATCAAGGTTGCCAGGAGAAATATCAATAACCTCAGATATGCAGATGACACCACCCTTATGGCAGAAAGTGAAGAGGGACTAAAAGCCTCTTGATGAAAGTGAAAGAGGAGAGTGAAAGAGTTGGCTTAAAGCTCAACATTCAGAAAACGAAGATTATGGCATCTGGTCCCATCACTTCATGGGAAATAGATGGGGAAACAGTGGAAACAGTGGCAGACTTAATTTTTTTGGGCTCAAAAATCACTGCAGATGGTGACTGCAGCCATGAAATTAAAAGACGCTTACTCCTTGGAAGGAAAGTTATGACCAACCTAGATAGCATATTGAAAAGCAGAGACATTACTTTGCCAACAAAGGTCCGTCTAGTCAAGGCTATGGTTTTTCCAGTGGTCACGTATGAATGTGAGAGTTGGACTGTGAAGAAAGCTGAGCACCGACGAATTGATGCTTTTGAACTGTGGTGTTGGAGAAGACTCCTGAGAGTCCCTTGGACTGCAAGGAGATCCAACCAGTCCATTCTATAGGAGGTCAGCCCTGGGTGTTCTTTGGAAGGAATGATGCTAAAGCTGAAGCTCCAGTACTTTGGCCACCTCACTCGAAGAGTTGACTCATTGGAAAAGATTCTGATGCTGGGAGGGATTGGGGGCGGGAGGAAAAGGGGCCGACAGAGGATGAGATGGCTGGATGGCATCACTGACTCGATGGACGTGAGTTTGAGTGAACTCCAGGAGTTGGTGATGGACAGGGAGGCCTGGCGTGCTGCAATTCATGGGGTTGCAAAGAGTCGGACACGACTGAGCAACTGAACTGAACTGAAGAAAACTTTGTTCTCTAACAGAGAGAAGACCAAATTCCAGTCTGGTACCAGCCTACTGTTAATAACAAAATTTGTTTATCTGCTTAATCTTAGAAAGTCTTTTCCAAAAATTTTGAAGAAGTAGCAGTATTCTTCTAAAGGCATGAGAGAAGAACCATAGAAGGCATGTTTAAAATCTGATTCTATTGCAATTGACAAAGAAACCTGGTCCTAACACTTTAATATGATAACTAGAATTATAATTGACCATATTGTATAAGAGCATATCAGATCTATATGAATTTCACATAATTCTAGGATATCTATATTAGTAACATCAACCATACAGTATAACCTGAAAAGATTTATCACCCCTTCAGCAGTACTTATTATGTAATTTAACATGTGCAATGAACCCAGGTAGCTTAATAGCTCTCTGGGATGTCTCAGGGGCCCTCTGAAGCATCACAAAGTTAGCTATAACTCAAGTTATTTAGGAAGTTTTGTCAATAAATGTTGAAAGGGTTTATAACACTCAGTCAGGCAGGATCATATAAATTACTGTGAAATAATAGTTATTTACTTAGCCAAAGTTAGCAAAAGATTTCAAAGGCAAATATAGAACAGATCAATTAAGAGGTAAAGAAACTTAAATCTATTATTAAAAGCAGTTCAGCATCTGAAGAAAGTATGTCCTCCTAACAGAGAGAAAGGCCAGCTCAAGTTTTTGCACCAACTTACTTTAAACTCATTTATGTAAACTTAATTAAATTTATTTTAAACTTAGTCCTAACCATGCCCAAACTTTTTTTCAGGGTCCACTTTCCACCAACCTTTTAATCACTTTCTGTAACAGCCACCTATAAGTCAGACCTACTTTCTTTTCCCCTTATAAAATATAATTTTATTTTTTATACCTTCTTTACTAAAAACATATATCCTACTTTCCTTATTAGATTAGCAAACAAACATTAATACTAGATATTTAATATTGAATATTTTCCAGTTCATGTGAATCTGAAATTTATTTAGGTTAATTTTTCTTGTATTTGGAATTGTTTGATTTATAAGCACTTACTTTTCTTTGGGCCAATTAAATTAGAACTCATTTATGACTTCAACAGTAGTATCAGAAAAAAACAAAAGACATACACTGGAACATACATAAATCCAGACAGTCAGACAGAGAGAGATCTTACAGTTTTCTGTTTGAGATTTAAAATATCTCTTTGGCCCCTTTTTTGCCTTGCTTGAAGTCCTAGTTTGCCCAAGGCTGAGGTCTTAGGCAAAGTGGGCTATGTATTTCAAGGACCTGGAAAGGGTTAACTTCAAGCTTTTTCCTAGGCAGGCCTTTTAACAAGCTAAATGTTTTTAATTGCGTATGCAAAAAGAATTGGTCTTGCAGTTTCCAAAACGAAAAATTTCTCTCACTCTGTTCAATCAGCAATCACGCACTCACAATCTTTCAGAGGCTATCACAAGGCCTCCCTTCTCCTGAGTCCCCAGGTTTCCTTAACTGTTGCTCCCTTCCTGGGAGCTCCAAGGAGGTTATCAGTCACAATGCCTCCCTTCTCCTGAGTCCTCAGGTTTCCTTAACAGTTGCTCCTTTCCTGGGAGCTTCAAGAAGATGATCAGTCTCCTCTCCTACCCATTGGGGTAGAACCTGACTGGGGACTGGCTCTGGGGCCTTACCTGATCCTGTGGCCATTCCTGGTGAGTTGGTCCATCCCTCCAGTGAGTCCAGTTGGGGCTCGGCTGTCTGGAGAGTCAGAACACCAGTCTGAAAGAGACCCTGGAATACTCTCTAGCCTCCTTGTTCGTCTTGGAGTACCTTTGCTCCAGCCCAGCCGAGCCGCCAGTCCAACGGCTCAAGGGGCTGGCATGGTTGGAATCTCACTGGGGCCTCCAGAAATGTTGCAGAAACCAGTAATTGAGAAACCAAGCACCACGCTCGGAGAGTTGGAGAACTCAGGTCTATTATGCTGGCAGGCCCAGAGGAGTTAATCGTCTAAGCTCTGAGCCCTGAACAAAGGGGTTACAGAGTTTTTATAGACAGACAGCGGGCAACACTAGCTGCTAATAGGCTGGTTTAAGGTTTCGTGCATGTGGGAACAGCAGTCAAGATGGGGAGGGAATACCTGACCTTCACATGGACAGGCATGATCAAGCAGGTTTTCAGGGGCTGGGCAATTGCAAAGGGCAGGACAAGGTAAGTGAAATAAGCTCCAGTTCCCAGTATCATAAGTTCCCACTTTCTGAGACTACGTGACCCACGTGATCCAGACTCTGCAAGGAGCAAGCTGAGTTTCAGAGGCGAATCTCGCAGGAGGTTATGTAAAATTTTAACTTTTCCTCTTCACTTCCTTTCTGCCTCCCATATGTAGACAGCAATCTGTATCTCTAACGACAGAAATCTTTATCTAAGGGATAATCCACAAAAATTGTCTCCTAACTTCTTTATATACACAGAAAAGTGTATCTGAGATAGGTAATTCACAAGGACCTGATGCTTGGCACTCTTCTTGACCTTCTGTCTATGTTAAAAAGTTCAAAAATGCAATAGAGATACACCATGGACACGTTATACCTGAATCCGGCAGCTATACACTGAAGACAAGCACAACACGGCAAATCGACTATCCTCCAACATAGCATTGGCACGATGTTAAAGAAAAAGACAAGCGGTGCCTGCTTCGTTCCCCTGATCGTCCTGATTTGGGTTGTGATCCATCCTGGAGTCTCTGCAGCCTGGGTGTCCAGGCTAGACGGCTGTGTTTTTGAGACAGCCTGGCAGGGTGTTTGTTGAGCCCTAGTTAAGCATATACAGTCCACTGTGCTCTGGTTCGGACCAGAGACTTGAGTGGGATCAAGTCCTTGAAGACCTTGAGGGCAATAGTCTCCTAACCTCCACGTCTCCTCATGCTGGAGTTCTCAGCTCAAGCCTCCTTCCTGAGAGTGCAGACTCCTAGGCACTGAAGCACAGTCAGCAAGGTGCTGTGGCTTCTGTTAGGATTAGTCTGGAAGCCGTGTGTGTGTGTATGTGTGTGTGTGTGTATCTGTGAGTGAGTGTGTGAGTGTGTGAGTGTGTGTATGTATCTGTGAGTGTGTGTGTGTGTGTGTGTATCTGTGATACTTTATGGGGAATAAGTAGTGAGACACAAGCCCTTAACTGTTCATTCAGGTACTTTCCACTCTATTTCACAACCCTGGAAGCCATCTTTGCCTAATGCTCTGCTTGCCCCAGGAACCAGTTCAGTTCAGTTCAGTCGCTCAGTCGTGTCTGACACTTTGCGACCCCATGTACTGCAGCACACCAGGCCTCCTTGTTCATCACCAACTCCCAGAGTTCACTCAGACTCACATCCATCGAGTCAGTGATGCCATCCAGCCATCTCATCCTCTGTCATCCCCTTCTCCTCCTGCCCCCAATCCCTCCCAGCATCACAGTCTTTTCCAATGAGTCAACTCTTTGCATGAGGTGGCCAAAGTACTGGAGTTTCAGCTTTAGCATCATTCCTTCCAAAGAACAACCAGAGCTGATCTCCTTTAGAATGGACTGGTTGGATCTCCTTGCAGTCCAAGGGACTCTCAGGAGTCTTCTCCAACACCACAGTTCAAAAGCATCAATTCTTCGGTGCTCAGCCTTCTTCACAGTCCAACTCTCACATCCATACATGACCACAGGAAAAACCATAGCCTTGACTAGACAGACATTTGTCAGCAAAGTAACGTCTCTACTTTTTAATATGTTGTCTGGGTTGGTCATAGCTTTTCTTTCAAGGAGCAAGTGTCTTTTCGTTTCATGGCTGCAGTCACCATCTGCAGTGATTTTGGAGCCCCCCCCAAAAAAAGTCCGACACTGTTTCCCCATCTATTTCCCATGAAGTGATGGGACCGGATGCCATGATCTTCGTTTTCTGAATGTTGAGCTTTAAGCCAACTTTTTCACTCTCCACTTTCACTTTCATCAAGAGGCTTTTTAGTTCCTCTTCCCATTCTGCCATAAGGGTGGTGTCATCAGCATATCTGAAGTTACTGATATTTGTCCCGGCAATCTTGATTCCAGCTTGTGCTTCTTCCAGTCCAGCGTTTCTCATGATGTACTCTGCATGTAAGTTAAATAAGCAGGGTGACAATATACAGCCTTGACATACTCCTTTTCCTATTTGGAACCAGTCTGTTGTTCCATGTCTAGTTCTAACTGTTGTTTCCTGACCTGCATACAGGTTTCTCAAGAGACAGGTCAGGTGGTCTGGTATTCCCATCTCTTTCAGAATTTTCCAGTTTCTTGTGATCCACACAGTCAAAGGCTTTGGCATAGTCAATAAAGCAGAAGTAGATGTTTTTCTGGAACTCTCTTCCTTTTCGATGATCCAGCAGATGTTGGCAATTTGATCTCTAGTTCCTCTGCCTTTTCTAAAACCAGCTTGAACATCAGGTAGTTCATGGTTCATGTATTGCTGAAGCCTGGCTTGGAGAATTTTGAGCATTACTTTACTAGCGTGTGAGATGAGTGCAATTGTGCGATAGTTTGAGCATTCTTTGTCATTGCCTTTCTTTGGAATTGGAATGAAAACTGACCTTTTCCAGTCCTGTGGCCACTGCTGAGTTTTCCAAATTTGCTGGCATATTGAGTGCAGCACTTTCACAGCATCATCTTTCAGGATTTGAAACAGCTCAACAGGAATTCCATCACCTCCACTAGCTTTGTTCATAGCGATGCTTTCAGTGGGCATCAAAAAGTGCCGCCACCTGTGGACCTTTTCTGTAACTACACCTTGACCAAAGGCATTTGATGGCACCTCCAATTCACAAGGGGGCGGGGGATGCTGCCAATGACAGCTTGCTTCAAGAAAGGTCTTGAGGTAAATATTAGAGAAATAAATTGCACATAGATGGGGAAACAATGGAAACAGTGAGAGACTTTATTTTGGGGAGCTCCAAAAGCACTGTAGATGGTGACTGCAGCCATGAAACGAAAAGACACTTGCTCCTTGAAAGAAAAGCTATGACCAACCCAGACAACATATTAAAAAGTAGAGACGTTACTTTGCTGACAAATGTCTATCTATTCAAAGCTATGGTTTTTCCAGTAGTCATGTATGGATGTGAGAGTTGGACTATAAAGAAAGCTGACCACCGAAGAATTGATGCTTTTGAACTGTGGTGTGGGAGAAGACCCTTGAGAGTCCCTTGGACTGCAAGGAGATCCACGCAGTCCATCCTAAAGGAAATCAGTCCTGAATATTCATTGGAAGGACTGATGCTAAAGCTCCAATACTTTGGTCACCTGATGCAAAGAATGGACTCAGGAAAAGACCCTGATGCTGGGAAAGACTGAAGGCAGGAGGAGAAGGGGATGACAGAGGATGAGAGGGTTAGATGGCATCACTGACTTGATGGACGTGAGTCTGAGCAAGCTCCAGGAGTTGGTGGTGGACAGGGAAGACTGGCATGCTGTAGTCCACGGGGTTGCAAAGAATTGGACACGACTGAGCGACTGAACTGAACTGAAATTGCAAACACACCCAACTTGCAAGATGCCAATTAAGACATAAATTTTTCCACACATGTCTAAAAGAAAAAAAAAGAAAGAAAAAATACCCTAACCACCACAAGACAAGATTCTAGGTATCCCTAATTATTGCAGGAGGAATGCTAATCAAAGTGACAAGAAGAAATCAAATCCCAGCAGTCAAGAATGACTATTCTCACAAGTCTACAAACCATATATATGGGAAAGAGAAGGGAGGAATGGGGAGCCCCCACACATGCTCGGCCGAAGGAACAATGGCAACAGCCACTGGAACTGATAGCCTCTACGTGGCAGGAAAAAAAATTCAAGAGAGCTAACCCTAGGATCTGACATTCCCACATCTCAGCCGATATCCTGGGAAAACCATTATTCAAAAAGTCACATGCACCCCAACGTTCACTTCAGCACCACTTACAGGAGCCGAGACACAGACCCCGTGAAATGTCTGCTGAGAGATCAAAGCTTAACGAAGACCTGGTACTTATAGACAGTGGACTATTATTTAGCAATGAAAAGCCGCCACTGAGATTATGAATTATTCCACCTGTAGCCGTAGAAATGGATGCTGGAGGATCACATACAAAGCAAAATCAGCCGGACAGATGAAGACAAGAGTGTGTGATGTCCCTTCTAGGCAAAATTTAGAAAGAGATACAAAGGAACTAAATTACAACACAAAAACGGACTCTGAGAATGCAAACACAAGGATTTTTAAACAATTAAAAAGAAAAGGCCAAGGAATTAATTAGAAGGTTGGGAATAACACATACACAGATATTTGTGTCTGTACCAGACACTCCACAAGGACCTGGTGATCAGCACAGGGAACTATGCTGACCTTCTGCAAAAACCTCTATGGCAAGAGAATAAATAGGATTTGTATGTATGTATATGTCATAAATGAATCAGGCAGCTAGACACTGACGACAAACAGAAAACTGCAAAATTAATATACTCCAACATAGCACAGGCATGAAATTAAAGAAAATAAAAGCGTTGCCTTGTTTATTCCCTCCAGCCTTCCTGACTTGCACTGCTATTCCATCCCTGGAGCCTGAGCAGGCTTGGGTCCCATCGCTGGATTGGGGTGGAATCAATACAGCCGAGCAACAAGCCCTTAATTGCGACCCCTCTTAAACGTCTTCTGTCTGGTTTCCCTGACTGAGACCAGAGTCCCTAGTGCTCCCAAAGGATGGGAACCAGACCCTCTATCTTCCAGGACCTTGGAAATGTTACCTAGCTCTGGTGCAGGGGTCCCCAACCCAAGCTTCCTTCTTGAAAGTGCAGCCTCCTAGGCCCGTCAAGAGGGTGCTGTGGCCCCGGTTGGAATGAGTCTGGAGGGGAGGGGTGAAGCTTTAGGGGGAAGAAGTGAGACCCAACCCCTTAAGTTGCTCAGGCACATTCCATTCCAATTCACAGCCCAGGAAGCCAAGTTGCCCAAGGAACCAGAGGTGGCCAGGAGAAAGTGCTGCCACCTTGTGGAAACTTTCTGTAACTACAACTGCCCCTCCACGCTTACTGGCACCTCTGTTTCTCTAGCGTTGGGGTCTGTTAATGAGAGCTGTCCTCAGGACATGTCCTGCGGCAGGAATTGCAGAAATAAATTCCAAACACAACCAGCTTTCAGGAAGCCAACTGCCACAGGTGAATTTTCGTCACACCCTTCATGGAAAAAACTAAGACTCAAACTTCTACCACAGGACAAGATGCTCAGCATCCCTAAATACTGCAGGAATGCCAATCAAAATGGAAACAAGAAATCAAGTCCCATCAGTTCCATCAGAGCATCCTCAGGAGGCTACAAACACTAAAGGCAGCAGAGCCTGAGGAAAGGGAACGCCCCTACACAGTAGATGGGAAGGCACGCTGACAACATCCAGTATAATGCAGTCTCTGAATGCCTGAAAATACACTATCAAGATAGGCTAGGTCTCAGATCAGTCACTCAGTTGAGTTCGACACTTTGCAACCCCATGGACTGCAGCATGTCAGGCTTCCCTGTCCATCCATCACCAACTCCTGAAGCTGGCTCAAATATGTCCATCGAGTAGTGATGCCATCCAACCATCTCATCCTCTGTCATCCCCTTCTCCTCCTGTCTTCAATCTTTCCCAGCATCAGGGTCTTTTCCAATGAGTCTGTTCTTCACATTGGTGGCCAAAGTCTTAGAGCTTCAGCTTCAGTGTGTCCTTCCAATGAAAACTCAGGACTGATTTCCTTTAGCATTAACTGGTTGGACCTCCTTGCAGTCCAAGGGACTTTCTGTGGTGCTGGAGTCTTCTCCAACACCACAGTTCAAAAGCATCAATTCTTCAGCACTCAGCTTTCTTTATAGTCCAGCTCTCACATCCATACGTGACTACTGGGAAAACCATAGCTTTGACTAGATGGACCTTTGTTGGCAAAGTAATGTCTCTGCTTTTTAATATGCTGTCTAGGCTGGTCATAGCTTTTCTTCCAAGGGGCAGGCATCTTTTAATTGCATGGCTGCAGTCACCATCTGCAGTGATTTTGAAGCTCAAGAAAATAAAGTTGATCACTGTTTTCATTGCTTCTCCATCTATTTGCCATGGAGTGATGGGACCGGATGCCATGATCTTCATTGTTTCAATGTTGAGTTTTAAGCCAGCTTTTTGACTCTCCTCTTTCACTTTCATCAAGAGGTTCTTTAGTTCCTCTTCACTTTCTGTCATAAGGGTGGTGTTGTTGGGGGAGTGTGTAATTTCCTCGGTTCTGTCTTGCTGCAGCAAGAATTTGAAGTGATGGATGAATCGGTGTTACAGCTCAGTTTTCTTAGGAAAAACAAAGGATAGTATATCCTCGAGGAGTGAGGCCGGGCTGACCCAAGAGACAAGAGAGGGCTCAATCCTTCTGGGCTTCCTCCTTTTATACACTTGTCTCCTCCCACCTCAGCCTGCCCTATGTAAATTGGGCTAGCCAGGAGGGCTGTTTGTTTTACCTGAGGTCTTCACTCTGGTCCTGGACCTTCCTTTGTTCTATATTTGTGGACTCTCTTTTTTTTTTACCTCTTCTAACTACCAAACAGTGTCATCTGCGTATCTGACATTATTGCCATTTCTCCCAGCAATCTTGATTCTAGCTTGCGCTTCATCCAGCCTGGCATTTTGCATGGTGTACTCTGCATATAAGCTAAATAGGCAGGGTGACAATATACAGCCTTGACGTACTTCTTTCCCAATTTGAAACCAGTCTGCTCTTCCATGTCCAGTTCTAACTGTTGCTTCTTGACCTGCATTCAGATTTCTCAGGAGGCAGGTAAGGTGATCTGGTATTCCCATCTCTTGAAAAATTTTTCACAGTTTGTTGTGATCCACACAGTCAAAGGCTTTGGCATAGTCAATAAAGCAGAAGTAGATGTTTTTCTGGGACTCTCTTGCTTTTTTGATGATCCAGCAGATGTTGGCAATTTGATCTCTGGTTCCTCTGCCTTTTCTAAATACAGCTTGAACATCTGGAAGTTCACGGTTCATGTACTGTTGAAGCCTGGCTTGGAGAATTTTGAGCATTATTTTGCTAGTGTGTGAGATGAGTGCAATTGTGCAGTAGTTTGAGCATTCTTTGGCGTTGCCTTTCTTTGGGATTGGAATGAAAACGGACCTTTTCCAGTCCTGTGGCCACTGCTGAGTTTTCCAAATTTGCTGGCATATTGAGTGCAGCACTTTCACAGCATCATCTTTCAGGATTTGAAATAGCTCAACTGGAATTCCTTCACCTCCACTAAGTTTGTTTGTAGTGATGCTTCCTAAAGCCCATTTGACTTCGAGTTCCAGGATGTCTGGCTCTAGGTGAGTGATCACACCATTGTGGTTATCTGGGTCATGAAGATCTCTTTTTGTGTTCTTCTTCTGTGTATTCTTGCCACCTCTTAATATCTCCTGCTTCTGTTAGGTCTGTACCATTGCTGTCCTTTATTGGGCCCATCTTTGCATGAAAACTTCCCTTGGTATCTCTAAATTTCTTGGAGACATTTCTAGTCTTTCCCCTTCTATTGTTTTCCTCTATTTCTTTGCATTGATCACTGAGGAAGACTTTCTTATGCCTGAATAAGACATTTCTGAATGCCTGAAAATACACTATCAAGAGAAGCTAGGTCTAGGATCTGACATTCCCACACTGATAAATCCATCTTTCAAAAAGGCACATGGACCCCAACCAGCACTACAACATTACTCACAATACTCTCAACAGAGAGAGAGCAAAATCTTCACCAACAGATTAAGCTTGAACAAGATACATATGTATGATGTACATATATATCATGGACTATTAGCCATAAAAACCAAAACTGAAGTAAGGAAATTATGTCACTGGTAGCCACAGGGATAGATCTAGAAGGATCATTCCCTAAAGGACCTCAGGCAGACAAAGGAAGCCAATGACACAAGATGTCCCTTCTAGGCAAAATAAAAAAGGTGAAACAAAAGAAAGAATTTATGACCCGAAGACAGACTATAAGAATTCAAATTCAAACCAAGAGTTCAAGAAAAAAGTGAAGGGCATGGGACGAATTAGGAGGTTGGGACGAATACAGACACAGAAATCTGTATCTGTAATAGTAATCCACAAGGATTATCAGCTTCCTTCCTCCCTTCCACATATACACAGAAATCTCTATCTCATCTATACACAAAAACGTGCATCTCTAAGAGATACTCCACACAGACTATTTTCTTCCTTCCTCATATATACAGAACACTGGATATGATGGATGTGAGGACCAGATGCTCAGCACATTGCTCGACCTTCTGCAATAAACTCTATGGGAAAAAGAAAAAAAACAAAATGACTAGACGTGTTCCATGGATACTCCATACCTGAATCAAGCACAGGGGGCAGGCTGACTCTACTCCTGCTTCATCGCCGTGAAGTCAAAGGAAAGGAGAGAAAATCAGTGCCAACTTTATTGTTTCCAGCCTCCCTCATTTGGGCTTCTATGGCATCTCAGGAGCCTGACTAGGCTTGAGTCCCAAGGCTGGACTGGGGTGGGGTCTAGACAGCCTGGCAGGGTGCCCTTCATTGAGCCCCTTTTTAGGTGTTATTATTTCTGAATCCCTTTGAAAATCACAACTGTCTGCTTGTCTCAGCTGGGACCAGAGTCCCGAGTGGGATCAAAGCCTGGAGGATCATGGAGGCAACAGTCACCTAGCCTGCACATCTGCTGCTGGGATTCCCAGCTTAAGCCTCTCTCCTGAGAGCACAGCCTCCTAGCACCTAAGTACCCTCAGCTGGGTGCTGTGGCCGTGGTTGGGGTTAGTCTGGCTGTCGGGTGTGTGAAGCTTTAGGAGGAAGAAGCAATGAGTCACAAGGCTGCAGGTATTTTTCTCTGGCACATTCCACTTCAATTCATAGCCCAGGAAGCCCACTTTCCCTGAGGCTCTGGTTATCTGAGGAACCAGAGGCGGGCAGGGGAAAGTACTGCCTTGTGGAAACTTCCTATAATGATAACACACCACCTGTTCAGTTCACTTCAGTTCAGTCGCTCAGTCGTTGACTCTTTGCGACCCCATCGACTGCAGCACGCCAGGCCTCCCTGTCCACCACCAACTCTCGGAGTTTACTCAAACGTGTGTCCATTGAGTTGGTGATGCCATCCAGCCATCTCATCCTCTGTCATCCCCCTCTCCTCCCACCTTCAATCTTTCCCAGCATCAGGGTCTTTTCAAATGAGTTAGCGCTTCACATCAGGTGGCCAAAGTATTGGAGTTTCAGCTTCAGCTTCAGTCCTTCCAAAGAATATTCAGGACTAATTTCCTTTAGGACGGACTGGTTGGATCTTCTTGCAGTCCAAGGGACTCTTAAGAGTCTTCTCCAATACCACAGTTCAAAAACATCAATTCTTCGGCGCTCAGCTTTCTTTATAGTCCAACTCTCACATCCATACATGACCACTGGAAAAACCATAGCCTTGACTAGACAGACCTTTGTTGACAAAGTGATGTCTCTGCTTTTTAATAAGCTGTCTAGGTTGGTCATAACTTTCCTTCCAAGGAGTAAGTGTCTTTTAATTTCATGGCTGCAATCACCATCTGCAGTGATTTTCGAGCCCAGAAAAATAAAGTCAGCCACTGTTTCCCCATCTATTTGCCATGAAGTGATGGGACCAGATGCCATGATCTTCGTTTTCTGAATGTTGAGCTTTAAGCCAACTTTTTCACTCTCCTCTTTCACTTTCATCAAGAAGCTCTTTAGTTCTTCTTCACTTTCTGCCATAAGGGTGGTGTCATCTGTCTATATGAGGTTATTGATATTTCTCCCGGCAATCTTGATTCCAGCTTGTGCTTCTTCCAGCCCAGCGTTTCTCATGATGTCCTTTGCATATAAGTTACATAAGCAGGGTGACAATATACAGCCTTGACGGGCTCCCTTTTCTATTTGGAGCCAGTCTCTTGTTCCATGTCCCGCTCTAACCACCTGTGCTTACTGGCATTTCTGTTTCAAATGTCGTTGTTGTTCAGTCACTCAGTCATGTCCGACTCTTTGTGACCTCATGGGTTGCAGCCGGCCAGGCTTCCCTGTCCTTCACCATCTCCCAGACCTTGCTCAAACACATCCGTTGAGTAAGTGATACCATCCAACCATCTCATCCTCTGTCGTCCCTTTCTCTTCCTGTCTTCAATCTTTCCCAGCATCAGGGTCTTTTCCGATGAGTCAGTTCCTCGCATCAGGTGGCCAAAGTATTGGAGCTTCATCTTCAGTCCTTCCAATGAATATTCAGGACTGATTTCCTTTAGGATGGACTGGTTGGATCTCCTTGCAGTCCAAGGGACTCTCCAGAGTCTTCTCCAACACCACAGTTCAAAAGCATCAATTCTTCGATGCTCAACTTGCTTTGTAGTCCAACTCTCACATCCATCCATGACTATTGGAAACACCATAGCTTTGACTGGGTGAACCTTTGTCAGCAAAATAATGTCTCTGCTTTTTAATATGCTGTCTAAGTTGGTCATAGCTTTTCTTCCAAGGAGCAAGGGTCTTTTAATTTCATGGCTGCAGTCACCATCTGCAGTGATTTTGGAGCCCAAGAAAACAAAGTCTCTCACTGTTTCCATTATTTCCCCATCTATTTGCCAGGAAGTAATGGGACCGGATGCCATGATCTTTGTTTTTTGAATGTTGCGTTTAAACCAACATTCAAATGTCTTGGGGGGGTTGTCAGTGACAGCTGCCCTCAGGCCATTTCCTGGGGTGGGCATTGCAGAAAGAAATTCCAAACACCATGGACTTTTCAGGAAGTCAACAGCAAAGGGGAATTTTCCACACAACCTTTAAGAAATAATGCAAAACCCCAATCTCCACCACAGGCCAAGATGCTCTGCATCCCTAATTACTGCAGGGATGCCACTGAGTAAGAAGAACCCCCTACCCAGTCGGTGGGAAGGTAGTCTGGCAAAACGAAGGATAGTTGACAGTCTCCGAAGGCCTGAAAGTAAACTGTCGAGAGAGGCTAAGCCTGGGATCTAACATCCTCCCATCTGGTCCTAGATGCCGAGAAAGCCATCTTTCCAAAGACACATGCACCCCAACGAGCACTGCAGCACCAGCTATAAGAGCAACACCGATAAACAGCAAAATCCTCAGCAACAGACTAAAGCTTCAACAAGACGTGCTCTGTATGTATGATGGACTATCGCTCGGTCATACCAAAACAACACTCAATGAGGAAACTGTGCCCCTGGGATCTGATCGAGCCTACATGGGGCTCGTGGTAGAAATGGCTCATGATGTTGACCTCGCAAACAAAGAATGAAATCACAGTGACCCTTGAGACTGACCGAATTGCCCAAATGGCACACTGCTTTCCCACTGGCGCCTACCTTCTCAAAGCTACAAGACCACAGGATTCCAGACCTCTGGCTACGAGACCACGGGACTCACCTACAGGCTAAAAATTAACCATCCCTTCAGAGAATTCTTCATTGGCAGATTATAAGAAAGACCCCATTGGAAAGGGAGGACACTGGTTCTGCTAAGGGCCAGTCACCCTCTTTTTTCCCTCTAATAAATTTCCTTGTCTTGCCTGACTGCCCAGCTGGCTCTGTTTTTCTCTGCACTCACCTTACATTCTGGTGCTGAAACCTGGGACGGAAGGTCCACCGCAGCTGGGTGGTGGGATCCTCTCACAAGCACACCTCCGGTGGTCCCTTCTGTTGGACCTGGCCGAGAAACTGAGACGAGCTCCAAGATGGGACCATCCACCTGTCTTGCTGGACTGACATCCACCCACCAGCCCACATTTCATCCATCTGTTTCAAGGGTGAGTGAAATCCCATTCCCTCGGCTCTTCTCTCTCTCTCTCTCTCGCTCTCTCTCTCTCTCTCTCTCTCTCTCTCTCTCTCTCTCTCTCTCTCTCACCTTGTTTCCAAGCCCTAGTGCTAGGCAGGAGAATCTCCATGGCCCTCAGGCCCTTGGCCTTGTGCTCCGTCTGACTTTGAAATTAGGGGGCACCCATTTCAAAGCAGACTATTATTACTCTCTGAGAAGGTCCTGAGAACAGGGATGCCTTTTCTCTCGGCCCTTTCTCCTTGCTCTTCCTTGCCCTTGTCTACCCTTCCCATTCGGCCACAACAGAAAATTCTCAATCCCAGCCCTCAAAATCTGCTCCTCTAGGATGCCTTCTCTGAGACCTAAAAGCCTTGGGCTTCCAAGGAGCGATTGGACCAAAAAGACTTATTTACTATGCTAACACTGTCTGGCCACAATACACTTGATAATAGGTCCCAATGGCCAGAAAACAGATCTCTGGATTATTATCCTCTACGGGACATCAGTAACTTCTGCCACCACAACAGCAAGTGGTCAGAGATCCCCCATGTCCAGGCTTTCTTCGCTCTCCGCTCACGACCCTCCCTCTGTGAATCCTGTTCTACTTCTCAGACACTCTTAGGCCACTCTGGGCCACATCCTCCTCATACAATGTCTCCTGATCCCTGTTCAGACTTTTCTTCTTCTTCCTTCGATCCTTCTGACCACAGTCCACCCCCTATCGCTCCCAATCCCCTTGCAGCTGCTCCAGGCCCAGTTTCACACCGTCCACCTTACGCCCCCTCCTCCCTCCCCCCTTCTCAAGCACAGGCCTCCACCACCACTCCCAGCCCCCCTCCCCTGCCCTTGCCTGAGATAAGCTCTGAGACCTCAGCCCCACGCTCTACCGGAGGGTCCCAAGGCTTTACCCTGACCTCCCTAGATCCCCTCCCATATCCAGTCCTGAACAAGCAGGAAACTTTACAGCAGGACCCCTCTCCTTGCCCTGCTCCACTCCTCCCTGTATGGGAAGCAGCTGGAGCAGAAGGCATTGGTGGGGTTCCTGTCCCATTCTCCCTCACCGATCTATCTCAAATCGAAAAGCAGCTTGGCTCTTTCTCTTTGGACTCTGATAATTATCTGAAAGAATTCAAGTATCTTACCCAGTCTTACAACTTAACCTGGCATGATATTTGCATCATCCTTTCCTCCGCTCTTCTCCCAGAAGAGGAGGAATGAGGATGGCAAGCCTCTCAGGCACATGCTGATGAGATACAGAGGACAGACGACTCTAAGCCCACAGGGGCCATGGCTGTCCCCCGAGATGATGCCAACTGGGGTTTTCAGGCAGGGAGACCTGGAGGAGCAGCCCGCAGTCACATGGTTGCTTGCCTCATCGTGGGCCTTCAAAAGGCAGGACATAAAGCCGTCAACTTTGATAAGCTCCAGCTAATAACTCAGGGACTAGACGAAAACTGGGCACAATTTCTGGCCAGGTTAATGGAAGCCCTACAAAAATATACAAGATTAGACCCCGCTTCAACAGAGGGCATCGTTGTCCTTAACAGCCATTTTATCTCCCAGTCATCCCCAGATATCCAAAAGAAACTAAAAAAAGCAGAAGGCCCTCAAACCCCTCAACGAGACCTTTTAAATACAATTTTCAATAACCAGGAAGAGAAGACAAATCTAGAGAAGGCCCAGGGGGATCAGGTTAAATACCGCCTATTAGCCACTGCCCCACATGGCTCCACACTTCCACCAAGCCCCCTGGGCCCTGCTTCAAATGCGGCAAAGACAGTCACTGGGCCCTCATGCCTAAACCAAGGCCCCCTCCAGGTCCGTGTCCCAGCTGTGGCATAAAGGGACATTGGAAGGTCAACTGCCCAAATCCCCCTCCAGGGATCCGGACATCTCCTCCTGGTCCTGAGCAGGAATCCTCCGACCCAGCTCTGCCCAGCCTCCTTGGACTTGCTGCTGAAAACTGAAGGTGCCCAGGGCCCCGACTCTCATCACCTCTATGGAGCCCAGGGTAGCTTTCTCAGTGTCAGTTAAGCCGATCTCTTTTCTCATCGACATGGGTGCCACTTACTCTGCTGTGCCTGCCTACGCTGGAAACCCCAAGGTCTCTCAGGTCTCTGTTACAGGGGTTGATGGTTTAATATCTACACTACGAACAACCGAGCCTCGACTTTGCACACTTCAAGATACCCCATTTTCCCATTCTTTTCTCATACTCCCAAAATGCCCCACTCCTATTCTTGGAGAGACCTGCTCTCAAAATCCAAAGCCTCTATTACTGTCCCAGGCCCATCTTCTGATCTAGCCTGGCTACTGCTCCTCAACCCCACCTTCTCTTCCCCCACCCCATTGCCCTCCTCATCCATAAACCCCATAGTTTGGGATACAGAAAACCCATCTGTCACCTCTCACCATGCTCAATTCATATCCGCCTCAAAAATCCCTCTAAATTCCCCCAGTCAACCACAATATCCAATCCCCCAAAAACATCAACAAGGGTTAAAGCCTATCATCACTAAACTCCTACATCAGGGTCTCTTGCGCCCAAGCTACTCTCCCTATAACTCCTCTATCTTACCCACCAAAAAGCCAAAACGGCTCCTATTGCCTGGTCCAAGGCCTGAGAGTTATCAGTGTGGCTGTCATCCCCATATTCCCAGGAGTTCCAAATCCCTATACTCTTCTCTCGTTCCCTCTTCCACCACCCACTTCACTGTTCTACACCCCAAGGATGCCTTCTTTACCATCCCTTTACACCCAGACTCTCAAGACCTCTTTGCCTTTATCTGGACCGATCCAGACAATCATCGCTCCCCACAGCTGACAGGGACAGTCCTCCCACAAGTCTTTCGTGATAGCCCTCATTTCTTTGGCCAAGCTCTAGCATCAGAACTAACCTCTCTTGACCTTCCTCTGAGTGCTGTCCTCCAGTATGCGGATGATCTCCTCCTTTGTAGCCCTTCACTTACACACTCTCAGCAACACACTGTACAACTCTTCAATTTTCTAGCCGATCGAGGCTATTGAGTATCTCCTACCAAGGTTCAGCTCTCTCTTCCTAGAGTCACTTATCTTAGAGTCCTTTTATTACCAACCAAAAGATATATTACTACTGATAGAAAGTCCCTTATATCTACCCTACCACTCCCTACATCAAAAACAGATCCTGTCCTTCTTGGAGTTAGCTGGGTATCTACACTTCTGGATTCCTAATTTTGCCCTCTTGGCACAACCCCTGTATCAAGCCACTCAAGGAGATCTTTCAGAACTAGAGATAAAATCAAATATCCATTCAGCCTTTAAAACCCTTAAGCAAGCCATTCTCTCAGCCCCAGCTCTCACACTTCCTGACCTGTCTTGCCCCTTTATACTCTACTGAAAGACACAAAATTGCCCTAAGAGTTTTGAGACAAAATTAGGGCCCCTCCTTCACCCCTGTTACTTATCTGTCAAAGCAATTAGATGCCACAATTCGAGGACGGCCAGCCTGCCTACATGCTCTGGCAGCAGCTGCGCTCCTCTCTCAGGAAGGTAAACAACTTCCTTTTGGAGCACCCACGGTCATTGATTTACCACATGACTTTAAGGACTGTCTCACAAATCCATGACCCTTCTATCTCCTTCACACATTCAGCTAATTCATGTCACCCTTCTTGAATCTCCCGAGTTTTCCTTTGAACTCTGTCCTACTCTCAACCCTGCCACCCTTATCCCGAATTCTTCTGAGCCCCCCACCCATACTTGCAAAGAGGCATTAGAGGACCTGATGCCCCATTTCTCCCACATTTCCTCAACACCTTTAAATAACCCTGACTTTACTTGGTATATTGATGGCAGCTCCTCTACCACATCAGAAGGAAGAAAGGCAGCTGGATGTGCAGTTGTCTCTGACACCGAAATTATTGAACCCAAACCTGGCCCCTCGGGAACCTCTTCCCAAAAGGCAGTACTTATTGCACTAACTAGAGCGCCTACCCTCGCAGCTAACAAGAGAGCAAACATATACACTGATTCTAAATATGCTTTCCACATCGTACACTGACATGCTGCCATCCAGAAGGAGCGAGGGCTCCTATCTGCCAAAGGTTCTCCCATAACTAACACCCTGTTCATACTCCAACTTTTAAAAGCAGCTAATATGCCAACTGAAGTACGCATCATACATTGCCAAGGTCACCAGAGGGCCTCAGACCTCATTTCATGGGGCAATAACACCGCAGACAGTGAAGCAAACCAAGCCTTACTCCAATCACCAGCTCAACAACTTATAGTAATCTCCAACATAAAACCCCTTCACCTCCCTGAAGACACACGATTGTTACAAGAGGGAGCACAGCCACAAGGGGTCTGGGCACAAAACCAGGGCTGCTGTGTCCTTCCCCAATCTCAGGCCACACCGATTCTTACAGACATTCATCAGGCCCTACAGGTAGGCACTAAACCTCTTTATCACCTCTTAAGGCCTCTTATGGCATCACTGACTCGATGACCATGAGTCTGAGCAAGCTCTGGGAGTTGGTGATGGACAGGGAAGCCTGGCGTGCTGCAGTCCATGGGGTCGCAAAGAGTCGGACACGACTGAGCAGTTGAACTGAACTGAAGACCTCTTATCACCTATCCTAGCATTCTTTCACTTCTACATGTCACTCACTCTTGCATTATCTGTTCCCCAGTCTTACCACAGGGGGGCCTAAAGCCTATTCTCTCACTCTCACCATGTCAGTCTTGAGGGCATATCCCAGGAGAGGACTGGCCAATTGACTTCACGCATATGCCTCCAACACGAAAATTAACACTCATGTTCACTGTCAGAGACACTTTTTCAGGGTGGACTGAGGCTTTTCCTGTGAGATCAGAAACTGCCTCAGAAACTGAGTGACACTGAGTTTCTCATATGAGAAGTCATCCCTCGCTTTGTCCTCCCTCTCTCTCTCCAATCTGATAATGGGCCAGCTTTCATTTCCCAAATCCCTCAACAAGTAGCCCAATCTTTTGGCATAACCTGACAACTACATATTCCTTACAGACCCTCCCTATCCCGCTAATTCATAACCGACCCAAATGGGCAATTCAATTCATTCCTCTGTTAATAAGTATAGGAATAGCAGCCGGGATTGGAAGAGCATCTGCAGGACTCACAACCTCTTTAGATTAGTACCAAAGCCTTTCTAAAGACCTCACTGAGAGCCTAGAAGAAATGGCTACTAGCCTTATCCCTGTCCAAAACCAGCTAGATTCCCCGGCAGTCGTGGTCCTCCAAAACAGAAGAGGATTAGACCTTCTCACGGCAGAAAACAGGGGCCCGTGTCTATTTTTGGAGGAAGTGCGCTGCTTCTATACCAGCAAATCAGGCGTTGTAAAGAAAGAAAGTGAAAGTTGCTCAGTTGTGTCCTACGCTTTGCAACCGGACTATTCAGTCCATGGAAGTCTCCAGGCCAGAATGCTGGAGTGGGTAGCCTTTCCCTCCTCCAGGGGATCTTCCCAACCCAGGGATCAAACCCAGGTCTCCTGCATTGCAGGCGGATTCTGTACCGGCTGAGCCACTGAGTTGTAGAGGAAGCAGCAAGAAATCTGACAAAAAGAGCCTCTAGAACATATAAACACCCCAGTCATTCATGGGAAAACTGGCAAAGCAATTGGAATTGGTTGCCCTGGGTCCTACCTTTTCTAGGCCTTCTTCTTCTCCTTAGCCTTATTTTAACTTTTGGCCCATGTTTAATGCATCTTTTTTCAAAATTTCTTCAGGACCACTAATGAGCATTTACCAGCTGAACTACCCACGAGCTACTTCTAGCTCGCTCAAAACCTTTGACCCTACACAAATCCCCTTGACTCACATTCCAGACTTTTCTCATCTCACCCCCATGTGCCCCTGTCCTGCAGGAACCAGTTAGGTAAAACTGACCTTAGGCTCTTATCCCAAATCAAAAAGGCTGAATGTTACAGTCTATTTGGGGGTTCATGGTAGAAATGGCTCATGATCTTGACCTTGCAAACAAAGAATAAAATCACAGTGACCCTTGAGACTGACCGAATTGCCCAAACAACATTCTGTTTTCCCACTGGCACCTACCTTCTCAAAGCTACAAAACCACTGGATTCCAGACCTCTGACTATGTGACTACAGGACTCAACTATAGACTAAAAATTACCCATCAGAGAATTTTTCATTGGTGGGGTATATGAAAGACCCCTTCAGAAAGGGAGGACACTGGTTCTGCTTAAGGGCCAGTCACCTTCTCTTTTCCCTCTAATAAATTTCCCTTTTCTTTGCCTGACCGCCTGGCTTGCTCTCTTTTCTCTGCACTCGCCTTACAGTAGCTGCATAGAATAGTGGTTCATACACTAAGGAAACTCAGCCAGACAGAGCAAGGCAATAACTCAAGATGTCCCTTCTAGGAAAAATAAAAAGAAAGTGAAAAAAAAAGAGCTAATTTACAACCCAAAGAGGTTTTATTGAGTGCCAGCTCATTCTGCTCACCACAAAGTGATGTCTCTGCTTTTTAATATGCTGTCTAGGTTTGTCAGAGCTTTTCTTCCAAGGAGCAAGCATCTTTTAATTTCATGGCTGCAGTCACCATCTGCAGTGATTTGGAAGCCCAAGAAAATAAAGCCTGTCACTGCTTCCACTTTCCCCCCTTCTCTTTGCCATGATCTTGATTTTTTGAGTGTTGAGTTTTAAGGCAGCTTTTTCACTCTCCTCTTTCACTTTCATCAAGAGGCTCTTCAGTTCTTCACTTTCTGCAAGTAAGAGTGGCTTATCTTTAGGAATGCAACCTATCACATTAAAGATCAGAGGGGGAAAACACTGTAATTTCTATTAAGAATAACACTTGACATCGAGTGTTCTATGTTTTCCTCTAAGAGTTTAATGGTTTCTGGTTTTACATGTAGGTCTTTAATCCATTTTGAGTTTATCTTTGTGTATGGTGTTAGGAAGTGTTCTAATTTCATTCCTTTACATGTAGCTGTCTAGTTTACCCAGCACCATTTATTGAAGACACTATATTTGCCCCATTGTATATTCTTGCCTGCCTCCTTTGTCAAAAGGCAGACTTCCCTAATGGCTCAGATGGTGAAGTAAGTGTCTGCCTACAATGCGGGATACCTGGGTTCAATCCATGGGTCAGGAAGACCCCCTGGAGAAGGAAATGGCAACCCACTCCAGTACTCTTGCCTGGAAAATCCCATGGATGGAGGAGCTTTGTAGGCTATAGTCCATGGGGTCACAAAGAGTTGGACATGACGGAGCCACTTCACTTTCACTTTGTCAAAAACAAGGTACCCATAGGTGTGTGGGTTTATTTCTGGGCTTTCTATCTTGTTCCATTGGTCTATATTTCTGTTTTTGTGCCAGTACCATACTGTCTTTGTCAACAAAGGTCTGTCAAGTCAAGGCTATGGTTTTTCTAGTAGTCATGTATGGATGTGAGAGTTGGACTATAAAGAAAGCTGAGGGCTGAAGAATTGATGCTTCTTCAATCTCAAGAGAAGACTCTTGGGATTGGGTGTTCATTGGAACGGGCCGGTGTTCATTGGAAGGTCCTAGGTGTTCATTGGAAGGATTGATGTTGAAGCTGAAACTCCAATACTTTGGCCACCTGATATGAAGAGCTGACTCATAAAAAGACTCTGATGCTGAAAAAGTTTGAGGGCAGGAGGAGAAGGGGAGGACAAAGGATGAGATGGTTGGATGGCATCATCGACTCAATGGACATGGGTTTAGGTGGACTCCAGGAGTTGGTGATGGACAGGAAGGCATGGCATGCTGCAGCCCATGGGGTCGCAAAGAGTCAGACATGACTGAGTGACTGAACTGAACTGAACACTCTGGTTACCTCTGAGAGGATGCTGGGAGTTTTCCAGGCAGTCAGAACAGAACAATGGGTGCAGAGGTGATGAACAGAAATAATCACAAATGACTCAGCATACCTAAGATGAAGAAGTGTTTGGGTATAAGAGAAGGTGAGGGAGATTTGCAAGGTTCAGATTAGGAGTACTTCTTCTTCTTCTTTTTTTTTTTTTTAGAAACTTTATTTTCCATCAACCAAATTTCCATTTTGGTGGAAGTTCTACAAGTGTTTGGAAGACCAGCTTATGACCACTCAGTGGTGGTTCCTACCCATTCAGTGGCCTGAGCCTTGGGAGCTGCAGACCAGTCTTCAGTGGAAGGCGGATCACTCCAGGCTTTAGTGGGGAACTGCTGAATAGGCACCTTCAGACCAGTCTGCCACCTCAGGCTGAGTAGCAGTGAACTCTGGAGCTGGAGCAGTCCATTCACCCTGAAACTCCTCCATGGCCACAGCCTTCTCAGCGGCTGCCTGCTCTTCCTTTTCAGGCTCTCCAGGATCTCTGTAGAAGTAGAGATCCTGCATGACCTCCCATGGGCATTCTCGGGAGATGGTGCCACACATGTGCAGAACTTCCCGGGCGTGCATCCACCACGTCAGACCCGCTGGGTGCACGCCCTTTTTAGGATCTCAGAGTAGGATACAAGAACTGAGAAAATAGAAAAGTCAAAGACTGCCTGAAGAGTTAGGAATATTGAAGAAGAGGAAAAAAGCTATTTTTAAAATGTTTTCACCTCTCCTTAATTAAGCTCTCATTCCTTAAAATCATACTTTTGGGCCAGAGACCCTTGTGGTGGTAACGAAAAACTTGCCCCTCGTGTAGCACACTACCTACACTTGTGAGTTCATCGGCCAGCGGCCTCAGCTCCAAGCTCTCACAGTGTGCAGGGAGCACTTCTGTGTACCATTTCAGAGGCTTTGATTTTGTACACAGGAATGGAGGAAACACTGAAACTTTGGAAGGGGAGGTTGGTGTTTGAAGGAAGACCCCCTGAAGGCAGAAGGCTTCTCATGGGGCTGATCTAAATGACCCCAATAAGACCTGTTTTTTGTTTTTTAATTTTAAAATTTACTTTATTACTTTTACAGCTTTATTAGGAAATAATTGACATACATCACCGTATAAGTTTAAGGCATACAGCATGACAGTTCTGACTGATATGTATTGTGAAATGAGTAGGCTCAGTTAACATCCATCTTCTCATTCATCATTTTCTTATCTCATGAATTATGCTTTGAGTACTTCATAAGACTTTAGAAGATTCATGTATCTCTAGCTGAGCTGTGCTCATTCTAATGCCTTTAAACAGAATTGTAACAGTCTCACTATTTTTCTTTATTTTAATTGGAGTACACTTGGTTACTTCACACTGCTGTGTTAATTTCTGCTGTACAGCAAAGTGAATCAGCCACGTGGATGCACATAGCCCCTCTTGTTTGGATTTCCTTCCCATTTGAGTCACCACAGCACTGAGTAGTTTCCTGTGCTATATAGTAGGTTCTCATTAGTTATCTGTTTCATACATCACAGCCTTGTCCTGGCAAAGGGGCTTGCAACACTCAATGAAACTATGCGTCATGCCGTGCAGGGCCACCCAAGACAGACAGGTCATGGTGAAGAGTCTTGACAAAACGTGGTCCACTGGAGAAGACAATGGCAACCCACTCCAATATTCTTGCCTGGAAAACCCCATGAACAGTGTAAAAAGGCAGCAGTCCATGGGATCGCAAAGAGTTGGACACAACTTAGCAACTGAGCAACAACAACGTAAATATCAGACCCAATTTTAAAATAAGTGTTTCCTGTTACTTTTGTAGAAGGACAATGGAAATATCTAGATTACTGGTAGTTGCTGTTCCTTAAACTGTTTCCTTGACGTACTGAAGTGTAACTGTCACATGCAGGGATGTGTGTCCTGCTCTTTGTGACCCCATGAACTGTAGCCCACCAGGCTCCTCTGTCCATGGGATTCTCCAGGCAACAGTACTAGAGTGGGTTGCTCTTTCCTCCTCCAAGGGATCTTCCCAACGCAGGGATCAAACCTGCCTCTCCTGTGGCTCCTGCATTGCAGGTGCATTTTTCCACCCACTGAGCCCCGGTGGAGTCCTGTAACTGGCATATAAGCAATGATGTTCTGTGCTGTGCTTAGTTGCTCAGTCGCGTTCAACTCTTTGCAACCCCATGGACTGTAGTCGGCCAGGCTCCTCTGTCCATGTGGATTCTCCAGGCAAGAATACTGGAGTGGGTTACCATGCCCTCCTCCAGCGAATCTTCCAAACCCAGGGATCGAATCCAGGTCTCCCTCATTGCAGGCGGATTCTTTACTATCTGAGCCACCAGGGAAGCCCATAAACGATAGTAGTTTGGAGGAAAACAGTAAAGCTCTATCTGATCAGCTGTGCTTGGTGTGTCTCACAGAACAGAGTGACTCAGAGATGGAGGCGTGAAGGGTATTTCTAAATTCATGTTTAGGAAAGTGAGACGGATGGTGCTATCAGCTCCACACACACGTCGTCACTCACTCTCATCTCCATGACCTAAAGCAGATGGGATCCAAGATACCATGTTGCAGTAAAGGGTATAAGAGATAGAACCACAGTGAATTTATTTCAAATAGTAAACGCTCAAGTACAAGACTGAACGTATCATAAAAGAAAGGACAGCGGCAATTAGAAGAACCAAAAATACTGAGTCCAGGGACTTCCCTGGTGGTCCAGTGGCTAAGACTCCACGGTCCCAGTGCAGGGGGTGTGGGTTTAATCCCTGATCATGACAGGTTGTTGCTGAGTCATTAAAGATGCTGGGATTCTTGGCCTCCGGAGGAGAAGAATTCAACCTGGGGCCAGTGATGAGGCTTGATCGCTCAGAGCTTTTGCGTAATACAGTTTTATTGAAGTATAAAAGAGATAGAGAAGGCTTCTGACATAGACATCAGAAGGGGGCAGAAAAAGTGCCCACCTGCTAGTCTTTAGCAGAAGTTATATACCTACTGGCAGGCCGCTAATTAGAGAAAGGAAACACCTCAAAACTCAGAGAGTGGCACCAGGCCTCTCATCTGCAACATGCATTTTGGCATAACATTGGCAAAAGGTGAATTGGCCCAGGCCATAAAACTGCTGCTGCTGCTGCTAAGTCGCTTCAGTCGTGTCCGACTCTGTGCGACCCCACAGACGGCAGCCCACCAGGCTCCCCCATCCCTGGGATTCTCCAGGCAAGAACACTGGAGTGGGTTGCCATTTCCTTCTCCAATGCCTGAAAGTGAGAAGTGAAAGTGAAGTCGTTCAGTCATGTCTGACTCTTAGCGACCCCATGGACTGCAGCCTACCAGGCTCCTCCATCCATGGGATTTTCCAGGCAAGCCATGAAACTATTGACCTGAATCTTGAATCAAGGCAGGTTTCCAAGCAAATACATAGTCTCATTAACATAGCTTAAGAGAATATTTGCATAAGTAAAACACTAGCTTGTTGAGTAAAACATACTGGTTTGTCAAGTCAGTTCAGCATCTTAGGCACTTGAAGAAAGACAGTCTTAGGTAAATACACAGTTCATTAACATAGCTTAAGAAAAACATTTCCATAAGAAAACACATTGGCTAGCTCAAGGTTTGAGAAAAGTTAAGTTCAGGTGGAGCCAGGCGTTGTCATGGCAACGTAGAATGAACATGGCAACAACAAAGAAACCTTTTAATTTTGTGTAGAGAAGGGAAAAAAATCTGACACTTGTAGTTTGTTTCCTCCTGCCACTTAAGAGAGAGAGGAAAAAACGTCTGACCCTTGTAGCCTATTTTCTCCATTTGGAGACCCCTAGCCTTCCTGCCTGTTACCCTCTCAGTAGATCCCACATGTCACAACTAAAGAGTCTGCACGCTGCGGTGAAGATGAGACAGTCCACACACTGCAACTATGGCCCAGGGCAGCCAAATACATTTTAAAATAAGTTTTAAGAAAAAGAAATATTGAGTCCATTGTTACTAAGTAAGAATATTGAGTAATGTTATATGATTACAAAGAAATGTTACAAGATGGTGAAATGTACTGAAGGAAAATATTATTGTAACAACATTTAAACACTTCAGATAAACAAGGACTATAACCATCATTTTATTGCAAGAAAACTATGCATGCTATGGCTGACAAAAGTGGCCCTTATTTTTCTCATGTAATTGCCTCTCTTTTTGTCATGCTATTCTGCCAACTAAAGAAGCCCACTGAGATGCTTCCTGGAGGTTTGCAGCAGGCTGAGTCTGCACTCCCAGAGCCCAGTAATTTTTCCAAGTGAAAACAACTTGCTTGACTTACAAATCCTGACTTATAAAAAATTGTTACAACATATTCCTTAAGTGTAGAGTAGGGAACTGTGACAATTCCCACAATTATAATACAATGTAGCATGGGAAATAGATGTGGAAACAGTGTCAGACTTTATTTTGGGGGGCTCCAAAATCACTGCAGATGGTGATTGCAGCCATGAAATTAAAAGACGCTCACTCCTTGGAAGAAAAGTTATGACCAACTTAGATAGCATATTCAAAAGCAGAGACATTACTTTGCTGACTAAGGTCTGTCTAGAAGGCAATGGCAACCCACTCCAATACTCTTGCCTGGAAAATCCCATGGACGGAGAAGCCTGGTAGGCTTTAGTTCATGGGGTCGCTAAGAGTCGGGCACGATTGAGCGACTTCACTTTGACTTTTCACTTTCATGCACTGGAGAAGGAAATGGCAACCCACTCCAGTGTTCTTGCCTGGAGAATCCCAGGGACGGGGAAGCCTGGTGGGCTGCCATCTATGGGGTTGCACAGAGTCGGACACGACTGAAGCGACTTAGCAGCAGCAGCAGCAGCAGCAGCAGCAGCAGTAATCTAATACAAAGCAAAGGAAAACTTGTTCTCCTCAAGCATCGGGGACGACAGAAACATTTCAGAGCCCACTGGGGTTCACTGTGAAAACTAGTGTGTTTACATCAATAAAAACTAGACTAACGTTTCTGATGGCTGTTTCTCGGGAGTAAGTAGACTGATAATCATCACAGCTTTATTTCCAGGGAGACGCACTTGGAGGAGATGAACCCAAGGTGCCTTCTCTGATGAAGGAGGAAGCGCACTGTTTGCTTGGATGACTGTGGGGCTGACCTCCACTCCCTGGCTTTGCTCTCACCTAAGGAGCAGTTTGGACTTCCCAGGTGACTCAGTGGTAAAGGATCTGCCTGCCAAGCAAGAGACATGGGTCGGAGCCTTGGGTCAGGAGGATCCCCTGGAGAAGGGAGTGGCAATCCACTCCAGTATTCTTGCCTGGGAAATGCCACGGACAGAGGAGTCTGGCGGGTTCCAGTCCATGGGACCCCAAAGAATCTGATGCAACTGAGTGACTAACACTTTCACTTTGAATGAGCAACCGCAAGGCAAAGGGAGGCACTGAATCACATCCACTGACCACCAGCGTTTACAGCCTCAGCCAGACCTGGGCTGTGAGGTCACCCAGCCCGGGACCAAAGGCATGAGATGAAGAAGAGGAGCAACGAACGCCTGTGTCCTGTGTGGTCTGCCTTCGGGTACGTACATCTGTCTCCTTTTTACAAAACGACATTGGGAGTTCCTGCTGCAGTTGGGTCCCTAGCATCCATCAGGTAACTTGGTTTAGCCGGCCCCGCCCCAGCTCCCGCCCCTGCACCGATGCCCTCTCTCTTATTCAGGCACCAAGTGGAAGCTCAGAGTTCTCCATGCACAGCGGGCATTTCCACCTCCCTATGCATGGAGACCAGACCCTCCCACCCCCACCCTGCGACGACGAGCCCTCCATCACACATGCGTGGAGTCAGGGGCGTGAAGCCTCTGTGAGCCTAAAACCAACACACTAAGATCCAGGGGCACCGTATCAAGTATCAGGACTAACAAGTGGGACTTCCCTGGAGGTCCACTGGGTAAGCTTCCACCTATCAGTGCAGGGGACACAGGTTCAATCCCTGGTCTGGGAAGATTCCACATGCTGCGGGGCAGCCAAGCCTGAACGCTACAACTACTGAAGCCCGTGCACCAAGAACCCACAGCATGCCCCACACAAAAAAGAAGCCACCGCAATGAGAAGCCCTGGCGCTCGCGGGAACTAGAGAGGAGCCCCCTGTCGCAGCAACTAGACAAAGCCTGAGTGCAGCAAGAAGACCCAGCACAGCCGAAAATGAAATAAAAATCAAAGCCAAAATATAAGACTCACAAGTGGTCCATGCTCTGTCTCAAATCGCAAACTATAACTGTGCTGAAAAGTATGAGTAACACATTTATTGACTGCAGTGACCTACTCTTAGAAGGGAGCTTAAAAATAAACCATTTTAATGGTCTTTGCTGTTTATCTGCTTTTTAAAAGCAACTTTCTGTTAAACAAATGTTTTCTAATGATCAATAAAGCGAGCTAGTATCAACTCACGTTCTTTACAACAGAAAGAATACACACACATGAGATATTTGAAAGTGGGAAAGTGCCTTTTTTAGAGTACTATGGTTATAGAAGGATCCGTATGCTAGAGAAAGTGTGTATCATCTCCTAAGATGGTTTCACATTCATGAGACAGTCAACATCTCATTCTCCAGCTGCTACTGGACCCCTGGGCATTTCTAATACTTTTTCTTTGTTTGACAATATGCTCAGTTGCTCAGTCATATCTGACTTTTTGAGACCCCATGGACTGTAGCGCACCAGCCTCCTCTGTCCATGGGATTCTCCAGGCAAGGATACCTGGGCATGGGTTGCCATGCCCTTCTCCAGGGGATTTTCCCGACTCAGGAATTGAACCTGTGTCTTTTGCACCTCCTGCACTGGCAAGTGGATTCTTTACCACTGCACCACCTAAGAAGCTTTAATATGATGTTACAAACTTAAAAACAAATCCCCTGTGTGATAGAATTGGAGGCTAAATGTAAATCTACTGGCTGTTCACACTAAGTCGACAAGGCCTCTCTTTACCACCCCTCCAAAGCCATCCTGTCACTGGGAGCAGGAGCCACAGTCATCACAATAAATAACCTGTGAGCCGTGAGTCTCCTCACTCCCTCTCCCTGGCCCCAGACAGACAGGCTTCCTCGCTGCGCCCCTGCCTTGGGGTCTTTACAGGTTCTGTTCCCTCTCCTGAGAACAAGCTTCCACAAGTGTCCCCTTCATTTCTGGCACACAAGGAGCTCCTGCACTCTCAGGCTGTTGTTCAAATGTTACCCTCTTAGAGAGATACCCTTAACCATCTTTACAAACACTGTATCAGCACCAGAAATTCCTTAAACAGCTTCCCTGCTTGTTTCGTTCACAGCGCTTCACGGCATATATCTCTGCAGTTTCCTTTATTTATAGGTTTATGAATCCCCCGTCTTCTCTTTCTCCTCACCAGACCTTGAGCTCCATGAGGACAGGTTTCGACTGCTTATCCATTGCTTGCAGCCCTAGAGCCTACTCAAGTGCCCAATATGCAGTCAGGCTTTATGTTTTGTTTTGTTAGTTTGTTTCCTAATGGGGTATAGAGACTTTACAATGTTGCGTTCATTTCTGCCATACAGCAAAGTGCATCAGCTGTACGGATCCATAAGCCCCCTCGTTTCTGGATCTCCTTCCCATTTCAATCGTCACAGAGCACCGGGTAGAGCTTCCTGTGCCGTGCCGTAGGTTCCCCTTAGTATCTATTTTATGCACAGTAATGAGGGCTGAGGCGTAATTTCATATCAAGTGAAATATATATATATTTTTACTATTCAATAATATCTGCCTCTGAAGTCATATCTTAGAATGTGAATTATCACCAGCACACCAATGTAGAGCAACCATGCTCATCCTAACCCTATTCTGCCTGAGGCCTTGCAATGTCTCCCACATTCTCCTGTGGTCCACACTGAAGTGGGGATGCACAAAGCCTGACTAGTAAAATTCCATCGCCTGGTTCTGGTGACTCAGCCCTGACATGACATTGAAAGTCAGCATCAGTGCTGTGGATGGAACTGTTTCGAAGGCTGAATGTGGTAATCAGGGCCAATATTTAATCAATACACTATTTAAACAAGAAGTGAATACTCTCATCTCCTCACAAATATGTTTTTATGGATTCTTCTCTTTCTTAAATCTTTGTCTTTTTTATTTCAGTACTACAAAATGGACATTAGGCCATTTATTTGAAAGGCTGTTTTATTTTTCATGTCATTTTAAAATTGTCTTATGAAACAATATCATCTTTATTCATGCAAACAAAATGCCATAGTCAAACAGCTTCAACTTGTGTTTACTTTAAAACAGTTTCTGCTCTGTTTTCCAGATGATTGTACAGGAGGCAGTGATCAAGACCATCCCCAAGAAAAAGAAATGCAAACGGGCAAAATGGCCATCTGAGGAGGGCTTACAAATAACTGAGAAAAGAAGAGAAGCTAAAGGCAAAGGAGAAAAGGAAAGATAAGGATATACCCATTTGAATGCAGAGTTCCAAAGAATAGCAAGGAGAGATAAGAAAGCCTTCCTCAGCAATCAATGCAAAGAAATAGAGGAAAACAATAGAATGGGAAAGACTAGAGATTAAACACAAGCTGGAATCAAGATTGCCAGGAGAAATATCAATAACCTCAGATATGCAGATGACACCACCGTTATGGCAGAAAGTGAAGAGGAACTAAAGAGCCTCCTGATGAAAGTGAAAGTGGAGAGTGAAAAAGTTGGCTTAAAGCTCAACATTCAGAAAACAAAGATCATGGAATCCGGTCCCTTCACTTCATGGGAAATAGATGGGGAAACAGTGGAAACAGTGTCAGACTTAATTTTTTGGGCTCCAAAATCACTGCAGATGGTGATTGCAGCCATGAAATTAAAAGACGCTTACTCCTTGGAAGAAAAGTTATGACCAACCTAGATAGCATATTCAAAAACAGAGACATTAC
The DNA here is from genome assembly GCF_016772045.2 of Ovis aries. Classification (NCBI taxonomy): domain Eukaryota; kingdom Metazoa; phylum Chordata; class Mammalia; order Artiodactyla; family Bovidae; genus Ovis; species Ovis aries. The sequence goes on along the minus strand of NC_056060.1, from coordinate 11,289,393 downwards.
TGACTAAGGTCCGTCTAGTCAAGGCTATGGTTTTTCCTGTGGTCATGTATGAACGTGAGAGTTGGACTGTGAAGAAGGCTGAGCACCGGAGAATTGATGCATTTGAACTGTGGTGTTGGAGAAGACTCTTGAGAGTCCCTTGGACTGCAAGGAGATCCAACCAGTCCATTCTAAAGGAGATCAGCCCTGGGATTTCTTTGGAAGGAATGATGCTAAAGCTGAAACTCCAGTACTTTGGCCACCTCATGCGAAAGGTTGACTCATTGGAAAAGACTCTGATGCTGGGAGGGATTGGAGGCAGGAGGAGAAGGGGATGACAGAGGATGAGATGGCTGAATGGCATCACTGACTCGATGGACGTGAGTCTGAGTGAACTCTGGGAGTTGGTGATGGACAGGGAGGCCTGGCGTGCTGCGATTCATGAGGTCGCAATTGAACTGAGAGATCTCTTCAAGAAAATTAAGATACCAAGGGAACATTTCATGCAAAAACTGGCACAATAAAGGACAGAAATGGTATGGACCTAACAGAAGCAGAAGATACTAAGAAGAGATGGCAAGGATACACAGAAGAACTGTACAAAACAGATCTTCAAGACCCAGATAATCACGATGGCGTGATCACTCACCTAGAGCCAGATATCCTGGAATGCAAGGTCAAGAGGGCTTTAGGAAGCATCACTATAAACAAAGCTAGTAGAGGTGATGGATTTCCAGTTGAGCTATTTCAAATCCTAAAAGATGATGCTGTGAAAGTGCCGCCTTCAATCAGTAAGTCATTTCAGTCACTCAGTCATGTCCGACTATTTGCAGTCCCATGGACTGCAGCACACTGGGCTTTCCTGTCCATCACCAACTGTTGGAGGTTACTCAAACTCATGTCCATTGAATCGGTGATGCCATCCAATCATCTCATCCTCTGTCGTCCCCTTCTCCCCCCACCTTCAATCTTTCTCAGCATCAGGGTCTTTTCAAATGAGTCAGTTCTTTGCATCAGGTGGCCAAAGTACTGGAGTTTCAGCTTCAGCATCAGTCCTTCCTGAATATTCAGGACTGATTTCCTTTAGGATGGACTGGTTTGATCTCCTTGCAGTCCAAGGGACCCTCAAGAGTCTTCTCCAACACCACAGTTCAATATACCACCAAATTTGGAAAACTCAGCAGTGGCCACAGGACTGGAAAAGGTCAGTTTCATTCCAATCCCAAAGAAAGGCAATGCCAAAGAATGCTCAAACTACCACACAATTGCACTCATCTCACATGCTAGTAAAGTACTGCTCTAAATTTTCCAAGCCAGGCTTCAACAGTACATGAACTGTGAACTTCCAGATGTTCAAGTTAGATTTAGAAAAGGCAGAGGAACCGGAGATCAAATTGCCAACATCTGCTGGATCATCCAAAAAAGCAAAAGAGTCCCAGAAAAACATCTACTTCTGCTTTGTTGACTATGCCAAGGCCTTTGACTGTGTGGATCACAACTAACTGTGGAAAATCTTTCAAGAGATGGGAATACCAGACCACCTTTCCTGCCTCTTGAGAAATCTGTATGCAGGTCAAGAAGCAACAGTTAGAACTGGACATGGAACAACAGACTGGTTCCAAATTGGGAAAGGAGTACATCAAGGCTGTATATTGTTACCCTGCTTATTTAACTTATTGTGCAGAGTGAATCATGAGAAATGCTGGATTGGATGAGTCACAAGCTGGAATCAAGATTGCTGGGAGAAATAGCAATAACATCAGATATGCAGATGACACCACCCTTATGGCAGAAAGTGAAGAGGAACTAAAAGCCTCTTGATGAAGGTGAAAGAGGAGAGTGAAAACGTTAGCTTGAAACTCAACGTTCAGAAAACTAAGATCACAGCATCTAGTCCCATCACTTCATGGCAAATATATGGGGAAACAGTGGAAAGTGTCAGACTTTATTTTGGGGGGCTCCAAAATCACTGCAGGTGGTGATTGCAGCCATGATATTAACAGATTCTTGATTCTTGGAAGAAAAGCTATGACCAACCTAGACAGCATATTGAAAAGCATAGACATACTCTGCCAACAAAAGTCCTTTTAGTCAAAGGTATGGATTTTCCAGTAGTCATGTATGGATGTGAGAGTTGGACTATAAAAGAAGCTGAGAGCTGAAGAATTGATGCTTTTGAACTGTGGTGTTGAAGAAGACTCTTGAGGATCCCTTGGACTGCAAGGAGATCCAACCAGTCCATCCTAAAGGAGATCAGTCCTGAATATTCATTGGAAGGACTAATGCTGAAGCTGAAACTCCAATACTTTGGCCACCTGATGTGAAGCGCTAACTCATTTGAAAAGACCCTGATGCTGGGAAAGATTGAGGGCAGGAGGAGAAGGGGACAGCAGAGGATGAGCTGGTTGGATGGCATCACCGACTCAATGGGCATGAGTTTGATTAAACTCCGGGAGTTGGTGATGGACAGGGAGGCCTGGCGTGCTGCAGTCCATGGGGTCTCAAAGAGTTGGACACGACTGAGTGACTGAACTGAACTGAACTGAGAGAAGAGTGTTCTAAGAAGATTCTGGGGGCTTCTCTGGTGGCTCAGTGGTAAAGAATCCACCTGCCAATGCAGGAGACACGGGCTCCATCCCTGGTGCAGGAAGACCCCACACGCTGCGGAGGAACTAAGCCCATGCCACAACTATCACGCCTGTGCTCTAGAGCCCGGGAGTGACAAGAGAAACCACCACGCACCACACCTAGAAAAAAGTCCACACAGCAATGAAGACCCAGCTCAGCTGTAAGCAAATAAATTACAAATTTTAAGAAGATTCTGTGCTGTACAGTAGGTTCTCATTCATTATCTATTTTATTCATAGTATCAATAATGTATACATGTCAATCCCCGTCCCCCAAATCATCTCACTCCTCTGTCCCCCTTGGTGACCTAAATGAGAAGGAAATCCAAAAGAGGGGATATAGTTATACATACAATAGATTCACTTTGCAGTGCAGTGGAAACAAACAGAACACTGTAAGGCAATTATACGCCAATAAGTTTGTATTTTAAAGGAAAAAAGAGATTCTGGTCTCATGCACCATTTAAACCCTACCTTAAAAACAGATCTCTCTAAAAAGAATGAGTCAGGTGGAAGCAGAAGTGGCCTTGAACCTGCTAAGTTGCTCTAGCAGGCTTATACAGTCACCTGAGACCACACTTGTGAGTTTCTATATCACACAAAAACAGCATGTCAAGGGTTCAGGGTGGTTCAGTATCTCAGGCACTGATGTGCTTTGTAAACAAACATCTGATGAGGAGACTTTCGTGTGGTTCCCAGGAACAGTCTATTTATTCTTCAGAATCTGTCATTTAGGAATCGCCCTGTTGGGAAGACCTCGGTCAAGACAACGTCTGAACTGTCTTGCTATGTGGCCATGAATATCTCATCTCCAAGACGATCAGTCACTCACACACACATGTCTGCCATGGAGTTCATCACATCCTGCTAACACAGTCACGTTCTCAAGCTTCCCTGAATTATTTGCACACATGTCCTCCCAGCTTGTACATACAATGTGTGGCCTCTGAGTATAGAGAGGATGAAGTCGGACTAACAAAACTGCATGTTCAAAGCTTTAAAAGTTATTATCACATAAATGTCACTGGTGACATCTTGCTCCATTACACCGGATAAGAAGCAAAAGTGTGTCAGTTGCTTCAGTTGTGTCTGACTCTTTGCGACCACATGGACTGTAGCCCACTAGGTTCCTCTGTCCATGGAATCCTCCAGGCAAGAACCCTGGAATGGGTAGCCATTCCATTTTCCAAGGGATCTTCTCAACTCAAGGCTTGAAAATCAGTAAATCAAGTCAAAACCGAATGTGCACTTTTTATTGGCCCTAAGGAATGTTGCTTTTGCTTGTAAGCTCCAAGGACTTCTTCACGACACTTTTATGTTTGAGTGTCATTTTTTCCCAATACTCCAGGCCTTCACCACACCTGACCTCAAGAGAAACCACTTTACAGAGGCTAACCTACTCAGGTTTCCTCACTGCCTAGCTGCCCCAGGGCCAGGAACTACCCACCTCTGTCCCGGTTCTGAATCCCACGTGGGAGAACGAAACATCTGGAGTGGAGACGCAGAAGTGGAAATTACTACAGGAGCCAGTCCTGGGGTAGGAAACCCTTAACTGTAATTTATGAGTTGCCTGAGGCTCAGGGATGACAACCTGTGTTAAAAACTCCAGAAGGACCTAATGATGGAGGGACACCACAAGATTGTGGGCTTTTCCCTGAGGAGTTCAACCTGGTCCTCACATTAAATACCATTGAGAAAACCCTTTATGCTCTAACAGAGAGAGCGCTCTGTTCTTCTTAACAAAACTGCACTTGGGGAAACCTAGGAATGAGAGCCTAACCCACCTGGGGTCATCAGGGCCTAACTGAAGGAGCAGAAAGAAACAAATGAAATGGATGAACAACTTTGTTGTTGTTCAGTCACTGAGTCACGTCAGACTCTTTGGAATCTCATGGACTACAGCACTCCAGGCTTCCCTGTCTTTCACTGTCTCCTGGAGTATGGTCAAACTCATGTTCACTGAGTCAGTGATGCCATCCAACCATCTCATCCTCTGTTATCTCTTCTCCTGCCTTCAATCTTTCCCAGCATCAGGGTCCTTTCCAATGAGTCAGTTCTTCGCATCAGGTGGCCAAAGTATTGTAGCTTCAGCATCAGTTCTTCCAATGAATACTCAGGGTTGTTGACTGGTTTGATCTGTTTGCTGTCCAAGAGGCTCTCAAGAGTCTTCTCCAGCACTGCAGTTTGAAAGCATCAATTCTTTGGTACTCAGCATTCTTTATGGTCCAACTCTCACATCTATACATGACTACTGGAAAAACCATAGCTTTGACTAGATGCATCCCTGTTGGCAAAGTGATGTCTCTACTTTTTAATATGCTGTCGAGGTTGGTCATAGTTTTTCTTCCAAGGAGCAAGTGTCTTTTAATTTCATGGTGAGGTCATCATCTGCAGTGATTCTGAAGCCCAAGAAAATAAAATCTGTCACTATTTCCATTGTTTCCCCAATTATTGCCATGAAGTGATGGGACCGGATGCCATGATCTTTTTTCAATGTTGAGTTTTAAGCCAGCTATTTTACTCTTCTCTTTCACTCTCATCAAGAGGCCCTTTAGTTTCTCTTTGCTTTCTGCCATTAGAGTGGTATCATTCATCTGCATATGAGAGGTTGTTGATATTTCTCCCGGTAATCTTGATTCCAGCTTGTGACTCATCCAGCCCAGGGTTTCTCATGATGTTCTCTGCATAGAAATTAAAGAAACAAGGTGACAATATACAGCCTTGATGTACTTCTTTCCCAGTTTTGAGCCAGTTCATTGTTCCATGCCTGGTTCTAACTGTTGCTTCTTAACCTGCATTCAAGTCTCTCAGGAGGCAGGTAAGATGGTCTGGTGTTCCTATCTCTTTAAGCATTTTCCACAGTTTGTTGTTATCCACACAATCAAAGCCTTTAGCATAGTTAATGAAACACAAGTAGATGTTTTTCTGGAATTCTCTTTCTTTTCTATGATCCAATGGATGTTGACAACTTGACCTCTGGTTGCTCTGCCTTTTCTGAATCCAGCTTGTACATCTGAAAGTTCCTGGTTCATGTACTGCTGAGGCCCATCTTGATGGATTTTGAGGATTACCTTGCTAGCGTGTGAAATACGCACAGTTGGTGGGTTGTTTGAACATTCTTTGGCATTACCCTTCTTTGGGATAAGAATGAAAACTGATCTTTTCCAGTGCTACGGAAAACTCACTGCTGAGTTTCCCAAATTGGCTGGCACACTGAGTGCAGCACTTTAATGGCATCATCATTTTTGGGGTTATGAAACAGTACCGGCTGGAATTTTATGCTCAACCTACATAAGACCAAAGATAAACAGGAAATCCTGAGAGACACCAGAGTGGGGGAAAACAAAAGCAAAGCACCTTGTCTGGTGCTGAAATACCTTTCCAGGTCCAAGGTGGGGTTGCTCCTGCCTAGGGTGTCATGGCAGCAAATTGAAACTACATGACTCTTGTGTCTCTGGACATGTTCTTCTTGACCAGAAACACTGCATATCCAGTCAGTCAATCCCCAAAGGCCAAGCCAGTTCTGGGCTCTATGCTTATTACCTTGCTCCTTCTTGTCCTAAACAAGATTGACTACATTGCCCAGACAATCAGAAATTTTCTATTTGTCTCCATCTTGTTCTTCATTCTTTCTTAGAAAAGCTTCTTGCTTTTTGCAGTTTTCCAAATGGAGACTGCTGCTTCATGAAGTGTTAAAGTTTGTTTGTAGTTCCTGAATTTTCTTTAATCATTCTCTAACATCCTAGATGAACAAAGCTAAGGATTACATTTGATTTCTCAGAATCCATGACATCAAGAAGAGAGTACAGTATTCAGTGTTGAGAAAAAATGACCAACTTCAAATTCTATATCCTGCAAAATTGTCTATCAAAGATAAAGGAGAAATATAGACGTTCTCAGACACACAAAGACTGAGTGAATTTGTTGCCTTGGAGGAAATGGTTAAAAAAAAATTGTTTAGAGAAGGGGAATAATAAATTGTTTAGACAGAAGGAAAAAATAATTGTTTAGAGAGAAGGTCAGAAACTCAAGCCTATATAAAGGAAGAAAGAGCATTGAGGAAAGAATAAGAGAAGTCAAAATAAACTTTTATTTTTCTTAGTTCTCATGCATCTATCATCTATCATGCATCCATTTTGTTAAATAATACTACCAATGATATATTCAATTATGTAATCATATATTATATACTTATATATACTTGTGTATGCTTCTATATGGGCTTCCCAGGTTGCTCAGCAGTAAAGAATTTGCCTGCCAATGCAGGAGGTGCAGATTTGATCCCTGGGTTAGGAAGATCCCCTGGTGAAGGAAATGGCAACCTGCTCCAGTATTCTTGCCTGGCAAATCCCATGGACAGAAGAGCCTGGCAGGCTACAGTCCATGGGGTCGCAAAGAGTTGGACATGACTTAGTGTCTAAACAACAACAACATGCTTGTATATACATTTTAAAAATGACAGCAAAGATTCAGGGATTGAAGGAAGGGACTAGAATTATTTTGTTATTTTAAGGTATTTATACCACCTTTGAATTATGACATTGTTTGAAAGTGGCCTATGATTCGCTGTAAATTTATGATGCAACCACGCTAGGGCAACCCTTAAAACAAGTAAAGAAGAATATTTAAGTAATATGCTAATAAAAGGGAGAAAATGACATCATACAAAATGCTTAGGTAAAGTCACAAAAAGCAGGAAAAGTGTCAAAAAAATTAGATGGTGAAGGGCAACAAATAAACTGTAGTAACAAATATGGTAGATACGAATCCAACTACATCAGCAATCACTTTGAAAGTCAGTGATCTAAATGACCAATTGATTGTAAGCTGGGTCAAAACAGCAGACGCAATCACACATTGTCTATAGGAAACTCACACTAAGTATAAAGACAAACAGATGAAGGGAAATCCACATATAAACAGTAGTCCAGAGAAAATGGGAGTAACCTATTAATTTCACAGAGAACAAGCTTCAAAGCAGGGAAAAGTATCAGGGATAAAGAGGGTATTAAATAATGATAAAGGGATCAGTTATCAAGAAGACATAACAATCCTTCATGTGAATGAACCTAATAATGGACAAACTGCGTGAAGGAGAAACTAATAGAACTGCAAAAGACGTAGGTAAATCCATTATCTGAGCTGGAGATTTCAACTCAAGCCTATTAGAAATGGACAGATCATCAGGCAGAAAATCAGGAAGGAAACTCAACAATAACATCTAGGAACTTCCCTCGTGGTCCAGTGGTTAAGAATCCACCTTGTAATGCAAGGGACACGACTTCAAACCCTGGTTCAGCAACTAAGATCCCACATGCCACGGAGCAACTAAGCCCATGTGCCGCAACTACTGAAGCCACGTGCTTTAGAGCCCGCACCCCCAGCTACTGAGCCTGCAGGTCACAACTAGAGAGTCTGTCAGCTGCAACCAAAGATTCCACATGACACAACGAAGATCCCGCATGCTGCAACTAAGACCCGACACGGGCAAAGAAACGGAGTTTAAAAATGTACCGTTCGTCAACTGGATGAGATTCACATCTACGAATTATGGCAACAGCAGAACGCAGGTTATCCACATGCTCACCTGGAAGATTCACAAAGATACACCATGCCACATTCTGGGCCACAGACACACTTTAACAAATTTAAAACAACAGACATCATATAATGAACCTCCCTGCTGGTACAGTGGAGAAGAGTCCATGTGCCTTTGCAGGGGACACAGGTTTGATCTCCGGCCGGGAAGATTCCACACGCCACAGAGCAGCTAAGCCCACGTACCACAGCTACTGAACCTGTGCTCTAGAGTCCGCGCTCCATGAGGGAAGCCGCCTCAAAGAGAGGCCCGTGCAGCACAGATGGAGAGGAACCCCTGTCTGTCACAGCTAGAGCAGAGCTCACAGTGATGAAGGCCCAGCACAGCCAGAAGTAAATTCTAAGAAACGAAAGGAAACGACAGACCAACATCTCTCATGAACATGAACGTGAACTACTGCTACATGGAAATATTAGCAAATAGAACCCAACAATGTATAAAAATAGTTATACACCACAATCGAGGGGGTTTGTGCCAAGTATGCAAAGTTGGTGCCACATTTCCATTAATTTTAATTTTTAAAAGAATAGTAATCCTGGTTGATCACATCTGGCTTTTTGCTGGGAGCCAGCATGGGGAATCCCACCTGTGGCAAAGGTCATGAGGAAGAGGCCTGACAGGCAAAGGCGAGATCAGGCCTTGAGGGAACCCCCCTGGACCTTCTCGAGCATTCACCCCCAAAATAGAGTCTCCATCTTATTGGATTATGCTTTTCACCAACTCTTCTGGCATTAACAGCAGGCTATCCCCCACCACCTTTCTCTGAAAAGAGTTAACTTAGAGCTCCAGTTAATAAGTCTCCTGGGCATAACAAGAGTGTTTCAGTCCAAAAACTCCTCTGATGGCTCTCTAGCCTGCCTGACAAGTTTATCCGGCCTCTTACAACCACACATGTGATTGTTCATAGCCTCGCAACCGTGAGAGGCATGAGACGCTCTGAACTTTCTAAATACACACTTTTTTGAGAAGTTAGAAATTATTAGTGTAGTATTAGTGAGTTGTTAGAAATATACCGGTGGAGGGTTTCATTGTCGAGCCAATATTTGCTGCTAAGTCTCCATATCCCTTGTTCCTTATATACATTAACTGATATAACTGGCATATGGGAAAATAAGTAATAACCTTTGATATTAATCACATTAGACCTTAGGCTAGTAAATTCTTTTCTGGACTATAGCCCACTGCACCTTTGCCCTGCAGGAATGCAACTTTATCTGGTCCCTTTGGAGGGTGGCGCCTGGTTTAAGAAAAATCACCCTTGGAAAAAATAAGTGTTCTGGTTGACTGACCATTATCAGAAAGAAAGGGTCATAAAATGTTAGCAGGCCCCCTGGCCAGAAGATGATGTAAAACCACCTAAGACCTTTGTATGCATGCATAAAGAGTGCCTGGTCTCGATAAGGGTCAGGTCTGTTGACCCTGCATGACTTTGTATGCATTGATCTCTATGTACAACTTAAAGTATAAAAGCTTCCCTGAAAAATAAAGAGACGGACCAGTTCCTGGAAAGACTGGTTTCCCCCGTGTCTTCTTTTCTTTCTCTCCTTTTCAGGCTAATTCCCATCTGGAGCACAGAGGCTCACCGTGTCTACTTATTTGCCCGGGCTTCTAAGGCCCACGCGAGAGGGAGCCCAAGGCGGGGCACCCTCCGCTGTTCAAGCGGGTGCCTGTGGCCTACATAGACGGTGCAAGTCCCTTGTCTCAGGGCTTTATTGGTCTCCTGTGTAAACAAAGGAATACAGCCTCTTTTCTCCTCTATTTTCTCCATTACACTATTCTTTCCTAATTTCTCTTTCTATCTCTAAACAAATAATCTTATCTAATCGCCGATGCCATCCCCACTTCGAATTCCCTGGATATATCGGGGCTGGACCCCAGCAGCTTTTAAATTTATCTTGTTAAGTAAAAAGTTAGAAAAAGCAATAACTCAAAAGTATGGCCCAGGGATGTTCCGTTCAGCTCCTGCTACGTTTGTGTCTCCCCCAGATTCATACGTTAGATCTTGATGCCCATGTGACGGTATTAGGAGGTGGCCCGGGAGAGACTCTTCATCGTGAGAGTGGAGCCCTCAGGAATGGGGTCAGTGCTGTTACAGAAGGACCGTGGAGCCCCTGCCCCTTTCTCCCTGCGAGGTCCACCTGGACCTGGCCCTGACCCCAACCACACTTGGCCTTCAGCCTCCAGCGTGGTCTATTATTTATCAGCCTCCGCGGCTGTGGTCTTTCGTTACAGCAGCCGGGCGGGACCAGGGCCCTCCCCTCAGTCTACTTCCGTGAAAGATGTTCTGCGTGTGTGTTGCGTGTGTTCTGTGTTCTGTGCATGTGCTATGCAGGTGTTCTCTGTGTGTGTTCCGTGTGTGTGTGTGTTCCGTGTGTGTGTGTGTTCTGTGCATCTGTTGTGTGTTGTGTGTGTGTGTGTGTGTGTGTGTGTGTTGTGCAGAATAAGGCTACTGACTCTCACATTTTACAGGGATGAGCCCTAGGAGGTGATCAGACAAGCAGGGTTTCCTCCTTCCGAGCTCTCTGCTCCAGATCATCTCTCATCGTCATGAGGGTGACACTCTCATCCATTCAATAATTTTAATCATTTGTTGCATGATGAGAGGCGTGGCAGGGACTGAAGTCTGATACTCCAAGTTGTGTGGCCCGTGGTGGTGGCTGTGGTCCTCCTGCTGGGGTCCTGGGCTCTGGGGACCATCTGATGTAGGCATGTTCTCCATGTTGCCATGTCTACCACCAGAGACCATCATAAAGGAGTTGGTGATGAAGCTTGCTTTGTCCTTTCATGATCTCTCTTTTCCTTCAGGATCTTGAGCAAGTGTTCAGGTGTCCTGGGTTTGAGAAGCAGATTAAATCACACACATTCATGCTCGGGAACTTCCATGTAAAAGCCAGTCTGATGGATCTGAGGGATTGTTTTCTTTCTACATGAAATTCTGTGGGCATGCATTCTAGTTCTCTAGATGAAACCTGCTTACCCATGCTCCCTGATGGTAGCATGATGACTGACTTACTCAGAGACGTGAGATTTAAGCAAAGGAACAGCACTGAACTTGGGTTTACAGGAAGTTCTAAAGCTCCATGTGCCCAAAGAAACAGAGTTACAGCATCCTGCTTGTTGCCCTGAGGACTAAGAGCCTTCCACTCTTTTGGATGTAGAATAACCAACGTCCTTTTCATGCAGTCACAAACTATGGAAGACAAAAGATGTGCTGCTTCTTTCTCATGTCCTCAAATTATTGAAATTATCTGATAAAGGAAGACACTACCTTAAAATATCATACTATGCCCGGATCTAGTCAGCAATTTTCCAATTAAAAATCCCATGGCAACTAGCTAATTTACCCATTTCATTGGTTGGACAAATGTTTTAATCTATTGTTCTGTGCCCTATCTTAGATTTACAGTGATACATATTAGCAAACAAATGCTAGTTATCTGCATGTCTGTATAACTGCTGCTATATATGTAAATCCCACCTACATGACATTTTTGAAATGTATGAAATAGCCTCCCTCAGCATTAACACTGTTGGAGAAATCTAATTCCGAGAGTATCATCATTGAAATGCCATTAAACATTTAATACTCTCTCCCTGAGACTGGCAAAAGAGTTCCACAACATTTGCATCAGAGCTTCTTCAGTTTCTTCTTTTTCATAATTTTATGTTTAATACCATCTTTCTGTTTTATCTAAAGTAAATACGTTGCTAGAAATTCTCATTTGGTGAGAATTAAGAACCTTTCAAAACATCATGCTACTTTCTGCCTCGCTGCTATTCATCACTTTTATGAATGAAAGACACAAATAGGTACAAAGATACATCAGGATCCTGACTTGTGTCCTATCTACAAGAATGTTTGGACGATGGCCACTCTGACTGGTGTGAGGCGGTATTTCATTGTGATTTTGATCTGCATTTCTAGTAATTAGTGATGCTGAGCATCCTATTATGTGCCTATTGTCCATCTATTAATTTGGGGCAAGCATAAATGTGGTTTTGAACTGTGAGTTTTAAATCATTATAACTAGGCTCAAACATATCTTTATTAATCAAAATAGGAACCATTAGAATCAACGCATTTTTGCCAATGAGAAATAAGTTTGTTTATTCCTGTAGCCAAAAAAAAAAAAAAAAAAAAAAAATCCATGCTTTGGGATATGACAAACTCTTGGACAGCTTTTTTTGCATCCTGCTGGTTGTGGAAGTGTTTTCCCTGTAAAAAGTCATCAAGATGCTCAAACAAGTGGTAGTTGGTTGGCGAGAGGTCAGGTGAATATGGTAGATGAGGCAAAACATCGTAGCCCAGTTTGTTCAACTTTTGAAGTGTTAGTTTTGTGATGTGCAGTGGGGCATTGTCATGGAGAAGACTTGGACCCTTTCTGTGGACCAATGCCAGGTGCAAGCCTGGAGTTTTCAGTGCATCTCATTGATTTGCTGAGTGTACTCCTCAGACATAATAGTTTTGCTGGGATTCAGAAAGCTGTAGTGGATCAGTTCAGGCAGCAGACCACCAAACATTTACCATGACAGTTTTTTCTTACAAGGGTGGTTTTGGAAAGTGCTTTGGAACTTCTACTCAGTCCATCCACTGAGCTGGTCTTCAACAGCTCATATTTTAAAAAATGGTACATATTAAATAATTTCATTGATATTTTTGATATTATAAGTCAATCTGGGCAACATGTATGTTATATGACACACACACTCTCGCCAGCTGACTACCACTTGTTCAAGCATCTTGATGACTCTTTGGAGGGAAAATGCTTCCACAACCAGCAGGATGCAAAAAAGTCTATCCAAGAGTTCATCATATCCCGAATATGTGTTACTGTTGCATTACCTAAAGAGAGAAGTTATATTTTTAAAGGCTCTCATTTGAGCTTCGGTAGAGAAGAAAGGCTAAACCCTTTTGTTAAGTAACCATTATAGAATAAATAGAATACAATAACATTTACAGAGCTTAGCTTTCATCAGGGAGAAAAAAAAGCAGTAAACAAAGCAAGCAAAGCATGCTTTCCTTTACCTCAGATCCCCAGACACCAGGGGAATGAGAACAACTGTCCTGCTGGTGCTGTTGTGTAGGAAGCAAAGCCCTCCTCCTTGGGTCGGAGCGACACGGTGTCTCAGAGGTGGCTGAGGCTGTACAGAATGAGAGATGAAGCATTTCAGCCTCAGAACCAGAAAAAACAGAAATGCCTGGACAATCACAGTCCATAAAAGGACTACGAAATGGATTTCACTGTGTTTGTTCCAATTTGGCCAATTCTTTCTGTATTTTCTTAGAGTTTCCATAGAGACAGTCTCACAAAATGATCCTCTTCTAAGCCATAGAGAAAAAACATAGACAAGAAAACAAAGAAACAAAGAGAAGACAGAATTTAATTTAAACTTATAATGATGGGAAATGGAAGAGAAATCCTTTTCTTTTGTTGGTGTGATTACTCGGAAAGGCAGTAATTTTGCTAAACAGACTTTTCTTATGGCGCTCAGGAATGGCCTTGCACTTACTGTTCTACTGCAAGCCTCGAATAGTGGAATTCTGTAGAATGAAAGTTCTGGGGAGAGCTATCTAAATGCTATTTTACAGGGAAACATTGATATTTTTTCCCCCAAGTAATCTCTTTTAAAAATTATCAAAGTTATACATCTATGGGAGAAAATTCATTACTTACTGCAAAAGCAAACAGAAAGTTTTGATCATTTTCTGTGATTCCACTACCCAGAGAAAACTGCCACTAATGATATTTCTGATTAGGGTATGTGTGGATATACACACAGTTCCTTGTTCTCTCTCCACAGCATTCCACTACATCAACTTCCTGCTTAGAGGCACGTGCATTGCTGTGTTTTTAAGAAATGATTTTAAACTATTATGCAAGCAAAGCTTTAAATATAAACCTGAAATGGTACACTCATGACTTCCTTCTGAAGAATTCCAACTATGGGACCTGTTTGCATGTATGGCTTCCATAAAATTCTCTTGTGTATAAATCATGTCATGGGTTTCCTTGGTGGTCCAGTGGTGCAGAGTCTGCCTGCCAAGGCAGGGGACGTGGGTTTGATCCCTGGTCTAGGAAGATCCTACATGTCATGGAGCCATTAACCCTGTGCACAACTATTGAGCCTGCGCCCTCGAGCCAGGGCTCTGCAACAAGAGAAGCCACTGCAATGAGAAGTCCACACCCCAGAGCTGAGAGCAGCGTCCACTTGCCACAACGAGAGAAGAGCCTGAGCAGCGACGAAGACCCAGCACAGCCAAACGTAAATGGACAAGCTCATTACTTAAAAGTGAACTACTGCATTTGATTTTTAAAACTATCCCGTGACCTGCATAGGCCCACTCTGACCGTGGTTAAAAGTTTATCGTATGGATGAGTAAATTGCAGCTGTTTAATGGAAAGGCAAAGAGTCGGACACGACTGAGAGTCTGAACCGAACTGAATTAAGTGGAAAGCTGCACTTGAACTGAGCTGTATCTCCATAGATTCTGCGTGATTTTACAAAAGCAAATGGCAGAGATGCCCATGGTGCATCAAAGTGTTGTCCCGTGTAGCAGTTGTAAGAAATTGACAAAGTGAAAGTGAAAATCACTCAGTCATGTCTGATTCTTTGCGACCCCATGGACTATATAGTCCATGGAATTCTCCAGGCCAGAATACTGGAGCGGGTAGCTGTTTCCTTCTCCAGGGGATCTTCCCAACCCAGGGATCAAACCCAGGTCTCCTGCATTGCAGGCAGATTCTTTACCAGCTGATTCTTTACCACCAGGGAAGCCCAATAAATTGACAAACTCCATGTAATGACCGTGTGGTGACGTGCCGAGAGTGGTGTGGCTGGGTTTAATACAGATGCCGTGTCAGCTGCCAGCTTTGTTCCTGGAGAGGCTCCTGAAACTGGGATTTTGTTTTGTTTTGTTTTTAACAAAAGCCACCATACAGAGCTGCTTTAAATTATCACAACTTTGCCTTCCCTGAGGCAAAATTGTGTTCCTGTCCCATTTTCCAGTTAATTCTGCTGAATACATGCCCCTTCCCCTCTAGACCAGCCACTGGGCAAGAAGTAGACAGCGTGAGGACCTAATTGTGCTCCAGCTAATAAAATCCTGTACAAGCCCCCATGTCCTTTTCTTCTGAAGTAAAATGTTGACTCAAGGTACTGATGAACCTATTTGCAGGGCAGCACTGGAGAAAGAGACTTGGGGACACAGTGGGAGAAGGAGGAGGTGGGACAAATAGAGAGAGTAGCATTGATGTATACACACTACCACGTGGGAAGCTGCTGTCCTGAAACAGGGAGCTCAGCTCTGTGCTCTGTGATGACCTAGAGGGGAGGGATGGGGAGGAGGGAGGCTCAGGTGGGAGCGGATACATGCACACCTCCGCTGATTCACTTCATTGTACGGCAGAAACCAGCACAACATCATAAAGCAACTATACCCCAATAAAAGAGATAATATATGTTAAAAAAAAAAAAGACATCCCTCTGGACCTGCCATGTACCTCAAACAAAATAAGCAATAAAGTACATTTTAATAATCTTCAAAAGAAAAAAAAATGTTAAATATTTCAATTCTAATTTTAACCCAACCCAAACTACTACACTGAATATCAATACATCACCTACATGCATAAAGCTTATGCATACAAAATCCTATTCAACCTGGTGATGTAGCTTAATAATTAAGGTGAAGCCCTATAAATACCTGGATGGATTTAATAACCCCATAAACACACAAGTTCCAGTCTACTAATGTCTAATATTGATACAGTTACACATGTGCTTGTCTGCATCTGGTGAGAAAGGTCTCTAAACATAGAAGATTAAAAGGAGCAGACACCAGGTACACAAAAACGACGCCTGTGTACCCCTGCCCCATGGGAAACGGCAGGGATGGGAAGGTAAGCCGTAAGAGGAGGCTCAGCAGGTAGAGAACCCCTGCAAGGCAGGAGACGCACAAGACGCAGGGTCCACCCCTGGGTGGGGAAGATCCCCTGGAGGAGGAAATGGCAGCCCATTCCAGTGTTCTGGCCTGGAGGATCCCATGGACAGAGGAGCCTGGCGGGCCACAGTCCATGCGGTTGCAAAGAGTTGGACACCAAGCACACACGAGAGGAAGTCTGAGTGAGTTATGTCAGCTAAATAGGGTTGACACATGGTATGTTAGCTACTTTGGTCCTAGGATTAACTCAAATCAGTAGGAATCCAGTGTAAAGCATGTTAAGGATTACCTTAAAGTTAAGTCCTACTGAAGCTGTAAAAATCCTTAGCTAAAAGAAAATAAACTACAAAATAAAAATAACACTTCGTATGTTACCTATTTGGTATAGTCAATAAAGCAGAAATACATGTTTTTCTGGAACTCTCTTGCTTTTTCCATGATCCAGCAGATGTTGGCAATTTGATCTCTGGTTCCTCTGCCTTTTCTAAAACCTGCTTGAACATCAGGAAGTTCATGGTTCACGTATGCTGAAGCTTGGCTTGGAGAATTTTGAGCATTCCTTTACTAGCATGTGAGATGAATGCAATTGTGCAGAAGTTTGAGCATTCTTTGGCATTGCCTTTCTTGGGATTGGGATGAAAACTAACCTTTTCCAGTCCTGTGGCCACTGCTGAGTTTTCCAAATTTGCTGGCATATTGAGTGCAGCACTTTCACAGCATCATCTTTCAGGATTTGAAATAGCTTAATGGGAATTCCATCACCTTCACTAGCTTTGTTTGTAGTGATGCTTTCTAAGGCCCACTTGACTTCACATTCCAGGATGTCTGGCTCTAGGTGAGTGATCACACCATCGTGATTATCTTGGTCATGAAGCTCTTTTTTATATGGTTCTTCTGTGTATTTTTGCCACCTCTTCTTAATATCTTCTGCCTCTGTTAGGTCCATACCATTTCTGTCTTTTATCGAGCCCATCTTTGCATGAAATGTTCCCTTGGTATCTCTAATTTTCTTGAAGAGATCCCTAGTCTTTCCCATTCTGTTGTTTTCCTCTATTTCTTTGCATTGATCACTGAGGAAGGCTTTCTTATCTCTCCTTGCTATTCTTTGAACTCTACATTCAGATGCTTATATCTTTCCTTTTCTCCTTTGCTTTTCGCTTCTCTTCTTTTCACAGCTATTTGCAAGGCCTCCCCAGACAGCCATTTTGCTTTTTTTGCATTTCTTTTCCATGGGGATGGTCTTGATCCCTGTCTCCTGTACAATGTCACGAACTTCCATCCATAGTTCATCAGGCACTCTATCTATCAGATCTAGACCCTTAAATCTGTTTCTTACTTCTACTGTATAATCATAAGGGATTTGATTTAGGTCATACCACCTGACCTGCCTCTTGAGAAACCTATATGCAGGTCAGGAAGCAACAGTTAGAACTGGACATGGAACAACAGACTGGTTCCAAATAGGAAAAGGAGTACATCAAGGCTGTGTATTATCACCTTGCTTATTTAACTTACATGCAGAGTACATCATGAGAAACACTGGGCTGGAAGAAGCACAAGCTGGAATCAAGATTGCTGGGAGGGGAGAAATATCAATAACCTCAGATATGCAGATGACACCCTTATGGCAGAAAGTGAAGAGGAACTAAAAAGCCTCTTGATGAAAGTGAAAGTGGAGAGTGAAAAAACTGGCTTAAAGCTCAACATTCAGAAAACAAAGATCATGGCATCCAGTCCCACCACTTCATGGGAAATAGATGGGGAAACAGTGGAAACAGTGTCAGACTGTATTTTTGGGGGCTCCAAAATCACTGCAGATGGTGATTGCAGCCATGAAATTAAAAGACGCTTACTCCTTGGAAGAAAAGCTATGACCAACCTAGATAGCATATTCAAAAGCAGAGACATTACTTTGCCAACAAAGGTCCATCTAGTCAAGGCTATGGTTTTTCCCGTGGTCATGTATGGATGTGGGAGTTGCACTGTGAAGAAGGCTGAGCGCTGAAGAATTGATGCTTTTGAACTGTGGTGTTTGAGAAGACTCTTGAGAGTCCCTTGGACTGCAAGGAGATCCAACCAGTCCATTCTGAAGGAGATCAGCCCTGGGATTTCTTTGGAGGGAATGGTGCTAAAGCTGAAACTCCAGTACTTTGGCCACCTCATGCGAAGAGTTGACTCATTGGCAAAGACTCTGATGCTGGGAGATTGGGGGCAGGAGGAGAAGAGGACAACAGAGGATGAGATGGCTGGATGGCATCACTGACTCGATGGACGTGAGTCTGAGTGAACTCCGGGAGATGGTGATGGACAGGGAGGCCTGGCGTGCTGCAATTCATGGGGTTGCAAAGAGTCGGACATGACTGAGGAACTGAACTGAACTGAACTGAAGTGATGTTACCTATGAAAGTTAAGAGAATCTTAAGAGTTCTCAACACAAAGAAAAAATATTTTTTATATTTATTTAATGTTGTATCTATATAAGATTGGATGTTCAATAATTTTTTTGTGATAATCACTTCATCATGTATATAAGTCAACTTATTACAGTGTATATTTTAAAATTATACAGTCTCTATGTCAATTACGTATCCATAAAAGTAGAAGACAAGTTTCTAAATTAAAAAATAAAATAATATAAATAAGCCATGAAACTGACTTTAACACTTCTGATTACATCACAATGAAGATCCACACTGGGATTAGATATCCCGCTATGCTTTGACCTACATTCACATAATTATAACAACAAAATTATTCACCAGAATAGGATGAGCATTAGCCTAAAAGTCAGAGAACTTGGAGGTGATTCACGTTCCTCTAAAGCTTGTTTGATAATTGACAGGCTCTGGTAAACCCTATCCTCCGGGAGCCCGGGGGAGGAACAGCAGAAAACAAAATTACCATAACTGTCAGATGTTTGGTCAAGGCATAGCCCATGGGAGGGGAAGATGTAGGCTACATTTTGTACCTCAGGAACATAACTTACACAAAAGTTTTCAGGAAATAAAAAACCAAAGGAGAGTTTAGTGGTAAATAAGGAATATCAATGACCTCGGATATGCAGGTGACACCACCGTTATGGCAGAAAGTGAAGAGGAACTAAAGAGCCTCTTGATGAAAGTGAAAGAGGAGAGTGAAAAAGTTGGCTTAAAGCTCAACATTCAGAAAACGAAGATCATGGCATCTGGTCCCATCACTTCATGGGAAACAGATGGGGAAACAATGGAAACAGTGTCAGACTTTATTTTTTGGGCTCCAAAATCACTGCAGATGGTGATTGCAGCCATGAAATTAAAAGACTCTTACTCCTTGGAAGGAAAGTTATGACCAACCTAGATAGTATATTCAAAAGCAGAGATATTACTTTGCCAACAAAGGTCCGTCTATTCAAAGCTATGGTTTTTCCAGTGGTCATGTATGGATGTGAGAGTTGGACTGTGAAGAAAGCTGAGCACCAAAGAATTGATGCTTTTGAACTGTGGTGTTGGAGAAGACTCTTGAGAGTCCCTTGGACTGCAAGGAGATCCAACCAGTCCATCCTAAAGGAGATCAGTCCTGGGTGTTCATTGGAAGGACTGATTCTGAAACTTTAACTCCAATACTTTGGCCACCTGATGAGAAGAGCTGACTCATTGGAAAAGACCCTGATGCTGGGAAGGATTGGGGGCAGGGGGAGAAGGGGACGACAGAGGATGAGATGGCTGGATGGCGTCACTGACGCTATGGACGTGAGTTTGAGTGAACTCCTGGAGTTGGTGATGGACAGGGAGGCCTGGCGTGCTGCAATTCATGGAGTTGCAAAGAGTCAGACATGACTGAGCGACTGAACTGAACTGAACTGAACATATAAGAGGAGATAAGTCCTGACAAGATGAGCATCCTGGAAAGTGTGCTTGGATGGATCGAAGTGAAGCCTAGAGAGGATTTTAAACCTCAGAACACTGTGCTAAATCCAGACCAAACTTCCTGCCAGATTCAACTCTCATAAGTAAATAAAAGATGGAAATTTAAAGCTGGTGCTACAAAGTACCATAAAGGATGATGAAAGAAGTTAAATATCCTGGAGCCAGAGGATCTGCTTATGGACAGTTTACAAAAACAAACTCATCCTGTGATTTATGAGTAGAGCTAATAAGCCTTATAAGGCCGGTGATGGCTGGTTGTCCAGAAAAGAACTTTGGTTCAACTTTAAATATTACTGAAAAACATATCTTTTAACATAACTTTCAGTGTTATTTTAGAAGATTCAAGTTTTTAGATATAGATTTTTAGTTACAGGGTACAAATGTCTCTGGGCTTCCCTGGTGGCTCATTCTTTACGAATCGCCTGCCAACACAGGGGACTCGAAGATCCCCGGGTCGGGAAGATCCCCTGGAGGAGGGCATGGCTATCCACGCCTGTGTTCTTGCCTGGAGAATCTCCATGGTCAAAGGAGCCTGGTGGAACAGGGCAGGCCAAAGCCTGGTGGGCCATGAGTCCATGGGGTTGCAAAGAGCAGGACGTGACTAGGCAACTAAACACAACATACGTCTCTAGAGAAGAAGCATATACAATACCACAGCTGGTTTAAAAGCAGTCATCAATTAAGAAAGCAGTCAAGGTCAACCACACAATCACCTAAATACCAATCATAAATACATCAACTATTAATTAATACCAGACAAATGTATTAATATACAACACACAGAAGAACTATACAAAAAATATCTTCATGACCAAGATAATCACATTGGTGTGATCACTCACCTAAAGCCAGACATCCTGGAGTTCGAAGTCATGTGGGCCTTAGGAAGCGTCACTACAAACAAAGCTAGTGGAGGTGACAGAATTCCAACTGAGCCATTTCAAGTCTTAAGAGATGATGCTGTGAAAGTGCTGCACTCAATATGCCAGCAAGTATGGAAAACTCAGCAGTGGCCACAGGACTGGAAAAGGTTAGTTTTTATTCCAGTCCCAAAGAAAGGCAATGCCAAAGAATGCTCAAACTACTGCACAATTGCACCATTCTCACACACTAGCAAAGTAATGCTCAAAATTCACCAAGTGAGGCTTCAACAGTATGTGAACCGAGAACTTCTAGTTGGTCAAGCTGGATTTAGAAAAGGCAGAGGAACCAGAGATCAAATTGCCAACATCCTTTGGATCATCAAAAAAGCAAGAGAGTTCCAGAAAAACATCCACTTCTGCTTTATTGACTATGCCTTAGCCTTTGACTGTGTGGATCTCAATAAACTGTGGAAAATTCTGAGAGAGATGGGAATACCCGACCACCTGACCTGCCTTCTGAGAAATCTGTATGCAGGTCAAGAAGCAGCAGTTAGAACTGGACATGGAACAACAACTGGTTCCAAATAGGAAAAGGAGTACATCAAGGTTGTATATTGTCACCCTGCTTATTTAACTTCTATGCAGAGCACATCATGAGAAATGCTGGGAAACTGGATGAAGCACAAGCTGGAATCAAGATTGCCGGGAGAAATATCAATAACCTCAGATATGCAGATGACACCACCCTTATGGGAGAAAGTGAAGAGGAACTAAAAAGCCTCTTGATGAAAGTGAAAGAGAAGAGTGAAAAAGTTGGCTTAAAGCTAAACATTCAGAAAACGAAGATCATGGCATCCAGTCCCATCACTTCATGGGAAATAGATGGGGAAACAGTAGAAACAGTGTCAGACTTTATTTCTGGGGCTCCAAAATCACTGCCGATGGTGACTGCAGCCATGAAATTAAAAGACTCTTGCTCCTTGGAAGAAAACTATGACCAGACAGCATATTAAAAAGCAGAGACATTACTTTGCCAACAAAGGTCCATCTAGTCAAAGCTATAGTTTTTCCAGTGGTCATGTATGGATGTGAGAGTTGGACCATAAAAAGAGCTGAGTGCTGAAAAATTGATGCTTTTGAACTGTGGTGTTGGAGAAGAAGTGAAGAAGTGAAGTCGCTCAGTCGTGTCCGACTCTTTGCGACCCCATGGACTGTAGTGTATCAGGCTCCTCAGTCCACAGAATTTTCCAGGCAAGAGTACTGAAGTAGGTTGCCATTTCCTTCTCCAGGGGATCTTCCCAACCAAGGGATCGAACCTGGGTCTCCCTGTCTGCAAGCAGACACTTTACCGTCTGAGCCACCAGGGAAGACTCTTGAAAGTCCCTTGGACTGCAAGGAGGTCCAACCAGTCCATCCTAAAGGAAATTAGTCCTGAAATATTCATTGGAAGGACTGATGCTAAAGTTGAAGCTCCATACTTTGGCCACATGATGCAAAGAACTCACTCATTATAAAAGACCCTGATGCTAGGAAAAATTGAAGGCACGAGGAGAAGGGGATGACAGAGGATGAGATGGTTGGATGGCAACACTGACTTAATGGACATGAGTTTGAGCAAGCTCCGGGAGTTGGTGATAGACAGAGAGGCCTGGTGTGCAGCAGTGCATGGGGTCACAAAGAGTCAGACTCCACTGAGCAACTGAACTAAACTGAATTTATTAATGAACAGAAGCAATATTGTTCATACTAGTAACAAGAAATATTTCTCCTTGCATAAAGCTATGTCAGAATGCATAAACCCACTGATAGTTAACAGTAAAATAAACCTAGACTAATACCTAATTATTTATTAAAACAATTATGAGTCAGCATGTTACTGAAAGAGTACTTGGGGTCTGGCTGCTCTCTGCTCAAAAGCCAATAAAGAGGCCAGGCTGGTGGAAAGGAAAGTGTGCTTTATTTTAGATGCTGACAATTGCAGAGAGCTGGTTGGTGGACGCCTGTCCAAAGGCCATTCCCACCACCGCAAGCAGGGGATGAGAGCTTCTATAGATGGCTGGTGGGGGGGGCGGGGAGGTGGAGGGGAGAGCGAGTGGGAACAGGGAGGGGGCTACTGCGGAAGCAGCTCAGTCAGCTCTGACAGTCACCCCGAAACTGGTCATCTGAGCAGCAGCATCTTGTTTTAAGGACAGCTGCCCTTCAGTTCCAGGGCCAGTTGCTCCCGTTACTTTGTGGCCACTTCTCTGAACTGTGGCGGCTCGTGTCCTGGGTACAGCCTGGCCATCATGTAGTCAGCCTCTCCACCTGGGGTTTCAGTATCTATAAGATGGCTCATAGCACGTGGCTCAGAATATCACCTACAGACCCTGAGGAAGGAACTGAAGGACCTCGGCGACGCTTGCCGACAGCATTGTTATTGTTTGGTCTCCTTTGCCTGTTTCGCTTTCCTTCAGCATTTCTCATTTCTCTGATTAAACTTGCTTTTTGACTGATACTCTCCACAGGCGAAAGGTAGGCGGAGGACATGGGGGTGGGGGGCAAGGACGACAGGGTCCTGCTCTGTTTCAAGCACAGACGTACATTCAAGGAAAGACCCAAGTGCATGAACTCAGCAACCACAAATCCCGCCTGTTGTTTCAAGAACACTGCCTCTCGTAGTTCTGGTATTAGAGGCAGGGCCTGTCTGGTGACATCCCTCTAACTGTCACGGGATCCTGTCTGCGGACACATAGCATGGATATTATTTGAATAAGGACTTGCAAGAATGGCTACATATGGGTTTTACCAAGTATTTTATTTTTAATTAAAATTTCTTGTTTTTTATATTTGTAATTTATTTACCATAATATTTGGCTGAGGCCGGTCTGGCACAAGGGATCTTTCAGCTGTGGCATGTGGGATCTCGTTCTCTGACCAGGGGATGAACGTGGGTCCCCTGCATTGTACGCACAGACTGTTAGCCCCTGGACCACCAGGGAAGCCCCTACCCTGTCCTTTAATCGCTGAAATTGACCTTCCTGGGAAGAGGTGGGAATAAAACAAGAGGAGAAGATCCTATGAAGTTTTGATTAATCCATTAATCCAAAAAATAATCAAATTTTAAGGGAAAACATAGCAGGTCCTCTGCCTGCCTCCTGTCTGTAGAAAATCTTTAGACTCCCAGGTTTCTCTGCGTTCCGAAGAGTACATTTAACCAGAGAAGTGAGAATATGCAGAAAGAAAGGAAAACTGTCAAAAAAGAAAGAACAATAACTTAGCCATTAAACGAAGTCAAGGATCTATGTTCCTCCCCAAGGGCTGTAGAAAATGTCCTGAGCCGTATCCTGTGAGCTGTCTTACACGCGCTGAAACACCCATCAGGTGGAGAAATTGCCTGTGGGCAGCACGCAGACTCCAGACCCGTTAGACTCAGAAGGTGATGATGCTCACTCCCAATGACCTCACCACCAGCCAATCAGGAGAAGGTCCCCGAGCAGATCACCCACTCCATAAGCCCTTCGTTACCCTTGTCTTTCCCATGAAAGCCTCCACGAAGTGGGAGCCTTTTAAGCACGGCCTGCCCTGGCCTCCTTGCTCAGCACCTGCAACACACGCTTCCTTTCCTTCCCCACAACCTGTGGTCAGTGCGGGCTTCACTGTGCCAGGGCCAGAACCTCAAGTAGGGTTCAGAAACTGTACACCAAGCGTTATCGGGCACTTAGCAGAACACGGAGCACAGCTGCCCCAAGGCATCTGACCTCGTGGGAATGCAACAAGAGGAGACAGATGACCACAGGTAAATCAGGGCGACATCCTCAGCTCAGATGCTGGGAATCTCAGGGGAACAAGGCACGCTACAGGAAAAGGGGAGAGAGGCGGTCTCTGGGTACACACGATCCTGAATCGTGGAGAGGGGTGAGACCCACACAACCCCCTGACCCTGCACCTGAGCTCACACGTGGACACTCTCAAAGGTGACCCCACCCCCAGACCCTGTACCTGGGGTCACATGTCCACAGGTATCCACACGGATAGACCTTAAAGGATCATTTCTAAGAGAAGTCAGTCAGGCATAGGAAGACAGTAGTGTACAATGTACCTTCTAGGCAAAATGTCAACAGCTTCAGTTCAGTTCAGTCGCTCAGTCATGTCCAACTCTTTGCAACGCCATGGACTGAAGCACGCCAGGCCTCCCTGTCCATCACCAACTCCCGGAGTTTACTCAAACTCATGTCCATTGAGTTGGTGATGCCATCCAACCATCTCATCCTCTGTCATCCCCTTCTCCTCCTGCCGTCAATCTTTGCCAGCATCAGCGTCAACAGCATCAACAGCTTACAAAGCATCAAATCTGTTAGCCAAAAGAGACTCAGATTTCAAACACAAAGTGTTCAGAGAAAAGAAAGAATAGAACACGAAGGGCCTGAAAATGAATTAAAAGATCTGAACTAGCATAGACATAGAAACCTATATGTGTAATCAATAATCCTCAAGGATTATCCTCTTCCTCTCTCCCGTCCTTCCCTCCTTCCGCATACACATGGGAATCTGTACCTCTAACCTATACACGTAAATCTGTATCTCTAGGAGAGAATGCACAGAAATTATCTCCTACCTCCCTTCTTTGTATACACAGAAAACTGTATCTGAGATACATAATCCACCAGGACCTGATGCTCACAAATCTGTTTGACCTTCTGTGGCAAAAAAGAATAGACATATCTCATAGATATGTTGTACCTGAATCAGGCAGCTGTATATGACAATCAGAATACTGCAAATTGACTGCACTACAACATAATATCGGCATGATGTTAAACAGAAGTAGAGAGAAGCAGTGCCTGCTTTATTCCCTCAGCCTTCCTGACTGGGGCTGCTACCTCATCCCTGGAGCCTAATTAGGCGTAGGTCCCACTGCTGGACTGGGGTGAGTTTGATACAGCCTGGTAGGGTGGCCTTCTCTGAACCCTTTTTAAACATCTACTACCTGCTATGTTCTGGCTCAGACCAGACTCCCTAGCGGGATCCAGGCCTCCAGGGACTTAGGAGCAAATATTATGAACCACGCACGTGCCCTGGTGCTGGGCATTCCAGTTCAAGCCTCCTTTCTGGAGTGCAGCCTTTCTAGGCACCTAAGGACACTCAGCAGGGTGCTGTGGACCCAGTAATAATCAGTCAGGGGTGTGTGTGTGTGTGTGTGTGTGTGTGTGTGTGTGATGCTTCACGGGGTAAAAGTAGTGCAAAACAAGCCCTTAGGTGTTTGCTCAGGTACAATTCACTCTAATCCACAGCCCAGGATGCTGACTTTCCCAGGAACCAGAGATGAGCTTTAAAAAGCGCAGTTGCCTGTAAACATTTCCTGTGACTGCAGCTTGACCAACGAGGCTGAGCAGCACCTCTAATTCACAAGGCCTGGGGTTTCTGTTAATGACAGCGGCTCTCAGGAAATCTCCCAGAGTGGGGCTTGCAGAAATAAATGACAAACACAACAGAGCTTCAAGAAGCCAGTTGCCACAGTAAATTTTCCTCACACCCTTTAATGTAAAGGAAACAAGGGAAAAAAAAGAAAAGTAAACCTCCAGCACAGGAGTAGACGTGCAGCGTCCCTAATTGCTGCTGGAATACCAATCAAAACAGCAATGGGAAATCAAAGTCCACCAGTCAGACTGGCCATCCTCACAAGTCTACAAACAACGAATGCAGGAGAGAGCCGCCAGGTGAGGTAACCCCGCTCCATGTTCAGTGGAAATGGACATTGACAACAGCCACTAGAAAGCACAGCCTCCGCCTGTCAAAAAAAAAAAATTCTCTCAAGAGAGCCCATCCTAGGATCGCATATCCCCACACCTGGGCCAATATCCTGAGAAAGTCATCATTCAGTAAAAATACATGCACCCCAACGTTCACTGCAGTTCTACTTGCAACAGCCAAAACAGGGCTTGAAAAATGTCCGCTGACAGATTAAAGGGTAAAAAAGATGTGTTACCTATAGACAACAGCCATAAGAAAGCACCACTGAAATTATGAAATTATACCACTGGTCACTTGGAGGATGGACCTTGAAGGATCCTACACTAGGTGAAATCAGCCAGAGGAAGACAACAGCAGTTAATGTTCCTTGTAGGAAAAATTTAAAAAGAGATACAAAGGAACTAACTTACAACCCAGAGAAAGACTCTGAGAATTCAAACACAGAGGGTTCCAGTAAAAAAAAAAAAAAAAAGAAAGGGCAGGAATGAATTCAGAGGCAGGGACTTACATATACACAGAAATCTGTAGGTATAACAGATAATCCAAAAGGATTATCTCTTTCCTTCCTTCCGTATATACACAGAAGTCTGTAGCTGTCAAAGATGCTCAAGAAGGCCCTGATGTTCAGCAAGTGGAATTTTGCTTGAGCTTCTGTAATTATCTCTATGGCAAAAGAATCCAAAAAGGAATAGATACGCTGCATGGATATGTCATAAATGAATCAGGCAGTTGTACACTAACAGCAGGCACAACACTGCAAATTGACTGCACTCTGACATAGCTTCAGCATGAGATTAAAGAACACAAAAATTGAAAAATCAGTGTCTAATTTACTCCCTGCCACCTCCTAGACTTGGGCTGCTATCGCATCCCTGGAGCCTGAGCAGGCTTGTGTCTCATGTTTGGACTGGGGAGGGGTTCCTGAATATAGCCAAAATACTTTTTAAAAAAGATGGGTAACCCTGTTATTTTGACCCCCACAAGGTGCAATAGCCAAGACTGGGAATCAAGCTCATTGTAGAAGCACAGTTGGAGCAGATGATGGGTACTTGTACACTATGCGATATTCCTCAACCATAAAGAAGCAGGAACAAACGCCAAGGCCAGCCACAGGAAAGTAGAGACGATCATTCCGAATGAAGTAAGGGACACAGGGAGAGACAAGCATCAGTATCTTATGATACCACCTCTGCTGCTAAGCTGCTAAGACACTTCAGTCACGTCCGACTCTGTGCGACCCCATAGACAGCAGCCCACCAGGCTCCTCCATCCCTGGGATTCTCCAGGCAACAACACTGGAGTGGGTTGCCATTTCCTTCTCCAATGCATGAAAGTGAAAAGTGAAAGTGAAGCCGCTCAGTCGTGTCCAACCCTCAGCGACCCCATGGACTGCAGCCTACCAGGCTCCTCCATCCACGGGATTCTCCAGGCAAGAGTACTGGAGTGGGGTGCCATTATCACCTCTAGGTGTAACCTAAAGATGGATACAATTGAACTTCTTGCCCAGAGACAGAGCCTCACAGACTTAGGAAAGAAGCTTCTAATCACCAAGACAAAAAGATGTGGGGCATGGAGAAATCAGTTCCTTCAGGGTTGCTTCAGACTAATATATGCACACTGCTGTTTATAAAATAAATGACCAAGACCCCTGCATAGCACAAGGACACTTGCTCCACACTGCGTGATAACCTATATGGAGAAAAACCCTCGATATGTATTAATAGAAGTGAAACTAGTTGTGGTAGAAGGGGAAAATGAACACCCACAAGACTGTAAGTCACCTATATACTCCAATTCAAATGATGAGATAAAGACAGCAAAAGCAAAAGAAAAGGGCTGGATCTGTCTCCCTCAGGACATAGTGACCTGGGCTGATGTCACAGCCTTGGAGCCTAGTTAGCTTGGGCCCCAGGATTGGAGTGTCCTGGGGCTGAGGGAGCTGGGAGCATGTGACAAGCAGCGAGCCTCCACAGTGAACCTGGAGTGCCTGCTGCCTTTCAGATACAGGCGGGATAATTTAAGGGATTGGAATTTATTAAATCCCTTATATATATTTAATATACATCAAATAGATAATCAAAAAGTACTTAATAGCATAGGGAAGTTTATTGAACACACTGTGATCATCCATATGTGAAAAAGAAACCAAAAGAGAATAGAAAAGTGTCTATGTATTAATATAATTGAATCGAGTTCCTGTACATCTGAAACAAACACATTAGAAATCAATTATATTCCAATAGAAAAGAACAAGAAAATTATAGTTAAAAAAAGAGTGCAGCACGAAGAACTGCTGCCACCTGGTGGCCATTTTCTGTAACAACACTAGGAAGAGCGGTACAGCTGGGCATTTAACATTCACGGTCTATAAATTGTCAACTAAAAAATACAGTCACAACCTGAAAGTAGAAAGTTATTTTCCTTGGTGGGAATGTTTACAACTCCAAGCCTGAGAGACAGCATCTGAGGAGCTCTGAGAAAACTGCTCCAAGGAGGCAGGACGGGGAGTCAGTCTATATACAAGTTTTGCGACAAAGGGAGCAGGCAGTCTCAAGAGCGAAGATCAGATATCCAGTTAAGGAATTTAGCGTTCCGTGTACGGGAAGATGCGAGCCTCTGGGCTCACTGCGTTCCTTCCTTCCTTATGAACTTCAGCTATCTGGGGCCGAGCCTGTTTCCTAGTTCACCCTGCTTCTTGCATTCCTCCCACTCCTCAGCAATCACCACGAGGGGTGGCAGCATTCTCTGTATCACAGTTTGGGGAGCCCTCATTCACATTTGGAGGCCAGAACTCGCTGATGGCTGTGATGTGTCTTGTTTATTAATATGGCAGGAGATGTTTTCATTTCACAAAGTCAGAAACACCTGCCCTCCTAAGGCATGGAGAAATTCCTTAGGGGTGCTCACTGGGAAAAAATCTAAAACAAGGCAGACATTAACAAAGCCAATTTCAAGAAGTAGGTTTAACTCATACCCTTTAAAATAATCACAAGAAAAGACGTCAGCATTACTATTTATTTCCTTCTCCAATACATGAAAGTGAAAAGTGAAAGTAAAGTCGATCGGTCGTGTCCGACCCTCAGCGACCCGGTGGACTGCAGCCTTCCAGGCTCTTCCATCTGTGGGATTTTCCAGGCAAGAGTACTGGAGTGGGGTGCCATTGCCTTCTCCTTACTATTTATTAGAGAAATGCAAATCTAAACTACAGTGAGGTATCACATCACACCAGTCAGAACAGCAATGGCCAAACCCTCTAAAAGCAGTAACTGCTGGAGAGGGTGTGGAGACAAGGGAGCCCTCCTCCTCCAAAGCTTGGGATGTAAACTGGTAACAGCCACTACAGAGGACACTGTAAAGCCTCCTTCAGCCATGCAATTGAGAATGAGGTTGCAATGCTCCTTAACGCCATACACAAAAATAAACTCCAAATAGATTTAAAAATCTAGCTGTAAGGACGGATACTATGAAATTCTTGGAAAAAATATAAACAGGAGACAGTTTGACATGAATGCAGCAAGTTCTTTGTGGATCTGCCTCTTAGAAAAATGAAAAATAAACCACAAATCAGAAAATGGGACCAAATTAACCTTAAAAGCTTTTGCATACCAAAAGGAAACCCTCAAGGAAAGATAGGGACAACCCTCAGAATGGGAAGAAATATTTGCAAAGGAAGACACCCACAAGGAATTCATCTCCAAAACATGCAAACAGCTCATGCAGCTCAATATCAAAAACACATGAAAACCAAGAAAAAATAAAATGGGCCAAAGATGGAAATGGATATTTCTCTGAGGAACACCTACAGATAACAGATAGACACAGGAAAAGATGCTCAGCATCACTAATGACTAGAGAAAAGCAAATCAAAAGTCCAATGAGGTAAGCACTCATATTAATCAGATTGGCCACCTCTAAACATCTTAAAGAGTAAATGCTAGAGAGGGTGTGGAGAGAAAGGAACCCTCCTGCACTGTTGTTTGCAATGTACTTAGGAGAAATCTTGGCTTTCTCTGTCCACTGAAGCTGAATAAAAAAAGATGGAGACAGAACTTGGAGGAAATAGAAAGGTGGTTTTAATCCTCAGCCAGTGGAGAGGGGATCACAGTGGGCTCGTGCCCCCAGAACTGTGCCCCCCTCCTCCATGAGGAGTCTGGGAGCTTATATAAGGTAAGGGCTCGCAGTGATGAGGAACAAATGTGCTAGAATCTTCTCAGAAACAGTCATAGGCTGGCATCAGTAACCCAGTGATTGGGTCTGGCAGGTTGGTGGCTCTGCAGCCTTCTTTCTGAGGTGTAACTGCAAGGGGAAGGGTGTTGTAAGGGTAAGCAAAGGACAATAGGTGTGAAGTGTAGCTCCTGCAGGGTAGGGGGCAGAAACTAAGTTACAGACATGCGGAGTTAGGAGCAGCTAATGATGGTCCACACCGAAATCAGATTGATTATATTCTTTGCAGCCAAAGATGGAGAAGCTCTATACAGTCAGCAGAAACAAGATAGGGAGCTGACTAAAGCTCAGATCATGAAGTACTTATTGCCAAATTCAGACTTAAATTGAAGAAAGTGGGGGAAACCACTAGACCATTCAGGTATGACCTAAATCAAATCCCTTATGATTATACAGTGGAAGTGAGAAATAGATTTAAGGGCCTAGATCTGATAGACAGAGTGCCTGATGAACTATGGACGGAGGTCTGTGACATTGTACAGGAGACAAGGATCAAGACCATCCCCATGGAAAAGAAATGCAAAAAAGAAAAATGGTTGTCTGAGGAGGCCTTACAAATAGTTGTGAAAAGACAAGAAGTGAAAAGCGAAGGAGAAGAGGAAAGATATTCCCATCTGAATGCAGAGTTCCAAAGAATAGCAAGGAGAGATAAGCAAGCCTTCCTCAGTGACCAATGCAAAGAAATAGAGGAAAACAACAGAATGGGAGACTAGAGATCTCTTCAAGAAAATTAGAGATACCAAGGGAACATTTCATGCAAAGATGGGCTTGCTAAAGGACAGAAATGGTATGGACCTAACAGAAGCAGAAGATATTAAGAAGTTAGGTGGCAAAAATACACAGAGCTGTACAAAAAGATCTTCACGACCCAGATAATCATGCTGGTGTGATCACTAACCTAGAGCCAGACATCCTGGAATGTGAAGTCAAGTGGGCCTTAGAAAGCATCACTACAAACAAAGCTAGTGGAGGTGATGGAATTCCTGTTGAGCTGTTTCAAATCCTGAAAGATGATGCTGTGAAAGTGCTGCATTCTATATGCCAGCAAATTTGGAAAACTCAGCAGTGGCCACAGGACTGGAAAAAGTCAGTTTTTATTCCAATCCCAAAGAAAGGCAATGCCAAAGAATGCTCAAACTACCGCACAATTGCACTCATCTCTTACACTAGTAAAGTAATGCTCAAAATTCTCCAAGCCAGGCTTCAGCAATACGTGAACCGTGAACTTCCTGATGTTCAAGCTGGTTTTAGAAAAGGCAGAGGAACCAGAGATCAAATGCCAACATCTGCTGGATCATCGAAAAAGCAAGAGAGCTCCAGAAAAACATATATTTCTGCTTTATTGACTATGCCAAAGCCTCTGACTGTGTGGATCACAATAAATTGTGGAAAATTCTGAAAGAGATGGGAATACCAGACTACCTGATCTGCCTCTTGAGAAACCTGTATGCAGGTCATAAAGCAACAGTTGAAACTGGACATGGAACAACAGACTGGTTCAATATAGGAAAAGGAGTACATCAAGGCTGTATATTGTCACCCTGCTTATTTAACTTATATGCAGAGTACATCATGAGAAACGCTGGGCTGGAAGAAGCACAAGCTGGAATCAAGATTGCTGGGAGGGGAGAAATATCAATAACCTCAGATATGCAGATGACACCACCCTTATGGCAGAAAGTGAAAAGGAGCTAAAAAGCCTCTTGGTGAAAGTGAAAGAGGAGAGTGAAAAAGTTGGCTTAAAGCTCAACATTCAGAAAACTAAGATCATGGTATCTGGTCCCATCACTTCATGGGAAATAGAGGGAGAAACAGTGGAAACAGTGTCAGACTATTTTGGGGGGCTCCAAAATCACTGCAGATGGTGATTGCAGCCATGAAATTAAAAGATGCTTACTCCTTGGTAGGAAAGTTATGACCAACCTAGATAGCTTATTAAAAAGCAGAGATATTACTTTGCCAACAAAGGTCCATCTAATCAAGGCTATGGTTTTTCAGTGGTCATATATGGATGTGAGAGTTGGACTGTGAAGAAAGCTGAACAGCAAAGAATTGATGCTTTTGAACTGTGGTGTTGGAGAAGACTCTTGAGAGTCCCTTGGACTGCAAGGAGATCCAACCAGTCCATCCTAAAGGAGATCAGTCCTGGGTGTTCATTGGAAGGACTGATGCTGAAGCTGAAACTCCAATACTTTTTGGTCACCTCATCCAAAGAGTTGACTCATTGGAAAAGACTCTGATGCTGGGAGGGATTGGGGGCAGGAGGAGAAGGGGACGACAGAGGATGAGATGGCTGGATAGAATCACCGACTCAATGGACATGAGTTTGAGTGAACTCTGGGAGTTGGTGATGTACAGGGAGGCCTGGCGTGCTGTGATTCATGGGTTTGCAGAGTCGGAAACAACTGAGTGACTGAACTGAACTGAACTGAACTGAATGTAAAAAAGAAAAAAGAAAAAAAAGACGACTACAAATGCTTAGGCCTGCTCACTGTTCTCTTTATCTTCTTTGTTCTCAGGAAAGAAAAGAAAAAATCTCAGTCCTCTTTTTTTTTTTTTTTTTCTGTTTTCACTGCAACAAATTCCCTGTCATTTTATTTCCTCTGTTATTAATGGAGAAAGGGAAATAGGTGTCATTCTTGTTCTTTTCTGTTTGAGGAAAAAACCTCAGTTTTGCTCTCTTTGATAACCACCAGCTGTTCAGCCCAGGGGCCCAGCTATCTCCTACTTCAAATTTTCCTTGAGAGATGTGAACCCCAAGAAATCTTTTTTGGGTTGATGAGGGATAGAAAGTCAGTCTTTTGTAACTTGAATGCTGACATGGTGTAGGAAGCATTTAACAGGAGGCTTCCTGTGTACTGTTTTGGATCTGTCATGAATCCTCTGTTCCTTATTAATTCCTGAATATTCAGGAATTAAGAGGAGTGGCAAATGGCTCCCGGGGCTGAGGAATGCACACATGTCCTTTGTTAGTTTTTCCATGCGGTGATAAGTAACCATTTACAACCCTCTTCCTTTTTACAAACCATACAGTAAAAGTGATTATTTACAATGCTCTCTCTTTGATATGGATTGCCTTATGTTTCCTTGATAATTTGTAAGTCTGGACTTTTGATCTTTATCTTTGCTGAAAATAGCTACCTTGTAAGACAGTATATATACCTACACTAACTTGAATAAAACACCTTTGTTCCATCAGAGCTTGGGTCCCCGTGTCTTTCTTTCTTTCTCTCCTCTCTCTCTCCCCTTGGCTAATTCTCTGGAGCGTAGAAACCCGCCGGGCTCACTCTCCTGCCGGGGCTTCTAAGACCCTCTAGAGAAGGCGCAC
Organism: Ovis aries; assembly: GCF_016772045.2. Classification (NCBI taxonomy): domain Eukaryota; kingdom Metazoa; phylum Chordata; class Mammalia; order Artiodactyla; family Bovidae; genus Ovis; species Ovis aries. Next base: position 11,255,196 of record NC_056060.1, on the reverse strand, counting down.
TGTGCCTTCACCCCCTCGAGGGGGTGCCCGGTGCCTTTGTGAGTGCCGCAAGCCCTGTGTCAAGGGCTTTATTGGTTTTCTGCATAAACCAGAGAATATCAGCCTCTCTCTCTTTTACTTTCTTTTTGTCGACTCCGGACCACTAGGTTCCAGTCCATTAAAGGACCCCAAACAACGTGGGACTCATAGACCCTATCTAATTGAGGTCACAGAGCTCTGGCCCTGTTTTATTAAGGGGCCCCTGAGTGACTTTTGTGGTTGTTCCCACAGGATCTGTTCAGAGGAGTGGCTGTAATCTCTTTGGGGGCGTGGGTTTTCTCTCTGCGTCATTATGATCTTGATGTAAATCTGTTGTCATCTGGAGGAGTCAAGTCTCAACAGGTAGTTTAAGAAGCCAGAAGCCATAGATCAGTAAAAGAGTTATTGTGACTAAGAGTCAAAGAAGGAGTGAGAACCACTTGACCTTTGATGGCGATTTTGATTGTGGTCCAGATAGGGTCAGTGCTTGGGTCATCCTGTCCAAAGGGATGGAGCCATTAGGACTCAGAAATAGTTGGAGGAATGACGACCTGAACATTAATAGACAAATTAGGAAAATATTAAGCCTGAATCCTCGTTTATACTTAACACTTGGAGGGGACTTGGAGTCAGGCAGCCAGTTGTCTAGGTTTATCTATGTAGGTCTCAAGCTTTCATGTGGCTATTGGTCATTACACATTTTTTTGTCTTGTCAACGTATGATCCGGCGCAATTTCCTCATTTAAATACATAACAGTTACAAGAAGAGACCTTTGAAAAGTAAGATTGTAGTCACCTGCTGCTAGCAGACTTGGTCTTCAGAATGGGTGGTGGCATCCTAAGTCTGGCACAGCTCAGAAAACTCAAGCTCTCAACAACACAAGGACCGGTTTGAAGTCACACCATGGTGTCACCTAGTTCTTTCCATAGCTGCTCTATTTTTACTTTAATTGTAAAATTTTTTCTTAATAGTCAAAGCAGCTGTCACTGTTAGTGATGTCAGTGTTTCTCTAGGTTAGAGAAGATATAAGAATCGGGGGTCATAAGATCTCCTCCCCAAAGTGTCTATCTGAATGTCTCTTCTGCAGTGTTTTTACAGAGCACAGAGTGCCTCATTCCTAATTTCTATCCTGCACTCCTTTCAGGGCGTGTTGAAGGTCCGCGGCTTCAGTGGCCATGATTTAATCTTTGTAGAGGTAGATGGCAGAGCCTCTTCAGGGTAATGAATCTGACCACTGTTTGGGGGCGTTACAGAACCATTTTGTCACACACTTGGTAATGTAAGGGACAACACTTTTTAAAAATTAATTAATTTATTCTAATCAGAGTATAATTACTTTACAATACTGTGGTGGTTTTGTCACACATCGGCATGAATCAGCCACGGGTGCACATGTGCCCCCCTCCATCCTGAAGCCCCCTCCCACCTCCCTCCCCACCCCTCTCTCTGGGCTGTCCCAGAGCACCGGCTTTGAATGCCCTGCGCCATACGTTGACCTTACATCAGTCATCTGTTTTACATATGGTAATATACACGTTTCAGTTCTATTCCCTCAAATCATCCCACCCTCTCCCTCCCCCGCAGTCCAAAAGTCTGTTTTTACATCTGTGTCTCTCTTGCTGCCTCGCATATAGGGTCGTCGTTACCATCTTTCTAAATTCCACATATATGCATTAATATACTGCATCAGTGTTTCTCCTTCTGACTTACTTCATTTTGTATAACAGGCTTGGGACAACACTTTCGAAACAGGCAATATAGAAAACATATAGCTAGCAATAATAATAAGGTCATCAGTAAGAACTAAAGTCAAGAGCTTCCATTATGTGTAGCCCAGCATATACCTAAGTCATCTGACTTAGTTTGTTCCATACCAATCCTTATTTTCAGGGAAGCTATATACTGGCATTGTCCCAAAGGTACCCAGCCTAGTTTTCCACTGTTATTAGACTGATTATCCTTAGTATGATTTCATAGTGCCCAGTATAGAGGAGACTTTCAACAGTTGCAGTGTTAGGGGGCAGGGAAACAAACTTAGTTACAGACATGCAGAGCTAGGAATGGCTGGGGAAAAAAACCCAACAAACTAGGACTATTCAGGTCTGCCCACTGTTCTTTTTATCTTCTTTGTTCTCAGGAAGGGGAAAGAGAAAAACTCATTTCTATCTTCTTCTTTTTTCTTTTTACTGCAACAAATTCCTCTTTTTTCCCTTTTTACTGCAACGCAAGTACCTTAGGACCCAGCAGTCCCACACCTGGGCATAAACCCAGAGGAAATAAATATTTAAAAGACATGGGAACCCCTGCAATCTCAGCCCAACAAGGTACAATAGTCAAGTCTAGGAAGCAAGCTAAATGTAGAAATTACAGATGAATGGAAGCAAAGGATAGGGCCCACGTACACAATGCGATATTTCTCAAAGATAAAGAAGTAGGAAATAATGCCAAGTCCTGCACAGGAAATAAACTAGAGATGATCATTCCAAGTGAATAAGGGAGACACAGCGAGACAAGTGTCATGTGATATCACCCCTGGGTGTAATCTAAAGATGGTTACAAATGAAGTTCTTTCCCAAAGAGGCACAGCCTCACAGATTTAGAAAAGAAACTCTGGTCACCAAGAAAATCAAGATGTAGTAGGCTGGGGGGAAAAAAAAAAAGCAACAACCTACAAGATTGTAATTCACTCCTGTTCAAATTGTAGGGTAAAAAAAGAGAAAAATATAGAAAAAGAAATGCTGGTTCTATTTCCCCTCAGGCCACAGTGACCTGGGCTGATGTCACATCCCTGGAGCCTGACTGGCTTTTGTAGGCAGGCTGCAGTGTCCTGGGGGTGAGAGAGCTGGGAGCGTGTGGCAGGCAGGGCGCCTCCACAATGAACCTGGAGTGCCTGTTGCCCTTTGCAGAGCCCCCAACCTTCAGAAACAAGTGGGAGAAATTAAGAGTCTGGAATTGACATAGACACATATATCAAATAGAGGATCAAAAAGTAGCTACCGAATAGCACAGGAAAGTTGCTGCTGCTGCTGCTAAGTCACTTCAGTCGTGTCCGACTCTGTGCGACCCCATAGACGGCAGCCCACCAGGCTCCCCCGTCCTTGGGATTCTCCAGGCAAGAACACTGGAGTGGGTTGCCGTTTCCTGCTCCAAGGAAAGTTGAACACACCATAATCACCTATACATGAAAATGAACCCAAAGAGAATAAACACACATCTATGCATAACTGAATCATGGATCTGTACAGCTGAAACAAACAAATCAGAAATCAACAATATGCCAACAAAAAATAACAAGGAAATTACAGGGGGAAGAAAGAAAGAAGAGTGGGACGTGAAGAAGCGCTGCTCCCTTCTGGCCTTTTAACACCGCCATGAAAAGCAGTGCTGCTGGGAGTTTAATATGCATAAGGATCAAGGGGCTGTAAGCCAAAAATACTGCCTTCAAGAAATGTCCGAGGTGTCACTGAAAAAAAAAAAATTCAAAACAAGGCAGGAGTTCAAGTGGCCAATTTCAAGAGGTAAGTTTAACTCTTACCCTTTAAAAGAACCACGTGAAAAGATGTCAGCATCGCTAAATATTAGAGACGTGAAAATCAAAACTATGTGAGGTATTTCCTCACATAGTTCACAGTGACCATTGTCCAAAAGTGGACAAACAATAAATTCTGGAGAAGGTGTGGGAAAAAGGGAACCCTCCCACACTGTCAGTGAAACCAGTCGCAGCCACTGTGAAGAACAGTGTGCAGGTTTTCAAAGAAACGGTCATGAGAATGAAATTAGCATACTCCCTAACAGCATACACAGAAATAAACTCCAAAAAGACTAAAGATCTAAATAAATGGACAGGCAATATGAAACGCTTAAGGGAAAAAGCAGAACACACTTTGACACAAAATGCAGCAAGTTTTTCTTTGACCCGCCTCTTAGAATCATGAAAAATAAAGCGAAAATAAATAAATGGGACCTGACTCCCCTTAAAAGCACCGGCGCAGCAGAGCAAACCATAAACACAACAGAAAGACAAACCTCATAATGGAGCTAACATGTGCAAACAAAGACACCACGAGGAATTTCTCTCCAAAACACACGAACAGCTTATGCACACCTCGGTATCAAAGGAACAACCCAGTCAGCCAGGGGCACAAGATTTAAATGGACCTTCCTCCACAGAAAAATACATGCGAAGATGCTCAGCGTCTCTAAGAATTAGGGAACTGAGAATCAGAAGCACAGTGTGGCAGCACCCACACACGTCCGAATGGTCAGCATACAAAATCTACAACAATAAAATGCTGGAGAGGAATAGAGGTGAAAGGGCCCTCCCCGCTGTTGGTGGGAATGAAAGTCATTAAATCCACGAAGGAGAACAGGACAAAGGTCCGTTAAAAACTGAACAGAAAAGTACCATAGGACCCAGCAATCCCATTCCTGGGCACAGATCCAGAGAACACCGTAATTTTAAGAGACTGGTGCACCCCGATGCTCATGGCAGCATTGTGTACAATAACCAAGACATGGATGAAACCTAAGTGGGCAAAGAAAGATGAAGGGGTAAACGAGATGGGGTGAACACACACACAGAGCAGCATCGCTCAGCCAGAAAGAGGGTGACATCACGCCACGTCCAGCAACAAGGGAGGAAGCAGAGACGGTCACACTAAGTGCAGTCAGTCAGTCCAGGGAAGACAAGTCTCATAGGAAAGCTCTCGGAGGTGGAGTCTAGAAATGGGTACAAATGAACTTCTTTACCAAACAGAAACAACCTCGAAACACAGCGAAGTACCTTATGGTTACCAAGAAGGAAGGGGGTGGGCAAAGGAAACGAGAAGGCGGAGGTGAACAGACACGCACGGCTCTGTAAAACGAGCAGCAAGAGCCCACTATAGGACGAGGGCCCCTAATCAACACTGCATAATGAACTACATGGGAAGAAAACCCAAAAAGAACGTGTACGCGGCTGTGCGCTAGTGAATCGTGCTGCTGTGCACGTGAAGCAAACAAATAAAGCCTCTACCACACTGTAAGTCACCTATACACCAGCACAAGATACAGATTACAAAAAGAGAATGCCCACTCTATTCCCTTCGGGCCTTAGTGACGTGGGCTGCTGCCACAGCCCCCAAGCCTTGGCTCCCTTGGAGGGACTGTCTTGGGGCTGAGGGAGCTGGGGAGGACGTGCCAGCCAATGAGCCCTGCCCCATGGACCTGGTGAGCCTGTTCCCCGCTGCACCGGCCCACGACCTCCAGATCCTGGCGGGTCCTCCTGCACTGAAACTACACCCACTGCGCCCAGAGGACGTGGAGCCTCTGGGCTGAAGAGCTTTGGAAAGCCCCTGGGCTCCACGTCTCCAGGTGATGGGGTTCCCACCTCCAGCTTCCTTCCTTAGGGTCACCCCACCTATGATGAAAGCACCCTCCGCAGAGTGGTGTTGCAGGAATCAGGATGTGTCCAGGGGATAGGGGTAAGGAAGGAAGAAGGAATGGGATGCAAGCCTTGGGTGTTTCTTCTGGCACATTCCACTCTAATTGACAATCCAGGAACAGGACTTTCCCTAAGGCTCTGGGTTCCTCCAGTAACCAGGGTAGGGGCATAAAGACACACTGCCGCCTTGTGGCCATTTCCCATAACAACTTTGAAAGCTTTGCTTATGGGCACTTAATATTCACTAGGCCTGTGGGCTGTAAGTGAAAAAACACCTGCCCTCAAGAAATGTCCTAGGGGAGGTCAACAGAAAAATATTAAAAACAGAGCAGGTGTTCAAGAAGACAATTTGAATGAATAAGTTTAACTCACACTGTTTTAAAAATAATCACATGTAAAGATGTCAACATGGCCAAATATGAGAGAAATGCAAATCGAAACTTCAAGGAGGTATAACCTTACACAAGCCAGAATGGCCGTAGATGGAAACTCTACAAGCAGTAAATGCTGCAGAGGGTGTGAGGCAAAGGGAACTCTCGTACACGGATGCTGGGAATGGAAACTGGGGGCAGCCACTGTGGAGGACACCGGGCAGGTTCCTTAGCAATGAAAATGAGAACGAAATTAGGATGTTCCCTAACACCATACACAAAAATAAATTCCAAATAGATTAAAGATGAAACTCTTGAGGAAAAGAGCACATGCCTTAACATAAAATGCAGCAACTTCTTTTTTGATCCACCTTGTAGAATCATGAAAATAAAACAAAAATAAACAAATGGGACCTAATAAACATTAAAAGCATCTGCACAGCAAAGGAAACCATCAGTGAAAGAAAAAGATAACCCTCAGAATGGAAAAAAATTCCTTGCAAACAAAGATACCTAACAGGGAATTTCTCTTCAACACATACAAACCACTAGCACAGCTCAATATCAAAAAACAAACAACCCAATAAAAAAATCAGCCAAAGAATAAATGCACAATTCTCCAGGGAAGCCATAGAGATGATAATAAAGCAGATGAAATGATGCTCAGCATCACTAGTTCTTCAGTTCAGTTCAGTTGCTCAGTCGTGTCTGACTGTTTGCGACCCCATGAATCACAGCTAGAGAAAGGCAAATCGAATGTACAATGAGGTATCACCTCACATTGATCAGAATGGCCACGTTGAAAACTACAACAGTCAAGTCTGTAGAGGCGGTGGAGAAAAGGGAACTCTCCTACACTGTAGGTGGCAATGTCAGTCAGTATACTCACTAGGGAGAACATTATGAAGGTTCTTAAAAATCTAAACATAGAAGTCACTGGGTACCTAGTGACCCAGCAACTCCATACCTAGGCACAGATCCAGAGGAAATCAAAATTTAAAAAGTCAGCTGCACCCAGCGATCATGGCAGCGCTAGGTACGATAACCAAGACACAGAAACAAGTGTACAAGGACAGGTGAATGAAGACAGAGCATGGGGTTCACGCGCACAACGCAATGTCACTCAGACTAAAAGGAGGACGAGGTAACGCCATTTCCAGTTACCAGGAAGAAGCTAGAGGTAATCACACCAGGTGACGTGAGATGGAGAGTGACAAGCACTGAATATTACTTGCTGCGGAATCTAAACATAGATACAAATAAACTTCTTTACAAAAGAGAAGCATGAGCCTCATGGACTTGGAAAAGAAACTCAAGTTTACCAACAAAGAGAGGCGGCGGGGCAGGGAGTAATTAGCTGCTTCAGATCAATATATACACCTTAAAACAGATGCTAAAGGGCTCATAACAGTCACAAGTCCAAGAGGGCTGTTAATGACACCTGCCCTCAAGAAATGTCCCGGGGTAAATCAGTGGGAAAAATTCCAAACAGGGCCAACATTACCTCACACTTGCCACTGTGGCAAGATCTCCAAAGAAGAATCACTGCAGAGAATGCACAGAAAATAAAATCCTCCCGCAGTCTTGGTGGGAATGTAAATGGTGAGCTCACGAAGGAAAACAGCACGGAGGTTCCTTGAAACACTAAGCACAGAGGTATCGCATGATCCTGCAATCCCATTCCTCAGCTTGGGTCCAGAGAAAATCACCATTCAGAATAAGACGTGCACCTTGATTTTCAGGACAGCACTATTTACAATGGCCAAGACACAGAATCCACCAAAACGTCACAGAAAAGTGAAGACTGTGTGGTACAGCTGTACACTGGAATGCCACTCAGCCATAAAACAGAATGAAATGATGGTACTGGCAGCAGCAAGTAATTACACCAAGAAATTATCATACTATAAATACTTTTCAGAGAGAAAAGGACAAGTATCCTAAGATATCACGTACAGGTGGAATCTGTAAGTTCAGACCAACGAACCAATTTACAAAATAGACTCACAGACTGAGAAAATCAAACTATGATTATCAAAGGAAAATTAGAAGGGGCAGATAAATTAAGAGTTTGGGATGAAAATATACACATTAATATATATCAAGTTGATCATGAAAAAGGACCTACTGAATAGAACTGGAGGCTCTGCTGAATAAACTATAATAACATATATGAGGGGAAAAAAGAAAAAGAATAGGAATATGTCTTTGAATAACTGAATCAAGTTCATGTGAAGAGGAAAAGTTAAAAAGGTTAGGTAACCTCCTGCCCCTTCTGCTGGTGTAACTCAGTTTGCTCCTTGCAGAGTCTGGATCATGTAGGTCACGTATTCTCAGAAAGTCAGGACTCACAATACAAGGAACTGGAGCTTATCTCACTCACCCATGTCCTGCTCTTTGCGATCGCCTAGCCCCCTGCAAACCTGCTTAATCATGCCTGACCGTATATAAAAACTTTTAACCCCTTTCTTCGGGGCTCAGAGCTTGGAGTATTAACTCCTCTGGGCCTGCTGGCGTAGTAACCCTGAGTTCTCCAACGCTCGGAGCGTGGTACTTGGTTTCTCAAATACTGGTTTCTGCAATATTTCTGGAGGCCCCAGTGAGATTCCAACCACACAGCCCCCTTGAACCGCTGGACTGGTGGCTCAGCCGGATCAGAGTGGAAGAGCGCGGAGACAAACAAGGAGGCTTGCTCCCTGACGGTATTCCAGGCTCTCTTTCGGACAGGTGTTCTGACTCTGCGGACAGCCGAGCCGCGACCAGACACATTGGAGGGATGGACCAACTCACCAGGAATGGCCACAGGATCAGGTAAGGCCCCAGGGCCAGTCCCCAGTCAGGGCCTACCCCAATGGGTAGAGGGGGAGACTGATCACCTCCTTGGAGCTCCCAGGAAGGGAGCATCAGATAGGGACACTGGGGACTCGGGGAAAGGGAGGTGTTGTGATAACCTCTGAGTGATTGTGTACGCATGATTCCTAACTGAAGGAAGTGTAAGTGAGGTCCACAGTCCTTGGACTATGGAGCCTGAGAGGGTCCAAAACCTGCAGTTCCATGACAACCTCATAAGGCTGGAAGGTGGTTCCTGTCTCTGGGGGTTTGATCCCTCCCTGTGAAGCTGATCCAGGTGTGGGGTGTAATACCGACCTGCCAATGCTAAGAGGCATCTTAAATCTCCCTTGGGAGAGCGGCCAGGCGGATAAAAAATGAATGTGAACGAGTGTGCGGCCTGATTCGCTTGCGCTTCAGGCTTGATTGTGTGGCTTCACAGCCTTCGTGCCTACAGAGTCCAAGTGGGCCCTATCTTGCGGTTCCGTGGTGACCTCATACAGCTCAAGGCAGTGTCTGCCTCTGGGAGACCCAGTCTATCCCTGCAAGACAGATTCGGATCAGGGGTTTCCACTGATCTGCCAGTGGTAAGAGGCACCCAGGCCAAGAGGGCACCTGAATGGTCTCCCCTTTTGAGAGAGCACCCACCCTTGTCTTTGCAAACCTTTGTTTGTCTCAGGGCAGGATACGCAGGGAGGGGAAAGTTACTGGTTACTGGTTATTCTTCTGTCGACTGACTCCTTGAGCTGACATCGAAGAGATTAAGTTTTCCTCAAAACACAGCCAGGTAGATTACATTTGTCAACATGGGTGGAAATTCCTCTAAGCCAGCAGTTTCAGATTGCATGATAAAGAACTTTAAGAAGGGCTTTGCAGGAGATTACAGAGTCAGGATGACCCCCAGGAAGCCTCATAACTTTTGTGAGCTCGATTGGCCATCCTTTGACGTTGGATGGCTGCCAGAGGGCACTCCGGACCTTCCCACTGTCCAAACAGTGCCCCAGGAAGTCACTGGGACTCCAGGACCTCCAGATCAGTTTCATATGTAGACTCCTGGCTTCTAATAGCACAGACTGCCCCCATGGGCAAGATTTTGCACAAACAGACAGGACCTGAGTAGGGTATTTGTGGCCCAAACACTCAGAAAAAAGAAAGAAGAGAAAAAACCTATATTCCGGAGAGATACAGTGGAAGACCAATTGCTGCCTCTGCCATGTGTTCCCCTGACTCCACAAGCCCCGGCACAGCCAGCACTGGACCCATTGCCGGACAGTCCATCCTGCCCCAGTGTCCCCCGCACCACCTGAGCCAGTAGGGAAGCAGCTCCGCTCAGCAGAACGATTTAACTAGCTGGCCGCCGCCCGTCAGACGCCACTGCAAGAAACTCAAGGTCCTCAACAAGTGAACGGGGATGCCTCAGTCCAGCCTGGTTGCTCCATCCTCTATTATCAGCCCTTCAGCACTACTGATCTCCTAAACTGGAAACACCATGACCCAGAGTACTCTGATAAACCACAGGCTATGATTGACGTCCTAGAGCCCATTTTCCACACCCACCAGCCCACATGGGATGACTGTTGCCAGCTCCTTATGTCTCTCTTCACCAATGAAGAAAGGTGACGCATCTCGACAGAAGCCCAAAAATGTCTCAGAGGACAAGCCCCCTCAGAGGTCTTAGATGCAGAAGGATGGGCGTGAGAGGCGATGTCAGAGACGAGACCTAACTGGGATTTCAATACCAGAGAAGGACAAGAAACCTGGAGTCACTACCGTGATGCCCTTCTACATGGACTTAGAGCGGGAGCCAAAAAGCCTACCAATATGTCCAAAATTCGACGATAATCCAAAAAGCTGATAAGACTCCCCCTAATTTCTATGAAAGACTGTGTGAAACGTTCTGAATACACACCCCATTGCACCCCAAGACACCCGAAAATCAGCGGATGATTGACGCTGCCTTTGTGGCTCAACCCTGTGCAGACATCCAGCGACAGCTCCAAGAGCTGGAAGGCTTCCCTGGGATGAGTGCCACACAGCTCCTGGATGCAGCAGGTAAGACTTCGTGAACCAAGACCGTGAAGCCCAGCGAGAAGCAGATAAAAAAATGAAACAGAAAGCAGCCCTGCTAGCGGCGGCACTGAGGAGCTCGGATCCAGTGAACCAGACCGTTCCCTCGTGGCAAGGGGAAACCAAGCAGAGACCACCACTGCGCCGTGACCAGTGCACCCCCTGCAGAGAGACCGGACCTGGAGGAATGAGTGCCCTCATCACAGAGGGACATCCAAAGGGTTGAAGAAGTTCAGTCAACCCAGCAAAGAAAGGTACCAGCCTGAGTTGGCTGTCCAAAACCTTATCGGCCTGGCTAGAGCAGAATCAGACTAGGGAAGACTGGGCTCCCTGATCCTGGGCCAACAGTCATGATGAAAGCAGGGGGCCAATCAATGACTTGTATGGTGGATACCAGAGCTGAACACCCCGTGGTCACCACACTGGTGGCTCCCCTCACAGGCTGAGCAGCAACGACTGTTGGGGCCACAGAGGACATGGCTCATTCTGCAAGGCCTGTTCATGTCATGCCATCTGGTGACTCATGAATTTCCCCACTTACTGAAATGCTCCATTTCCCTGCTGGGTAGAGACTTACTGACAAAGCTGGGGGCACAGATCACCTTTGCCCCTGGAAAGCCTGCAAGCCTCACCCTGGGGAGCCAATTGCCTCTGATGATGGCCATGCCCAGGGAAGATGGATGGCATCTCTGTTCCTCAGGGAAGGAACCAATAAGCACCGCCAGACTGCTAAAAAATTCCCTGATGTCTGGACAGATAAGGGGCCCCCAGGTTTGGCCAAAACCCATGCCTCCATTGTAGTGGACCTGAGTACAGAAGCCACTCCTGTTAGACAGAAACAATATCCAGTACCATGGGAGGCATGGCTGGGAATTCAGGACCACACCCAGCGTCTACGAGATGCCGAGATCCTAATCGAAGGTCAATCTCCCTGGAACATCCGCTCTTACCAGTCAAAGAGTCTGGAGGGAATGACTAGCACCCTGTCCAGGACCTCCATGCCGTCAGCAGTGCAGTGATCACCATCCATCCAGTGGTCCCAAATCCCGACACTCTCCTGAGTCTCTTACCCGCTCAGGCAAGCTGGTTCACCTGCCTCGACCTCAAGGGCGCGTTCTTCTGCCTCCGGCTGTCACCAGCCAGCCAGCCCTTCTTTGCCTTTGAATGGGAAGACCCCCACACTGGGAGAACGACACAGCTGACTTGGACCCGACTGCCACAAGGCTTCAGAAACTCACCTACCCTGTTTGGTGAAGCTCTGGCTGCGGACCCTGCTGCCTTTCCTGGAGAAATTTTCGACTGCACCCATTCTAGTACGTGGATGACCTGTTGCTAGCCAGTCCCGCCCACGGGGACAGCTGGAGAGGCACCAAGGCCCTGCTGGCCCTACTCTCCACCACAGGGTACAAGGTGTCAAGGAAAAAGGCTCAGATCAGCAGACAGGAGGTCAAGTACCTGGGGTCTGTCATCTCAATAGGGCCTCCCTCGGGCGCTTGGACATGAGAGGAAGCAACCCATCTGTTCAATACCTTGGCCAAACACCAAGAAAGAAGTCCGTGAGTTTCTCGGGGCTGCTGGATTCTGCCGGATCTGGATACCAGGTTTCTCTGAAATTGCCAAGGCTTTGTTTAAAGCCACAGCAGGGTCTGGTAAGGACCCCCTGGAGTGGGGAGCTGAACAGGAAAAGGCCTTCAAGGAGATCAAGACATTCTTGACCAGCGCTCCAAAATTAGGGCTGCCAGGTGGGACACGGGACTTTAACCTCTTTGTACGTGAAAAAATCCCACTGCACTGGGGGCCCTCATGCAAACAGCTGGGCATGGCAGCGCCCGCCGCATACCTGTCCAAACGACAGGACCCAGTGGCCGGGGGTGGCCGCCATGCCTCCAGGCAGTACCTGCCACTGTGGTTTTGGTCAGAGAAGCAGATTAGCTCACTCTATGACAAAATAAAAATGTAAAGGTTCCCCATGCTGTTACTGCCCTGGTGAACAGCCAGGGGCATAAGTGGCTGACCAACTCCAGGATGGTTCACTATCAAGGACCGCTTTGAGAAAACCCACAGGTCCAACTCGAGACTGTGTAGATGCTGAACCTTTTTACCTTTACGCCACCTTTTTATCTGCGGAAGTGGGACCCGATCATAATTGTCAGGAGGTCATAGATGAAATTTACTCAAGCAGGCCGGACCTGACGGACATTCCCCTCCAGAACCCAGAACTGCAGCTATTCACTGATGGCAGCAGTTTCATCCATTCGGGCAGCACAAAGCAGGCTCCGCCGTAGCAGCACCTGATGAGGCAGTGAAGCCTGAGGCATTGCCACAAGGGTGGTCAGCACAGCGGGCTGAGCTATGGGCACTCACCCAGGCACTAAGGCGCGCTGCAGGGAAACGAGTCAACATCTATACTGATTCAAGGTATGCCTTTGTTACTTTACACGCTCATGGAGCCATTTATCAAGAAAGGGAACTACTGACAACAGGGGGAAAGGAGATTAAAAACAGAAAAGAAATCCTTCAACTGTTAGAAGCAGTCTGAAAGCCTTCCCAAGTGGCAGTTACCCATTGCAAAGGCCATCAGTGAGGAACTGATCCAATCAGCAAAGGAAATTGCTTCACCGACCAGGCAGCCAAGGAGGTGGCAACCCTACTGAGCCCTACAGTGGGCCCCGAGTGAGTCTTTAAGGTCCTCTTGACACCAGAATTGCCTCCTTCCCTGAGATACACCAAGGAAGAAGATCAATGGGCTCTAAATGGGAGAGGAATAAAAGAAAAGGAGGGCTGGTGGAAGCTCCCAGACCACAGACTCTTTGTCCCCAGCAATATAGCAGTCCAGCTGGTAAAACAATGTCATGAGACAACTCATTCAGGAAAAACTGCGCTAGAGAGCTTACTGAGCTGCTACTATTTTGTTCCTACGCTCCCAACCCTGTGTGCCCAGATCAGTGCTAAATGTGTGACTTGTGTGCAAAACAATGCCAGCCAAGGACCAAGACCCAACCCAGGGGTGCAGACAGTAGGGACACTGCCCGCTGAAGATCTAGAAGCAGGCTTTACCGAGATCAAGCCCTATAGGGGCTATAAGTGTTTACTTGGGGTAGTCTGCGCCTACTCGGGATGGCTTGAAGCCCACCCCACATACACTATATGGGCACGAGAAGTGGTCAAGGCCCTACTAAGAGACATAATCCCAAAAGGTGGGCTGTCTCTCACCATAGGGCCTGCCAGTGGTCCAGCTTTTGTGTCTGAGATAACCCAAACTTTATCCAGGATGCTGGGAATCAAATGGAAGCTTCACACCACTTACAGGCCACAGAGCTCAGGGAAAGTTGAATGCATGAATCAGGCCCTCAAGAGTACATTAGGTAAACTCTGTCAAGAGACAGAGTTTATCTTGGGTCAACCTGTTACCCCTAGCCTTACTCTGAGCCTGATGCACCCCGAGGTCCCCAGGCTATTCTCCCTTTGAGATCTTATATGGGAGAACACCCTCAATGATAGGAAAATTCAAGGGAAACCCCCAACAACTAGCTGACCTGGAGATGTCCTGATACCTCCAGGCCCTGAGAAAAGTCTTCCACTATATAGCCCAAGAAACCTTACAAAGTACACCCATTCCCTTGGACAATTGGGTTCATCCCTATCAGCCAGGAGATGAGGTATGGGTTAAAGATTGAAAAAATGAACCACTTCAGCCAGTTTGGACTGGCCCTCAGACGGTCGTCCTGGCAACCCCTACTGCTGTTAAAGTTACAGGCGTCATCCCTTGGATCCACCACACCAGAGTCAAGAAGGCAGTGGCTTCCTGTGATGAGGACACCTGGAAAACAGTTCAGGACCCCCAGATCCCCTCAAGGTCTGGTTCCAAAGACAACAGCCCTCACCCACAAAGGTCGCTGAACCCTGCTGTAGTCGCTCCGGATGCTGATTAGTCAATGCACGGCAGAAGCTTAAGGATTCCTCAGCCTTGCTCCAGCCACACTCTGGCAGCTGACTGGTCAACACACAATGAAAGCTTGAGGACCCGGCTAGCAAAATATCTATGGATTTTCATTGTCAACCCTGGCCTCTATCCCTGATTGGTATTATTGCTGTGCTCTTCACACAGGACTAGCTTCAGTCGCACCCAAGGACTGGGATTTGGGTCAGAAGCTGTGGTTAGCTGTCTGTTATCTCACTGTAGTGGGAAGCCTCATTCTTATCAGATGTCTCAAGATCGATTCTCCCTACTAACTAAATCGCTCACAATATAACCTTCACGATAGGCTCAGTTGCTATAGCCGTGACAACCCAAAGACGGGGAGAAAACCTTTTGCTAGAGTTCAATTATCTTTGCAGCCTTTTGGTGCCCCTTGCTCTGAAGAATTGATGCTTTTGAACTGTGGTGTTGGAGAAGACTCTCGAGAGTCCCTTGGTTAAGGAGATCCAACCAGCCCATTCTGAAGAAGATCAAACCTGGGATTTCTTTGGAAGGAATGATGCTAAAGCTGAAACTCCAGTACTTTGGCCACTTCATGCGAAGAGTTGACTCATTGGAAAAGACTTTGATGTTGGGAGATTGGGGGCAGGAGGAGAAGGGAACGACGGAGGATGAGATGGCTGGATGGACGTGAATCTGAGTGAACCCTGGGAGTTGGTGATGGACAGGGAGGCCTGGCATGCTGTGATTCATGGGGTCGCAAAGAGTTGGACACGACTGAGCAACTGAACTGAACTGCTCTAACAGATGGTGCTGATCCTTATCCATCATGTACCTGTCAACTTTACAGTCAACCCTTGGAAAATCACTTACTCAACCATCAGCTAGAAAAATGTATAGATAGCCAACCCTATAGGCTGATCACCCACTGCCTTAATAACCATGTGATGTATGTCCAGGGGCCTGGAGGCCAAAATGTTTTCCAGTCGTGCCCCCCACTGCCGCTACCTTTCCCCCACCAGAGGATCCAAACCCCAGGCCATATCCTGACACCATGGCATTGCCATCATGCCCCTGTGCCTCTGTCTACCCCCAAATGCCATGCAGATGCTACAACCCAGAGCAGGTGTCTGTCTGCCAAGTAAATGGAAAGACCTACTGGACATGGACAATAATGCAGACAAGCAAAATCACGGACCAACTTTGCCCTAAAAACTCAGGCTCCGCCTGTTGGCAGTAAGACCCAGGTTACAGAGTTAACTGCCCCTTAGACCCTCGTCTGGACCAGGTCTCAGCGCAGCTCATCGCCTGCTCAACCACACCAGCCCCAGCTGGCTGGGGACTGCTGGCTCTGCTCATCCCTAGGAGCTCCACGGTACTTAGCTACACCAGTACCATTAACAGGTGCAACAGCCATGGGAATTCCCAGAGTCTCCCTTACAAGGACAAATGAGTTAACTCAAAAGGCTCCAGAATGCTTTACAAATGATGGACGAACTGAACCTGTAGGCCATTTAGCCAGGGACGAATGTATTCAAACTTTAAAAGGTGAGTGGCCCACTCAACATCTGACAAACACAAGGTGCCGCCCCTATCAAGGCCTTTTCTTTGAGGGACAGATGCTTGCTTATGTCTACCAGTCAACTGGATGGGTATCTGCACCTTAGCTTTCCTCGCTCCCCAGATGAATACTGTCCCTAACAAGCAGACTCTCACTGAACCTCTGGCAGGACATACACAGTCAAAAAGAGCCATCCAGTTCATACCTTTACTATTTGGTCTGGCCGTTGAGAGAGTAGCCAAATCTTAGGTGGCCTTACAGGAGCAACTAGACTCCCTAGCTGAGGTGGTTTTACAGAATAGGAGAGGGCTAGACCTACTGACAGCTGAAAGGGGAGGACTCTGCCTCTTCTTGAACAAAGAATGCAGCTTTTATGTAAACCAATCAGGAATAGTCAAGACAGGGCCCAACAGCTAAGGAAACAAATCATAAACAGGAGAGAGGAAGTAGCAAATTCCTGGGGTAGTTAGAACAATATCTGGAGCTGGCATCGTGGCTTCTCCCTTTGACAGGTCCTCTCTTCATATTCTTTGCGGCATTCTTGTTTGGCCCTTGTATTCTCAATGCTGTTACCCAGTTCATAACCTCTCGAATTGATTCCATAAAGTTACAAATGGTGATAGCTCAATATAACCCCCTAAATGATGGGGCCAGGAATGTCCTACCAAAACATGAGATGATGCTTTCTACAATGAGTGACAGAAGCATCAAGAAGGGGGGAATGAAGAGGAAAAGTTTAAATTTTACATAGCCTCCTGCTCGTTCTGACCCTGTAACTCAGCTTGCTCCTTGCAAAGTCTGGATCATGTAGGTCACATAGTCTCAGAAAGTGGGGACTCACAATACTAGGAACTGGGCTTATCTCACTCACCCTTGTCCTGCTCCTTGCAATTGCCCAGCCCCTACAAACCTGCTTAATCATGCCTGTCCGTGTATAAAAACTCTGTAACCCCTTTGTTCAGGGCTCAGAGCGTGGAGTGTTAACTCCTCTGGGCCCGCTGGCATAATAAACCTGAGTTTTCCAACTCTCCAAGTGCGGTGCTTGGTTTCTTGAGTACTGATTTCTGTAACACATGTACACCGAAAACAAACAAAACATTGGAAATAAACTCTGCCCTAATATAAAATAACAATAAATTACAAATTAAATTACATGAGCTCGGCCTAGAGGAAACCAGACAGTGGGGACCCTATGAGTTAGGTTTATGACATGCTATGGGACGACAGAGGATGAGATGGCTGGATGGCATCACTGACTTGATTGACACGCGTCTGAGTGAACTCCGAGAGTTAGTGATGGACAGGGAGACCTGGCGTGCTGCGATTCATGGGGTCACAAAGAGTTGGACACGACTGAGCGACTGAACTGAACTGAACTGATGACATCAATACATGACACCACCAAAGGCTCTGTCACTCAGCGGAATGCAGAGCAGCAACTCACTCAAAGGTGCCTGACCTCGTGCGATTGTGACCAAATGAAGAGAAGAAAAAGGACTGCAGGTTAATCAGGGCAACACCCTCAATTCAGATGTTGGAAATCTCAGAGGGGACAAGGCACACGTATGTAAAGAGCACATGTGGGGTCTGCGGGTACAGGATCTGACCCATGTGGATGGGGTGAGACCCACACAATCCCCAAACCCTGCACCTGGGCTCACACGTCCACTGTCTCCAGGGTGAGCCCCTCCAGACCCTGCACCTGGGGTCACACAGTCAGTGTCCAGGGTGACACCCCTCCCAGACCCTGCACCTGGGGTCACATGTCCACAGTCTCCAGGGTGACCCCCCTCCAGACCCTGCCCTGGGGTCACACATCCACAGTCTCCAGGGTGAGCCTTTCCAGAACCTGCCCCTGGGATCACATGTCCACCATCTCCAGGGTGACCCCCTCCCAGACCCTGCACCTGGGGTCACATGTCCACAGTCTCCAGGGTGAGCCCCCTCCAGACTCTGCCCCTGGGGTCACATGTCCACTGTCTCCAGGGTGACCCCCTCCAGACCCTGCACCTGGGGTCACACAGTCAGTGTCCAGGGTGACACCCCTCCCAGACCCTTCACTTGGGGTCACACGTCCACAGTCTCCAGCATGACCCCCTCCAGACCCTGCATCTGGGGTCACATGTCCACCGTCTCCAGCGTGACCCCCTCCCAGACCCTACCCCCAGGGTCACATGTCCACCGTCTCCAGGGTGAGCCCCTCCAGACCCTGCACCTGGGCTCACATGTCCACAGTCTCCAGGGTGACCCCCTCCAGACCCTGCACCTGGGGTCACATGTCCACCATCTCCAGGGTGACCCCCTCCAGACCCTGCACCTGGGGTCACACAGTCAGTGTCCAGGGTGACCCTCCTCTCAGACCCTGTACCTGCGGTCACACAGTCAGTGTCCAGGGTGACACCCCTCCCAGACCCTTCACCTGGGGTCACACGTCCACAGTCTCCGGGGTGACCCCCTCCAGATCCTGAATCTGGGGTCACATGTTCACCGTCTCCAGGGTGACCCCCTCCAGACCCTGCACCTGGGGTCACACAGTCAGTGTCCAGGGTGACCCCCTTCCCAGACCCTGCACCTGGGGTCACATGCCCACAGTCTTCAGGGTGACCCCCTCCAGACCCTGCACCTGGGGTCACACGTCCACAGTCTCCGGGGTGACCTCCCTCCCAGACCCTGACCCTGGGGTCACATGTCCACAGTCTTCAGGGTGACCCCCACCCAGACCCTGCACCTGGGCTCACATGTCTACAGTCCATAGGGTGACCTCTCCCAGACCCTGTACCTTTGGTGGCAAGACCCTTGGTTAGGACACCAGGCGTCTGCTGGTTGGGCCACTTCGGTGGAAACGAGTGAGTTCCTTGAGCGCCTGGCTTGACAGATGTAGAACTATCGGGTCAGTCTCCTTCCCCCACACTTGTCCCATAGAAGTCCTCCTCTTTTCCCTTCAGTTCTGCGTGATGTTAACTGGTCTTACAGCTGTCATGATAATGACAGCTACTTGAACACACTACCTTGGTGCCAGCAGTCTCAGTCTTTTTTGTCCTGCTGAGGTGCTGTGAAAACACACCAGATGCTGGGCTGGAGATGAGGGCAGGTCTGGTCTATACTGAGCATGGACGCTCTGCTGGAAGGAGAGCACAGCAGCACCCTCACCTGCTGCCCATTGGCTTTTTGCCTGATTCATGTGCCCTGCAATCAATTGCCCAGATAAACCTGTTCCTCTCTTGCCATGCTTGTGCTGGTGAATTGGAAAAATTACCAGGTAGCTCACCTGAGGAGTCTCCAGGAGCCCCACGGATGGGGAAACTTGCAGGGGTAGAGAGGGAATAGGCACAGGCCTGTGTAAAATGATACTGTAAAGCATTAATTCCTAAACACAAGTGGAGCTCACATGTATGCTTCCCTTTTTCTTGGCTTTGTGTATATGGTCTCCCTCTGTACATGATTCTGACCCACACAGACGGAGTGAGATTCACACAGACCCCAGACCCCCCTACCTGGGGTTACACATTCCTTGGTCAGGGCGCCATGGCTGTGATCGGTGGGCCTCCAAAGTGTAAACAAGCCAGGTCCATGTAGTCAAAGCTATGGTTTTTCCAGTAGTCATGTATGGAGTAGTCATGTGAGAGTTGGACCATAAAGAAGGCTGAGTGCTGAAGAACTGATGCTTTTGAACTGTGGTGCTGGAGAAGACTCTTAAGAGACCTTGGACAGCAAGATCAAGCCAGTCAGTCCTAAAGGAAATCAACTGTGAATATTTATTGGAAGGACTGATGCTGAAGCTGAAGCTGCAATACTTTGGCTACCTGCTGGGAAAAGCTGACTCATTGGGAAAAACCCTGATGCTGAGAAAGATTGAAGGCAGGAGGAGAAGGGGACAACAGAGGATGAGATGGCTGGATGGCATCACCGACTCAACAGATGTGAGCTTGAGCAAACACCAGGAGATAGAGAAGGATGGGGAAGCCTGGCGTGCTGCAGTCCATGGGGTCACAAAGAGTTGGACAGACTTAGAGACTGAACAGCAACAAGCAGGTAGCCCACCTGAGGTATCACTATGAGCACCAGGGGAGGTGAACTTGTCAGAGGGAAAGACTAGGAGCCCTACCTCAGCACTGACCCCTGGCAGGGTCTTGCAACACCAGTCAGAGAAAAGCACGGTTACCCAGAGAAACCCACCTCTGCTCCAGATCCCAGGCATCTGAGCACTGACATTCAGACGCAGGCTCAGAGTTTTCCAGGACAGAGGCCAGGCCTGGTCTCTACCCAGGTCTCCATGTCCTACCACACAGAGAACCCAGGCAGGTGTAAATATTTTCATTGTAGAAGCATACGGTCTCATCTAAACATAATCAGTGTAGACCGCACTTGGAGAGGTCTGAATCTACCATGTAGACAGAACTTGGTCAGGTTCAAAGTAGCTTAGGGCTGCACTCCCAG
Organism: Ovis aries; assembly: GCF_016772045.2. Classification (NCBI taxonomy): domain Eukaryota; kingdom Metazoa; phylum Chordata; class Mammalia; order Artiodactyla; family Bovidae; genus Ovis; species Ovis aries. The sequence goes on along the minus strand of NC_056060.1, from coordinate 11,234,571 downwards.
GAGGCACAGGTCTCCCTGCCAGACCTTAGGGGACTCTCCTTCCCGGGGTCTCTCGTGATTGGACAGGGGTCTCACCTGCACTTGGGAACTAGGATGTACCCTTCTTGAAGAAGAGATCATCCCTGGGCTCCACATTTCACCCACGTCAGGAAACGGAACCAAAGCTTTGTCACTAAACATCTCAAGGGGCAAAACAAAGCTGTGAGCAGGTTCTGTGGCCACGTGGTGGTCAGGGCCCAGGGGAGAGCCACGAACCTCGAGCACAGCCCAGGGTCCTGCACGGACAGACCGGAAATGGCTCGGCTGTAGCGTCCCAAGCTTCCAGCAGGAGGCGCTGCCCCAGGCGCCCAGAAAGGACAGTCCCCTAAGGTCTGGCAGGGAGAGTGGGTCCGTCCATCCTGATGATCAGTAGGAGGGGAGGATGCTCAGGTCCTGCTTCCCCGCAGGGTAGGGGGAAGGTGGCTGACACCTCCTAGGCTCCCACTCAAGTGACGTCGTGCCGGGGCTGATGTCCACAGGGCACTGTGCTGCATCTAAGCAGAGAATGCTGGCAGAGGTGGGGCATAGACGCCATCAGAGCAGAGAACCCACAGGAGCTTCCACCTGCACCCGCCTGCCCACCTTGGGTCCCAAGCCCCCAGCCCACGACCCACTACCGCCCCCACTACCCCCACCGACCCCTTGGAACACATATGCACTGCACACCTACACACACCATGCACACAAACAGCACATGTTCTCCAACAAGTGCACACACACGCAAAACACACACATGGGGAATAAGATGAGTCCATGCTGAAGGAGATCAGCCCTGGGATTTCTTTGGAGGGAATGATGCTAAAGCTGAAGCTCCAGTACTTTGGCCACCTCATGTGAAGAGTTGACTCATTGGAAAAGACTCTGATGCTGGGAGGGATTGGGGGCAGGAGGAGAAGGGGACGACAGAAGATGAGATGGCTGGATGGCATCACCGACTCGATGGACGAGAGTTTGAGTGAACTCCGGGAGCTGGTGATGGACAGGGAGGCCTGGTGTGCTGCGATTCATGGGGTCGCAAAGAGTCTGAGCGAATGAAGTAACTAACTAACTAAAGCATTCGTTCCTAAACACAAATGAAACTCACATGCATTCTTCCCTTCTTCTGAGGTTTGATGGTTTTCAAAATAAAAAAATTTATAAAGTAGTTAATGACTTTTGGATCATGGAACTTTCTGAAGTTATTCCACAAATATTACAAGACCTGAGAGATGAATGTAGATATTCCATGCGTCCCATGACAGAAGAACGGACAAGCAGACCATGATCCATCCACACAATAAGTGTTGTCAAGCCTGAAAGGAAGGCAGTTCTGACACAGGCTACAGCGTGGATGAACCCTGAGGGCATTATGCTCAGTGACGTAAGCCAGACACGGAAGAACAAATGATGTCTGAGTCCGCTCATACAAGGACTAGAGCAGTCAGCTCCATAGACACAGAAAGCAGGACGGTGAGTGCCAGGAGATGCGGGAGGGGAATGCGGACTGAGTGTCTCTCAGGGACTGTCTCGGTTTTGCAAGATAGAAGTAGCGACTGAACAACGACAGCAGTGCACACAAGCGTGCACGGGCAGCATTCACAACAGCTGAGACGATAAGTAACCAAGATGCACGTGGCGGATGAATGAATAGAGAAGTCATCTATGTATAGAATGGGGTGTGATTGCCATGAAAAAAAAATCCCATTTACAGGGATAATCTAGAACAATCATAGATTAATCTAGGACAGTCATAGTAAGTGAAGTACTTCAGAAGGAGAAACTGATAGCAATGAGCTATTTTATAAAAGCGAAATACACGCCCAGTCTTAGGAAACAAAGATGGTTACCGAAGGGGAGTGGTGGGAGGAAGGGATAAATTAGGAGGTGGGGATTCATTTATACTCACAAATGCATGTAGAATATAGAATCAGCATGAACCAAGGAATGTTCAAACTACCTTACAGTTGCGCTCACCTCACATGCTAGTAAAGTAATGCTCAAAATTCTTCAAGCCAGGCTTCAGCAATACGTGAACCGTGAACTTCTGGATGTTCAAGCTGGTTTTAGAAAAGGCAGAGGAACCAGAGATCAAATTGCCAACATCCGCTGGATCATGGAAAAAGCAAGAGAGTTCCAGAAAACACCTATTTCTGCTTTCTTGACTATGCCAAAGCCTTTGACTGTGTGGATCACAACAAACTGTGGAAAATTCTGAGAGAGATGGGAATACCAGATCACCTTACCTGCCTCTTGAGAAATCTGTATGCAGGTCAGGAAGCAGCAGTTAGATCTGGACATGGAACAACAGACTGGTTCCAAATAGGAAAAGGAGTACGTCAAGGCTGGATATTGTCACCCTGCTTATTTAACTTCTATGCAGAGTACATCATGAGAAACGCTGAGCTGGAAGAAGTCAGGCTGGAATCAAGATTGCCAGGAGGAATATCAATAACCTCAGATATGCAGATGACACCACCCTTATGGTAGAAAGTGAAGAGGAACTAAAAAGCCTCTTGATGAAAGTGAAAGTGGAGAGTGAAAAAGTTGGCCTAAAGCTGAACATTCAGAAAACGAAGATCATGGCATCCGCTCCCATCACTTCATGGGAAATAGATGGGGAAACAGTGTCAGACTTTATTTTGGGGGGCTCCAAAATCTCACTGCAGATGGTGACTGCAGCCATGAAATTAAAAGACACTTACTCCTTGGAAGAAAAGTTATGACCAACCTAGATAGTATATTTCAAAAGCAGAGACATTACTTTGCTGACTAAGGTCCATCTAGTCAAGGCTATGGTTTTTCCTGTGGTCATGTATGGATGTGAGAGTTGGACTGTGAAGAAGGCAGAGCACCGAAGAATTGATGCTTTTGAACTGTGGTGTTGGAGAAGACTCTTGAGAGTCCCTTGGACTGCAAGGAGATCCAACCAGTCCATTCTGAAGGAGATCAGCCCTGGGATTTGTTTGGAAGGAATGATGCTAAAGCTGAAACTCCAGTACTTTGGCCACCTCATGCGAAGAGTTGACTCATTGGAAAAGACTGTGATGCTGGGAGGGATTGGGGGCAGGAGGAGAAGGGGACGACCGAGGATGAGATGGCATCACTGACTCAATGGACGTGAGTCTGTGCGAACTCCTGGAGTTGGTAATGGACAGGGAGGCCTGGAGTGCTGCGATTCATGGGGTCTCAAAGAGTCGGACACGACTGAGCGACTGAACTTAACTGAACTGAATGTACTACACACTCTATAATAATGTGTATGTGAAAAAAAAAGATGAATCAATATGCTTACGGAGATAACTGATGAAGAATCTCTACACCGACAAACACAATGGTGTAAGTCAGCTATCCTCCTAAAAACATAAATGCTAACTTAAAAAAAACAAAAAAACAAGGATTAATGAGACACAGGCTTTTGGCCTGTGCCAGAAGAAACCACGGACTAGGAGTAACCCTAAGGCTCTGGTTACTATAGTAACAGGAGAAGAGGATGAAGAAATTCTGTCTCCCTGTGGCCATTTCCCACAACAGAAACTTTACAGCTATTGCTTATGCTGCAGTGAAATAAGAAACAGTTTTTTCTCTTTGGTCTTTTGATTCCTTCTCTACTTTAGCTGTTCCTGATCTATAGTCTGCATTGATAACTAAGTTTTCTTTTTTTCAGAAGATTAACCTATTGACTTTTTTGAAACAATGCCGAAAGGAACAAGAATATAGGAACCTTATACCTTTGTGGAAACAAATGTTTTTTTGAGGAAATAGAAAGGTGGCTTTAATCCCTAAGCTGGCACAGGAGAGAACACAGTAGTCTTACACTCAAGAACTGTGTCTCCCCCATAATGGGGAATCAAGGGGATCACACAGTTGGGGCTCATAGTCAGAGTCTGGAGATCAACAGCAAATATGTAAGGATACTGTATTCTTTCTTTTTGCATTTTTGTTTCAAAATAGTCACTAGGCTGGCATCAGGAAGCCCAGTAACTTGGGTCTGGCAGGGCCAGGAGTTGTGTCCCTTGTGTTTTGTGGATTGCACTGTGGCTTTCTTCCTGTAACGCAAAAAGAGGGGAAAACAAACTATAAGGGGAGTTTTGCAGAGAGAGTACCATAAAGGTAAGCATCAGGACATAACTAGCATAAAATTAAAAGATAATAGAAGCAAAATATGGCTCATGCAGAGTTAGAGGGCGATATGTGTGGGATATTTTTGGAGAAAGGATTGGCTACCCACTCCAGTATGCTAGCCAGCAAAATTTTATGGACAGAGGAGCCTGGTGAGCTACAGTCCATGGGAAGAATCAGACATGACTGAGTGACTAACACACACACACACACGTAGGATATAGTTTACATAACAGGTTAGTCTTCTGAAAAGAAGGAAACTTAATTATCAATGCAGACTAGATCAGGAACAGTTAGGGTACACAAGGACTCAAAAGGCAAAAGAAAACTGTTTTTAATTTCACTGAAACACTTATAAACACTTCAAATTCACAAAGACTGCTGGGCTCTAAATGATACCAGCACTTTAAAAACTTCCATGGGTAACTAATTGAAATAAATAAAAACTGGGCAGACTGTGAAGAAGAAAATTTCCAGCCAATTCCACACACACTAGTTAAAATCAAAACCCATGGAAACGTGCTGCACATCAGGAATTGTTAGAGATGTGCAAATCAAAACCATAGCGAGGGAACACTGCATCTGTTTGAAAGACCATCTTCAGTTTACAAAGGTGAATGGTGGAGAAGACAAGGAAGAAAGAGAACACTCACGGTGCTGATGAGATGTAAATGCTAAGAATCACTGTGGAGAGGAGTATGGAACCGCTTTTAATTTTTAGTTAAGTTGAGCTTCCCTGGTAGCTCAGTTGATAAAGAATCCATGTGCAATGCAGGAGACCCTGGTTCAATTCCTGGGTCAGGAAGATGCCAGGAGCCAGCACGGGAGATCCCACCCATGACAAGGTCATGCAGGACTCAAGGGACTCCCTGGGCTGATCCCATCCATGACAAGGTCATATGGAGAGACCTGACGAGCAAGGCGGGTCAGGACTCGAGGGACCCCCTGGACCTGCTCGAACATCTACCCCAAACCAGAATCTGTCTTTCTTACTATTTTATGCCTTTCACCAACTCTTCTGACATTTACAGGGGGCTATCCCCGACCACCTTTTTTCTGGAAAAAATTAACTTAGGGCTCTGGTTGATAAATCTCCTGGGCATGAAAGGAGTATTTCAATTCAAACCCCCTGTTAGCATTCTAGCTTACTTGGCAGGTTTATCCAGACTCTTGCAACATTGTTGAGCCAATGCTTGCTGCCAAGTTCCCACATCCCTTATCCATTGTGTTCCTGGGAGTGCATATAGTTAGGGTGTAGAAGAAACAAGTAGTAGCCTTAACGTTAGCAACATTAGACTTTGAGTTAGTAAGTTCTTTCTTTGCTGTAACCCACTGAATCCTTGCTCCATAAAAATGTAACTCTGTACTTTAAGGGTGACACAGGCTAGGAATTTAAGAAGAAACACTTCAAGGGAAAATTATTGTTCTGGCTGACCAACCTTTATCAAAAAGGGGTCATAAAATATCAGCAGGCCTCTGGGCCAGAAGATCATGCACAAAAAATAAGACTCTTGCAGGAAAGAACCTGATATAAATAAAAGTTAATACTGATGGAATGTTGAGTTGACTCTGCATTTTTCACTTTGCTCAATGTACAAATCAGGGTATAAAAGCTCCCTCTGAAAATAAAGTGACAGGCTTTGCTCACTGAAGCTTGGTCTCCCTGTGTCATTCATTCATTTGCCAATGTCGTCCATCCTGAGGGTATCCCTGGACTCTGCTGAAGCTGGACCCTGGCAGGAAGATCCCCTGGAGAAAGGATAGGCTACCCATACCAGTATTCTTGGTCTTCCCTGTGGCTCAGCTGGTAAAGAATCCACCTGCAGTGCAGGAGACCTGGGTTCCATCCCTGGGCTGGGAAGATCCCCTGGAGAAGGGAAAGATTACCCACTCCAGTATTCTGGCCTGGAGAATTCCATGGACTGTATAGTCCATGGGGGTCACAGAGTCAGACACAAATGAGAGACTTTCACTTTCACCAAGGCAAACACTGATTCTAGCCCAGGTCACAGGAGGCCTTAAAACATGTCCTGCTCAGCTTTCCCCCATTGTCAGCACCAACAAGTGCAGAAGGTGCCTGAACAGCAGCTCTGCCTGAAGCCGGCAGACAGCTTCGGTGAGGGACATATCAGTCAAGTCTCTTCCTTGTCAGGTGGTTAATGAGGCTCCCCTTTCATAGCAAAGGGCTCCTTAACTCCAAATTCATTTTGCACAGAGAAGAGGAAAGAATCAGACATAAACTATAAACTAAATCAAGTATCTTTATTTTTAACTTTAAATATAAAAGTGAAGGATAAAAGCAGTAAAAATCACACTTTAAGTGAATAAATTACAAACTAAATCAACTATATATTCTGACATATTAAAAAAGAAGAGGAGGACAGAAGTAACACAAATTTCTATAAGTGACTGTGTGGGTACCACCCAAGTTCTCTAGTCAACTCCACCGCTAGACTTGGCTACAGACAACATCCAGGAACCAGAGCTGCTTTTTCCATCACACCAGGAGGAGCCCTCTTTGTCACCGGGGCACAGAGAGAACCCAAGTCTGTGCCTTCAGGCATCTTTTCTGCCAGGCTCCAAGCAGAAGGCTCACCTTGAGTTGTGTTCCTCATCTTCTCCTACAGGTTAATGATGGGAAAATGAGGCAAAGGAAGCACTAGAACTTGGGTACCTCCCCTTTCTGCAGCTACTTTATTTTCTTCTTTCTGTAACTGACCTTTTTTAATCAAAAGAGAAAGGGTATATTTCCACAGTTCTCCTCACTGGGATTTTGGGCCTCAAAGGTACTCCATCATGGGGCAATTATCGAGCTCTTATCACTATTGACTGCTCCTCATCCTCATCTTCTCGGGTGGGTTTTGGGGTTCTCTTCTTCTGAACAAAGGCAGGAGTCCTGGGGACAGTGAGTGGAATTTCTTCTCAGGAACACCCACAACACCTAACAAGATGTGATAAGGGCAAGGCTTCACGTAAATTTAAAGTGTTCATCCTTCAATACCCCTTTGCTTCTTGCTGTTTGATTCTTTTCTCCGTTTCAAAGTCAAGGCCAATAGGCACAGTGGGTGGCTGGCTTCTCTGGCAGTTTCTTAGGGAAAATGCCCCCACTGTAAAGAATTCCAGAATCCAGTTTCTGTGCTTTAAATTTGTAGAGCCCTGCTTCTACAGGATTACATTTCTTGGATTTTGCATTTGTTTCCAACACTTCCACCACGTCTTGCTGCATTTTTTTTTTTCTCTTCTCTGACTCTGCTTCTCAGTACATTTTAGGATCTTCTATATATGGGAAGAAGAACCTGAAAAAGAATAGATACGCGTTTATGCATGACTGAATTAAGTTCTTGTACACCTTACACAAACACAACATTGGAAATCAACTCTATTCCAATATAAGATCAAAATGAAATTGCACAGAAAGAAAAAAGAACAGGGCATGGAAAAATGCTGCTGGCACTTTCCATGACAACAATGTGTAAAGCTGTGCTGAGGGGCACTTAATATTCAGAAGGCCCGTGGGGTTGTGAGTAAACAACACCTGCCTTCAAAGACTCTTCTAGGAGTGTTTGTCAAAATACAGGGCGGACTTTCTTTTTCTTTTTTTTTGCTTTATTTATTTATTTATTTATTTATTTTTCATTCAACCAGTATTTATTTATTTATTTTTATTTTTTATTGTCATCATATTACATTTATTTAGTCTTAAAAGTCCCCTGATCATCATTTTTTTATTGTATTCCTTTTCTCCTTCTAATTTTTTTTAGATTTTATTTTTACTTTATTTTACTTTTACAATACTGTATTGGTTTTGCCATACATTGACATGAATCCACCACGAAGGTAAATGCATTCCCAAACATGAACCCCCCTTCCACCTCCCACCCCATAACATCTCTCTGGGTCATCCCCGTGCACCATCCCCAAGCATCCTGCATCCTGCATCAGACATAGACTGGCGATTTGTTTCTTACATGATAGTATACATGTTTCAATGCCATTCTCCCAAATCATCCCACCCTCTCCCTCTCCCTCAGATTCCAAAAGCCCACTCTACATATCTGTGTCTCTTTGCTGTCTCGCATACAGGGTCATCATTGCCATCTTTCTAAATTCCATATATATGTGTTAGTATACTGTATTGGTGTTTTTCTTTCTGGCTTACTTCACTCTGTATAATCGGCTCCAGTTTCATCCATCTCATCAGAACTGATTCAAATGTATTCTTTTTAATGGCTGAGTAATACTCCATTGTGTATATGTACCACAGCTTTCTTATCCATTCATCTGCTGATAGACATCTAGGTTGCTTCCATGTCCTGGCTATTATAAACAGTGCTGCGATGAACATTGGGGTACACGTGTCTCTTTCAATTCTGGTTTCCTCGGTGTGTATGCCCAGCAGTAGGATAGCTAGGTCATAAGGCTGTTCTATTTGCAGTTTTTAAAGGAATCTCCACACTGTTCTCCATAGTGGCTGTACTAGTTTGCATTCCCACCAACAGTGTAGGAGGGTTCCCTTTTCTCCACACCCCTCCAGCATTTATTGCTTGCAGATTTTTGGATCGTAGACATTCTGACTGGTGTGAAGTGGTACCTCATTGTGGTTTTGATTTGCATTTCTCTAATAATGAGTGATGTTGAGCATCTTTTCATGTGTTTGTTAGCCATCTGTATGTCTTTGGAGAAATGTCTATTTAGTTCTTTGGCCCATTTTTTGATTGGGTCGTTTACTTTTCTGGAATTGAGCTGCATAAGTTGCTTCTATATTTTTGAGATTAGTTGTTTGTCAGTTGCTTCATTTGCTATTATTTTCTCCCATTCAGAAGGCTGTCTTTTCACCTTGCTTATATTTTCCTTTGTTGTGCAGAAGCTTTTAATTTTAATTAGATCCCATTTGTTTATTTTTGCTTTTATTTCCAGAATTCTGGGGGGTGGATCATAGAGGATCCTGCTGTGATTTATGTCGAAGAGTGTTTTGCCTATGTTCTCCTCTAGGAGTTTTATAGTTTCTGGTCTTACATTTAGATCTTTAATCCATTTTGAGTTTATTTTTGTATGCAGTGTTAGAAAGTGATCTAGTTTCATTCTTTTACAAGTGGTTGACCAGTTTTGCCAGCACCACTTGTTAAAGAGATTGTCTTTACTCCATTGTATATTCTTGCCTCCTTTGTCAAAGATAAGGTGCCCATATGTGTGTGGATTTATCTCTGGGCTTTCTGTTTTGTTCCATTGATCTATATTTCTGTCTTTGTGCCAGTACCATACTGTCTTGATGACTGTGGCTTTGTAGTAGAGCCTGAAGTCAGGCAAAATTGATTCCTCCAGTTCCATTCTTTCTCAAGATTGCTTTGGCTATTCGAGGCTTTTTGTATTTCCATACAAATCTTGAAATTATTTGTTCTAGTTCTATGAAAAATATCGCTGGTAGCTTGATAGGGATTGCATTGAATTTGTAGATTGTTTTGGGTAGTATACTCATTTTCACTATTTTGATTCTTCCAATCCATGAACATGGTATATTTCTCCATCTATTAGTGTCCTCTTTGATTTCTTTCATCAGTGTTTTATAGTTTTCTATATATAGGTCTTTAGTTTCTTTAGGTAGATATATTCCTAAGTATTTTATTCTTTTCATTGCAATGGTGAATGGAATTGTTTCCTTAATTTCTTTTTCTACTTTCTCATTATTAGTGAATAAAAATGCAAGGGATTTCTGTGTGCTGATTTTATATCCTGCAACTTTACTATATTCATTGATTAGCTCTAGTAATTTTCTGGTGGAGTCTTTAGGGTTTTCTATGTAGAGGATCATGTCAGCTGCAAACAGTGAAAGTTTTACTTCTTGTTTTCCAGTTTGGATTCCTTTTATTTATTTTTCTGCTCTGATTGCTGTGGCCAAAACTTCCAGAACTATGTTGAATAGTAGTGGTGAAAGTGGGCACTCTTGTCTTGTTCCTGACTTTAAGGGAAATGCTTTCAATTTTTCACCATTGAGGGTAATGTTTGCTGTGGGTTTGTCATATATAGCTTTTATTATGTTGAGGTATGTTCCTTCTATTCCTGCTTTCTGGAGAGTTTTTATCATAAATGGATGTTGAATTTTGTCACAGGCCTTCTCTGCATCTATTGAGATAATCATATGGCTTTTATTCTTCAATTTGTTAATGTGGTGAATTACATTGATTGATTTGCAGATACTGAAGAATCCTTGCATCCCTGGGATAAAGCCCACTTGGTCATGGTGTATGATCTTTTTAATGTGTTGTTGGATTCTGATTGCTAGAATTTTGTTGAGGATTTTTGCATCTATGTTCATCAGTGATATTGGCCTGTAGTTTTCTTTTTTTTGTAGCATCTTTATCAGGTTTTGGTATTAGGGTGATGGTGGCCTCATAGAATGAGTTTGGAAGTTTACCTTCCTCTGCAATTTCTGGAAGAGTTTGAGTAGGATAGGTGTTAGCTCTTCTCGAAATTTTTGGTAGAATTCAGCTGTGAAGCCGTCTGGACCTGGGCTTTTGTTTGCTGGAAGATTTCCAATTACAGTTTCAATTTTTGTGCTTGTGATGGGTCTGCTAAGATTTTCTATTTCTTCCTGGTTCAGTTTTGGAAAGTTGTACTTTTCTAGGAATTTGTCCATTTCTTCCACGTTGTCCATTTTATTGGCATATTGCTGATAGTATTCTCTTATGATCCTTTGTATTTCTGTGTTGTCTGTTGTGATCTCTCCATTTTCATTTCTAATTTTATTGATTTGATTTTTCTCTCTTTGTTTCTTGATAAGTCTGGCTAATGGTTTGTCAATTTTATTTATCCTTTCAAAGAACCAGCTTTTGGCTTTGTTGATTTTTGCTATGGTCTCTTTTGTTTCTTTTTTTTTTTTTAATTTTTATTTTTACTTTATTTTACTTTTACAATACTGTATTGGTTTTGCCATACATTGACATGAATCCACCATGGGTGTACATGCATTCCCAAACATGAACCCCCCTCCCACCTCTCTCCCCTCTTTTGTTTCTTTTGCATTTATTTCTGCCCTAATTTTTAAGATTTCTTTCCTTCTACTAACTCTGGGGTTCTCCATTTCTTCCTTTTCTAGTTGCTTTAGGTGTAGAGTTAGCTTATTTATTTGACTTTTTTCTTGTTTCTTGAGGTATGCCTGTATTGCTATGAACTTTCCTCTTAGCACTGCTTTTATAGTGTCCCACAGGTTTTGGGTTGTTGTGTTTTCATTTTCATTAGTTTCTATGCACATTTTGATTTCTTTTTTTGATTTCTTCTGTGATTTGTTGGTTATTCAGAAGCGTGTTGTTCAGCCTCCATATGCTGGAATTTTTAATAGTTTTTCTCCTATAATTGATAGGGCAGACTTTCAAAAGCCAATTGCTAGATGTTTCACTCATACCCTTTAAAAAAAATCACAGAAAATGATGTTAACCTTGCTAAATATTAGAGAAATCCAAATCAAAACTACAATGAGGTATCACCTCACACTGGTCAGAATGACAGTTGTCAAACACTCTACAAAGAATCAAGGCTGGAGAGGGTGTGGAGAAATGAGGATCCTCCTCCATCGATGCTGGCATGCCAACTGGGAACAGCCACTATGGAGACAGTGTGCATGCGTGCTAAGTCATTCCAGTCGTGTCTGACTCTTTTCGACTCTATGGACTGTAACCTGCCAGGCTCCTCTGTCCATGGGATTCTCCAGGCAAGAGATACCGGAGTGGGTTGCCTCCAGGGGATCTTCCCCACCCCAGGGATTGAACCCACGTCTGTTTCCTGTGTTGGCAGGCGAGTTCTTTACCACTAGTGCCACCTGGGAGGCTCATGGAAACAGCGTGGAGAGTCCTTAAACAATGAAAATGGGAACGAAATCAAAATATTCCTGTCAACTTAAAAAATATTCACACCCTAAAAGTTGAGAGTTATGTTTTATTCAGTGGGAATTTTTAGGACTTCGAGCTCAGGAGATACCATCTCAAGCAACCCTGAGAGAACTGCTCCTGGGATGGGGAGGGGAGGAGCCAGATTACACAGAGCTTTGTAACAAAGGGCAGGTAGTCTGAATATCAAAAGATTACTGTTAAAGAAAGCCAGACATCCTGAGTCAAGGAATTTAGTGCTTTTCTGTGTATGGGAAGATGCAAGAGTCTGGACTCCCTGAAATCATTCCTTTCATATGCACATCACCTATCTGGGCCAGAATCCTGTTTTCACATCCTGAGCTTCCTTTCCTTGGGACTGATGGCCTCTAGAGAGCAGATATTCTTCTCCTTCCTGAGTTCCTGAGGTCTCACCGTCTCTAACTGGAGAGTTGCAATTGCTGCTGTGTATTGTCACTGGGCTTATTTAACTTATATGCAGAGTACATAATAAGAAACTCTGGGCTGGATGAAGCACAAACTGGAATCAAGATTGCCGGGAGAAATATCAGTAACCTCAGGTATGCAGATGACACCACCCTTATGGCAGAAAGTGAAGAAGAACTAAAGAACCTCTTGATGAAAGTGAAAGAGGAGAGTGAAAAAGTTGGCTTACAGCTTAACATTCAGAAAACTAAGATCATGGTATCCAGTCCCATCACTTCATGGCAAATAGATGGGGAAATGGTGGAAACAATGGCTGACTTTATTTTTCTGGGCTCCAAAATCACTGCAGATGGTGATTGCAACCATGAAATTAAAAGACGCTTACTCCTTGGAAGGAAAGTTATGACCAACATAGACAGCATATTAAAAAGCAGAGACATTACTTTGTCAAGAAAGGTCCATCTAGTCAAGGCTATCGTTTTCCAGTGGTCATGTATGGATGTGAGAGTTGGACTATAAAGAAAGCTGAGTGCCAAAGAATTGATGCTTTGGACTGTGGTGTTGGAGAAGACTCTTGAGAGTCCCTTGGACTGCAAAGAGATCCAACCAGTCCATCCTAAAGGAGATCAGTCCTGGGTGTTCATTGGAAGGACTGATGCTGAAGCTGAAACTCTGATACTTTGGCCACCTCATTCGAAGGGCTGACTCATCTGAAAAGACCCTGATGCTGGGAAAGTTTGAGGGCAGGAGGAGAAGGGGATGACAGAGGATGACAGGGTTGGATGGCATCACTGACTGGATGGACATGAGTTTGAACAAGCTCTGGGAGATGATGATGGACAGGGAAGCCTGGAATGCAGCAGTCACTGGGGTCACAGTGAGTCAGACATGACTGAGCAACTGAACTAAACTGAACTGAATCAGTTCTGAATATTCACAAGGCAGGCAGGGCTGGAAAGGACACCTGCCCTCAAGTGAAGTCCTTGGGGTAAATCACCAAGAAATGAATTCAAAACAGGGTCGACGTTCAAGAAGCCAATTCTAACAAGCAAACTGTACTCTCACTGTATAGGATCAAAAAGCACATGGAAACATTGTTCACATGACTAATTATCAAATCAATGCAAATCAAAACAACACTGAGGAATGGTAGAATGGCCATCATCAAAAAGACCCACAAAGAATAAATGCTGCAGAGGTCAGAGACAAAAAGGAATCTTCCTTCTTTCTTGGTGGGGGTGTAAATGGGTGCAGCCACTGTGGAAAACAGCATGGAAGTTCCTTAAAAAACTCAACACACAGTACCATATGATCCAGCAATCCCGCTCCTGGGTTCAGATACAGAGAAAATCATAATTTGAAATGACGCGTGCACCCTTATATTCAGAGCAGCACTATTTATTAGAGCTGAGATGGAGAATCAACAAACACGGCCAGAGATCAAAAATGGAAGACTCAGTGAGACAACTTGGACACTAGAATACTCCTCACTCATAAAACAGAATTAAATAATGCCATTGGGAGCAGCAAAGATGGACCAAGACATTACCATGTGCAGTGAAGTAAATCAGAGAGAGAGAAATATCATCAGATATCACCTACAGGAGGAATCTATCAATTTATACCAATGAACTACTATACAAAACAGAAAAAGACTTACAAACTTTGAAAACCAACTTACAATTAACAACAAAAAAAAAGTTAGGGAGAAGGGTAAAGTAAGACTTTTGCATTATCACATACACACTCATATATATCCAATAGATAATCATAAAGAACATACTGAGTTGCACAGAGAACGCTACTGAACACACTGTTCAGAGCAAGAATAGATATACATCTAGATACATCTGAATCAAGTTCCTGGACACCTAAAACAGCACAGTGGAAATCTGCACTATTCCAATATATAATAAAGAAAGTCAATACCAAAGAATGTTCAAACTACCATACAAGTGCACTCATTTCACATTTTTGCAAGGTAATGCTCAAAATCCTTCAAGTTATCCTTCAAAAGGATGTGAACTGAGAAATCCCAGATGTTCAAGCTGGCTTTAGAAAAGGCAGAGGAACCAGAGATCAAATTGCTAGCATCCACTGGATCATAGAAAAAGAAAGGGAATTTCAGAAAAACATCTACTTCTGCTTCACTGACTACACTAAAGCCTTTGACTGTGTTCAGTTCAGTTCAGTTCAGTCACTCAGTCGTGTCCGACTCTTTGTGACTCCATGAGTTGCAGCATTCCAAGCCTCCCTGTCCATCACCAACTCTCGGAGCCTACATCAAGAGGCTTTTTAGTTCCTTTTCACTTTCTGCCATAAGGGTGGTGTCATCTGCATTTCTGAGGTTATTGATATTTCTCCCAGCAATCTTGATTCCAGCTTGTGCTTCTTCCAGCCCAGCGTTTCTCATGATGTACTCTGCATAGAAGTTAAATAAGCAGGGTGACAATATACAGCTTTGACGTACTCCTTTCCCCTATTTGGAACCAGTCTGTTGTTCCATGTCCAGTTCTAACTGTTGCTTCCTGAACTGCATATAGGTTTCTCAAGAGGCAGGTCAGGTGGTCTAGTATTCCCATCTCTTTCAGAATGTTCCACAGTTTGTTATGATCCACACAGTCCAAGGCTTTGGCATAGTCAATAAAGCAGAAATAGATGTTTTTCTGGAATTCTCTTGCTTTTTTGATGATCCAGTGGATGTTGGCCATTTGATCTCTGGTTCCTCTGCCTTTTCTAAAACCAGCTTGAACATCTGGAGGTTCACGTAATTTGCAATAAGGTATACTAATTACTTCAGTTGCCCTATGTTTTAAAAGTCAGTCACTACCCTGCTGGCCTTTCAGGTAAATAGGACTTACCTAAAACACTTAGCAAAGCATTAAGACTTATATAGTTACAGAAGAATCAGGCTTGTCCTCTATCAGTTGTAAAATTTCTATTGTTTGTAAGCATGAAGTTAAAAGATGCTTGCTCTTTGGAAGAAAAACCATGACAAACCTAGATAGCGTATTAAAAAGCAGAGATTACTTTGCCAACAAAGGTCCATATAGTCAAACTATGGTTTTTCCGGTAGTCATGTATGGAGTGAGAGTTGGACCATAAAGAAGAGAGTGCCAAAGAATTGATCCTTTTGAACTATGGTGTTCAAAAGACTGTTGAGAGTCCCTTGGATTGCAAGGAAATCAAACCAGTCCATTGTAAAGGAAATAAATTCTGAAAATTCATTGGAAGAACTGATGCTGAAGCTGAAACTCCAATACTTTGGCCACCTGATGCAAAGAACTGACTCATTGCAAAAGACCCTGATGCTGGGAAAGGTTGAAAGCGGGAGGAGAAGTGGATGACAGAGGATGAGATGGTTGGATGGCATCCCCAACTCGATGGACATGAGTTTGAGCAAGCTCTGGGGGATGGTGAAGGACAGGGAATCCTGGTGCGCTCCATGGAATCACAGAGTCGGACGTGAATGGCTACTGAACAGCAACAACAAAGCAGGAGAGGCTATTCTCAATGTGCAAGGGTGAGAATGGATTTTATACTATGATTTACCCAGTTTCATGAGGTCATGAAGAGCCGGACACAACTGAGCGACTTCACTTACACTCTTCACTTTCATGCATTGGAGAAGGAAATGGCAACTCACTCCAGTGTTCTTGCCTGGAGAATCCCAGGGACGGGGGAGCCTGGTGGGCTGCCGTCTATGGGGTTACACAGAGTTGGACACAACTGAAGGAACTTAGCAGCAGCAGCAGTTATTTCAATAAAATATTTAAGAATTGTTTCAGGAAGAGTGAAGAAACAAATGTTGACCAATATTCACTTGTCCTTTTAAAATGCGCCAATAAAAATTTGAATCATCAACCATTCTGACTGATTTTGAACCAGGTGGAACCATCTTATGCCCTAGCATAACTATTCTGATTTCTGAGGATAAGCGGGCATTTGTAATCCCCCCAAACCATAGATTTTGCTCTCAACAAAAGATTATAATCAAGAAAATATAATTATCAACAGATCAGATGTCTTACTTCTGTTAGAATATGTAAGAGTGGGAGCTATTCAGGAACTCTTACAGGGACCAAACAAACTTAATCGGCTTTGCTGAATGCCATCTTGCTTTTTTATTCCTTCTTTCTCCCTTTCTCCTCTCCTTCCCTCCTTTCTCCTTTCTTCAGACACTCATACTAAGCACATTTGTTTCTAAGCTTACTTAAATTGAAGCATAGTTGATTTCCAAAGCTGTGTCGGTTTTCAGGTGTACAGCAAAGTGATTCAGTTTTGCATACGTATATATCTATCTTTTTCAGATTTTTCCCTTAGAGGTTATTACAAAATATTGAGTATAGGTCCCCATACAACATAATAGGTCTTTGTTGATTATCTGTTTTATATATGTCAGTATATATATGTTAATCCCAAAATCCTAACTTATTCCCTCTCCTTCCCCTTTGGTAAACATGTTTGTTTTCCATGTCTGTGGATCCATATCTGTTTTGTACATAAGTTAATTTGTATAATTTTACTAGATTCCACATATAAGTGCTGTCATGATATTTATCTTTTTCTGTCTGGCTTACTTCACTTAGCATGAAAATAGGTCCATCCATGCTGCTGCCAGCGGCATTATTTCATTTATTTTGATGGCCAGTAATATTCATTGCATATATATATATGGGCTTCCTAGGTGGCTCAGACTGTAAAGAATCTGCCTGCAGAGAAAGAGACCCAGGTTTGATCAATGAGTCAGGAAGATCCCCTGGAGAAGGGAATGGCAACCCACTCCAATACTCTTGCCTGGGAAATTCCATGGACAGAGCAGCGTGGCAGGCTACAGGTCATGGGATCTCAAGGAGTCACTCACAGCCAAGCAACTTCACTTCTCAGGAATCAGACTGCTTGCCCCTTCTTGCTGGGAGATCATCTGACAGTATGTTTCGCCTAATCAGGGTAAACACAGGCATGGCCATCCACATTCCCAGAACACTCCCCACCGATATTTTTGTTCAGAATTGGTGCACTGTATGTATGCTATGAGTGTCTTTACACAGCTCTAAATGAGGAGGGAAACATGTTATCTTCAAGCTGGAAATCCAGGCAGTAAGGAAAGTCACTATATCCTTCCTGTGAAAGCTGGATTGTTGCAGCGCTGCTTGCCACTTCTTAGTGGGAAGTCATCACCCGGTGCACTTTCAGCAAATTCAGCTGAGAACAGGTGTGGAAGTCAGCACTCACAGAACACCCCCCACTGATCTCTTTAATCAGCAAATGGTGCAATCTGTCCTCGGGCTCCCTTACACAGCTTTCTAACTACAGGGACATTTGCTGTTCTTAACACGGGATTTGGAACCTGATGGTAGACGCAGCATTTCTTCGTGTGGCTGCAATTCCTTGCCGCTGGATCATTTCCAGTGGAATGTAAACTCCTTTGGTAACAAAACTAGATGGCACTCAGCACTCTCAGACACACAGCCTGTTTCCTCATGGGCAGTCCCAGGATGACCCAGGTATGGGTTCACAAGGCTCAGAAATGCAAGGAAACATACTGGTTGTGACTTTGGAAATTAGGGCCTCTGTGCAAACCTGGAGTTCTCACATCTTAGAATCTAGACTGTTGCTGATTGACAGATGCCTGAAAAACACTCTCTTTTTTCCCCTCTCATTCATCAAAGGAACATAGATTTCACAGCATTCTGTTTGCTGAGAATAACAGACTGCTCTAAATTCTTGCTTGGAGGTCATTTTTCAGTAACCATTTCTCCTCACCTGTGTTGCAGTAGGGAAAGCCCCTCCACCCCCCCGCCCCCAGGGACAAGCAAACAAACATCAAAATGTCTGTTCCATCAAGTTTTCTCTGTAGGAAGGATCCAGTGATCTAGGTCTGTCTGGAAAATTCTTGGATACTGCAGGGACACATACTGAGCGTGAACCTGGATACTGGACCTTCTTGGCTAAATTAGCATTTTCTCTCTGTTGGCCCTAAAAAGGTGTCACCTAGCAGTTGCCTAAAAATCCATCCAACTGCTGTTTTCTTACTTGTGACAGCAATATCTTTGGTGAACCTTTTGAGATTTGTGAAGAAAGAAGGCGGCTTGCAACTCCTAGCCGCTGGCCCATTTCCAGTGGAATGCCAACTAATCTAGGTAACAACAGTATGTCGCTCATGCTCTCAGACACATTCCCGCAGCCTGTTCCCTCATGGGCATCCCCAGCATGACCTAGGAATGAGTTTACAAGGATCGGAAAGTGCAGGGAAACATACTGCTTTGACCCTGGAAATTAGGTCCTCTGTGCAAACCTGGAGTTCACACATCTTAGAATCTAGACAGCTCCTGATAGATAGATGCCCGAAAAGCACTCTTTTCTTGCCTTTTATTCTTTGAAGGAATGTACGTTTCCCAGCATTCTGTTTGCTGAGAGTAACCCACTACTTGCAAATCCTTGCTTGGAGCTCATTTTTAAGTAACAATTTCCCCTCACGGGTGTCACAGTAGGGAAGGATCGCATAACTACAGGTAGAAACAAAGAAAAAAACCTCACATTTCATCAGTTTTTCTCTGTAGGAAGGATCCAGTCAACCTAAGTCTGTCTGGAAAATTCTTAGATAGAGCTTGGACATATACTGAGTGTGAACCTGGATACTGGACCTTGTTGGCAAATTAGCATTTTCTCTCTGCTGGCCCTGAAAGGGTGTTGGCTAGCAGCTGCCTAAAAATCCATCCAATTGATGTTTTCCTACTTATGACATCAATAGGTTTGGTCAAAGCTTTGGGATTTCTGAAGCAAGCAGGCAGCTTGCAACTCCCTGCAGCAGGATGATTTCCATTAGAATGTCAGCTAACCATTCACCATCACTTCCTCTGGGACAGTCCCATCGTTCTCATTACACCCTTCCTCGTTTACGATGATGAGCTTGCCTTCGCTGAGTTCGTCTAGCTGCATATCTAGAGGCTTTGGAACAGCAGCAGGGCCAACTTTCCCACATCAGTGATCTCTTCTACAACTCCACCTGTGTTCAAGTCTCACTTCTAGCTTTATCGTTTCCATTTCTTCTGTGCACTTTCGTCTTTATTGGCCAAATCTGGTTATCCACTTTGTAAAACATCACATGGGTGACAAGGAGACAGCACAAGAATGCGCTTTGCCATCTGAGGGAGTTGGCTAACAGATGGGCAGTGGCCAAGCCTAGCAGGATTTGAGAGAAGCAAGGTGACTACTAGTCCCTGGTCTTGAAGCACACGTGTTACATAGGGACGGATTTGTGGACTTAAGAGCTAGCAGGGGAGATTGTACTTCATGTAACTGCTTACAACTGATATACCGTAGTAACTGAAATTTGAACTGTGCTGTTAGAGAACCGGTTTTTTTAACTAAGCCATTGTCAGTGAAATTGATGGGCCTGGGAATTATATGAATCGAGGACTGCCTATACACTGCTTCTTTACATTGACCCAGTCAGACTTGAAGCTGACTGACTGCTGAGTAAATAAATGATTACATTGGGGCTGCCTAAATAATTCAGGATAACCTCCCATCTCCAAGTCAGCTGATTAGCAGCTTTAACATTATCTGCAAACTTAATTCCCCTTTGCTATTTAACCTCATATATTCTCAGGATCCTGGGATTTGGCCGTAGACATCTTTGAAGGGCCATTACTCTGCTGACAGTAACTCGTGACTCAGTAGGATTAAGGGCCCTACCCTCCCTCTAACTCCCTCAAAACTCCCATCTTCTAATTTCTCTCATCTACACTTTGACATCACCAAGCTTCCCATCATTTATATACTGTTCTATACCCATAATTAAACCATTTGTACTACATTCATGGATTCATTCTAAAATCTGAAAAATCAGTAACTTACTTAATTTTATTGTATAATTCTAGGCTCAAAGTAATTTTCCCCTCAGAATTTTGAAGGTGTTACTCCTTTGTGTTACTAACATCCAGTGTTTCAAATGAGATGTCTGATGCTAGTATGATTTTATCTGGGGGATTAGGGGTAGGAGGAACTCTGTCCCCAAGTATTCCATCCACATGAGGTTGGGTGGGGGTGATGATGGGTATAATTTACTATTTAAGAATTTCTATTAATATTCTTGCTTTTTCATGAAGTTTCACCCTAGCCCTCTCTTGGCTCTAGAGGGCCTTTCCAGGGTTCTTTTGCTGGACTAGTGCCCTCCCTGGGAGCATTTCCCTGACTTGCGGCTTGTATTTCAAGTAGCGGCTTCCCCACCCAGCCTCAGGCACCACCATTTTCCTCTTCCAGTTTTCTATTTTTCAGAAGCTGTCCATATTTGTCATCCACCTTCATTTGCTTTAATGTAAGGAGCTTGTTCCTGTTATTCCTCTGAAAGTGAAAGTGTTAGTAGTTCAGTCCTGTCCAACTCTTTGTGACCCCATGTACTGTAGCCAGCAAGACTGCTTTGTCCATGGAATTCTCCAGGCGAGTATATTGGAGTGGGTAGCCACTCCCTTCTCCAGAGGATCTTCCTGACCCAGGGATCGAACCTGGGTCTCCTGCATTCCAGGCAGACTCTTTAAGATCTGAGCCACCAGGGAACTATCATTTTAAAGGAATGAATGTAAGATCCCTATCTTATACCACTAAAATAACTCAAAATTAATTAAAGACATAAATATAAGATCTGAAATCACAAAACTCCTGGAAGAAAACATAGGGAAAAAGCTCCTTGACTTCGGTCTTGACAATGATTTCTTGGATATGACACTTAAAGCACAAATAACAAAGGCAAGCAAATGAACAAACAAACAAAAAAAGTGGGGCTATATTAAACTGAAAAGCTCTGCATGATTTTAAGTCAACACAACCTATGGACTGGAAGAAAATATTTGCAACACACATCTAATAAGGGGTTAGTATCTGAAACACGGAAGCAACTCAAACTCAATAGTAAAAAAATCAAATAATCTGATTAAAAATTGGGCAATGGACTGGAATATGTACAGGTACGAGAAAACTCCATATTGCTGATCATCAGGGAACTGCAAATTGAAACTATAATGAGATATCTCATCATACTTGTTATGAAAATGACAATAGATAAGAC
This sequence comes from Ovis aries, assembly GCF_016772045.2. Taxonomy (NCBI): domain Eukaryota; kingdom Metazoa; phylum Chordata; class Mammalia; order Artiodactyla; family Bovidae; genus Ovis; species Ovis aries. The sequence goes on along the minus strand of NC_056060.1, from coordinate 11,213,058 downwards.
AAGCAAGACAAGGCTTGCAAGGATGTGGAGAAAAGAGAACCCTAGATCACTGTTAGTGAGAACGTAAATTGTACAGTCACTGTGGAAAACATTATGGAGGTCCCTCAGAAAATTAAAAATAGATCTACCATATGATTCAGCAATTCTACTTCTCAGTACGTCTGGAGGAAGTGAAATCACTATCTGGAAGAGACACCAGCGCACCTCCATATTCACTGCAGCATTATTTACAATAGTCAAGACATGGCAAAAATATGAGTGCGTATCAATGAATGAATGGATAACGGAGCAGTGAGATATATAATAGAATATTATTCAGGCATAAAAAGAGAAATCCTGCCATTTCTGACAACATGGATGGGACTTGAGAGTGTTACACTATGTGAAATAATCTGACAGAAGAAGACAAATTCTATATGATCTCACTTATAAGTGGAATCCAATAAAAGTGAATTTACAGAAAAAAATAAATGTAGATATTGAGAAAGATGGGTGATAAATGCTATCACTAAATCTGCCATTTTTAACCTCAAACCTCTTCCCTTGTGCTTTAAAACTCTTTCACCAGAATGGAAATATAAGACATCACTATGGAAATATAGCCTCATCACATGAGCTAGCCTCATCCTGAGGTGCCCTGGTAACTCCGTGTCCTGATTTGGGCATAAGAGCTCAAAATGGGACATGATGGGGTTCCCTTGCCCTTGCCTCCCATCACCTAGGAGCTTTTAGTTCTTGGCTCACTCACTTCCCTGAAAGCCAGGGACTCCACTCTATGGTAGTTTTACTATGGTAAAACTGAAGCCCAAGAGTTCATATCTTAACAATTTGATTCTATTAATATCTGAACTAACAACTATTCAAAGTCCTGTTTGCCTTCTGTATAATTCCCTGTAAAACTCCTGTGTATTTCCTGTATAACTCCTGTATAATTCCCTGTATAACTGACTCATAGATAACTCTGATTAGGTTGTCAATGACAAAATGTTCCTTGCCATTCAGTTCAGTTCAGTTCAGTCACTCAGCCGTGTCCGACTCTGCGACCCCATGAATCGCAGCACGCCAGGCCTCCCTGTCCATCACCAACTCCCGGAGTTCACTCAGACTCACGTCAGTGATGCCATCCAGCCATCTCACCCTCTGTCGTTCCCTTCTCCTCCTGCCTCCAATCCCTCCCAGTATCAGAGTCTTTTCCAACGAGTCACCTCTTCTCATGAGGTGGCCAAAGTACTGGAGTTTCAGCTTTAACATCATTCCCTCCAAAGAAATCCCAGGGCTGACCTCTTTCAGAATGGACTGGTTGGATCTCCTTGCAGTCCAAGGGACTCTCAAGAGTCTTCTCCAATACCACAGTTCAAAAGCATCAATTCTTCGGTGCTCAGCCTTCTTCACAGTCCAACTCTCACATCCATACATGACTTATCAGTAAATAAATAATGGTACAGCCATCAAGCCATCAAGCCATCACATCATAAGGCCCCAAAAGTGAGCCCCGAGGGAACTCAGGATAGAAAGAATGCCTGCCATCTAGCAGTCAACTGCCGCAGTCACTCTGATGGTGCGCCTTGCGGAGACTCAGGATGAGAAAGTACAGGGTACTGGCCCCAGACAGCTGAGGAGTGATTTCAGTGAGCCTGGACTCTTGCATCTTCCCATTTGTAGAATAGTGCTAAATGTCTTAACTTGAGATATCCGCTGCTGAGATATCTGGTTTTCTTTAATTAAGAGTAATCTTTTGCTATTCTGACTTTTTGATCTTTGTTGCAAAAATATCTATATACCCTAGCTCCTCCCTTATCTTCTCAGAGTAGTCCCTTAGAGCTATCTGAGAGGCTGTGTCCCAGGCTTAAGTCCCCCAATTTGTCTGCCAAGTCAAACATTGTTTTCAACTGTCAAGCTGTGCATCTTTTTTTTTTTTTTTTTCAGTCAGCAAGGTCAGATATTGTCTCCTCTTGGAGATTTCCATGGAGCAGGGCTTGAGGAAAGATGGTAACAGGCATCACCTACGGAGCAGGGTCCAGGCTGATCGCCTCCTGCATGTGGTTTCAGTGGACATATAGGTGGGGTCAGCATAAATTTGGCATTCTTAGAGACATAAAAGCCAAAAGACTTTACATTTACTGATATTTCTTTCTCCTAAGGCCTGCACGTGACACCTACTCTTAGGGTAGAAGCTAAAACATTCTACTCTGTCTACTCCTTTTCCAAAAGTGTCTGCGTCCCAGAGGAATTGAAAAGAGACAGCAGCAGGAAATCCAGTACTTCTAAAAGGGAAATCTCCCCAAGTTATCTCAGGATGAGAGCATGAAGTCACTACTGTTACCTTGTCAGGGGCTGGAAGGTGAACCTGGAGGCTGCCTATGTAGACCACAGGGAGTTCACAAGTTGGTGTCTAAGGTTGAGGGGAAGGCGATGGCACCCCACTCCAGCACTCTTGCCCGGAAAATCCCATTGACGGAGGAGCCTGGTGGGCTCCAGTCCATGGGGTCGCTAAGAGTCGGGCACTTTCACTTTTCACTTTTCACTTTCATGCACTGGAGAAGGAAATGGCAACCCACTCCAGTGTTCTTGCCTGGAGAATCCCAGGGACAGGGGAGCCTGGTGGGCTGCCTTCTATGGGGTCGCACAGAGTCGGACGCGACTGAAGTGACTTAGCAGCAGTAGCAGCAAGGTTTTCCTTGGGGGAGATTTTTTTTTTATTAACTTATTTATCTTTATTTTTTGGCTGTGGTGGGTCTTTGTTACTGTGTGCGGGCTTTCTCTAGTTGTGGCAAGAGAGGGGCTACTGTTCGTGGAGGTGTGCAGGCTTCTCATTGCAGTGGCTTCTTCTGTTGCAGAGCGCAGGCTCTAGGCAAGTGAGCTTCAGCAGTCACAGCTATTGGGCTCAGTAGCTGCGGTACACAGGTGAGCTCAGAGGCATATGGGATTGTCCCAGACCAGGGACAGAATCGGGGTCGCTGGCACTGCAAGGCGGACTCTTAACCATCGGACCACCAGGGAAGTCCCCTTGGGGGAGATTTTAGTTGAGACTTTCCTCTGCTACATGGACAGTCCTCTGCTTTCCTCCTTCTCTTGTTTCTACCTCTACACCTTTAAGTCTACAATGTGGCCTTAACTCTGCATATTTTACTGATTGCCCTTACATTCCAGCAAAAAAACTAAACACAACAGAACATCGGTGCTTGTTCCCTTCCTCAGTTTACTGTGACTCAAGCCATGAGCCCCCATTTTGGATTTCATACTTTGAAGGATGGGTCAGAAATGACTGTGCCTAAGGTTTCATTGATTTCTTCAAATGATGTAGTCCAATTATGGACCAGGAGCCCACTGCTTTTAAATAAAGTCAAGGAATAGGAGTGTTTAATCTTGCTTTCAGTGCTAGAATCAGCATAGGAAAAAAAAATACAGGAAAATATCAAAAACTGTTGATTCATGATGTCAGTTCAATAAATGCATCCTTTGTTTTCCCCTTAAAGCAGCTGGTTTTGTTGCTGTTTTTGTTGTTTGTTTGCTTTGTATTTTAACTTTTCATTTGGGTTTCAGAGTTATTAACTTTCATTGTTGAGGCCAGTGTGAGGAAAGCAGGAGAGACTCCATCTTGAAGCCTGTCATTCATCTGAAAGGCAAGATGGAAACTGGGCCTGAACCCTGCCCAGGAGTGAGGAAACCATTGCTAATGAAAACCAGGTCTCCTGGAGACTTTCCTCCCTACAGATGGCAAATGGAGGTTATAGTTGAGGCCAGGTTGCTCCTGTTAGATTAACCATGGAGACATCCCTCCTTGATGTATAATCATTGTTCCCCTCCCCGCTTTAACCTTAATTGCTTGTCCTCCTAGCACCTACTTGTAAAACTCAATCATATACAACAAAGAGGTTGCTAACATGTAACCAGTCACCTAGCGGGGGTTCAGTTCAGTTCAGTTGCTCAGTTGTGTCTGACTCTTTGTGACCCTATGAACCACAGCACGCCAGGCCTCCCTGTCCATCACCAACTCCTGGAGTCCACCCAAACCTATGTCCATTGAGTCGGTGATGCCATCCAACCAGCTCATCCTCTGTCGTCCCCTTCTCCTCCTGCCCTCAATCTTTCCCAGCATCAGGGTCTTTTCAAATGAATCAGCTCTTCACATCAGGTGGCCAAGGTATTGGCGCTTCAGCCTCAACATCAATCCTTCCAATGAACACCCAGGACTGATCTCCTTTAGGATGGACTGGTTGGATCTTCTCGCAGTCCAAAGAACTCTCAAGAGTCTTCTCCAACACCACAGTTCAAAAGCATCAATTCTTTGGTGCTCAGTTTTCTTTATAGTCCAGCTCTTACATCCCTATATGACCACTGGAAAGGGGGTGAAAAACTGGGCCTCTCAGAAATATCAAGGTCCTTGTTGAGAACTGATTCCCCTTGGACCCGCTGGCATAATAAACTGTACTCCACTGTCTTGAGTGTCCTCCAAGGTGTGTTTTGTGACTCCGGGTTCCACAGTATTTCTGGTACATTGACCGGGAAGCCCTCAGAGAGACAGGCGCATTGAACCTCGGCCTGCGGCTCGCTGGGATGAGAGCCTCCAGGAGGGGAAGGTGCCTCCGGCTCCGGATCGGCTCTTGTTTTAGTGACTTGTCCTTCCAGGCAGACTTCACAAGACTGTTGTCAACAGAAGGGATGTGCACATGTAGGTCCCACTGTAATAGTGGAAGAAGGGGCCTGATCAACCCCTTGGGGCTGGATGAGCATGTGGCGGCTGTGTCCTCATAGGCTTGGTGGGGAATTGTTTACTGAAATAAGTGGTACTCTGTTAACTAGGCCTGTACTGACTGACTGTCAACGTATCTTTTGGTTTCCAAGGGACTGCCCCCTTTGCTGAGACACCTCCCGTTCTCCTTAGGGACTCTGGGATCTCCCAAAGCATTGTTTGGGGTCGGATTGGGAACCATGGCTTTGGACGCACGTTTGCCTGCACCAACCAGTGATAAGATGGTCTTGGATTTAGCAAGGATCAGACTTGTGCAGAGAAGAGTATGTGGAAGCCTTAACTGATTGGATCTGGCTGGCTACCGAGAGAGGGAGAGGAGTATGAGAGGTAATAGAGAAGGAAACTGAGAGCAGGATGGGTAGTGGAGAATCCAAGCCGACCGTTCCAGGATGCATGGTTCAAAACTTCAGAAAGGGCTCTGGAGGAGACTATGGTGGAAAGTTAACCCAGAATAAGCTTAAAAGCTTTTGTGGGATAGACTGGTCATCCTTTGGGGTAGGATGGCCCTCAGAGGGAACCCTAAAATTGGACAAAGTTTGGGCTGTGTTCTCTGTGGTAACTGGATAGCCAGGCCACCCAGATCAGTTTCCACACATTGACTCATGGCTACTAATTGCACAAAACCCATTCCCTCGGGCCCGGGTATGTTACCTTGACAAAGGAGAAAGCAAGATTTTGCTGGTACAGGCAGAACCCAGGCAAGAAAAGTCGGGAAAAAAAAATATATCAAGATCCAGAGGAAGAAGAGCTTCCACTTCCTCCCCCATACTGGGAACACATGCGACTCCCAGAGCAGGAGAAGGAAGTAAGGAAAGAGAGAGATTTTCCTCCCCCAGCTCCCCCAGTGGAGGTCGCTCCTTTCCCTCCTACTGCACCACCGAGTACGATGGGAGCAACTGTGCCAGCATTATACCCCCCCTCCCTGGTTCAGAGGAAGGGAAAGGGGGAGAGCCAAGTGTTCAGAGCCGGATGAGGTCTACAAAGAAATCTCAAGAGAGAGAGGTTTTGAAGATGCCTCTTAGGGAGTCCAGGCAGCACTGCAGGTGGGGTCTGTTCAGTTCAGTTCAGTCACTCAGTTGTGTCTGACTCTTTGTGATTCCATGGACTGCAGCACGTCAGGCCTCTCTGTCCATCACCAACTCCTGGAGCTTACTCAAACTCATGTCCGTTGAGTCGGTGATGCCATCCAACCAGCTCATTCTCTGTCATCCCCTTCTCCTCCTGCCTTCAATCTTTCCCAGCATCAGGGTCTTTTCAAATGAGTCAGCTCTTTACATCAGGTGGCCAAAGTATTGGAATTTCAGCTTCAGCATCAGTCCTTCCAATGAACACCCAGGACTGGTCTCCTTTAGGGTGGACTGGTTGGATCTCCTTGCAGTCCAAGGGACTTGTAAGAGTCTCCTCCAACACCACAGTTCAAACGCATCAATTCTTTGGCGCTCAAATTTCTTTATAGTCCAACTCTGACATCCATATATGACTACTGGAAAAACCACAGCCTTGACTAGATGGACTTTTGTTGGCAAAGTAATGTCTCTGCTTTTTAATATGCTGTCTAGGTTGGTCATAACTTTTCTTCCAAGGAGCAAGAATCTTAATTTCATGGCTGCAGTCACCATCTGCAGTGACTTTGAAAGTGAAGTCGCTCAGTTGTGTCCGACTCTTTACAACCCTATGGACTGTAGCCTACCATGCTTCTCCGTCCATGGGATTTTCCAGGCAAGAATACTGGAGTGGGTTACCATTTCCTTCTCCAGGGGATCTTCCCGACCCAGGGATCGAGCCCGGGACTTTGGAGCCCCCCAAATAAAGTCTGTCACTGTTTCCACTGTTTCCCCATCTATTTGCCATGAAGTGATGCGACCGGATGCGATGATCTTAGTTTTCTGAATGTTGAGTTTTAAGGTGGGGTCAGATGGGCACATTCATCCTGGCCCCACTGCTTTTTACTACCAGCCATTCTCCATATCTAAGGAAAGGGGACTATTGATAAAGAGATAAAAAACAAAGAGGCAATTCTGCCGCTGTTGGAAGCACTGTGGGAACCCGCTGCAGTGGCAGTAATGCACCATAGAGGCCACCAGAGGGCAGACACACCTCAGGCGAAAGGGAACTGTCTGGCCGACCGACCGGCAAAGCAAGCAGCCGCCCAGGACAATACGGCAACCAAACTTACGGTGATGCCTGCGGTGTCTAGCCTACTAACCACCAAGCAGCCCCAGTCTATGATGAGGATAAAACCACCTGGGTGCGAACTGAGCAAGATTTTAGCTCAGTATTTTGTCACACCATGTCTAATAGCCTTTTGTACAGATGCAAGCCGCACATGTGTAACCTGTGCCAAGGATAAGGAAACATCTAGAAGTGGACTTCACTGAGGTAAAGCCAGGCCGAGGACACAGATATTTGCTGGTGATGGTATGTACGTTTACGGGATGGGTAGAAGCTTACCCCACCAAGATTGAAAAAGCAAAGGAAGTGGCCTGATTCTTGCTGAGACACAGTATTCCTACGTTTGGGTTCCCTCTGAGTATAGAATCCGATAGTGGGCCTGTATTTGTGGCTGAATTACTTCAACTGGTCTGCAAAGCAGTAAACATTAAATGGAAACTGCATACAGCGTATAGGCCACAAAGCTTAGGAAGAGTTGAGAGAATGACCCGGACCATCAAGGTGACTTTGGCAAATGGCTGCAAGAAACTGGTGCCCCCCTGGATGGACGTGCTGCCATTAGTGCTAATGAGGATCAGAATGACCCTTGGTCCCACAGGTATTCCCCCTATGAGATAATGTTCGGGAGGCCTTCTCCACTTATTCAGTCAGGAAGGGCGGCGGGAGGAGATACCCCTCATCCAAGGTAAGGAGCAGCGGCTGTGCTTTGCTGGAGCAGCCGTGAAGAGATACCCCACGCCCGAGGTAAGAGAAACCCAAGTAAGATGGTAGGTGTTGCAAGAGGGCATCAGAGGGCAGACACACTGAAACCATACTCACAGAAATCTAGTCAATCTAATCATACTAGGACCACAGCCTTGTCTAACTCAATGAAACCAAGCCATGCCCGTGGGGCAACCCAAGACGGGTGGGTCATCGTGGAGAGGTCTGACAGATTGTGGTCCACTGGAGAAGGGAATGGCAAACCACTTCAGTATTCCTGCCTTGAGAACCCCATGAACAGTATGAAAAGGCAAAATGATAGGATACTGAAAGAGGAACTCCCCAGGTCAGTAGGTGCCCAATATGCTACTGGAGGTCAGTGGAGAAATAACTCCAGAAAGAATGAAGAGTTGGAGCCAAAGCAAAAACAATATCCAGTTGTGGACGTGACTGGTGATAGAAGCAAGATCCGATGTTGTAAAGAGCAATATTGCATAGGAACCTGGAATGTCAGGTCCATGAATCAAGGCAAATTGGAAGTGGTCAAACAGGAGATGGCAAGAGTGAACATCAACATTCTAGGAATCAGTGACCTAAAATGGACTGGAATGGGTGAATTTAACTCAGATGACCATTATATCTACTACCACGGGCAAGAATCCCTTGGAAGAAATGGAGTAGCCATCATGGTCAACAGAAGAGTCCAAAATGCAGTACTTGGATGCAATCTCAAAAACGACAGAATGATCTCTGTTCGTTTCCAAGGCAAACCATTCAATATCACAGTAATCCAAGTCTATGCCCCAACCAGTAATGCTGAAGAAGCTGAGGTTGAATGGTTCTATGAAGACCTACAAGACCTTCTAGAACTAACACCCAAAAAAGATGCCCTTTTCATTATAGGGGACTGGAATGCAAAAGTAGGAAGTCAGGAAACACCTGGAGTAACAGGCAAATTTGGCCTTGGAATACGGAATGAAGCAGGGCAAAGACTAATAGAGTTTTGTCAAGAAAATGCACTGGTCATAGCAAACACCCTCTTCCAACAACACAAGAGAAGACTACACATGGACATCACCAGATGGTCAACACTTAAATCAGATTGATTATATTCTCTGCAGCAAAAAATGGAGAAGGTCTATACAGTCAACAAAAACAAGACCAGGAGCTGACTGTGGCTCAGATCATGAGCTCCTTATTACCAAATTCAGACTGAAATTGAAGAAAGAAGGGAAAACCGCTAGACCATTCAGGTATGACCTCCATCAGATCCCTTATGGTTATACACTGGAAGTGAGAAATAGATTTAAGGGCCTAGATCTGATAGATAGAGTGCCTGATGAACCATGGAATGAGGTTCGTTACATTGTACAGGAGATAGGGATCAAGACCATCCCCATGGAAAAGAAATGCAAAAAAGCAAAATGGCTGTCTGGGGAAGCCTTACAAATAGCTCAGACAAGAAGACAAGCGAAAAGCCAAGGAGAAAAGGAAAGATATAAGCATCTGAATGCAGAATTTCAAAGAATAGCAAGCAGAGATAAGAAAGCCTTCTTCAGCGATCAATGCAAAGAAATAGAGGAAAAGAACAGAATGGGAAAGACCAGAGGTCTCTACAAGAAAATTAGAGATACCAAGGGAACATTTCATGCAAAGATGGGCTCAATAAAGGACAGAAATGGTACGGACCTAACAGAGCAGAAGATATTAAGAAGAGGTGGCAAGAATACACTGAAGAAATGTACAAAAAAGATCTTCACAACCCAGATAATCACGATGGTGTGATCACTCATCTAGAGCCAGACATCCTGGAATGTGAAGTCAAGTATGGGCCTTAGAAAGCATCACTACGAACAAAGGTAGTGGAGGTGATGGAATTCCAGTTGAGCTGTTTCAAATCCTGAAAGATGATGCTGTGAAAGTGCTGCACTCAATATGCCAGCAAATTTGGAAAACTCAGCAGTGGCCACAGGACTGGAAAAGGTCCGTTTTCATTCCAATCCCAAAGAAAGGCAATGCCAAAGAAGGCTCAAGCTACCGCACAATTGCACTCATCTCACACTCCAGTAAAGTAATGCTCAAAATTCTCCAAGCCAGACTTCAGCAATACGTGAACCGTGAACTTCCTGATGTTCAAGCTGGTTTTAGAAAAGGCAGAGGAACCAGAGATCAAATTGCCACCATCTTCTGCATCATGGAAATAGCAAGAGAGTTCCAGAAAAACATCTATTTCTGCTTTCTTGACTATGCCAAAGCCTTTGACTATGTGGATCACAATAAACTGTGGGAAATTCTGAAAGAGATGAGAATACTAGACCACCTAACCTGCCTCTTGAGAAATCTGTATGCAGGCCAGGAAGCAACAGTTAGAACTGGACATGGAACAACAGACTGGTTCCAAATAGGAAAAGGAGTACGTCAAGGCTGGATATTGTCACCCTGCTTATTTAACTTCTATGCAGAGTACATCATGAGAAATGCTGGACTGGAAGAAACACAAGCTGGTATCAAGATTGCCGGAAGAAATATCAATAACCTCAGATATGCAGATGACACCACCCTTATGGCAGAAAGTGAAGAGGAACTAAAAAGCCTCTTGATGAAAGTAAAAGAGGAGAGTGAAAAAGTTGGCTTAAAGCTCAACATTCAGAAAACGAAGATCGTGGCATCCGGTCCCATCACTTCATGGGAAAGAGATGGGGAAACAGTGGAAACAGTGTCAGACTTTATTTTCTGGGCTCCAAAATGACTGCAGATGGTGATTGCAGACATGAAATTAAAAGACGCTTACTCCTTGGAAGAAAAGTTATGAGCAACCTAGATAGCATATTCAAAAGCAGAGACATTACTTTGCCGACTAAGATCCATCTAGTCAAGGCTATGGTTTTCCAGTAGTCATATATGGATGTGAGAGTTGAACTGTGAAGAAGGCTGAGTGCTGAAGAATTGATGTGTTTGAACTGTGGTGTTGGAGAAGACTCTTGAAAGTCCCTTGGACTACAAGGAGATCTAACCAGTCCATTCTAAAGGAGATCAACCAGGGGATTTGTTTGGAAGGATTGATGCTAAAGCTGAAACTCCAGTACTTTGGACACCTCATGGGAAGAGTTGACTCATTGGGAAAGACTCTGATGCTGGGAGGGATTGGGGGCAGGAGAAGAAGGGGACGACCGAGGATGAGATGGCTGGATGGCATCACTGACTCGATAGACATGAGTCTGAGTGAACTTTTCATGGGGTCACAAAGAGTCGGACAAGACTGAGCTACTGAACTGAACTGATTACCAAGAGGAGGGATGAGGTGTCACTGCAACTGGAACAGTTGGGAGAGGTAATCCATGATATCATCCTTTATGTTCAAGAAAGGATTCCATTTTCTTTAGATACTACTATGTGAAAAGCAAAGGAGAAAAGGAAAGATATAAGCATCTGAATGCAGAATTCCAAAGAATAGCAAGAAGAGATAAGAAAGCCTTCTTCAGTGATCAATGCAAAGAAATAGAGGAAAAGAACAGAATGTGAAAGACCAGAGGTCTCTACAAGAAAATTAGAGATACCAAGGGAACATTTCATGCAAAGATGGGCTCGATAAAGGACAGAAATGGTATGGATATAACAGAAGCAGAAGATATCAAGAAGAGGTGGCAAGAATACACAGAAGAACTGTACAAAAAAGATCTTCACGACCTGGATAATCACAATGGTGTGATCACTCATCTAGAGCCAGACATCCTGGAATGTGAAGTCAAGTGGGCCTTAGAAAGCATTACTATGAACAAAGGTAGTGGAGGTGATGGAATTCCAGTAGAGCTATTTCAAATCCTGAAAGATGATGCTGTGAAAGTGCTGCACTCAATATGCCAGCAAATTTGGAAAACTCAGCAGTGGCCACAGGACTGGAAAAGGTCCGTTTTCATTCCAATCCCAAAGAAAGGCAATGCCAAAGAAGGCTCAAGCTACCGCACAATTGCACTCATCTCACACTCCAGTAAAGTAATGCTCAAAATTCTCCAAGCCAGACTTCAGCAATACGTGAACCGTGAACTTCCTGATGTTCAAGCTGGTTTTAGAAAAGGCAGAGGAACCAGAGATCAAATTGCCACCATCTTCTGCATCACGGAAATAGCAAGAGAGTTGAAAAAACATCTATTTCTGCTTTCTTGACTATGCCAAAGCCTTTGACTATGTGGATCACAATAAACTGTGGAAAATTCTGAAAGAGATGGGAATACCAGACCGCCTGACCTGCCTGTTGAGAAATCTGTATGCAGGCCAGGAAGCAACAGTTAGAACTGGACATGGAACAACAGAACGGTTCCAAGTAGGAAAAGGAGTACATCAAGGCTATATATTGTCACCCTGCTTATTTAACTTCTATGCACAGTACTCATGAGAAACACTGGACTGGAAGAAACACAAGCTGGTATCAAGATTGCCGGGAGAAATATCAATAACCTCAGATATGCAGATGACACCACCCTTATGGCAGAAAGTGAAGAGGAACTAAAAAGCCTCTTGATGAAAGTGAAAGAGGAGAGTGAAAAGGTTCGCTTAAACCTCAACATTCAGAAAACGAAGATCATGGCATCCAGTCCCATCACTTCATGGGAAAGAGATGGGGAAACAGTGGAAACAGTGTCAGACTTTATTTTGGGGGGCTCCAAAATCACTGCAGATGGTGATTGTAGCCATGAAATTAAAAGATGCTTACTCCTTGGAAGGAAAGTTATGACCAACCTAGATAGCATATTCAAAAGCAGAGACACTACTTTACTGACTAAGGTCCGTCTAGTCAAGGCTATGGTTTTTCCTGTGGTCATGTATGGATGTGAGAGTTGGACTGTGAAGAAGGCTGAGAGCTGAAGAATTGATGCGTTTGAACTGTGGTGTTGGAGAAGACTCTTGAAAGTCCCTTGGACTACAAGGAGATCTAACCAGTCCATTCTAAAGGAGATCAGCCCTGGGATTTCTTTGGAAGGAATGATGCTAAAGCTGAAGCTCCAATACTTTGGCCACCTCATGCGAAGAGTTGACTCATTGGAAAAGACTCTGATGCTGGGAGGGAATGGGGGCAGTTGGAGGAAGGGGATGACAGAGGATGAGATGGCATCACTGACTCGATGGATGTGAGTCTGAGTGAACTCCGGGAGTTGGTGATGGACAGGGAGGCCTGGCGTGCTGCGATTCATGATGTCACAAAGAGTCAGACAAGACTGAGCAACGAACTGAACTGAACTGATGCACCCATACTCACCAGGAGATTTAGTATCCGTAAATGATTGGAAACAGCAGATGGTATCCCCCACCTGGAGAGGGCCGTACACTATTGTAGTAACCACTCCCAGTGCAGGTAAAGTTTCAGGTATTACTCCCTGGACTCACCACACTCAGCTCAAGACAGCAGCGGAGGGAAAGGGACACTGCCCACACTAATCCAGAAGAACCACTGAAGACCCGACTCATCTTCCATCGACGACCACAGACCCAGGATGGAGCTGGTACAGATGATTCTGCTATTCCTAGTCGGCGTGACAACCCTACTGGGACTGCAGACTCAAGATAAGGTGCTCCTGTCCTGGGCCCACTTGTATGCAAACTCTGTAACACTTCTAACTGTTTGTTTGTGGGGCCATGCCTTTGTCAGTGATCGGTGGACTTCCCTGGTGGGTGTCTCCCCTCCACAGAGGGGACTTTAGCCTCCTGCTTCCTTTTTTTGAGACAACAACAGGAAACATTTCTTTGATAACTCACAACCTGTCACTTCTTTCTTGGTGTAAACTGGACTCTAATCAGATTGATCAAGGCCATGGGGTGACATTTAAAGCAAATGCAAGCTTTCCAGAAGTAACAAAAGCCTATACTTTTTACTTAAAAAATTTTAAAAAAGATAAAAACTCTATGGCCAATAAAAAGGGCCAATCCATCATGTACTTTGAACAATTTTATCAGATATGGGATAAATATATTCGGATGACTCCAGAAAAAGGCCAACCTATTGTCCCTGCCCCTATCTGTTGGGAGCAAAGGGAACAAAAGAGTGGATTTGGTGACTGTCCCATAGATCCAAAAGAATTAAAATATGTGGGATACTTATCCTCTGAGCGATGTGAACAAACATAAGAGGTCACTTATCGCCCAGATTTACTAGCTCACTGGCCTGGCTCAGACTGGAAGGGCAACCCTGGGATCTGATGGGTGGCCCCAACAGCACCCAATGACTGTATGGATCGAACTTACAGCCTTGGCTTCCAGTCAGTTGGGTCGGCCGCTACACTTTAGGATTTGCCTTTGCTCATGGAAGTATTAAGCCATCCTTACAACAAGCCCTAGTAACTTTGCCTTATTGACATGCAGTGGGCAAGGTCTATATTTCAATGGTGTGATTACATAGCTGCCTTGTTTATACCATCTATAGAAACAACAGACATTATGATTAAAGTAGAAGCTCTAACTAACTTCATGAAACAGGCCCTCCTGGACAACACAAAGGCAATCCAAGTTTTAAATGAAGAACAAATACAAATGAGAAAGACAGTGATTCAAAATTTGATGACTTTTGACATACTTGGGCTTCCCTGGTGGCTCAGAGGTTAAAGTGTCTGCCTGCAATGCGGGAGACCTGGGTTCAATCCCTAGGTCGGGAAGATCCCCCTGGAGAAGGAAATGACAACCCACTCCAGTATTCTTGCCTGGAGAATCCCATGGACGGAGGAGCCTGGTGGGTCCCAAAGAGTCGGACACGACTGAGTGACTTCACCTTCTAACTTTCACTTTCTTTGACATACTTATGGCTGCCCAAGGAGAGACTTCTGCTACAATTAAAGTTAAATGCTGTGTATATATCTCTGATTTATCTGGCAATGTATCAGCTGCTCTAGACAGCATGAAAAACCAGGTAAAAGCTATGTGAAATGATAATCCTCCTTTTTGGATGTTGGTATTTTCTTGGATCAAAGGTGATTGGTAGAAAAATCTTTTTGTAATTATTTTGTTAATCATTGTATTACTAATTTGGGGGCCTTGTATTCTTTAGTGTATACCTCAATGTGTAGCCTCCAGACTGACAGCCCTGCTGCAGTTACATAGCCCCCATGTACAATACCTACCCATGACTGATGCCCATTGCTAAAGATAAGATGAGCGTCAAGAGGGGGCAATGTTGGGGCCAGTGTGAGCAAAGCAGGAGAGACTCCATCTTGAAGCTTGTCATCCACCTGAAAGGCAGGATGTAAACTGGGCCTGAACCCTGCGCAGGAGTGAGGAAACCATTGCTAATCAACCCTCCCTACAGATGGCAAATGGAGATTGTAGTTGAGGTCAGGCTGCCCCTGTTAGATTAACCATGAAACATCCCCCCTTGATGTATAAACATTGTTTTCCCCCGCTTTAACCTTAATTGCTTGTTCTCCTAGCACCTACTTGTAAAACTCAGTCATGTACAACAAAGAGGTTGCTAATGTGTAACAAGTCATGTAGTGGGGAGTATAAAACTGGGCCTCTCAGAAACATCAGGGTCCTTGTTGGGAACCGATTCCCCTTGGACCCGCTGGTGTAATAAACTGTACTCCACTGTCTTGAGTGTCCTCCGAGGTGTGTTTTGCAACTCCAGATTCCACAACAATAATAAGATTGAATAGTGATTTTATAATGATTATTTGCCTGATTTACCGGAATATTTATTTCTAAGAGAAGAAATTGGAAACTTTCAAAAATCTACTCAAAGCCTGCTACATATTTTAATTAGAAAGGCAAAGCCTCTCTATATTCATCTACTGAATTTTCTTGAAGTGAAGTGAAGTTGCTCAGTCATGTCCAACTCTGCGGCCCGTGGACTGTAGCCCACCAAGCTCCAATGTAACTCAAATCTGAGTATGTATTACACATCTCAGAGATGGTGGGGTAGGGTGGGGAACATATACATATTATGTGCAAAGAATATACATACATATTTGTCAAATTAAAAAATCATCACAACCTAAAAAGTTCAGAGTTACGTTTTACTTGGCGGGAATTTTTAGGACTTCAAGCCTGGAACACCAGCATCTCAAGGAACCCCGAGAGAACTGTTCTGAGGAGGTGAGGGGGGGGCCAGGTTATACCCAAGTTTTGAAACAAAGGTAGTCTGAACATCAAAAGAGTGTTGTTAATTAAAGAAAACCAGATATCTCAAGTTAAGGCATTTAGTGCTTTTCTGTATATGGGAAGATGCCAAGAGTCTGGGCTCACTGAAATCTTCCCTTTCATATGCATCTCACCTACCTGGGGGCAGTATCTTGTGTTTTTTCATATCCAGAGCTCCCCTTAGAGAGTGGGAGTTCTATTGGCTGCTAGTTATCATGTATGTTTCTCCTTCCAGAGTGCCCATAGGGCTCAGGGACTCACACTGAGGGCTGGATTCGCTAATGACTATGACATCCTTACTTACTGAAAAGGCAGGAATACTCCATTTCTCAGAGTTTTCCCACTGATATGAAGACTAGGCCCTTAGTCCAAGAGAACTTTAAAAATATTTATTTGTTCCCAGAAGGGTTGAGCAATGCTGATAAATCTGTTGAACAATGCTCTACCCTCTTCATTAACTTGGAATTTGTTTTCCCTGTGGTGTTACACAGGAGTATTTTCCTTTGTATTATTTATACTCAAAGGGCTTATCAAGCAAATTAATAATGTGAAATGGATTAAAGGTAAAAATCTTTTAAAATACTGAGGCAAAACTTTTAAAGCACCCATTTGAGGCTTGAAAATTAGGTTTCTCTAGGCACAAAATAACAGGGTGATTACGAAAGATTTCTTCAGTTTCCCAAAGCATCTACCTTAAAAATCTTGACCAGGAAACATATGGTTAGCCTATTTGTTGTCATTACCTGAATTAGGAAAAATAAAAGCACTTTTCTTTAAAAATTCCTCTGCTGCTGCTGCTGCTAAGTCGCTTCAGTCGTGTCCGACTCTGTGTGACCCCATAGATGGCAGCCCACCAGGCTCCCCTGTCCCTGGGATTAATAGATTAAAAAAAACAATTATTTTAAGATGTTAAGGCAAACAGGAGGAGAAACTGGGGGCTCCAGTGACCTCAGAAGCTGCAGCTTCAGTGGCCTGGAAGGACAGAAGCCACACCAGAGAGGATTCAGGAGAGTGGACCACCAAACTTTCTTTTCAAGAAGTTTTAAGACAAAGAAAAGAGGAATGGGGGTGGTACTGGGTTAAAATGAGGTTGCTTGTTGTTTAAGAAAAATCTGACTATGTTTGTAGCTTGAGAATGATTTAACAGAAAGGAAAGATTTAAAATGTTGGAGGAGAGAGCATTGAGGAGACAGGAAGTAATGGAACTAAAGGTAGGATGAGGGTACAGTGGAGTGATTAGAGTTCAAAAAGAAGCGGAATAATTTTTGTTTTAAGTTGGACAGGTCAAGGAAGGTCAATACAGGGTTAAAAAAATTCGGGGGTGGTGAGGTTGGAGTCCTAAGGCTGCTAATGTGCTCACCAAAGCAAGGGAGTAAATCAAGAAAGAGGACTCCACAAGGCCAGATGTCCAAGAAGAGAGGGGCACGGGTGAGGTACAAATTGTTAGGTAGTCAGTGTAGGGTTGAGAGCCTCGGTCTTCTAATTTCAACTTATTCACTCCGTTAGCCCAAAGCTCCAGTTTCTAGGCATTCAGAGGAATGCCTCCCTGGTCTGGAGGGTCATAAAACTTTCAGACCCAGGACAAGACAATCATTAACTGCTGTCCAGTATATCAAGCAGAACTGCAGGTAAATCATTAACTCTTAAACATGCATCAGGTTCCTAAATAATGGTCTGGGGTCTCGAGATAGTGTTGAGGGATGGCGTCTCAATGTCTCAGGAACTGAGAAACTGGGAACCAAAAGAAAGCCATAAAAATGAAAAACTGGACATTGCAACATTCAAACTGATTGGTCAAAAATGATATATATTAACGTCACAAGCCAACCAAAAATGTACAGATCAATACTAGTAACGATATAAGAACTGCTGTTATCTCCTTCTTTTTGGGTCTCTTCACCCCCTCTCAGGGTCTATGCTGAGAAGTTTGTATCTCTATCCTTTAAAATAAACTTTGCCTGTGTGTTTGCGAGTTTGAACAATTCATTCTTTGGTTCCATGAAGAGAACTTGGTTTTCACATCTCAAGGGTAATGCCAGGAGGGCAACCGTCAGTAGCAGCCTAGAGGGATCCAGGTTGCAACAGTTTGGAGAGCTCTTAGGGAAGGAAAGGGCTCTTGGGGAAAATGGAATTGATAGATTACCTGATGTTGTTGATTATCTGGGAGAAGAGATGACAGATCAGATGGACAAATGGAAAAAAGTCAAGATTAGGTACCAAGGAAACCATGCAAGTCAAACATAACT
Source organism: Ovis aries (assembly GCF_016772045.2). Taxonomy (NCBI): domain Eukaryota; kingdom Metazoa; phylum Chordata; class Mammalia; order Artiodactyla; family Bovidae; genus Ovis; species Ovis aries. The sequence goes on along the minus strand of NC_056060.1, from coordinate 11,195,064 downwards.
TCAGACACCTAGTACATGCTGGATGCTATGTGCTGCTGCTGCTGCTGCTGCTAAGTCGCTTCAGTCGTGTCCGACTCTGTGCGACCCCGTAGATGGCAGCCGACCAGGCTCTGCCATCCCTGGGATTCTCCAGGCAAGAACACTGGAGTGGGTTGCCATTTCCTTCTCCAATGCACGAAAGTGAAAAGTGAAAGTGAAGTCGTTCAGTCATGTCCAACTCCCTGCGACCCCATGGACTGCAGCCCCCCAGGCTCCTCCGTCCATGGGATTTTCCAGGTGTACTTTAATATGTATACTTTTATTAATCCTCCTCATTTAAAGAATAAGAAACTGAAGGACAGCGAGATGAAATCAGTTGCTTAAAATCACAGATCTAATAAGTGACAAAAGCAAAGGTCTCCAGAGTCTCTAACCCTAACCACTAGAATATACTGCCTCTCCAGGGAAGGGGAATGAGAATGAAAAATAGAAAGAGACAAGAAAGAAATGCTGTCATTATACACTCTGTGGCTATGCAATGAATAATTCTTACTAGCCATAACTACATATTAACTTCCTATTCATTTATAAAATTAATTATGTTATTTTGTGAAAAACGTGATGTGATTAGACTGTCAAGATAGCAGAAAGAAGTGCTCAATGGGTTAAGCTTTCAGCCCACATGCAACATAAAAGATAAAACACAACAAATATAGTCAACAGGTCAGGAAATAAAAGCACAAAATATTATTTAAAAATATGCAGTTGGGACTTCCCAAAGACTCTGCTTCCACTACAGAGGGCATGGGTTCAATCCTGGTGGGGAAACTAAGATTCCACATGCTGTGCAATGTGGAAAAATAAAATAAAATAAATGTTTTAAAAAATACGGAGGTAATAAGGAAAAACTGCTTGAATAATTGAAAGTGATTACCTCTGGGGAGGGGACTGAAAAGGATCTGAGGGAGATGCTACTTCTTTTTATTTTATGTTTTATAATATTTGCAACGTTTAAAAAACATTGTATAGGAAATCCCCTGGTGGTTCGGTGGTTAGTGCTCCACACTCTCACTGCTGAGGGCCCAGGTTTGATTCCTTATGGGGGAACTAAAGCCCCACAAGCCAAGTGGTGTGGCAAAAAATCCACAAACAAACAAAAACCCCTGTACATATATTAATTTAATAGAAATGAAGGAGAAGGACTGGGGTGGGGGCACTATAGCACTTGGATTGTTTTTTGCCTGAGTCCCAAAATTTATAGCTATTTTTTCCTACATGAATACTTTCTTGTTTACCTGGAACTGAAATTAATTAAACTTTCACTATCAGACTGAGGTCCCAGGACCTTTATAAGAGAAGACTGGAGAAATTTCTTCTTTTCTATTTAAACACCAATAGAATGCCTCACTAGGTTTTCTTTTCATAGTTGAGAAAATTTTAGGGAATTAGAATAATTAGTTTTGTTGGCTTTTAAGCCCTTCTTGAACTAGAAATTAAAATTTGCAATGAAGTTTTCTAAAATCAAAAGTTATAAAACAGCAAGTGCATGACTATTTTTTTTCTCTAATAACATATGTATATCAATATTGTTTTCAGTTCAGTGAGTGTTTTTAAACTCAACATTGCCTTCTCCTTCCTAAAAGGGGGGGGGAAAAAAAGAAAAAAAACACTTCAAATTTGAAAGGAGAAAAAAGCAAATTATAAGCTTGTTATTTATAGTATGTCATATATATATGCATGTCTAATTAACCTGTATAAAAGGAGCTAATTTAGTTAATTTAAGAACATTTTTGTGGGGAGAATATTTCACATGGTCTGCCAAGAGCTACAGTCTTATTAAAACAGGCCTTTTATTGCTTATTCCTGAGAAAATTACCTATATGTGAGGAACACTGTGCAACTGTCTTTCTTGAAAAGGCCTGCAGAGCACTTAAAATAAAATTAAGGTGCCACTGTTTTCTGTCATGCCTGCTGACATTACGTCTGTTCTTTTTTACTCACCACAGATGCAAAGGATGTTACCGACCAGACCTTAAGGAGTAACTGCAAAACCCTCAGAACCAGGAAAGGAGGAAAACTTCAGACTCGGCATGAAGACAAAAAAGAGTTACCAGCTAGTCCATTTCTACAGAGATCAAGCCATTAGCACTGTTGCCCACAACAGTGCACCCAGAAGGGACTTCAGGATGGAGAAAGCCAAGAAGCATTCTGCATTTTACCCCAGAGATAGTTAGGATGCATCTCTAAGGTAAAACATCCTGGCCCCTATATAATTAAGAGGCATATCTATGAAAAAATTTCAAGAATCTCAGATTCCTACCTTTTCCCATTCATAGAAAAGTATTAAAATAATTAAAAATATTGAAATTTCAATTATTTCAATAAAAATATTGAAAATTGAAATAATAAAAAAGTATGAAATAATTACCTTGAGATTAGTAGTTATCTTTTTATGTTTGACCACATGTTTTTTCCCCAGCTAAAAATTTATTATTTACATTATCTATTTATTATTTACATTTATCCTGGCTTTCCCCTTCTCTCTCTGAAGCCAATTTCTCAATTTGGTCTTATCTGAGAGCCCATCTCCTGGGCTATGATTCACAGTAAGGTCCCACACCTGAACTCACTTTACATTGTGTATTTTTCTTTCAGTTGACAGCGGCCATATTCCTTTGAGATCTTCCAGAAGAGAGGAAGAATCAGCCTGCATAGATTATTTAACATTTTTAAACTGGTTTATTAATACCAGTCATGTCGGACTCTGCAACCCCATGGACTGTAGCTGGCCAGGCTCCTCTGTTTATGGGATTTCCCAAGGAAGAATACTGGAGTTGATTGCCAGTTCCTACTCCAGGGGATCTTCCCCACCCAGGAACTGAACCTTTGTCTCTTGCATCTCCTGCATTGGCAGGTAGATTCTTTATCAATTTAATTTCATGCATGGTTAGTCCCCATTCTGCAGATGATAAAACTGAGGCTCAGAGGTCATCCAGCCAGTTCTTGGTTGAAGCTAAAATTTAAAACTTTATAGCTTTAGAAGTTCAGGCTTCCAGTATGCTTTTTGGGTACCTTGGGCACAGTCTACAAATTCTCTGGTCATTAAGTTGTGTTGTCTCTTTGCCAGCTGATGTTAATATCATCATAGAATCCTTCCACATTTGACAAAGATTTGAGAAAAAAAAGCTCAAGATTCAAGAGGCCTGGATCCTACTACCAGCTCTGCCTGTAACCCAGTGGTATGCTCCAATTTCCCTAAAAGGTGAGGAGACTTCATAGCCCCAGCAGGCTCAAACTGAAGTAGATTTCACACCTTCCCCTCCCCAGAAGCTGCCTGACTCTTCCCAAGGGAAGAGCAACTCCTGGCACCCAAGTAGTCTCCCAGGGTGAGAAGTGGGCCCAGAATGACCATCCCAAACAACAGTGAACCTGACTAGACAGTCTCAGTGAGATCCTTGGCTTCTGATGAGTCATAGACAGCCACCAAGCAGGAGGCTGCACCAGTCTGGTACTGTTTAGGCTGGTTTTGTTGTTGTTGCTGTTTTAAATTATTATTTTAAAAATTTTAGTTGGAGCCATTTCTCATTACTTTCCATGGCTCTGAGTAGGGCCTGCTCCATTATTTCTCTTCCTCTAAATGCTGGCACCTGAGATTCAAGGAGATTCTGGAACTGACCACCACTCTTGGACCCTTTTAATCAACAGAAATTGATAAGGGGCCAGAGGAGAATTTCAGGCAAGAAACTCCAGCCCCAATAAAGGCGGAGAAACATCACAACCTCAGATATGCAGATGGCAGAAAGCAAAGAGGAACTAAAGAGTCTCTTGATGAGGGTGAAGGAGAAGAGTGAAAGAGCTGGCTTAAACCCAAATCTTAAAAAAAGAAAACTAAGTTCATGGCATCTGGCTCCATTACTTCATGGCAAATAGATGGGGAAAGGTGGAAGTAATGACACATTTCCTCTTCTTGGGCTCTAAAATCACTGTGGATGGTGACTGCAGCCATAAAATCAGAAGATGTTTGCTTCTTAAAAGGAAAGCTATGACAAACCTAGACAGTGTGTTGAAAAGCAGAGACATTACTTAGTCCACCAAGGTCCATATAGTCAAGGCTATGGTCTTCCCAGTGGCCATGTACGGTTAGGAGAGCTGGACCATAGAGAAGGCAGAGCACCAAAGAATTGATGCCTTTGAACTGTGGTGCTGGAGAAGACTCCTGAAAGTCCCTTGGATATCAAACCAGTCAACCTTAAGGGAAATCAACCCTGAATACTCGTTGAAAAGGACTGATATTGAAGCTGAAGCTCCAGTATTTTGGTCATCTGATGAGAACAGGTGACTCATTGGAAAAGTCCCCGATGCTGGGAAAGTTTAAGGGTAGAAGGAGAAAAGGGCATCAGAGGATGAGACAGCTGGATGACATCACCAATCCAATGGACATGAACTTGGGCAAACTTTGGGAGATGGTGAGGGACAGGGATCCTGGCGTGCAGCAGTCCATGGGGTCACAAAGAATCAGACAAAATTGGGCTACTGAACAACAGTTTCATCACCAGGGAATAGAAGCAAGAAACAGGTACCCTTGCGAGCTCTTGGAGGGAAGCTGCGTGTGTCCTTGACTGGTGTAACAATAGGGATGGAGGAGTGGGTTTGGCAAAAGGTTAACCTTATTATGGGCTTCCCAGGCAGCACTAGTGATAAAGAACCCACCTGCCAATGCAGGGGATGTAAGAGATGTGGGTTCATTCCCTGGGCCAGGAAGATCCTCTGGCCAAGGGCACGGTGACCCACTCCAGTGTTCTCACCTGGAGAATCCCATGGACAGAGGAGTTTGGTGGGCTACATTCCATAGGGGTGCACAGAGTCAGACAGGACTGAGCACGTGTACAGGTACCTTACTATGTCTGTCTACCCCTTTGGTGGTGTGTACAGGGATCATGCATAGTACCCTGCTAGGTACTTTACTATGTCTGTCTACCCCTTTGGTGGTGCAGTGTACAGGGATCATGCATAGTACCCTGCGTTAGCTCCTGGCACCTCAAAAACTTGTAGTCTGTGGCTTTTTTTGTATCCTCTTGCTCAAGGTTGTCTCAACTGAGCATGGGTGCAGTTATTTTTAGTCACTTATAATTTCCCTGTATCCTACTGCTCAAGAAGGTTGTCCAGGTGCAAGCACTCTGGAAGCCTGTCTCAATTCTAGAAGAGTCTGTGCTGCTCATAATCCAAGCATTGGTTCCCATGGACTTTTCTCTTACTTTCCATCTCCTCAACTGCCGACAGACACTACTTTGCCAAAGGCAAAGGTCAGATTTGTGTCATGTCCCAGGGGATCAGACATGTGCCTCCCAGTCCCTGTATTGTTTTTTTCAGCTTTACTGTTAAACTTTGGGCAGGTTATTTAAATTGCCTGAGCTTCAGTCGCCCCATTTCTAAAATAGAGAATAATCCTTATTTTAAGAAATGAAAGGAATTTGGTGCAAAGTTTGCACTAACAGAAATTCCTCTTCTTGGGGAAGTGGCCACGAGGAGATTTAGGTAGGGAGAACTCTTTCTGCATGTCACAAATATCTGTGCTCACTGGCATCCAACTCTTTGTGACCGCATGGACGTAGCCCTTCAGGCTCCTTTATTCAAGGGATTTTTCCAGGCAAGAATATTGGAACAGGTTGCCATTTCCTCCTCCCAGGGGTCTTCCTCCACCCAGGGACTGAACCGGCGCCCCTTGTGTCTCCTACATTGGCAGGTGAACTCATTACCTCTGAACCACCTGGGAAGCCAGAGAGGAAGGAGGAATGCAAACCAATCCCTGGGCGCGGATGCGGTCTCCTATGGGTGGCGGAGAGACTGGAAAACAGGGAAGCACAGAAAGGGTCCTCTCTGGATCCCTTAAGGTGCCATGGTAACATGCCAAGACAGCAAAGTGACCAGGGATTCGTAGCTTGGGCAGAGGGAATCTTACCAAAGTTTGAGAAATGTTATTGGGAGATGAAGAAGATAAAGGGACTTCTGAAACAGGCATCCCGTGCATACACCAGTTCGGGGCGAGGCCGAGCACAGACTAGCACCCGGCCATCCCTATCGCGCCGGTTCAGTGCAGGGCACTCGGAATCATTCACAAAAGGCTTTATTGGAGTCAGCAACCAGCTCTTCCACCGGAGCCGCGGATTGGGGGCGCTGCTCCCTTCAGGGCTGGGGACCGAGAGTGCCGGGCCAGCCTGTCGGCGGTCGGACTTCGCAGTCCAGCGCAGGACCGGGAAGTGATGACCACTGCCTGCTGCTTGACGCCAGCGGAAGTGCGAGCCGGGGGAGATGGAGTTCGGAGGCGGTGCCCCGGGAAGGGGCGGGAACAGGGAGGGGCTACGGGCGGTGGCGGCCTGACGGGGCGGGGCCTGGGCCGAGGGGCGGGGCCTGGGCCGAGGGGCGGGGTTTGGCGGAGGTTGTTTTCACCCAGGCCTAGGTCCCCCAAGCTCAGCTGGGGCTGCGCGGCGTGGAGGTGTGAGCGGTCTGCGGACGGACGCTTGCTGCCGGAGCTAGCCAGGAGCGCCGGAGCGAAGCTGCAAGCGGACGAGCGCGCGGGTGGTGGTGGTCGGCCGCTGCTATGTCAGCGCGGTGCTGTGCGGGCCAGGTGAGAAGAGGGAGACAGATCGGTGGAAACCTGGCCAGTAGCCCGAGGCACTACGGGCTTCCCTGGGTGTGCGCCCCGCCTCCGCCGCCGAAAGTGGGGCGGGTGACCCCGCGCCGCCTGGGTGAGTGCCCCGGGCCGGAGCCCGGCGCTCAGCCGTCAGGGAAACCCTCTGCTTCGGCGGGCGGACCAGGGGCACACGGGGGGCAGCCCGAGAGGTGACCCCGAGGTCTTCTCGTTGGGCGTTAGGTAGGAACTTGGCTTAGGGCGGGGCAGGCAGGGTTCGGGCGGAAGGTGCCGACTGTTTCTGGAGCGTGTCGCCTACTCTCCAGGGCACGAGTGTGTGGAGCCGAGCTCCGTAGGCCACCGGGCTCTGCCAGCCCCGTGAATCCAGGAGAAGACGTGGGTTTGGGCAACCACTCCTCTACCATGCCCTGAACGAAACTCGGCTCGTTTGGCTCAGGCGTATTGCGCTTGACATCTCCCAGGGCTCCAGAACCCTGGCTCTGTTCATTCGAGAACAGAGAAGCCTGCTTTCCAAACCGCAGGGCTCAGGTCTCGGCGCTGGGAAGTCAGCCCTGTTTGTTGAATTTCCCGACCCAACCCTGGCTGGACACGAACGCGCCGCCTGGGTAGGAACCTCGAGCGTTCTCATCCCCCTTTCAGCTATGAACTTGCCCGAGCTTGTTTGTAACTCTCGCCTATTAAACTCCCGAGATCTTAAAACACCTGTGCCCGCTTGGGATCGGCGTCTTCTACGGGTTGGCAGTACGTCAGGGCAGAATTGGTAGTAGGTGTTAACCCTTAGCCCTGCTTTCATTCCTTCTTGCAGAGTTAGAAAGGAAGAAGTAGGTAAAATCTGCCAGGCGTTGCGCTCCCACCTTCTCAGACATGTTGATTATCGACATTTCTTTACAGAGTTTTAATAGTTCGTTTTTTTCCAGTGAGTCTAGCCCGGCTGTCGCTGCTTGCTGGTACATTCAGCCTTGCGATAATCAGGCCAGCCCGTAAGGGATGCAGGGGCTAAGCTGTGGGTTTCTGTATAGCCACCGATTAGACTGGTAGATAATCCGACCTCTTTGCAGTGGCCCTGTGAGAAGTTATCGCTTGGGTTTTTGAGGTCTAATACTGTCCTTGGCATGCATTCAGGCTGGTCTTTTCAGAGATGAGGAAATTGAGGTTTTTTAACTTGAGGTGGAATGACTTGCCCTCAGTCAGGCGAAGTGACAAGAGGGCACTGGAGACCAAAGTGGACCTCAGAAGGCGGCTTTCAGAATATTCCAGATCTCAAGAAGGCTTTGCAAATAGTTCATTGTGGTTGTTTTGAGGGAGTTCCATTTTGAGATGACCCCTCATTATACAGTGATTAGGTTATGATATTTCGAGGCACCTGTCCCCAGTCGCTTGAAAGCCCCTTGAGGCTTTCTGTGGCTCCTAGTGGGTAATTTAGAGCTCAGAAAATTATTGCCAGTACTCAAGTGGGTCTTGTAAAAGAATTATTGGTATGGTTGATATTTTGGCAGGGTTTTATGACTTGTTTCTAAAATCCCCTTCTCAGGACTTTGGAAAGAACCAAATACTGGCTGTTCATCACAGGGAAGTTAACTTCTTCTTTCTTGGGACTGCTTGAGGCTTCACTGTGGTGGGTCTCAACGCTAGGAGGCGGGTGATGACTCTATGATTTCATATGAATGAAACTGTTAAGTTTACATTAAAAAAACAGCACCATCAGAAAGTATCTAAGTCTAGAAATCCTTACAACTTTTTTGAGCACATGTGCACTGTTTTTACTTACATCACTTCTGACATCAATTTACGGACCCCACCACCCCCCACCCCACACCAGTCAGTTCCCCAACTCCCCAGATATTAACTGGATGTACAACAATACAGTTTAATTCTGACATTACCTGGATGTCAGATATCCCCCAGGCTAGGGGCCTAATCCCGCAACACCACCCTCCTCCCTGTCTGGCACCCTGCACATTTCAGCATTCAGCTGTTGGCATTAAGTCTCTGGGCCTCCCATACCCAAGTAGAAGACCAAATAAATATTCCTGATTATATCACAATATCACAGCACCTACTATGTGCTAAGAGCTGGAGATAGGGCAGTGAGCCAGACAGACATCATCTCTGCCCTCAGTGGTTGGTCCTGCTGGGGCGGGGATGGGGTGGCGTTATATAAACATTGGAGCAATGAAACAATAATATACTGTAACCAGTAAACAATACTGATACTGTAACAGGTCCTGGTGGGCAAAGCGGCCTCTGTAGGGTTGTTGGGGAAGTCTGTCTGAGAAGATGCCCTTGGAATTGAGACTGATGGAGAGGCACCCATGTGAGGGTCTGGGTAGCGAGCCTTCCAGGGTGTTTGAGGAACAGTGAGGTGTTGGAAGAGTCCAGGAGGCTGGAGTGTCTTAGATGAGGTAAAGAGGCAGGTAGGGCCAGGTGGGGTCAGTCACCGATGGATTTGGGGTTTATTTCTCTTACAGGGAAAGGTTGTTGGGGAATTTTGAGCAGGTGAGAACTGTGGCTTGATTTACACTTAGAAGATCATTTTGGGTGCCATGAAGATTTGAGTGTGTCAGGGACTAGTGTGGAGGTGAGAGCAGTCAGAACCGTCCATTCAGTGAATGCTTTTAAACCGCCTCCTCCTGGGTGTGAGCAGTGATCTAGGCTTCAGCAGTGAACCAGAATCCTTCCTGGTGGAGCTTGAATCCTGGCAATCTGCTGACGGTGGGATGGTGTTGGCTTCTGGGAATATTTTAGAGGTAGAGCTGGACTTTTGCATGGGTTAGAAGTGGAATGTGGAAATAAGAGATTCTGTCTGTGACCCAGGCAACTGAATAGATGACAGTGCCTCACTGAGGTGAGGAAGGAGGATATTTGGCAAGAAAAACCCATCGTTTTCTTCTGGCTTTGTTACATTTGAAATGCCTATTAGAAGTTAAATAGAGATGGCCAGTTATCAGTTGGATTTTTAAGTTGGGAGAAGTTTGAAGTTGGAGATAGAAATTTGGGGACCTTAACTGAAACAATGTGTAACCTAGAAAATAGCCTGGGCTTTGGACTCAGGTCTGGGTTTGAATTGGGGAAATTCGGACACTGAGGGCTGGTGTGACTGTGCATATTATTTACCCTCAGTTTTCCTCAGCTGTTGAATGGGTATGATAATATCTCCCAAGGTTATTGGGAGGATTACATGCAATAATGTCTCTAGTACAGGATTTGGTACAGAGTCAGGGACCCCCCACATCTTGGTGGCTGTTACCCAGTTGTACCTGGACAGTCTCCAGGTCGTTTTATTTTTGCTTTGACTCTGATACACTTAGATTTTGCTTGGGCTGTTGGCTTCTAGTCTGTTAGCTGCTCAGTCGTGTCTGACTCTGTGACTCCATGGACGGTAGCCTGCCAGGCTCCTCTTCCATGGAATTCTCTAGGCAAGAATACTGGAGTGGGTAGCCATTCTCTTTTCCAGGGGACCTTCTTGACCCAGGGATCAAACCCATGTCTCCTGCATTGTAGGCAGATTCTTTACCATCTGAACCACCAGGGAAACCCCGGTGGATGCTAATGGAAGCAGAAATCACAGGAGGATGGTCACTCTATACCTTCTGGGTACCCAGCGCTGTGCTAAGGCCTCTAGGCAGTGAACAAAGTGCATCCTTGCTCTCCTGGAACTTAAAGGCTAGTTGGGGCTGGAACTGTGAGGTAGGCTCACTACCGAAAAATGACAGGACGCCCTTTCAGAGGTGAAATATATAATTGGAAAATCTTGATAACCGCTATCAAGGCAGTTTGAGAGTAAGGCTTGGCAGGTTTTACTCCAGGCAGGTATAAGCATTAATGATAATAGTAACAATAGCTGGAGCTTATTTCATGTCCACAAGTGTGCTGTTTTTACCTACAGTATATCACTCACACTTCGCAGGAACTCTGTGAGGTCGAGGAACGTTCATTTTGGCTTCCTTTTGCAGGTGAGGCAACTGCAAGAGATAAATTAGCTTGACTGATGTTTACATGGTGGTGGAGCCAGGCCTTCAACACTGCTCCACCTGACTTGAGTCGGATTTTTTAACTGGGAGACTGCTATTCCTTATTATTCTAAATACAATATGAATAAATCGGAAACTGCTGCTCATTGTTGTTGCTCATAATGGCCCTAATAGCTCAGTTGGTAAAGAGCTATAATGCTTCCCTGATAGCTCAGTTGATAAAGAATCCACCTGCAGTGTGGGAGACCCCAGTTCAGTTCCTGGGTTGGGAAGATCCCCTGGAGAAGGGAAAGGCTACCCACTCCAGTATTATGGCCTGGAGAATTCCACGGACTCAGAGTCCATGGGGTCTCAAAGAGTCAGACACGACTGAGCGACTTTCACTTTCATAGTGACCCTAAGGCTGTGTTAAATACATCATTATGCGGCCGTCTTGGTAGTTATTGGCAGTTGTCAGGAGTCTGGCGAGGTTTAGCTTCTTTCTCACAGCGGTCCAGGTTATAGACAGTGCGTCTCAGACCACATTCTGCGACTGGCGCAGATAGTTATCGGCAGGCAGGCACAGCACAGGTACACAGCCTGACTTGTGGCTTCTCGAAGTTGCAGCTCTTTGTCCTTCTTGGTGAACCAACATGCAGTTTGCATGTTCACCTGAAGCAGATAACCTTCTAGAAGGAAGAACTTGCCCAGGACTGCCGAAGCATAGGCCCTCTTGGATAGATCAAACCCACGGTGCCCCTCTCAGGCAGAAGACTCACTTTGTCTTTATAACCAGTTCATATAAGGGCAGAAATGCCAAGGTATTTCCAACCAGATCATATTACTTGATTCCTGAGATTTTCCCCAAAAAAAGTCTGTTTCTAACATCTGTTATGTTAATTGTCAAAAGTCACCCAGAGACTCCCCATTGTCAAAGATAAATAAAACTGGACATTAGTTAAAGCAATGAAAACAGATTTTATTCAGTAATCACTCATTGACAGAAAGAGCTGAGCTGCATTCTGATGTACAGGTGCCTTGGAAAAGGCAGTGGCAACCCACTCCAGTACTCTTGCCTGGAAAGTCCCATGGGCGGAGGAGCCTGGTGGGCTGCAGTCCATGGGGTCTCGAAGAGTCAGACACGACTGAGCGACTTCCTTTCACTTTTCCCTTTCATGCATTGGAGAAGGAAATGGCAACCCACTCCAGCGTTCTTGCCTGGAGAATCCCAGGGATGGGGGAGCCTGGTGGGCTGCCGTCTATGGGGTCGCACAGAGTCAGACACGACTGAAGTGACTTAGCAGCAGCAGCAGGGAGTTTTAAAGGGAGGAGTGAGTGGGGGCCCAAGCAGAGTTAGGGAAGTGAGACGTGTTTGTTCATATGGGTTGGGGGATGAGGCCAGCAGGGTCTCCTAGCTAGCAAGTTAGATTCTCTTCTTCCACCGAGACTGGGAGATAGGCCCTATCTTTCCAGAGGACTTCATTTTAAAGGAAAGGAGTTTAAGTCCTTGAGAAAGACATTCCACACTTGTTAGGAAATGTGTCTGCCTGTTGCTGTCTGCAGGAGCAGAGGAAGGACTCACGGTTGTATGATGCTGTTAAGAAAGGGAGGTCAGGGCTTATCTTGACTGTATAAATTTCTTTTCCCAGCCCTGAACCTTTCTGCACAAGGACTCAGAAGGCAGCTGTGTCATCCCAGGCAATGCAGCCTTAGGCTGCTAGAAGCCCTGATAAAGTTTGCTCAAGTTCTTCATGCAGGAGTTTGGGCAGAGTGGCTGTGCACCCCACTCCAGTACTCTTGCCTGGAAAATCCCGTGGACGGAGGAGCCTGGTGGGCTGCAGTCCATGGGGTCACGAAGAGTCAGACATGGCTGAGCGACTTCCCTTTCACTTTTCCCTTTCATGCATTGGAGAAGGAAATGGCAACCCACTCCAGTATTCTTGCCTGGAGAATCCCAGGGACGGGGGACCCTGGTGGGCTGCCGTCTATGGGGTCGCACAGAGTTGGACACGACTGAAGTGACTTAGCAGCAGCAGCAGCTGTGTATCGAGAGTTCTTGCAGTTTTCACCAATTCTCATCATTCCGCTAGTTAATAAAACCTGGGGTCATGGGAGTTAGAGATAACTGAAGTCCCCACAGGAGGTTCTTAGGGGGTGGCCTCTGTTAAGTGTTAACTGGAATTGGTCGATCTTCCTTATCAGGGCATCTTTTCACCTCTAGATGGTAGCTTAAAACAGATAAGCACACACACACAATCAATCCATTAAGACTTCTTTGAAGAGTAAATTACGTACCAGATAAAGGTACTGATTTCCCTGAGGTGTCTCCTTTTTCTCTGTAAAACCCAAATCTCTCATTTAAGGCCAAGCTCAAGAAGCCTTTTCCTCAGAAATGACCTTTCCCTTTCTTTTCGAGATCCTTCAGAACTTGCACCCAAAACCTGTCTGTACCAGAACATGGTCCGTCTGACACACTGGAGTTGTTCCCTGGTTACTGCGTGGGTACACTTCCTCTCTCCTCCTAGACAGAGTGTGTACTGTAGATTAGCTGAACCCCTTGTTGTGTGTTTTTGGTTACACAACTCTTTTTCTCTACAGCTCGTTGTTTACAGTGATTGGAAATGTTAGGTCCACATTATATCACGTGTTGCTTCCATACTTGGAAGGGATCCAAGTACAAAAGTTCATGCTTTTCACGACTGGTGCTCTTTTGAACAGTGAGGGGGTATTTATGAAATACATATCCTCACCCAGAGAGAACTGTATTTGATATTTTGACTCAGATTTAACATACAATTTTACTTTGCAGAGTTGGGATTATGTTGTAGGTACTATGTTTGATTCACCTCTTTGCTGAATTACAGGGTGACCAAGGCAGGTTTTTAAATGTACCAGCCACTCATTTGCAGCCACGCTTTTTATGCTTATACCCAGGAAATAGTGTAGTAGTCCTCTACCTTCAACTTTGGAAATTTTTCCAGAGGAATTAAGTAAATGTAACTATGTGACAGTCAGCTAATAGGCTTATGTATTAATAGGAGTGTATATGTATGGGTGTTCCAATTCCCAAAAGACTAAAAATAATGAAGAAAATCCCAATTTCACCCTTTTTAGATGCCATTGACGATATGGTGCAACCATTTTCTTCCTCTTTTTTAAAAAATAGTCTTTGTTGAATTTGTTGTCATATTGCTTCTGTTGTGTATGTTTTGGTTTTTTTGGCCACAGCAAGACATGTGGGAATGTTAGCTCCCTGACTAGGGATTGAACCTGCACTCTTTGAACTTTCCAATGCACCTTCCTGCATTGGAAGGTGAAGTCTTAACCACGGGACCGCCAGGAAAGGCCCCTGGTTCAGCCATTTTTAATATCATCTTTAACTTTGGTCTTTTTCTTTACAGCTGCTTATGCAGATACCATCTGTCTAGATGGTGTTTGGATCCCTGTTTTCTTGCTGTGTGAAAGATTCTGTTTTAGTTGCATTAAGTTTGAGTCCTGTGCTTATCACTAGTGTTGGCATTTTTTATTTTTATTTTATAAAATCCAGTCCAGATGCAGTAAAATGGCTATATCGTTGCTCTACCTTACTGACAAAGGTGGTGGTTTGACCAAAGTAAACTGAAGCTCCAGTACTTTGGCCACCTCATGCGAAGAGTTGACTCATTGGAAAAGACTCTGATGCTGGGAGGGATTGGGGGCAGGAGGAGAAGGGGACGACCCAGGATGAGATGGCTGGATGGCATCACTGACTTGATGGACATGAATCTGAGTGAACTCCAGGAGTCGGTGATGGACAGGGAGGCCTGGCGTGCTGCGATTCATGGAGTCGCAAAGAGTCGGAGACGACAGAGCGACTGAACTGAACTGAAACAGTTACTAATACAGAAAGAGTGGTTTGGAGATGTCTCTGTGTAGTTAGCCAAGTTCAGGTTGTCGGAAAGAAGTCTGTCACTGACCTTAAACAGTAAAGAGAGTGAAGATCACCGTTGTAGGTGGAAAGTCGCTCATTCTGATTTGTTTTCTTGGGCAGCTTTAGAGCTGACCTGGCGAGCTGACAAATGGCTTAGGGCTGAGGCAAGTCTGAGTGGGCTTACTTTGCTGGGATCAGGCCGATCTGTTGGGAGTAGAAGGCAGCCTCCAAATCATCTCTCTGCTAATGAGGTAAAAGGGAAAAACATCTTGCCCAGTGCTTGCTTCCCACCTCTGTTTTCTCTGTCAATATCACCTCTAGATTTCCCAAAGATATTTAGTATCTGCAAGTGTGTTAACTGTGAGACTCAGAAGCGTTTCAGTTTCCCAGGTGTTTCCATGTAAATCAACATGTAGAAACCTAAGAAGGGACAGAGCAATAAGGAAGGCATCGTCTACTTGATTTGAGAGCAGGACAAGTGATACGTGGCCTGTTCATCTATGATAATTTGACATTAAAATTGGACACAATTCCATTTTATCCTTTGACTCAGCTGCTTTCTGTGGCTTTAATTATAATGGTAATTATAGATAAAGATCTTGTGTTCTTTCCTTGTCCTAAGTCAAGCAGCATTGTAAGTGAATTGTCCTTGCATATTGCTCTTGTTAGTTGGATTTATGGCTGAGATTGGGCGCTGAGAGCAATCAAGGACTCATCTAAAACACCTTGATTGTCCTTAATTCCAAAGTGAACCTTTGCAACCCTCGTTAAAATGAATGTTAAAACATTTCCAGTGGGGACATCCTCTTATTTTCTAGTCAGTGTTTTAAAGATTTTAGAACATAATCTGGAAGTCAGCGCAGTGTGTGTACAGGAGACTCAAATAGTGGATTGTTTTGATTACACAAAACATCTGTTTGAATTTTGAAGGAAACAAGACTTTACTTTTGGCTTTTCTTGTGTAGTTTGCCTTGTGAAATTAAAGTTGAGCTGATGTTTAAGGAAAGCAGCTGTTATGGAAAAACTTAGGGTAGGTTTTTATCACAGAATAAACTTTGAAACAATTTGTGGGTTTGAAGTAAGGTTACAGTGTATAGTGATTAGACAGCATTTTCCCCCTCATGAAAACTGTCTAGTCAAAACAAAAGTAGGAAAAACGCATACATACAACCCCTTAAATCTTATTTATGCAAAGATAACTAGGAAAGATGGAAAATCAGGCTAATGTTTGTTTAAGTATCATTTTTTATAAACTGGCCAACTGCTCTTTGAAACAAAGCCCATGAGGTCTTTATGGGATTTATTTTCCAGTGCTTTGTATCTCGGTAATTTAACAGAGGGCTGAGTCGCCTAATGTTCTGATCCTTAGTGTGTGTGGCTCACCAAAACTGGGAAAGAGTTCATTCTTTTGTGCCTGTCTCCCTGCTCATTGAACTCCTCCAGTGGCATTCTCAGAAATAATGGCAGTATTTTGTAACCATAGTAATGAGACTGTTCTCTATAATAAGATACTCTGTTATTATGAATTTTCTCCAGCTTTCATAGCATTATTCCTCAGAATCCTAGGACATTGTTGACTTATTTCATTTCCTATTTTTCCTTTTAAATAAAGGCTAACAACCCCTAAAACTATATGTCAATTGATAAATGTTCATTGGTACCTAGCATAATGTAAATCAGCGGACTGCCATTCATGCTTAGGAGCAACTGGTAAATTGATGCTGGATGGACTTGAGTATAAAATTCCTTCTGCATACCTGATAGAGATTTATGTACCTCACCTTTTTTCTTTTATGCTTGGGAAAGAAAAGGCAGCAAGCAGGGGGCCCCTTGAGGGAGATGAGCCTACCCAGGGGAGCATGTGGAGAGCTGGGTCCCTGAGAATGGGCTCTGGGGGTTCCATGTAGCCCTGTGGTCACACTCACATGTCTGTGTGTATTCTAAACACTTTTCCTAGAAGAGGATCTTTAGCATTTCTCAGCTTCTCAAAATCGTCTTCTGACCAGGAAAACCCCAATATAGCCTGAGCTTGGAAAGACCAGCCCTGAAGAGGCTTGGGTACTTCCTCTTTCCAAATTGCAGGACGCTGAAGCTTATTTACTGTAAGTTTTCCAGTAACCTGCCAAAATTTAATGTAGAGGTGACTCCCATCCCTTTGATTTTCCTCTTCTTCCTTCTCCCTCTTTTTCCCTTGCCTCTCTCTCTCTCTCTCTCTCTTTTTTTTTTTGTTGTTTGTGTGTTTAATCTACAGGGATTTTATTCTTTGGAAAATTCTAGGGAGGCATGTGTAGTTCTGGATCCAGGTTAGGCTGTTTGTATGGTGATTGATGAGGTAGACGGTGAAATTGGAAATTTTTGGAAGAGACTTTGAAAGGCATCCTTTTTAATTCCCCATCTGAAGCTTAGAGATCTTTTAAAAATGCCTCTGCTAAGTTACATCTGGTATGTTTGAACCTCTCCAGTGTTGGAGGGCTCACTACTGTTCCCAGTTTTTAAGTTTTCTGAGCCTTGCTTTCTTTGTTCATCAAATGGGGGAAATTTGTGTGTGTCAGTATTAAACTCTGTCATCTGTAAACTGGTGATGCGGGTGTGTCAGGGTTCAGTGCAGAAAACTGAGACCACTCTGAGTAATTTAAGCAGAAGAGGATTTAATGCAGGCAATTAGCTGTTTAAGAAATAAAAGACCTAGAGGAACAAGCGTCAGGGGCCACCCTTTGAACTCTGGGCTTTAGGAGCACACAGCTGCAGCAGTAATCCAGGAGCCTGGAAGCCCAGGCTGCTCCATCACCACGACTGCCTTGACACCGGCACAGATGGTGGCTTCACAGCAGAGCCCTGTGTCTGTCCACGGCAACCGCCTGTCCTCTCCTAGAATCTTGCCTGGCGGCAGGCCTTGCAGCAGGGGGTGGCCCCCGCCATGTTTTCATCTTCCAAATATTGTGAGTGTTGCCAGTTGTCAGGTCCCAAGCAGCAAAGGAGTCTGAGAAATGTTGCATATTCCAGATTCTTCAATACTGGAAGACCCATAGGAGAAGGAGGGAATGGAGACTGAAGGAGATAACTAACCGTGTGGAGCGTAAGCTGGGAAGAACTAGTGTAACAACCCTACCCTCGTGTGTGTGCGGCACTAATCGCATCATGGCCTGACCAAATGACGGCCGCCAGAGTGTTAAGGGGGTTCATTTAGAGGCAGGAAGATGAAACGTGTGTCATGTAAACTGGTTTTCCTCCCCTAGTCTCTTTGTTCCCTGCTAATTTTCCCATATAGTCAGCTTGTTAATCCTCCTACCAACGTTTAGTCCCAATCATGCCATCCCTTGCTGATTTTTCAACCCCAGTGGGGTTAATGTAATGGATTTTCTAAATACAGGTCTTTGGTAGGATTCTGTTAGTGGTTTCTATCAAGGTAACATATTCCAAATAACATTCCTGATATTAGTAATTTGTGTTCTTTTTTCTTTTTAATGCCTCCAAGAGTTCATCAATTTGATCAGTGTTGTAAAAGAAACCTTTTAAATTGTTGTTTGTTTTCTGTTTCGTTGATTTCTGCTCTTTATTTCCCTCTTTTTACTTACTTTCAGCTTAATCTATTATTATTTATTTTAGGTTATTTTATGGACTATTTTAAGATACTTAGATCCTTATTTTAAATCTTTTTCCTCTAAAATGAATATTGAAAGTCATTTTATGTCCCACACATTTTGATATCATTCAATTCAAAATATTTTCTAATTTCCCCTAGGATTTCTACTTTGATCTATGAGTTATTTGGAAGTGTGTTGTTATTTTACAAATATTTGAGAATTTTCCGGAAATATTTTTGCTATTGATTGCTAGTTTACTCCTGTAGGGGGCTTCCCTGATAGCTCAGTTGGTAAAGAATCCACCTGCAATGCAAGAGACCCTGGTTTGATCCCTAGGTTGGGAACATCCCCTGGAGAAGGGATAGGCTATACCCACTCCAGTATTCTTGGGCTTCCCTTGTGGCTTAGCTGGTAAAGAACCCACTGGCAATGCGGGAGACCTGGGTTCGATCCCTGGGTTGGGAAGATCCTCTGGAGAAGGGAAAGGCTACCCACTCCAGTATTCTGGTCTGGAGAATTCCATGGACTGTATAGTCCATGGGGTTGCAAAGAGTGAGACACGAGCGACTTTAACTTTCTTACTCTTGTGATCAGTGAACATACTCTGTATATGTTTTTCTTTTTAATTTCCCACAGTGTGATACATCTTGGTGAATGTTCTCTGTGCTTTTGAAAAGAACTTATTTTCTACAGTTATTGGACATAGTGTTCAGGTTGGTTGCTAGTGTTGTGCTCATCATCTTTATCTAACTGGGAGAAGGATGTTACATTTTTCAAATATGATTATATTTTTGTCTCTTTCTCCCGTTGGTTATGTCAGTTTTTGTTTAATATATTTTGAAACTTTTAGGTATATATATACATTTGGGGTTGATATATCTCCTTAATGAATTGATCCTCTTGTAAAATGATTCTTTTTATCTCTGGTAATGCTGTTTATCTTCAAGTCTTTGGTGACCGTACTACCCCCGCGCCCTTTTTATATCACATTGTTTTTTTCTTTAATTTATTTTTTGGGTCATGCATCTTTGCTGCTGCGTGGGCTCTTCTGTAGCTGTGCCAAGCAGGGGCTTCTCTCTAGTTGCAGGCTTCTCTCTTTTTTTTTTTAATTTGCAGGCTTCTCTTTGCAGTGGCTTCTCGTGTTGTGGAGCTTGGGCTCTAGGCACGCGGACCTCGGTAGTTGCAGCTCCCGGGCCCTAGCGCACAGGCTCAGTATTGCGGCTCCTGTGCTTAGTTGCTTCCACATCATGTGGGATCATCCCAGACCAGGGAGGGAACCTGTATCTCCTGCACTGGCAGGTCGATTCTTTACCACTGAGCCTCTAGGGAAGCCCCAAGCTACCCTTTTAACTCATTTGTGTTCTGTATTTTAAAATCTGTCTCTTATAAACAAATGTAGTTGGGACTTGTTTTTTGATCCATTCTGACAATCTCTACCTTTTAATTGGGTGTTTAGATCATTTACATTTATGTAATTATTCATGCTTGAACTTCAGGCTATATATTGGTGGTCATTTCCATTTCCGCTTCTTTGTTCTTCGTTACCTTTTTAGGGGGGGTAGGGTGGATGTTAAATTTTTTTCAGTATTCTATTTTCTTTGTAGCCTTATGTTATTTTATTATTTTTTAAAGTGTTTTAGGCTGTACCTTACAGGCATGTGAGATCCCTAGCCATGAGATCAAACCTGTGCCCCACTATGGTGAAAGTGTGGAGTCCTAACCACTGGACCACTCACCAGAGAATTCCTCTTTATTGCCTTTTCCTTAAAATTCTGCAAAGATTATAATATTTTAAAGGATAAGAGTGGGTCAATTTGCTAGCCACTAATTCAATTTTTTTTTAGCAAATAATAAATTAACAGTATTTTCTGCTTTATAAAAATAATATATAGTTATCATAGAAAATTTGGGAAATACAGGAAAGTACAAAGAAGAAAATGAGTATCATTTGTCATCCCACAGAGAACAAACCCTGATAGGTTGGTTTTTTTTTTTCATTCTAGTATTAAAAAAAAAAGTAAATTAGACTGGGAGTTCCCTGGCTGTCCCGTGGTTAGGGCTCTGCACTCTCACTGTTGAGGGTCTGGGTTCACCCCTGGTTGGGGAACTAAAAAGATACGACAAGCTGCATGGGTAAAAGCTAACTAACTAAATAAAATAGACAAAATAAATTAGACTAGACTATGCTTTGTGTACTGTCTTATATTCTATTTTCAAACATTATGGACATTTCCATATATGGTAATAATGAGAAAATTTTACATCACATTTAATTGATCATGTTGACATTTATTTCACTAATTATCCTTTAGTAAATGGTTAGTATATTAAAATAATCTTTTTTGTTTTTAGCCCCATACCTCTTACTTTAGGTTAGAGCCGTGGAAGTAGTCCTTCCATCATACAACATGAATATGCATTCCTAAAAATCACACTCTGCCAAACAGAACAGTACAAACCACAGGTCTTGTGGGGAAGATGGGTTGGAGCACAGCAGTGAATGTTTTGTCAGTGACACATTAAGAATTAAAGGAGCCTAGTAAAAATGATATTACAGGTTTACAAATGTTAAATGTTTAAGAGGTATATAAATACTATGAAAATTTGGCACTTGATCTTGAAAAAGACCTGAAAGTTGCCTGTGGAAGGAGGTGTTGGAAAAGCTGCAGGTTGTGAGTTGTGAAGTGGTGGACGGAGGGTTATCTGAAGTTGGATCGGAAGTTGTAACACCAGATGTGCTTTGGAGTGACTCATCACGCACGTGGAGTGGGGGAGTGTGCAGCTACGGTTTCTGTGCAGCTCAGTTCAGCTGGGCAGTATTCTGCCTTTGGTGCACATTTCTCACAAACGAAATGCACACATCCTGTTATGCTCATACTGTTCCTTAACATGGCAGGAAAAGAAAAAGTTTTCCTTGACTCTCGTAGGGTCTCTTGGCTGGATCTGAAAATTAAATTAACAAGGACAGATTATTAGGTGAAAGGCGTACACATTTATTTTATATACAAACTTTATGTGACTTGGGAGCCCTCACAGGGCTTCCCTGACAGCTCAGTTGGTAAAGAATCCGCCTGCAATGCTGGAGACCCCAGTTCAATTCCTGGGTCGGGAAGATCTGATAGAGGAGGGACTAGGCTACCCACTCTGGTATTCTTGGGCTTCTCTTGTGGTTCAGCCGGTAAACAATACACCTGCAATGCAGGAGACCTGGGTTTGATTCCTGGGTTGGGAAGATCCCCTGGAGAAGGGAAAGGCTACCCACTCCAGTATTCTGGCCTGGAGAATTCCATGGACTGTATAGTCCATGGGGTCACAAAGAGTGGGTCATGACTGAGCGACTTTCACTCGGGAGCCTTCATAAGGAAATGAAGGTCTCAAAAATAGTGAGACCTACTTTTATATTAGATTGAACCAGGAGAGGCAGTTGTGGGAAAATGACTCAACTGTGTGGGGAGGTAAAAGGAAGATAAAAATTATTTTAACAAGGTCTCTTTGTAGAGAATTCTCTCCATCTCTACTTCTTGTCCTTGATAAGAATGTCTTCCTCCTGGTGCAGGGAGGGTGCTTCTCATGTAGGAAGTACATCTCCTCCTTTCAGAAAGAAACACGAAGGTCAGAATGCCCTCCTTGCACCTGCTGTTTCTCGTGAATCTTAGCTCAGAATAATCAGTACGCCAAACTGCTTTCTGGGGGAAGATGCTCTGAACTCCTTCCATATTAATCCTGGTAGAACAAATCTATATTTTCAGGGCAAGTATAGCAGAACCAAGTATAAGATGCATAGCGCAGAAGCCCTGGACGTGGCAGATGTCCTTCAGGAAGGCCGACCAATTCACATGCCTGTTAGCAGCCTGAGGGAGGAGCTGGCCCCCCTGTCTCTCTTTGGACCAACTCCCAGAAAACTGGTGCTGGAAGTGGCTGGAAGGGTCTGCTGCTCCTCCTACCCAATTGTGCTCGCATTTCTTGTGCTATCGTAAGCGGACAACTCTAGAGACGGGAACTTCCTCTCTTCGGAAACAGCTCTGCCTCATTTTAGGGAGCTCTGGTTGAATTCCTCTTCCTGCCAGTCTCCCCAGGCTGAAATGACCTGTTGGCCCAGGTAATGGAGAGTTGCCATAGTTTTGCAGAATAGAAGAGGCAGCATTGAAGGTGGCGATGGGCTCTGGCTCTTGGGATGTGGAGGACCACAGTTGGGTATATGCAGCTGCTCCTAGTTATGAAAATCCTCACTGTCCACCCAAACATTAAACTGAAAATTGGGACATGCTGACGAAGGGGAATTCTACCTCTGGGTATGAGAAGCTTCAGTCAGAAGCCAAATTACTGGAACTTCTGGCATACCCAAATCATTTTTAAGGGTAATGGGCAGGCAGTTTGAGATTAGAACCATCCTGGGGAGTTTTTGGTTGGCAGCAAGCCAGAGAAAGTCTCACTGCTGACTGTGAGATTCTGACTGGAGTAATGCCCATCCCTCCTTTGGGGGGGTTACTATTCTCAGACACCTTTCAGACCAGGAGAATCTGGTCACTTATACAGTCACCTTCTAGAGCTAGATAAATTCTTAAGGGATTAAAGGAGAGACAGGCCGCAGAGCTCAGATCCTCTTCCAGCTGCACACAGCTCTTCAGCGTGCAGCAGTGCCTTCCGCCGTGGCCTTTGCTCAGCCCCTGTGCCTTATACACAGTGGACATTTGGTAACTGATGAGAGAGGGGATGGGTGGGTATTGGGCTTTTTCTGCTGTCTTTGCAGAGCAGTTCAATGAAGAGTGCTTCCCTTGTGGCTCAGCTGGTAAAGACTCTGTCTGCAATGCGGGAGACCTGGGTTTGATCCCTTGGTTGGGAGGATCCTCTGGAGAAGGGAAAGGCCACCCACTCCAGTATTCTGACCTGGAGAATTCCATGGACTGGATGGTCCATGGGGTCACAAAGAGTGGAACACGACTGAGCGACTTTCACTTTCCAATGACGAGTTCATGGATGTAGATTTTTAAAATTTTGTTTCTTTAGTATTTATTTTTGGCTGTGCTGGGTCTTTGCTGCTGCATGAGCTTTTCTGTAGTTGTGGCGAGCGGGGGCCACTCTCTACCTGTGGTGCACCGGACCTCTCATTGCTGTGGCTTCTCTGCTGTGGAGTACAGGCTCTAGGCTGCACGGATGGCAGTAGTTACAGCAGGTGGCTCAGTGGTTTTGGCATACAGGCTTAGTTGCTCTGTGGCATGTGGGATCTCCCTGGACCAAGGCTTGAACCCATGACCTCTGCATTGACAGGTGATTTCTTTACCACTGAGCCACCAGAGGAGCTCATGGATACAGATTTTAAATATAATCTTATAGCTGAAATTTCACTTTTTTTCCCCCCTCTGTATTTTGCTGCAGTAAAATCAGTTTAAACCTTTTGTCCCCTCTCTTCTCTTAAACTCCCAAGCAGCCGTTTGACTTTTTTTTTTTCCCATGAAGTCCTGCTCTGTGGATCATGCACTTTAACAGAAAGCAGTTTTAAGAATGTGCTTTCTTACTACTTACTAAACCATATAGTTTGTGAAAGTTGCAGGTTGCTGAGTAAGGGGCATTAGGCTATTTAGATTGAGCTGGTTAACCAACAAGGCTCTCTATGCAAATTGTTATGCTCAGCAGTGGCTTCTGGCTGCAGGCTTTGAAAAGCGTGAAGCACTAAATTATTTCCTTATGATGGGATGGGAGGGGGTGGTGAGTGGGGGAGGAGAGGGATGTGGGTTGTCATGGGATTGTATTTTCTTGGAAGCCAGAGGTCCGGCAGAGCTAAGGCTCTGGCTTCACTTTCCTGCTGTGGCGTGGCAGAAAGGAAGCAGGTTGCAGAGCGCTGGAAGCGGCTGTCGTTTCTCCCATCTGCCCTTCATTGTGAGACTAGCCATACTCCCAGATTCTAGATGCCCCGCTTCTCCTCCTCCCAGCACTGTCCTGCCATTCCCCTTTCCCCATCTTCCTAAGACCGAGGGTGATATAAATGCTTGAGTTACTATAAGCAAAATAGGGAGCTCCTCATCAGAAACAGTTATCAATTCTATAAGGCTGTTATTGGAAGGGTTGAAGAAAAAGCTGTAACTAATTGAGTTGTGGCATTTGGGAGGAATGATCTTAACTAGTGGGTCCCTGGGGCAGTGCTCTTTGTATTTTGGGTGAAGCAGTTCTTTCTCTTGAGGGAGTCCTGAGCTGGTATTTATTAATAGCATGCTTGGTAACATGTAGTGTCTAAGCTAAGCCAGTCAGATGTCAGTAGCACTCAACAGTCTTTGTAAGAACACTGCCACCACCTTTATTAACAACAACCCACCAGGACAGAAGGGTGGGATGGTGCTGCCCAGATAAGAACTACTCAGTGCTTTGGCCTTTTTCATATAGTTTAAAACTGCAGCATGGACTGGATCCTACTTCCTATGCATACAGAGATGGAAAAAGGGCACAGCAACGTAGATAATTCGACCATCGCACCACCTTGACTCCCATAATATGTGTTCAAAACTTGACATACAGATGGCAGGTTGTATTTTGGGCATAGTTTACTTTAAATATTGCTCAGAAGTGTCATATTAAGGTTGAGTGTTTAAGCTAGTTAGATAAATTGTATGTGATAGGAGAAGGAAAAGCATGCTTTATGGTGAGAGGGTTCATTTAGACATTTTCCCAGCGTGCATTTAGTTGCTTTTTTGTGTGGATAGTCCAGAAGCTGTACAGTTGAGTAGTTAAGAGCCGATTCTGGTGATTGGCAGCCTGAGTCCAAGGAGATAGGAAACTGAGATTATCAGTTTGGTTCCACAACAGTTGGTAAAGGATGTAATTTATTTTTATCTGCCCCCACCCACAGTTTACATATGTAAATGAGGCTTTTCTTGACTAAAATGTACTGAGGTGAATAGAACTAGGAAAAAAAATTGTGCCACTCATAAAAGTGGGTGCCAAGATTATAGTTAAGCTGTCAAACCAGTCTTTGTCAGAGTGCTGCAGCGGGCTGTGGGTTACTAGGAAGTATTGAAAGGGCTGTTTTGGATACAAGAAAATTGTTAGAGGAATGGGAGCTCGAGCACTAAGAATCAGCCATTTCCCATTTGTGCAGTCTCAAGAAAACTCAGTGTTGAAAGATCCACGAAGCACTTAAAGTAAACTTCACAAAGCATTTGACAGCTGACCAATAACTAAAGAATCACAGGGAACAATTTCAGCTCCAAAGTGCTGGGAATTTGCCCTTGGGGACGCGTTACTCCTGTTTAAATTAACAGGTGTTCAAAAAACCTCATAGTTTTATTTTTATTCTTAAAGTGGAGTTGGAGCAGTGCCCAAGCATTTACTTCTCTGCTGAGCAGAAATAGCCAACCTTTTAAAATTATTTGAGATTTCCCTTTTTTCTTTTTTGGGGGGGATACTTCCTTTATTGTTGCTTTCAGTCGCTCAGTCGTGTCCGAATCTTTGTAACCCCATGGACTGTAGCCCGCCAGGGCTCCTCTGTCCATGGGATTTCACAGGCAAGAATGCTGGAGTGGGTTGCCATTTCCTCCTCCAGGAGATCTCCCCAAACCAGCGACTGAACCCACATCTCCTGCACTGGCAGGCGGATTCTTGACCACTGAGCCACCAGGGAAGCTCAACTACTTTCTGATTTGTCTAAAAATGAGTATATTAGATTATTTTTTATTTAAAGAAATTCCTTATAAAAATTAAAATAGTTTTGAGATGTAGTTCACATACCTCATAGCTGAGTTCACATAGCTCATCCATTTAAAATGTTAAAAATTCAGTGTTTTTTTAGTATATTCACGGAGTTTTACAGCCATCACTGCAGTCTAATATGAGGACATTTTTATCACCTCTGTGATCATTGGCAGTTGTTCCCAGTTTCTGCTCAGACCTCTGCAGAGCCCTGGCAACCACTAATTCACTTGCTGACTCGATCGACTTACCTATCCTGGATGTTGTATGAGAGTGGAACTGTACACTTCTACGTGGCTTTCTGTGACGGGCTTCTTCCACTTGTTTTCAAGAGTCATCTGAGTCGTAGCGCATGTCCATACTTCGTTGCTTTTTGTGCCGTATGCCACATTGTACTCAGCCATTTTTTCAGCTGATAGCTGTTTAGATTGTTTCCACTTTATGGCTGTTTCAAATAAATAGTTTTCCAAAGAGGTATTCCCACCAGCAATGTATGTGGGTTCTAATTTATCCATACCCTCACCAACAGTTTTTCCTCTTTTTTAAAAAAATTTGGATTATATCCATTCTAGTGTGTGAAGTGATATCTTATTTGGTTTTGATTTCCCTAATAGCTGAGGATGTTGAGCATCTTTTCAGGTGCTTATTGTCCCTTCGTATTATTCTTTGGAGAAATGTCAATTCAGATCCATTATGGTGCTCAGTTGCTCAGTCATGTCTGACTGTTTGCAGCCCCATGGACTGTAGCCCGCCAGGTTCCTCCATCCATGGAATTTTCCAGACAAGAATAGTGCAATGGAATGCCATTAACTTTGCCAGGGGATCTTCCCAACCCAGTGATCGAACTGGGCTCTTTGCTCATTTCTAAACTTTTTTTTAAATTTAATTTTAAGAGTTCTTTTTATATTCTAGATACCAGCTCTGTAAGACATGTGATTTGCATGTGTTCCCTCTCATTCTGTGAGCTGTCTTTCCAGTTTCTCAATGGTATCACTTGCAGCTTAAAAGGTTATGAAGACTTAGTCTTGTGTTTTCTTCTAAGAGTTCCATAGTTTTAGCTCATATGTGTAGGCCTTTGGTCCATTTTTCGAGTTCATTTTTTTGTGTATAACGAAGAGGCCCAACTATTCTTTTGCATTTGGATATCCAGTTCTAGCACCATTTATTGAAAATATTGTTTATTTCCAACCTAAGTGTCCATCAACAGATGAAGACAAAAGAAGATGTACAACAACAATACAGATAGACCTTGAGGCATTATGTTAAGTAAGTCAGAAGCAGAAAGGCAACTATTGCAAGGTATCACTTACACTTGGAATCTAAATAAAATGTCATACTCACAAAAACAATAGAAAAGTAGTTGCTGGGGGTGGGGGGAAAATCAGATGTTGGTTAAAGAGTACAAACTTTCAGCTCTAAGATGAATAAGACCTGAGGATCTAATATTAATATATAACCTGGTAACTGTAGTTGATAACACTCTTATATAACACTATATATAATTGAAATTTGCTAAGAGAGGAGAACTGAAATGTTCTCATACACAAAAAGGTAAATATGTGAGGTGATGGATGTGGTAATTACCTAGATGGGTGGAATCCTTTCAATGTATATCATAATGTGCCCTTGAAATATCTTTACAGTTTCGTCAATTTTATCGCAATAAAGCTGAAAAAAAGAAAAGAGTATCTTTTTCCTTCAGTGAATTAACTCAGCCCACTTGGCAGAAATTAATTAACCATAAATGTTAGGGTTTATTTTCAGGCTCTCAATTCTGTTAAGTTTTTGAAATTGACCCTATGTTGGAGGAATTACTCATCTGGGGTTTGGACACAGTGGGACTGTTGATCAGTGGCCTGGAGGTTGCAGTTTGGGGACTGATGACCAGTCATTCTTAGAGAGTTGACTCATTTCTTTGTGATCATGAGATTAAGTATTTACAGAGGTCTAATTGTAAGTTACACAGGGTTGTAGTAGATGTTGTTGGAGGCATGAGAGATGGTTTTGTTTGTACAAATCACAAAGTATAAATACTGCGGCAGTAGAAACTGGAGTCATCCCTATATCACAGTTAAACTGTGCTCCTGAGTCATGGCGTTGTCTGGACTGACTGAAGTACACTTCCTTGCTGTATGAAGCACTAGCCAGTTCTTCATGTAATACTGTCATTTATTAAGCAATAGCTTAATTGGAAAACAAATTTTGATTGGATTTTCCAAAACAATTATTGTTTTTAAAAGTGCCAGTTCCTCTTTTTTTCATTTCCATGTTTTCCATGAGGCAGTTAAGAGTGCTGACTTTAAATCACACCTGCTTTTAGGGCCTGTCCTCACTCTTAATAAGCTATGAACATGGGCAGCTCATTTCCTTGAGCTAAGCTTCTCATTGCTCTGGTGGGGATGGTAAGAAAAGTGTCTCACAGGTCGGGAGAAGTTGTCCACGTGTGAGAGAGGCCTTCCGAGCACTGGGAAGTGAAAGCTGCAGAAACGGGAGCACTTCCCTGTGTTGTTGTTTGTTGTTAAGTAGTTGTGAAACATGCCCTCCCACCCCTCACCAAACCCATTGAAGGAAACTGAAATGCAAGGGGAAATAATTTTTTTGGTCACATGTGAGGTTTGGGTGATGGGACTGAGGATGCTGAAGCTACAGGTTCCTGGAACAAGTTGAGTTGCCAAGAAGAAGAGAACCCTTATGTTCCTTGTCCCCCTGTCCCTTGTGCAGTGGGAAGAGAGCTGGCAGCCAGGTAAATCTCCCTAAGCATCAGCTCCAGGTTTGAGTTGGAGGAAATGAGATGCCAGCTACTTTGCAACAACTAAGTTCAGATCCCAGCCCTTTAAGCCTCTGAGCTTTCTTTTTGAGGGCAAGAATAATGTTGGTACCTACCACTGTTGTTCTAAGTGTTTTACTACATTTTCTGTCCTAAGAAAAGGTGGCAAGAATACACAGAAGAAATGTGCAAAAAAGATCTTCAAGACCCAGATAATCACGATGGTGTGATCACTCATCTAGAGCCAGACATCCTGGAATGTGAAGTCAAGTGAGCCTTAGAAAGCATCACTACAAACAAAGCTAGTGGAGGTGATGGAATTCCAGTAGAGCTATTTCAAATCCTGAAAGGTGATGCTGTGAAAGTGCTGCACTCAATATGCCAGCAAGTATGGAAAACTCAGCAGTGGCCGCAGGACTGGAAAAGGTCCATTTTTATTCCAATCCCAAAGAAAGGCAATGCCAAAGAATGCTCAAACTACCGCACAATTGTACTCATCTCTCACACTAGTAAAGTAATGCTCAAAATTCTCCAAGCCAGGCTTCAGCCGTATGTGATCCGTGAATTCCAGATGTTCAAGCTGGTTTTAGAAAAGGCAGAGGAACCAGAGATCAAATTGCCAACATCTGCTGGATCATGGAAAAAGCAAGAGAGTTCCAGAAAAACATCTATTTCTGCTTTCTTGACTATGCCAAAGCCTTTGACTGTGTGTATTACAATAAACTGTGGAAAATTCTGAAAGAGATGGGAATACCAGACCACCTGACCTGCTTCTTGAGAAATCTGTATGCAGGTCAGGAAGCAACAGTTAGAACTGGACATGGAACAACAGACTGGTTCCAAGTAGGAAAAGGAGTATGTCAAGGCTGGATATTGTCACCCTGCTTATTTAACTTATATACAGAGTACATCATGGGAAACGCTGGGCTGGAAGAAGCACAAGCTGGAATCAAGGTTGCTGGGAGAAATATCAATAACCTCAGATATGCAGATGACACCACCCTTATGGCAGAAAGTGAAGAGGAACTTAAAAGCCTCTTGATGAAAGTGAAAGTGGAGAGTGAAAAAGTTGGCTTAAAGCTCAACATTCAGAAAACGAAGATCATGGCATCTGGTCCCATTACTTCATGGGAAATAGATGGGAAACAGTGGAAACAGTGTCAGACTTTATTTTGGGGGGCTCCGAAATCACTGCAGATGGTGATTGCAGCCATGAAATTAAAAGACGCTTACTCCTTGGAAGAAAAGTTATGACCAACCTAGCTAGCATATTCAAAAGCAGAGACATTACTTTGCCAACAAAGGTCTGTCTAGTCAAGGCTATGGTTTTTCCAGTAATCATGTATGGATGTGAGAGTTGGACTGTGAAGAAGGCTGAGTGCCGAAGAATTGATGCTTTCGAACTGTGGTGTTGGAGAAGACTCCTGAGAGTCCCTTGGACTGCAA
Source organism: Ovis aries (assembly GCF_016772045.2). Classification (NCBI taxonomy): domain Eukaryota; kingdom Metazoa; phylum Chordata; class Mammalia; order Artiodactyla; family Bovidae; genus Ovis; species Ovis aries. The sequence goes on along the minus strand of NC_056060.1, from coordinate 11,165,099 downwards.
GGAGATCCAACCAGTCCATTCTGAAGGAGATCAGCCCTGGGATTTCTTTGGAAGGAATGATGCTAAAGCTGCAGCTCCAGGACTTTGGCCACCTCATGCGAAGAGTTGACTCATTGGAAAAGACTCTGACACTGGGAGGGATTGGGGGCAGGAGAAGAAGGGGACGACAGAGGATGAGATGGCTGGATGGCATCACGGACTTGATGGGTGTGAGTCTGAGTGAACTCTGGGAGTTGGTGATGGACAGGGAGGCCTGGCATGCTGCAATTCATGGGGTCACAAAGAATCAGATGTAACTGAACTGAACTGATGGTGTTGGAACTACTATTATCTCTTTTTGTAGATGAAGTGATGGAGGTGCAGAGATGTTAAGTGACCTTGTATTTGATGGAACATTTAGTACAAGCTAATGTTGAATATTTTTATGTGCCAGGAATGTAGGCTGAGGACCTGGGTCTCATGTACTTACAGATATCATTATCGCTTTGATATGGAGTAATAAGTCTGTTTGCATTATTCCAACAGCCAAGAGATTCCTACCTTCATTAGGGAGCAAGTTTCTAACTTTGTTTACTTTTGCCCTTGCCTAGTGTTGACTTAAACTATGAATATTTAATGTGGCGAGTTCAAATTCTTGTTTGTTTATATTGATCACTTTTCAGTTATTTGATAACTTCAAAGGTTATTCAGAAAACTATTTTGTTTTATGCAGTCTCTGAAGAGATGACCCCTAGTAATTAAATTAGAAACAATTTTTTTTTCTATGTGAAGTATTGAGGTGATATTTTGAGGGAAAGAGGGTCTTCTGAACTTAAGAAATTTGCTTTAAATCTAAATCTAATTTTTGTTTTCTATCTTTTGCATCTTGTATGATTCATTTGGAAGAGGTTTTTTTTTTTTTTTTTTTTTTTTAAGAAAGAGTGGGAGGTATTCTAATGTCAACAGCAGGAAAAATGTGAATCATGGAACAGTTTAGAAATGGGCATTTTGTGCAGAATCATTGATTGAGAATGCAGGCAACTTAATTTTTTTTTACTTAAAGTAATTGTTGAAAGAAGAAGGCTAATGATAATAGGTTTGGATTGTAGTTAAGATTTTAGGCTTGCTGCAAGTGCCAAATTCAGTTTCATTCTATTTTATGCTTAGTGTCTGTTTTTAAAACTAAAGTCCAAAATAATCGCTAGAAACTTTTAAAAATCATCCCTCTCTGTAGAATATCACTGTATCATGAGTGCATCTCAGCACCTCTTGATACCCTCTCCATCTTACAGATGGTACCATAAAGGTTTGGGTTTGAGTGTTAGGACCTGGCTGGTTGAGTTCACATCTCAGCACGTCTAGTTGTAGACAGGAAGCCATCCAGTGGACTCAGGACATGGTGGCTACTAATGGACTCTTCCCACAGTGCTGCTTCATACCACGTGGACTCCTGCAAGAACAGTGAGCATCACAACTTCCCTTGAACTTGATCTGGTTTTTGTTTGGAGTGTTACTGAGATTTTCAGTCATTTGGACAGCCTTGATGTATTCAAAGCAGATAAGATGGGAGCTAACCATTCTAGCCTCACTCCTTTGAACTGTGTCCTGAAAAACTGGGAAAGATTTGATCCCCAGAGCTTAAAGAAGACACCCCTGATCTTCCTTGTGATACTGCATGGCCACGGCAGTTTAAAATGGCAACAGGAGAATCTATTATGCAGTTTGTAGAGACTGAAAGTCTCTTAACTGCTATGTATTGTCCTAAAGAAGTAGCCATTACGCCTTGCAAAGGGCACGGCAGGGACTGGAGTAGAGGAGCCAAGGGTCATCAACTGGCTGGCTGTCAACCAGAAAGGTGGCGCTTTATGAAACCCCTTCACTACAGATGCCTTAGATCTGGACAAGTCCTTGAAACAGGAAAAGCCACAATATACCGAGGAAGAATTAGAAAGATATGAGGAAAGAGAAGCAAAGATCACTGATAAAGGATGGTTAGAGTTCAAGGACGTGGACCACAGCCTTGTCTAGCTCAGTGAAACTATGAGCCATGCCATGTAGGACCACTCAAGATGGACAGGTCATGGTGGAGAGGTCTGACAGAATGTGGTCCACTGGAGAAGGGAATGGCAAAACACTTCAGTATTCTTACCTTGAGAACTCCATGAACAGTATGAAAAGGCAAAAAGATAGGACACTGAAAGATGAACTCCCCAGGTCGGTAGGTGCCCAATATGATACTGGAGATCAGTGGAGAAGTAACTCCAGAAAGAATGAAGAGTTGGAGCCAAAGCAAAAACAACACCCAGTTGTGGATGTGACTGGTGATGGAAGTAAAGTCCGATGCTGTAAAGAGCAGTATTCATAGGAACCTGGAATGTCAGGTCCATGAATCAAGGTAAATTGGAAGTGGTCAAACAGGAGACAGCAAGAGTGAACATCAACATTTTAGGAATCAGCGAATTAAAGTGGACTGGAATGGTTGAATTTAATTCAGATGACCTTTATATCTCCTACTGTGGGCAAGAATCCCTTAGAAGAAATGGAGTAGCCATCATAGTCAAGAAGAGAGTCCGAAATGCAGTACTTGGATGCAATCTCAAAAACGACAGAATGATCTGTATTTGTTTCAAAGGCAAACCATTCAGTATCACAGTAATCCAAGTCTATGCCCCAAACAGTAATGCTGAAGAAGCTGAAGTTGAATGGTTCTATGAAGACCTACAAGACCTTCTAGAACTAACACCCAAAAAAGATGCCCTTTTCATTATAGGGGACTGGAATGCAAAAGTAGGAAGTCAAGAAATACATGGAGTAACAGGCAAATTTGGCCTTGGAGTACAGAATGAAGCAGGGCAAAGAGTTTCGCTAAGAGAAAACACTGGTCATAGCAAACACCCTCTTCCAACAGCACAAGAGAAGACTCTACATATAAACACCACCAGATGGTCAACACTGAAACCAGATTGAGTATATTCTTTGCAGCCAAAGATGGAGAAGCTCTATACAGTCAGCAAAAACAAGACCAGGAGCTGTGGCTTGGATCATGAATTTGCTGCCAAATTCAGACTTAAATTGAAGAAAGTAGGGAAAACCACTAGACCATTGAGGTATGACTGAAATCAAATCCCTTATGATTATACAGTGGAAGTGACAAATAGATTCAAGGAATTAGATCTGATAGAGTACCTGAAGAAGTATGGACTGAGATAGGAGGCAGTGATCAAGACCATCCCCAAGAAAAAGCAGTGCAAAAAGGCAAAATGGTTGTCTGAGGAGACCTTACAAATAGCTGAGAAAAGAAGAGAAGCTAAAGGCTAAGGAGAAAAGAAAAGATACACCCGTTTGAATGCAGAGTTCCAAAGAATACCTAGGGGAGGAAAGAAAGCCTTGCTCAGTGATCAATGCAAAGAAATAGAGGAAAACAAGAATGGGAAAGACTAAAGACCTCTTCAAGAAAATCAGAGATACCAAGGGAACATTTCATGCAAAGATGGGCTCGATAAAGGACAGGAATGGTATGGACCTAACAGCAGAAGATGCTATGAAACAGTGGCAAGAATACACAGAAGAACTGTACAAAAAAGATCTTCATGACTCAGATAATCATGATGGTGTGATCACTCACGTAGAGCCAGACATCTTGGAATGTGAAGTCAAGTGGGCCTTATAAAGCATCACTACAAACAAAGCTAGTGGAGGTGATGGAATTCCAGTAGAGCTATTTCAAATCCTGAAAGATGATGCTGTGAAAGTGCTGCACTCTAGATGCCTGCAAATTTGGAAAACTCAGCAGTGGCCACAGGACTGGAAAAGGCTTCATTCCAGTCCTAAAGAAAGGCAATGGCAAAGAATGCTCAGACTACCGCACAATTGCACTCATCTCACACGCTAGCAAATAATGCTTAAAATTCTCCAAGCCAGGCTTCAACAATACGTGAGCCGTGAACTTCAGATGTTCAAGCTGGTTTTAGAAAAGGCAGAGGAACCAGAGATCAAATTGCCAACATCCGTTGGATCATCGGAAAAGCAAGAGAGTTCCAGAAAAATATGTATTTCTGCTTTCTTGACTATGCCAAAGCCTTTGACTGTGTGGATCACAACAAACTGTGGAAAATTCTGAGAGAGATGGGAATACCAGACCACCTGACCTGCCTCCTGAGAAATCTGTATGCAAGTCAGGAAGCAACAGTTAGAACTGGACATGGAACAACAGACTGGTTCCAAATAGGAAAAGGAGTACGTACGTCAAGGCTGTATATTGTCACCCTGCTTATTTAACTTCTATGCAGAGTACATCATGAGAAATGCTGGGCTGGGTGAGGCACAAGCTGGAATCAAGATTGCCGGGAGAAATATCAATAACCTCAGATATGCAGATTACACCACCCTTATGACAGAAAGTGAAGAAGAATTAAAGAGCTTCTTGATGAAAGTGTAAGGAGAGTGAAAAAGTTGGCTTAAAACTCTGTTCAGAAAACTAAGATCATGGCATCTGGTCTCATCACTTCATGGCAAATAGATGGGGAAACAATGGAAACAGTGACAGACTTTATTTTGGGGGTCTCCAAAATCACTGCAGGTGGTGACTACAGCCATGGAATTAAAAGATGCTTGCTCCTTGGAAGAAAAGTTATGACCAACCTAGACTGCATATTGAAAGCAGAGACATTACTTTGCCAACAAAGGTCCGTCTAGTCAAGGCTATGGTTTTTCCAGTAGTCATGTATGGATGTGAGAGTTGGACTGTGAAGAAGGCTGAGTGCCGAAGAATTGATGCTTTTGACTTGTGGTGTTGGAGGAGACTCTTGAGAGTCCCGTGGAATGCAAGGAGACCCAGCCATTCCATCCTAAAGGAAATCAGTCTGGAATACTCATTGGAAGGATTGATGCTAAAACTGAAACTCTGATACTTTGGCCACCTGATGTGAAAAACTGACTCATTGGAAAAGACCCTGATGCTGGTAAAGATTGAAGGTGGCAGAAGGGGATCACAGAAGATGAGATGGTTGGATGATGTTACCAACTCAATGGGCATGGATTGGAGTGGACTCTGGGAGTTGGTGATGGACAGAGAGGCCTGGCTTGCTATAGTCCATGGGATCGCAAAGAGTCGGACATAACTGAGTGATTGAACTTAGTAACTAACTCAGCATCTCCTGATGCATGCTCCATCTTTGATGGTGCCAAAACGGTTTGGCTTTGAGTGTTAGGACCTGATTGGTTGAGTTCACATCTCAGCACCTCTTGGTGCCTGCTCCAAATTACAGATGGTGCCATAAAAGTTTGGGTTTGAGTGTTAGGACCTGGCTGGTTGAGTTCACATCTCAGGAGCTCCTGATGCCCACTCCTTCTTACAGATGGTACCATAAAGGTTTGAGTTTGAGTGTTAGGACCTGGCTGGTTGAGTTCATATCACAGGACCTCTTCCGTCTTAAAGATGGTACCATAAAGGTTTAGGTTTCACTGTTAGGACCTGGCTGGTTGAGTTCACTTCTCAGGACCTTAGGAAAGTTGCCTCACTTCTGCTGACCTCAGTTTTTTTCACTTGTGAAAAAGAAAAACAACTGGAATCAACATTCTTTTTAACTTTTTCTGTCACTCATTCAAAGTCAGAATAGCGTCTAAATTTTTTTTCTGATTGTTAATGTAGTACATTTTCATGCCAAAAATTTCAGTAGTATTTTCTCATTTGTGAAAAGATAGCAAAAATACCATTGAAAATGGGTAAATCATATCAGCACTAGGATTTGAGGATGAAATGACTCTATGTTAGGAATTTAGGACCTCACCTGGCACCTAGAAAATGCACAATACAATTTTCTATTATATTAAAAAAAATTCATTACTACTGCTGCCACAACTTACAAGAAAAGTAAACAATGCCAAATGCTTTTCAGAATGAAGAAGTGTGTGCCCTTCCCCCAGGCAAATGTCTACAGTTAACTGCTTCATTTGAAGAGCTGCCCAAACACCCAGTGCATTTTATCAGCAGCCCCCCTACCCTCTTCTGAACCAGGGCCTCAGGACAAGGTGACAGGGTTTGTCAGGATGCTTTTGTTCAGGGACAGGAGGTCTGGATGGCATTGGATAGCACAAAACTCTCCAACACGTGCAACGCACCCCCCATCCCCAACAGAGACGAAACTTCCTGTTACTGTTCTTAAAATACATCTGCACAAGGAACCAAGGCCACACATGAGGGAGCTCATGAATCATGTTTTTCTATCAAAATATCACAGAAATGAAAATATTCTCATACAGGCCCTCCTCCCCAACCCCAACCTTCACCTTCATATTTTTAATCCATCAGAGCACTGACTGTGCCAGCAAGTAAGACAGAGGAGAATCTAAGGGGGGGTTCTCCTGGGAGGGGGGTGGGCATTCTTTTTAATGAAAGAAGTCACTCATGTTGGGGGTGATGTGCCCTCTGCCACAGAATGGTACTTGGATGCTGGAGACTGTGGCTGTACTTTCGTGTAACAAGCCTCTGGTATGGTGCTGAGTGAGGGTCGGTGAGGAAGATGCAGATCTCATGGGCCTCAGATCTCGTGTGCATGAAGGTGCTTTAGAGGCCCTCTTGATTTTATGTCTCTGTATGGAGGCAGGTGGAAGAGGCTTCAAAACAGTGTACTCCAAGTCTTCTGGGGATGAGGTGATGTGAAACAGTTTTTGGAATTCTGATGGGCTTTGCAGTCAGAGGCTGAGGTTTCCTCATCTATAAAATGAGGATCGTGATACATCATATTGAATCGGGATTCCTGGTGGTTCCGTGGTTAGAACTCCGCACTGCCACTGCCGGGAGCGCGGGTTCAATTCCTACTTGGGGAACTAAGATCCCACGTGCCTTGGTACCCCCTCCCTGCAAAAGGTTAAATCAAAAACTGTCTTGAAAACAGCTTAGTATAGTGCCTTGATATAGAGGAAATGTTTAAGAAATTGTAGCTATTATTTATAATGAGTACCTGATGCAAAGAACTGACTCCTTAGAAAAGATGCTGATGCTGAGAAAGATTGGAGGCAGAAGGAGAAGGGGACAACAGAGGATGAGATGGTTGGATGGCATCACAGACTCCATGGATATGAGTTTGAGCAAGCTCTGGGAGTTGGTGATGGACAGGGAAGCCTGGCGTGCTGCAGTCTATGGGGTCGCAGAGTTGGACATGAGTGAGTGACTGAACTGGGCAGAATGATCTCCCTGGTTGCTTAAGGCACTCCCAGGTTTCTTTCTTTCTTTTTTTAAAGACACTCCCAGCTTTAATTTCCAGTGTTTTAATGGCAGAATAGCATGTAATTCTTTGCATTTTTAACTTGTGGAACTTGCTGCAAAGTTTGATGCTTTGAAGTAGGGCTGGGGCTTTGTTCTGTCGCTGGAGTTCTATTTGCTCTTCTTAGGTACAGCTGCATATGTGCAGACACACAGTGTATGTGTAGGTGCTTGTCACACACGCACACAAACCCACCCTGTGCTTCCAAGGCACTGTTGAGGTGGCAAAGCTGCTGTCTTTATCTTTCCTCTGTTACAAGTCTCCGGTCCTTGCACCTTCAGGGTTTTGCTGCTCACTGCTCTCATCCTTGTAGAGTGCTGTATTAGAAAGAACAAGAATGAGTTCAAGGCTTTATGTTCATCCCTGTAGTGGGAACAAAGTTACACTCCATGTTTGTCACATAGGATGGTTATCAGGATAGAATGGGAGGAAGTTTCTGAAGGTATGATTAAAATGTTACACTGATAATTAAACCTTGTATATTAAATAGAGATGGAGATGGATGACACCCAACTGAGGCAGAAATCCCAGTTCTTCCACCTACTAGGTATACCTTTGTTCTTTGATCAACTTTCCCATCTATAGTAGAGGTTGATGATAACAGGGTTATGATGAACATTAAATTCTGTAGTGTATATGAAGAATCTAGTGAGGTATTGTTGTTAGTCGCTAAGTTGTATCCGACTCTGCAACCCCATGGACTGCAGCACGCCCGGCTTAGGAATATGTTTTGCTTAATAGGTGCCCAATGAATTGTTTTTGTACACACTTTTCAGTAGCTGTTGCTTATGTTAATTTTATTTTTTATGCTTATCTTATCCTATTTTTTCTAGTTTTCCCCAGTTTCTCCCTTGCCTTCTTTGGGAAAACTGGACATTGGCTAAAATGCCTGACAGTCAAGCCCTTCTTGCTGTCTAGTTGGTGAGTGGGACACATTTTATCATCGAAGGTTAAGTGGATTTCTGTTTGTTCCTGGTAGCTCCTCCTTTTCGTTTTTTTTTTTTTTTTTCCCCTGCTTTGGAATGCTTCAAGTTATTTTGGAAACCAAAGGGTACCAGGAATTTATTCTGTGAGATGAGTTTTAATTTGATTAGAATACTGACTCTCAAACTTGTCCTTGGGATGAGATACTCTCTGTAGAACGTGGAGTTCCTTACTGAGCACTATGAGAAAGTTAGTGATATGAACTAGATACGATTATGTAGCAGAATATAATTATTATATATATGTCCTATAAAATCCCAAGCATTTATTATTGAAAAAGCAAGCTAAATGTCATCTTCTAATGCCTAGCTTTTTATTAATATTTATGATGTGTTCTTTCTGTTTGCCATCTGTCCATACATAATTGACAGCATATGGTGAAGGCTTAAGGAAAAATATATGGAATTAAGAAATGAAAATTGAGAAAATGAGGCCATTTGGGGGGAATATTTTAAAATGTAGGTTTAATTATCATTTGAGTGTGGTGAAGCCCACAGATCAAGAGATGACTGCCATTGCAAAGGCAGTTTGTTATAGGGGTCCCCATGCCATCCTGGGCCACACGGGGAAGCAGCAGGGTCAGGAGACAGGAGGAGTGAGGGAAAGGCATGGGCAGGAGTCTTTATTGTGGCTTCCTTGGGAAGGCAGGGCAGGGTGAGCACGTTTAGGGTTGGCTGGTTTGGGTAATGTCAGTGGGCTCTGGGGCTGAGGAGTGGTGTCTATGTCTGGTATGTGACGCTGGGATGGTCAGGGCAGAGAAATATTACTTCCTGGAGCCTAAGAGCCAGATAGTAGGGGTGATTCAGAATATGACCCTGGGTTGACTAGTTTACATGTGAGAGGTTTACTTATAGAGGATTTATTTGCTACATCTAGGGATTAGCTAGGGGGCTTCCCTGATAGCTCAGTTGATAAAGAATCCGCCTGCAATGCAGGAGACCTGGCTTTGATCCCTGGGTTGGGAAGATCCCCTGGAGGGGGGAAAGGCTACCCACTCCAGTGTTCTGGCCTGGAGAACAGTGAGGTTGGGGCCGTTGTAAATAAAGCGATCCTTGAAACTCATTTTATGCTATTTCTTCCCTTCTGATATTTTTGATTTTGCCAAGGTTGTCTTGTTCTATAACCTATCCCCAAGAGAATGAATTTTATACATAAAATAGCAAAGCCAAGCCTATGTGGAATGTAGCGAATTAAGTGGGCTTTGTACTTTTTTTTCTGGGTCAGAAGATTTCTACTGTTTTATTCTTCACCTATTAAGATTTTGCATACTTTTTAAAATCCATCCTAATGTTGAAAATCTGGAAAAACTGGGACAAGGTAAAGAAGACAAACATGATTTAAAATCACAGCTCTGGTTAATATTTTAGTCTGTTTTCTCTGTCTTTTCCCAGAGACGTGTCCATGAGCATTTTCTTGTATTAATTATTTAATGGCATCTTTTTCAGGGACTGTATACTTGTCTGTCACAATCCCCTTGTCATACTGAGACAGTGCTTGATCCCCCTGGAGATGTGTGTTCCCATCTGCCATTCCTGAAGAGTCCTCCTGAGTGGAAACTGAGGAACTTGCTGTGAGGGGAGTGGAACGTCTTCCTTAAACACACGGCCGTGTCTGCCTCTTACTTGTTCCATATCCACGGAACAGGAGGCTCTGCCACTGCGAAAGAGAAGCCCTCCCTGAATTCCTTGAGCTTGGGCACAACTTTGAAGGAGCCACAGATCACCTGGGGAGCTTATTAAATGCAGGTTCTAATTCTGAGAACTGAGAGGCTTCCAGTGATCCCCACCCTGCTGCCCCGCACTAGGCACCACGGAGCTCAGGTACTTACGAATTTGCCAGTCACGTTCTGCTCTGGGCCAATCTGGGGGCCTTCCTGCACTTTCTTTGACTATCCCCTGGTCCAGGCTCTTGTCCGTGGCCCTCCACTCACATCACATCCTCACCAGACCTGCTTTTCTCCTCACTCCAGCAGCTCCCCAGGCCTCCCCCTCCCGTGTCCACCACCAAGTCAAGGTCCAGGGAGGTAAGCTAAGGGCTTTGACTTCATTGACGCCCGCATCCTCCCAGCTTCTTGCGTGGGTGCTCAGGCCTTGTGCTGGCTGATTCCTCTCTCTTCATAGAGGGTGGGGGCTCCCCGCTTCAGAGACTCCATCCCATAACCCTAGCATGGCCCCAGCCTGCCAACTCCCAAGCTTGGGCCCTTTGAACCAGGGCTTGGATTTCCCTGGGGGAAGGAAGGAGGGGCCAGACAGATCCAGACTCTTCCCTGGAGCCCTCTTCTCTGTCCACTCCACCCAGTTGGCTTGAGAAATGCTAGGTTTGACTGAACAAATAACAGTAATTAAGGCCTATTTCCTGAACTGCCCACCCCTTGGGCCTGTTTACCTTGAAACCCAATAATAGTTCATTGAGTGTGTGCTTCTGTCTAGCTCTGTGGTCCCTGTGTTTGATTTTGATGCTGAGGTACTGTTCTTCACGTCTAGGCCTGATAGAAGAGCTCTACCTTTGTGGTTTTAAGTAGCAGAGGGAACACCACCCCCAACATGAGTGACTTCTTTCATTAAAAAGAATACCCCTGGGAAAACCTCCCTTAGATTCCCCTCTGCCCTACTTGCTGGCACAGTCAGTGCTCTGATGGGTGAAAACTATGAAGGTTGAAGGTTGGGCTGGGGGGAGGAGGGCCTGTATGAGAATATTTTCATTTCTGTGATATTTTGATAGGAAAACATGATTCATGAGCTCCCTCATGTGTGGCCTTGGTTCCTTGTGCAGATGTATTTTAAGAACAGTAACAGGAAGTAGGAAGTTTCTCAGGTTGGGGGCACAGTCGTGGGGGGAGTTGCACGTGTCGGAGAGTTCTGTGCTATCTGATGCCATCGAGACCTCCCGTCCCTGAACAAAAGCATCCTGACAAACCCTGTCACCTTGTCCTGAGGCCCTGGTTCAGAAGAGGGCTGCTGATAAAATGCACTGGGTGTCTGGGCAGCTCTTCAGATGTAGCAGACAATTAACTGTGGACATTTGCCTGGGGGGCGGGCACACACATATGTGTTCCTTCCCCTTCAAGCTAGAACGGGGGAGGGAGAAACTTCAAGGAGAGGAGTGCTGAAAAGAAGGCTTTCTGAAGCTTTGAGGGGCTGAAGAATGGAGAAATTAACTGAGAAAGTGTTTTCTCAGCTGTAGGAAAACAGTGCAGCTCTTACTTCAGCTCTGAGAAAAGGCTGTGCCCCCAGGCCCTTTCATGTGGCCCCCAGGCTTGCCACAGAGAGATGACTGAGGGCGGCCCTGTAGGAGGGTCCCTGTGAGAGCCAGCAGCTCCCATGGGCCTCTGTCTCTTCCCTCCCTGCCTCTGAGGGCCATCTGCTTGCAGCTCTGGGTTTTCCAAACCAGAGGCCATTTTCTGACATTACTGTTTTCAGTTTTTTTATTCAGTTAGGTGAAAACAGGTTTGAAATGTTACCTTTTGTCAGGCATTTGGGAATCCTGAAGAACAGAATTATATGAAATCCTGACTGCCGGAAAATCTAGGAACAGGAGGCATGTGCAAGTTTGTCCCTGCGCAGAGTCACTGCAGCTAGTCTCATCTTCAGAGATAGCCGGCTTGTCACCGCCACAGGTTGGAGGTGTCTTGGGGAGGGAAAGTGGCCAGCAGTTGACTAGGCATGTGGGTTGTGGGGGGGATGCGGGGAGGGACTTGCTTGCTTTTCAGAAGTGAGAAGTGGGCACATCAGGGGGCCTGGACACTTGGCAGCCATAGCCTGTGGCTTCAAGAGCTTCAGCTTTGTGGACCCCCCAGGGTTGACTCATCATAAGCCATGAAATGCCATCACCGTAACTATGCTGTGATGGAAACCTTTCACATTGTATTAGACACTTAGACACTTACTGCCTTCCTGTTAAGAGTTGACAGACCATCGTTTACTCAAAGTGCCATGTTTTAGTAGGTTTGCATGTCTGTGGATTGATTGCACTATGGATTCAGAATTGTGGGACCCACGCCTGAGTTATTAGCTCATCCTGCTTCCAGACTGCTGGGTTGTCTCAACCGATGTGTTTTTTGCTGGTCCACTGATGCCCTTCATTAGATCTGTCCTCAGATTTCCTATCAGGAAATTAAAGAGACTGGACTGGATCAGAGGTGCTGTGACATGTCCCAATTTGAGTAGAATTTTGGGGTAAATCCCCTAGAGCTTCACGAGGGCAGTGACTGTACTACTAGCTCCTAGAATGGTGCCTGGTCACTAAGAAGCACTTGGTAAATGTGTGTTGTATCAATATGTAAGAACATTTGTAGTGTTGTGTATCCATGTCTTATGCATTGGAGTTGCACATGGGATTTCATTTGGTGAGAAAGGAGTGCATTGCTAACCCCTTGAAACTGCTGGCCCACCTCAGCACTGAGGTCATGGCCACTGGAATTGTTGAAACGAGGTCATTTCTGTTCTCCTTCCCAGAGCATATTTGGCTCTGTGGCCTCCTTCATTGCACTTGGCAGGGTCTGGGGTTGGGCTGGAGAAGAGTGCTTCTTAGAAAGGACTTGGAAGATTCTTCACTGCGGCATAATCTCTATGACACAATCAATCAGGCAAATTTCGGGTTTTGTGGTTCATTAACTGCTTATTGATAAGCTGTTATGAAGTAGAACAAGCAGGATTTCCCCCCCACCTCTCCTTTTGATGAGAAGACTTGAAACTGACTTTTAAAAATGGTTTAAATCTAATGAGCACTTTCCTTCCCATCATCCTACACATTTCCATTTTGAATTTCAAGGTTTTGTTTTCGTATACCATTTTCCCTCCTAGAACTTGTTTAACTCGTCTTTCTCAGCCCTGTTCTGCTGCAGGTATTTGTGGCTTCAGTGGGTGCAAATGAATGTTCTGATCGCCTCCTTCATTCCTTAGTGGCAATAAAGAGGGCTTGAGGAAAGTGCCTCCATGCACATGAGACTACTTTTTCCCAAGTTGGTGGGATGCTTTCCTGGGCTCAGATCTCAGGAGTTTTTATTTATAAAAGTATTTTCCTTCAACAGGTGCAGTTACCATCCACATTAGAGCAGAAAATGAAAATATTATTATAAATGAGGTATCATGATTTGCTTGCATCCCCCTCCCATCTTTACCTTTTTCCATGCCTCCCTGGTGGACTGAGGAGAAGGGGTGTCTCTGAGGAGGAAGGACGTGACTATGGTGATATAGATGATAAGTACAGGTGGCTTTCTTGGGAAGAGGGTGGTACCCTTTGCCAGGCTCTGTGCTAAGAACTTTCCCTGAACTGATTCATTTACTCCTCAAAATAACCCTGTGAAGGAGGTGCTTTTATACCCATTGAACAATGAGGTAATTGAAACGTGGAGAGGTAAAGAATTGGCCCAAGAGCCCATAACCAGGCTTGGGTGTGAACCCAGACACCCTGGCCCCACTGAGAAGGGGGAGGGCAGTTGTCTGAGGCATTTCTGATTATCTCCACTTGTGTGTGTTGGGGGGTGGGGTGGTTGCTCGTGGCATGTAGTACATAAAGGCTGAGGATGCTGCTGCTAAACATCCCATAGCTCAAAGGACGCCCCTCCCCACCCCCCACGAAGAATTATGTGGCCCCCAGTGGTGCTGAGTTTGACAAACTCTTCTCTAGAATGATCTGTCTCCCAGGAGAGTTTGTTTTCGATTGAACTGCCAGAAAGCAGAGTTTACCTTTTAACTTAAACTTTATAGATCCTCTCCACCAACCTACTAAAATACATCAAGTGTGGTGTTTTTTTTAGAAGATACATAAGCGGGGAGTGGTGTCAGGGAATGACTCCAAGAATCCGACTGCTGTCTGAGAGCAGAGAGCTTCATCGGCATTCCTTCGGTGCTGAAAGTAACACTGACCTTGTGAGAAAGAGACTCCCAGCAGTGGGGACGGTTTTGTCCAGATTCACTGTAATCGGAAAGCCAGTGCTGGCTTGGCAGGTGTTGGTTGATGGCCCGTCTTTGGCTGATTCAGTTTGGGTCCCGGCGGCTGTGGGTGTTCAGTGCTCTTGAAGGAAGGACACTGACCCTTGACAGTTTTCATGGGATGCTGTTGAAACTGGCACATTCTAGAATGTTGAAACCTGTGTCAGAAACCCCTGTCCCAAATTCCTTTCTGACATGCCTACAGAGTCCTGTCCCTACAGTTATGGAAGAGACATGAAGTGAAACCCTTGGAGCTTTAAGGAATTCTCTGAACTCAAAAGAGAAAAACTTAAGAATCTGAAATGAAGGGACGCACAAGAGCCAATTTCGGGTTCAGGCAAATACACAGCTTCTAATTCAACTCCTTGAATCCTTAGGAGCCATTAATTTTCCCCATTTCACTTTTATTTGCTTCATAGTCTACCAAGCAGAAGTTTATTTATAGCAGCTGAACTAAAAAAATGTTACAAGGGTTAAAGAAATTTTAAGTTGAGGTAAAAAAGTTTACCATTTTAACCATATTTAAAGATACAGCACAGTAGGAACTTTCTACTTTTATGACTCAGTTATAGCAATAATTCTATCTGTTTTCTACCAATTACATAGCTGAAGTAGATCTTATTTACTCACTGGGTGATTCATTTAGCAAATATTTGAATGTTTACCACCCATAAGGTAGAATAGGAATGTTGTTTTGTTTTCTTCCAAAATAGAAACTTGAAGTGTTTTTCTAATTATAAGATATGTGCCTTTAAAATGTATTTTTTAAAAAGATATGTACTTATTGCACAGAGTTCAGAAAATATGGAAAAGCATAGTCACTCATCATCCCACAACCCTGTTAACTACTGTTGATGCACTGGTGTATCCTTCTAGATTGCTTTTTGTTGATGTTACGGCAGATCTATGTGTTGTTATAATTTTACTCCAAATGCTATCATACTCTGTGTTTTTGTGTTATTAACTATTTTCAGTTAATGCAGTGTGGATATCTTTCCATGGGCTTCCCAGGTGGCTCAGTGGTAAAAAATCCACCTGCCAGTGCAGAAGATGCAAGAAACACGGGTTTGATCCCTGGGTTGGGAAGATCCCCTGGTGTAGGAAATGTCAACCAACTTCAGTATTCTTGCCTGGGTTGGAAAGAGCTTGGCGGGCTGCAGTACACACACACACACACACACACACACACACACACACACACACACACACCCACACACACACACACACCCACACACACACACACACACACACACACCCCTACCTTTCCATGATGGCAATTTTTTCTGTATAATCACTGGGTGCATTGGATTCAATAATATGAATGTACCATAATTTCAGTGATCAGTACTCCTTCCAGTACAGAAAGGAGCATCCAAGTGTCCTTTCTTTTAAACAAAATGTTTAGTGTAAGTTCATGTGCCCAACGCGTAGTGAAGCCAGACAAACCAAAACATCAGAGTTTGGAGCAGAGAAAGGTTCATTGCAGGGCCATTCAAGGAGGCAGGTGGTTTGTGCCCAAACTCCCTGAAGAGTTCCAGCAAAGCGTTTTTAAGGTGATCAGCTTGTGCACAGTTCTCTGAATGGCTGATGGTGAGGTGACAGGGTGATGTCAGGAGTTAACATTATCAAGCTTTAGGCAGTAGTAAGTCTAGGAGCTAGGTGCTCATGGTCATCGAGTAGTTAGTGTCTTCCACTTGGTGGGAGTTTTCACATCTGTAAGACAACTCAGGAATGTCCATTAGATAGTGTTATCTAGGTACTTCAGAGAGGAGCTGAAGCAGAGGGTTTAGAGGATGGTCCCATGGGGCCTATTGCTGCATTTCCAGGAATTAACATTGCACAGGAGGTATGTAGTATTGATATAGTAACCATTAGTTGAGTGAATAAATCACTTGGTTACTTCCATAGGATTAAGGGTAGGGCTTTAAAAATGGGGTGGGGCTTCCCTGGTGGCTCAGAGGTTAAAGCGTTTGCCTGCAATGCGAGAGACCTTGGTTCGATCCCTGGGTCGGGAAGATCCCCTGGAGAAGGAAATGGCAACCCACGCCAGTATTCTTGCCTGGAGAATCCCACAGACAGAGGAGCCTGGTGGCTACAGTCCACGGGGTTGCAAAAAGTCGGACATGACTGAGTGACTTTTTTTTTTTTTAATGGGATAGGACTTGGTGGTGAAGTGGGGAGCTTGGTGATGGGAGGGGCTGAGCTGCTTGGGCAGGTCTCTAGTAGAGGTCCTCCAGGTCCACTGAAGCCAGAGGTTACTTGGAGAGAGGAAGGGCACACAAAGGGAGACGGCTTCTTCAGATACTTGTTGAATGCTTTCTGTCCCCCTGAGGACAGGAGACTGGAACAGCTTCCTGACTTGCCCCTTCCTCCCCACACAGCTGGTTCCCCTTCTGTAGGAACCAAGGTTTCAGGCCAGTGTGGTCTGTGGTACATCCTCTTTGTATACCAACAGTGAGGGGAGCAGGTTTGCAAAGAGCCTACAGATTCAAATCCTGACCCTGCCACTTGCCAGCTCCGTAAGTGGGGGCGATATAACAGCTAGTGATAAAAGTTGTTGTACCTTACAAAGGGCACAGCGTTAGCTCTGGTTAGCTAATATTATTATGGATTAAATAAGCTTTACAAGGTTGCCCTACATTCTGTTCCTATCTATCTATTTCTCTGTGGCGGCACTGATTCTTTTTCATTGCTGTGCTGCAACCGTCTTGAGTTGCAGCGAGTGGTGGCTGCTTTCTAGCAGTGGTACGCAAGCTTCTCACTGTGCTGGCCTCTCCTGGCTCTGGGCAGCTTCTCACTGTGCTGGCCTCTCCTGGCTCTGGGCAGCTTCTCACTGTGCTGGCCTCTCCTGGCTCTGGGCAGCTTCTCACTGTGCTGGCCTCTCCTGGCTCTGGGCAGCTTCTCACTGTGCTGGCCTCTCCTGGCTCTGGGCTCACAGGCTGCGGTAGTCACAGCGCAAGCTTCTCACTGTGGTGGCTTCTTGCTCTGGGCTCACATGCCTGGGTAGTCACAGCACAGGCTTCTCACTGGGGTGGCCTCTCCTGGCTCTGGGCTCACAGGCTCCGGTACTCACAGCACAGGGGTCAGTCATTGTGATGCATGGGCTTGGTTTCCCAGAGGCATGTGGGAACTTCCCAGACCAGGGGTGGAACCTGTGTCGCCTGCATTGACAGGTCGCTTCTTCACCACTGTACCACCAGGCAAGTCCTGCCCTATATTCTTTTGAGTGGGAGAAATCCAATAAGCCCTAAACAAACCAGCTTATTAACATATACATAGTATGTGTTGAGTTTTCTAAAACACGATCATTGTGTGAATTAGCGACTGCCTGCCACCTGTATTTCTTATGCAGTAAGATACTTCCTTATTGAGCAGAGTAGTTGAGTGTTCTGACTCTAGCTTTCAAGGCACGTCATTCCCCCGCAAAGCTACCGGGAACAGGCAGCACGTGGCGCCGTGCTGGCAAGCGTTGCCGTTTACCACTCCCTCTGCCTCCTGGTTGTGGAGAAGGAGAAGGTCTGTGTGAGCTCAATGGGAAGCTGTTTCTGAGCATAGAGTGAGGAGAATGAGCTGCAGAGGGCTGGTGGTGGAGACCCAAATTTAGATAAATACTGCTGTCGAGGTAGAATCAGTTCTTCCGTACCTATGCTGACTGCTGGTGATTCACAGAGAGTCCTGAAACCTCAAAGGAGAAGGAAGGCAAGCAGGCTGTGATGGGGCATGAGGAGTATATTGCTGCTGAGTCGCTTCAGTCATGTCCGACTCTGTGCGACCCCACAGACGGCAGCCCACCAGGCTCCCTTGTCCCTGGGATTCTCCAGGCAAGAGTACTGGAGTGGTTTGCCATTTCCTTCCCCAGTGCATGGAAGTGAAAAGTGAAAGTGAAGTCACTCAGTCGTGTCTGACTCTTAACGACCCCATGGACTATAGCCCACTAGGCTCCTCCATCCATGGGGTTTTCCAGGCAAGAGAACTGGAGTGGGGTGCCATTGCCTTCTCCGAGGAGTATATTATGTGTCGCCAAAAGATGCGGGGATCAAAATTAAAAGAGAGCACGATTTACTTTTATAAAATATCCTGAACCTACTTTTATGTCTTGAGTATTTTTCTTCTATTTTCTTGGTGTTACATGCCCCTGGCTTGCACGGGAACACCTGGGTTCTGCTTCCAACAGCTTCAACATCTTCCCTTTTTTAGGAACTTGCTACTGCTGCTCCATCCCCTCACTATTTATTAGGGGACAGTATTATAATTATTGTAGTTAACAAAAATCTCTGTGAAGTCTTTTCTTCAGTTCTGTTGGGCTCCTGCATTTCCAAGTGGAAAAGGACTGAATGAAGGTCCATGTCAGATTTGAAGCGTTCTTTCCTTTTGAAGTTTGAACTCAGTTTAGATGGCACTAAAGCCAACCAGGCTGTCCAGAGCTCTTGTGGAATAAGTCTGAATAAATGCTGGGAATCCCTGGTTGTCCAGTGGTTAGGGCTCTGGGCTTCCACTGCAGGGGGACATGGGTTCGATCCCTGATTGGAGAACTAAGATATCTAGCAAGCTGTGAGGTGTGCCAAAAGAGAAAAGCGAATGTTTCCCATGTTGCTGAGGGGCTTACACTCCCCCAAACTAAAGCACTGGAACTAAAAATGTGTCCTGAGTTTGGAGTGATTCTTGTAACAAAAGCGTCGTACGCAGCTTGTTTACCTTCCTAAGTGGAAGGAAGGGAACCCGAGGTAATGGGATGCCTGAGCCATGATGATGAACGTGAGTTTTGGCACTGCCTCGGGAGCTGAACACTGCAGACGTAGTATGGAAGGCAGTGCTGCAGGGATGCTCATAGAACCCACGGCTACGCGAGGAGCCTTTGATTGCTCCACTTTTCAATTCTTCTCTTTCTGATTGATCTTTCTGCCTTCGTGCTTTGGGCTTATTAACCCAGTGTGCTTGCCTCTTGCAGGTCATTTTCAACATCTGAGAGTTTATGGATGGGAGGGGTCAGGTCACCTGTTGCAGGGATGACCAGACTCTAGCAGGGGTGCCTCCGTGCCTCTGGCACCTGGTGCTCATTGGTGCTTGCATTTCCCCTGTGGAGTGAGACATTCAGCCTTAGAACCCACCTCAGGACTGCCATTGCCAATGAGTTGAGCACGAGATGAAACCTCTTTACCTATCCTCTGCTAGGCTCCTTCAGTGTGCAGATGAGGAAAACCAAGTCCCAGAGCTGTACAGAGTTAGAGTCCAGGCCCTCTGGTCCTCAGACCTGTACTCTTCCACCAGTGGGCTTAGGCAAGCCTTTTGGAATTGTGAAGACTAGGCCTGAGGGAGGGAGAGGGGAACTCTTACCAGATACATGTGTGTCTGTTTACATGGATTTTATGATTCTGTGACATCTCTTTGGCTTTCTTCCTTATTTCTGGCTATTTCCAATTGGTGGGGGTGTCAGCAGGGAATTCTAGATAATATAGAAATTGTGCTTTTTAATTTAACAAAAGAAGAGCCTGGAAGTTACTACCAGTCCGAACTCATGTTTCACTTCTGTGATCATTTCCTCATGTCCCTGGCATCAGTCCTTAGAAGAACTCTCAACCTGTTGACTTAAAAAAAAAAAAAAAAAAATTGCACAATGTGAGAGTTGTGAGTCAGGTTCTAGTTAGGGCAAGATGAGGACTGCAGCCCGGGAGAGAGCACCTCAGAGAGCTCTGAGAAACTGCTCGAAAGAGGCAGGGGAGAGGGACAGTATGTATGTGATTTTGGTAAAGGGGGAGTACGTACAATCAAGCATGTTTATTTTTAGGAGGTTTCTACTACTCTTGTGAAGCTTCTGCTAGTCACAAGAAACAGTCATCACCATGAAGGATTTTAGTGCTTCTGTGGACCTCATGTCCACATGTAAGAACTGGGCTCATAAAATCAGCTCCTGAGAATATGCAACTCTCTGAAGACCTGTCCTGCCAGTTTTCCCAGCTCAAAGATGCCTCTCTTCTGCTCTCCACCCTGAACTCCTTCAGGGGGTGTTGAGGTCAGCTGCTGCAGCAGCGCATGACTTAATCCTTGCAGAGGTGAAAGGCAAGCAAGCACCCAGGGCAAGCGACAATTTGTGGTTGACAAGCCCAAGGCCAGTGGGGAGGACAGGGAGGGTGACTGATGTTTATTATTGTGGGGAGTGTGTGAGTGTGTGTGTGTGTGTGTGTGCGTGCGCGCGCGCGCGGGTGTGTGTGTATTCTCCTTAGATAAGAGAGGAAAACTCACACTAAGGGGAAGGCCCAG
This sequence comes from Ovis aries, assembly GCF_016772045.2. Classification (NCBI taxonomy): domain Eukaryota; kingdom Metazoa; phylum Chordata; class Mammalia; order Artiodactyla; family Bovidae; genus Ovis; species Ovis aries. Next base: position 11,144,680 of record NC_056060.1, on the reverse strand, counting down.
CTCCAGGTAGCAGCAAGAGGCTGGCTTATCCTTTCATGTGGACTCTGCTCACCCTCCTCTTTGGAAAAAGCACCTTCTATTTAGAAAAACCTTTACTCTTTATGCTGTGGTTATTTCAAAGGAAGTTAAACATAGGGTGTGAACAGCTCTTTGAAATTTTTTCTTTTTCAGTATATTTGAAGGAGGGGGAGTTCTTCAGAAAGAAAGAAATCACACAAGTCAATGCCACGTTGCAAATACTTCTGTATCAATATCTCAAAACACAGTTACTCTTAAATAGTCTATTTTCTTTTTTTATTTTTTTAATCACAAGGGCGATACACATACATGGTTAAAAACCCAAATAGGAGAGCAGAACTGTGCGGCATAGCTGTCTTATTTCCCTCCCCACATCGAGGCCCAGCCTCCTAGGCCCACCCTCTGGCTGATTGATGTTAGTGGTCTTTGTATCCACACACCCCACTTATAGATATGCATTACTTTAAAGTATCCGGCTCTACTGACTGTGTTAGTTTACCGTCATAACCAAGTACCACAGACCGGGTGGTGTAAGTAAACATCCGACACTTAATTGTTCACAGATCTGGGGGCTAGAAGTCCAGGATCATGGGAGGCTTCTCTCCTTGACTCGCAGATGGCTGACCTCCCCCTGTGGCTTCACATGGTCTTCCTTCTGTGTGTGTCTGTGTCCTAATCTCTTCTTCTTATAAGGACCCCAGTCATACTGGATTAGGGCCCACCCGATGACCTTGTTTAATCTTAACTACCTCTTTCAGGGCCCTCTGTCCAAATAGTCACGTGCAGAGATACAGGGGATTAGGACTTCAGCATGTGAGAGGAGGCCCATAATGCTGCCTTCTTCCTTTGGGGAGAGTCCATAATTAATTTATTCAGTCCCTGTGCAGCTGGAGAATAAGACTGTTTTTATGCTTTTAATGAGCAATCTTATACTTAAACCTCTGCCCTTGTGTAATCATACCTGCAGGACGAACTTCTAGAAGAATTGTAAACAGGGTCCTCCCAAAGGATTGTCTTGGGTCCCTCTTGAATGTATACTGATTTCTTGTGGGGAAAGATTGTGTGCAGAAATTCAAGGCCTTCCTAATGAGCCCTCTGTGATACCGTGTGGGCGTGAGAGGTCCAGAGTGCAGCATGTGCCGTGTACCCTTGGCCTTGTGGAGTGGGGCTGTGAGCCCTTTCATTTGAGGAGCGTTGCTGTTAGGAATTTATCGTATGTTATTCATTTAGCATCTGTTTATTGAGCCATTGATGGGCACTGTTTTGTTCATATGTTGTTTGCTTTTCGATAGATTTATTTTTAAGATGTTCGGGGTTCCAGCAAAACGAAGAGGAAGAGACACAGACTTCAAACATAATCCGTGCTTCCTCACCCCACCACCGCTCTCCCATTGTTCACACCGCTCGCTACAGCGGCACAGTCACCCCACCACAGCTCTCCCATTGTTTATACCCCTCGCTACAGTGGCACAGTCACCCCACCACCGCTCTCCCATTGTTCACACCGCTCGCTACAGCGGCACATTCACCCCACCACCGCTCTCCCATTGTTCACACCCCTCGCTACAGCGGCACAGTCACCCCACCACAGCTCTCCCATTGTTCACACCGCTTGCTACAGCGGCACAGTCACCCCACCACCGCTCTCCCATTGTTCACACCGCTCGCTACAGCGGCACAGTCACCCCACCACCGCTCTCCCATTGTTCACACCGCTCGCTACAGCGGCACAGTCACCCCACCACCGCTCTCCCATTGTTCACACCCCTCACTACAGCACCACATTCACCCCACCATAGCTCTCCCACTATTCACCCCCCTACCAGAGTGCTACATTCTTTACACAGCTTTCCCACTATTCACACCCCCAACTAGAGTGGTACCTTCATTACACACACAGCTCTCCCACTACTCACATGCCCCGCCAGAGTGGTACTTCATTATACACACACCGCTCTCCCACTATTCACATCCCCACCAGAATGTTATGTTCATTACACACACAGCTCTTCCATTATTCACACCCCCTGCCATAGTGGTCGGAGAAGGCAATGGCACCCCACTCCAGCACTCTTGCCTGGAAAATCCCATGGATGGAGGAGCCTGGTAGGCTGCAGTCCATGGGGTCGCTAGGAGTCGGACACGACTGAGCGACTTCACTTTCACTTTTCACTTTGATGCTCTGGAGAAGGAAATGGCACCCCACTCCAGTGTTCTTGCCTGCAGAATCCCAGGGACGCGGGCACCTGGTGGGCTGCCGTCTATGGGGTTGCACAGAGTCGGACACGACTGAAGCGACTCAGCAGCAGCCGCAGCAGCCATGGCGGTGCGTCCGGTACCACCAGTGATCTGTGTGGACACTTCATTACCATCTAAAGTCCGCCGTTTACATTAGGGTTCACTCTGGGTGTTGCACATTCTGCCTTTGTTTTTTCTACCTTTTCAGTAGAAAGTTTAAGTCCTTTGGAATCAGGAGTAACAAGACACAGACATTCATCTCCAAGCTGGTGACAGCCCCAGAAGTTAGACTGGCTAGGAATTGATTTCTCCAGTTTTGAAGTTGTAGGTTTGGGGAGTGCCATGTATGCAGGTCAAGAAACAACAGAACTGGACATGGAACAACAGACTGGTTCCAATTGGGAAAGGAGTATGTCAGGGCTGTATATTGTCACCCTGCCTATTTAACTTATATGCAGAGTACATCATGTGAAATGCCAGGCTGGATGAAGCACAAGCTGGAATCAAGAATGCTGGGAGAAATATCAATAACCACAGGTATGCAGATGATACCACCCTTAGGCAAAAAGTGAAGAGGAACTAAAGAGCCTCTTGCAGGTTAAAGAGGAGAGTGAAAAAGCTGGCTTAAAATTCAGCATTCAAAAAATGAAGATCATGGCATCTGGGCCCATCACTTCATGGCAATATGATGGGGAAACAATGGAAACAGTGACAGACTTTATTTTCTTGGGCTCCAAGATCACTTCAGATGGTGACTGCAGCCATGAAATTAAAAGACGCTTACTCCTTGGAAGGAAAGTTATGACAAACCTAGACAGTGTATTAAAAAACAAAGACATTACTTTGCCAACAAAGGTCCATCTAGTCAAAGCTATGGTTTTTCCAGTACTCATGTATGGATGTGAGAGTTGGACTATAAAGAAAGCTGAGCACCGAAGAATTGATGCTTTTGAACTGTGGTGTTGGTGAAGGCTCTTGAGAGTCCCTTGGACTGCAAGGAGATCCAACCAGATCATCCTAAAGGAGATCAGTTCTGACTATTCATTGGGAGGACTGATGCTGAAGCTACAATACTTTGGCCACCTGATGCAAAGAATGGACTCATTGGAAAAGACCCTGATGCTGGGAAAGACTGAAGGCAGGGGAGGAAGGGGACAACAGAGGACAAGATGATTGGATGGCATCACTGACTCAATGGACATGAGTTTGAGTAAACTCTGGGAGAAGGTGAAAGACAAGCCTGGCATGCTGCAGTCCATGGGGTCACAAAGAGTCAGACACGACTGAGCAACTGAACAACAAATGCCCAGAGTAATAAAGCTGTGAATGTCAGGGAATAAAAGATAAACCCATTTTATAAATTATACTCTTCCAGAAGGAAGGGGTAAGTCAGCAGGGCTGTGAGATTTTCCCTGATGCTAACATAACAGTACTTTCATGGATGCTGTTTTGAATTTCCACTTCCATGTCAATGATAGCTTAAGATAATGAGACGTAAGAGACGGGGGTTTTTTCTCTGGGTCAAGAAGATCTCCTGGAGGAGGGCATGGCAACCAACTCCAGTGTTCTTTCCTGGAGAATCTCACAGACAGAGGAGCCCGGCAGGCTACAGTCCGTGGGGTTGCAAAGAGTCGGACATGACTGAAGTGACTTAGCATGCACGTAGTACACTTTTACTGTTTGTGATTGGCCTAGTTTTCATTGATAAATAACTTGTAGGCTAGTAGAGCTCTGCTATTTGATTCTAATAATAGGCGTGTGTGTGTATATATGTGCACACATCTATATCTGCCTATCTATCTATATGTATGTGTGTGTGTATGGTGGTGGTTTAGTTGCTAAGTCATAGCTGACTCTTTTGTGACCCAATGGACTATAGCCAGCTGGCTGCTCTGTCCATAGGATTTCCCAGGCAAGAATACTGGAGTGGATTGCCATTTCCTCCTCTAGGGGACTGAGGGATCAAACCTGCATCTCCTGCATTGCAGGTGGATTCTTTATCACTGAGCCACCAGGGAAACTCATATGTATATACACATAAATACCATATACAGAGTGAAAGTGAAAAATAAGGAGAACTTTGTTGATTAAAAAAAACGCACAAAATGAGAGTTGCCATTTAAGTTTTCTTTGGGGGCAAAATGAGGACTGTAGCCTAGGAGACAGCATTTCAGATAGTTCTGAGAACCTGCTCTGAGGAGGTAAGGGGAAGCTAGGATATATAGCAGCTTTGCAACAAAGACATCCCTGGTGGCTCAGAGGTTAAAGCGTCTGCCTGCAATGTGGGAGACCTGGGTTCGATCCCTGGGTCGGGAAGATCCCCTGGAGAAGGAAATGGCAACCCACTCGAGTACTCTTGCCTGGAGAATCCCATGGACGGAGGAGCCTGGTGGGCTACAGTCCACAGGCTCGCAAAGAGTCGGACACGACTGAGCGACTTCACTCAACTCACTTTGCAACAAAGGGCACGCAGTCTGAATATCAGAAGATTACTGTCCCCAGAAGTTTGGCACTTTGCTATGTGTGGGGAGATGCGCGAGTTGGGTCTCATTGAAATTGTTCCTTTGATATAGATCTCAGCTCTTTGGGGCAAGTTTCTCGTGTTTTCACATCCTGAGTGTCCTCAGAGCTCCTGGCTCACGTGGAGACTGCAGTTGCGGATGACTGTCACATACTTGTTTACTGATATGGCAGGAAATAGTTTCATTTTCCAACTAAAAAATTAGGTCTATACAATGCTACGTGACTTTAAAAATGATAGGATTAAACCAATATGATTTTCTCTTCATTTTCCATAATCATATTCCTCTGTTACCATCTGTCTTTAAATGATCGATTAGGCTCACATTATATCTGCATCTGTTCATTTTTCCCTCTGCGGAGACAGTTAAGTATAAAGGTTGATTCTGCTTTGGGTAAGTGATGTCATGGTATGTATCATCTGCTTCTAAATATTTCTTTTTCCATGTAGGATAAATATTTGATCACATTTGAATTTGAAAGACAGTAAAACTGGTTATCTAAGACCATGGAGCTTAAAGAGTTAGCAACCAGTGAATGAGGCAGTTGGGAAGGAATTTGAGAGGCAGAGGAGGGAGGCAGGGCTGGGAGAGGAGCCAGCTAGGCCAGTGGGAGGAGAAAAGAGGGAGCTGCGAGGGAGAGAAAAGAAAAATTGGGGCATATGAGTGGAAAGGGATCAGCAAATCAAAGACAGAGACCGTGGGCGAGTGAACTGTGAAGGAAGGTGGCCTGTAAGAACACCATAAAGGCAGCGGAGTTAGGGTTCTGCTGTGTGATCTGTTAGCTCAGCCCGGTAGAGGAGCTGATCTTGCAAAGCAGTGGCCCAGCCTTATGAGGCAAGAAGAGTCTTGAGGAAAATGGCTTAGAAAACTGCATGTAAGATGGAAAGGGCACATTAGGACATTTCAAGTAATGAAATAGTGCAGAATGACAAAGGGCTTAAACAACAGCGATTTCATGAAGTAGATTAAATAATCTGGGAAATGTGTATCTTTCCAAGATCTGTCCTGATGATTACAGCCTGTTGTCATCTTACTCCCGTGATCTCTTCTTACCATAAGTGATGTTTATAGTGTAGCCTTCTAACTGATGCTTGTTTTGAAGCCGCGCAAAACTCTGAACTTCCTGCTAAATCATGATCAAAAGATTACATTGTTAGGTTTTTATATATAGTGTTAAAACACATAGGTTTTGGTGGTCATTTGTAGTTTATGGTAATCTCTTTTGTATTATTCTCTATTTACTAAAGAGCAAATTCCTCCCTAAAACCAGGTATGTCTGATTAGGTTATCCAAGAGACCAGCAGTACATTAAGTAGGTTACCACCCGTACTCTAATACATGAGGAGTCTGAGTCTTGAAAAGTAAGGAAACTTGCTTGGGGCTCATAGCTAATAGGTTGCAGAGCCAGGTCCCAAATCCAGGCTGGCTGAATACTTTGAGCTTGTAACAACGCTGTGTTCTCTTGCCCGGTGGTTACTAAAGAATAGTTTCCTTTTAGGGCAGTGAAAATACTCTTAATACTGTAATGATGGATCGATGTCATTGGACATTTATCTAAACCCGTAACGTACAGGACACCGAGAATGGAGCCTTATGTAAACCATGGACTTGGTGTGATTTTGAGGTGCCAGTGCAAGTTCATCCTTGGTAAAAAATTTTTTTTAATGTACCATTCTGGTCGATGATATTGACAGTGGGAGAGACTGTACCTGTGTGGGAATAGGGGGCATACGGGACATCGCTGTGCCTTCCCCTTAATTTTGTTGTAAAACCTAAAACTACTCTTAAAAAAAAAAAAAAAAAAAAAACTCTTCAAGAAAACTTAACTCCAGACCCAAACCTGAAAACTTAGTCCCTGTTTTTATTTAATATTCTCAAGTCAAATTATGTCCAGTTGCATTGACCGATAAAGCCCAGTCCTGCCCACTCATTAGCCTCAGGCCCACCCTTCCTGTGTGAATCTCTGAGAGGCGCCTGTGTCTTTTGTGCTTCCTGTTCGTGGTAATCCGCCCCCTCCTCCGCCCGGCCCCAGCCCCCTCCTCCGGCCCCCGCCCCCACCCCCACCATGCATGCAGTTCTTTCTTTGGCTATGGATTTTGACACGTCTCTTTCTTGGGCTCAGCTTCTTGGTTTTCCCATCCTTCCCACTTCCCTTAGTTCTTCTTCTAGTTCTTGGCTTCTTGTGCTCTTCCCTGATTGTTTTTGTCTGAGTGATCACAGTGCTTCGGGTGAAGGGCGCCTTTTCTGTTTAGCTATTGGACATCTCCTAAGCCTCACCATGTTTATTAAAGACAATGTCAGACCAGTCCTGGCGACAGCTTTGTTCACACACGTCCTATGGGTGGGAGCTCACCTGCAGAGGCCTGGGCTCAGTAGGTCTATAAAGGAGAGGCTCTGAGAAGACGCTCTGTGTTTCCTTCCTAGCTGGCCTGCTGCTGTGGGAACGCCGGCTGCTCCTACTGCTGTGGCCCCAAGGTGCGCCAGTCCCGGAGCACCCGCTTCATGTACGCGCTCTACTTCATCCTGGTCGTCATCATCTGCTGCGTCATGATGTCCGACACCGTGGCCAACCAGATGAGGGAGCACGTGAGTCAGCCCCGTCCACTCTGCCCATCACCGGCGATGGTTAATCAGGGGGTGTGGGAAGCATTCAGTGTAGAGCATGGGGCCCAGCCACCCGGGGTGGTTTGGGGTTATACCTGCTCTCCCCAAGCCTTGCTGAAGCCTCTTCAATGCTTTCTCTCTAAGCGGGCAAACCCTTCCCCATCTTGATCTTTAGTGGTAGGTCAGATGCCTTCTGATGCTCTTGGTGGAGAAGATTGTATGTGTTGTCTTAGCTTTGCTGATGGCTGATTAGATGTGTAGTCTTTCCTTGTAGGCTTTTGTACTTTTCCCTTGTCCTAAGGATGACTGCCAGTGTCTCCAGCAGCTATTATATAAACACTTAATGTGGCCAGTGTGGTAAAGCCTAGACCAGCCCACACATAATGAGGAGTGGGCTACAGGGCGGGTTTTCCTTTTCTGGACATGTCACTTGTAGGGTGGATGTTTCCAAGGGTGAAGGATAGATTTTCTTCCAGTCATTGCCTGGGCAGTATCTGCAAGGTATCCCTGGTATGTGACTCTGAGAGAGACACATATAGGACCTTTTTCTGGAGTTTCCTCATAATGGGCCTGATGATGAGGGGTTGAGTTGGGGATTCTGAGGGAGCCCAATAAATAACACCATCCTTCCCTTCTCAGGTTCTGAATAAACTGACAAAAAATACTACAATGTCAGCAGGTAGATACAAACATCACTTTTATCCCTCCCAAAAAGCTGGTATAAGACAGCATGACTCATATTTGCAAGGAAGTGGGCTTCCTACTACTGAACCCCAAAACTGAGTCAGACTTAACCCACCTGGGGACCCCACCTGAGCCAGGGAACACTTCCTCTACAGGGGCACGTTTGCTGCAGGCGTGTTCTCTGGGGGCAGCTCTCCTCAGAGGGAACGGGAGAGAAGAAGAAAGGCTGACCAGCTAGACCCTATTTGCCCCACAGACTTAGCGCTTAGCACTGCATCTTCCAGGGGCCCAGACCCATCTTCCCTTGCCCAAAGGGGCAAGGTCAGACAGTGCCCTGCTGGAACCACGGAGATGGAGCCACCAGGAGCAACTCCCAAGGAAGTGTTTGTTCCCCCTGACCTTAGGCTGCAAATGCAGACTATTTTAAATGTACTTAAGGGCCTCAGAAAAACCATTTTCTTAGAAGTACTTGTTGGAGAAGGCAATGGCACCCTACTCCAGTACTTTTGCCTGGAAAATCCCATGGACGGAGGAGCCTGGAAAGCTGCAGTCCATGGGGTCGCTGAGGTCGGACACGACTGAGTGACTTCACTTTTACTTTTCACTTTGATGCATTGGAGAAGGAAATGGCAACCCACTCCAGTGTTCTTACCTGGAGAATCCCAGGGACGGGAGAGCCTGGTGGGCTGCCGTCTGTGGGGTTGCACAGAGTCGGACATGACTGAAGCAACTTAGCAGCAGCAGCAGAAGTATTTGTTACAGTCTTACCCAGTAGTTAAGGTAGGCCCTTGGAAGTTTTCTGTAGGGTAAGGCTCTTATTACTGGGGTTGTATGGTCTGGAATATATTAGAACTACTGTCAAAACTTGTGAAATTTAGATTCTTCTCTGATTGCTTTAAACATGGATCTCTGCTCAATAAGGCCCTGCGTTGGGGCCTGTGGGGCCTTCAAACTTGAGAGGAAAGGAGCTTATAACTCAGAAGACTGGTATAAAGTCTCCTGAGGCTTAAAACCAGGTAGAAATTGTGCCATATGAGAGGATGCATGAAGTGCTGTGAAGTTTGGCGGCAGGGAGACCGAGGGCTAAGGCTGCTTTGTTTGACTACACCAGGTCCTGCTATACCTCAGGTGTGTTTGCCACTCATCTCCCCTCTTACCATGGTTTAATCTTGAATGTTTGTGACAAGAAGTTTGAGAGGAGGAATCTTTGAAAGAGTAGATGTAACTCTTACTTTGATTACTTCAGCTTTTCAGGTAACGTAATGTTCTCTTTTTAAATGAACAAGCATTGGCTTAGGGACCCCGCATGTCACTCTGGGAGAAACTGCCAGTGTATCCCCATTTGCCCCGTAAGCGTCCATGGGACACTTAAAAAACGTTCAGTCTCTGTAGATTAGGCTTTGGATCTCAGAAACACAATCTCTTTAGAGAGGAACCCATCAGAAATGTTACTGGAGGTAAAGCTAATTTGGGAACGAAGAGATATATTTTAGGATGTGAGTTTAATAATAATAATTTGTAACATTTGATTGCCATCCAAGTAACCTACCTCATGGAACGGTCCTCAACAACTCCAGCCAATATTTATGGCTTCTGGCTGTTTGCAGAACTTTTAAGAAACAGAAGATTTGGGTTCTTTTTTTTTTTTTTTAAGAAAAAAAAAAAATTGCGGGGGAGAAACAGAAGGTGCTGACTGATATTGCTAGGGAAGGCTTCATGAAAGCAGTGACTCGTGTGATGAGTGTTTCAGTTGCTAATATCTGTTGGGTGATATGCCAGGTTTAATTTTAAGCATTTTACCTGAATCATTTCAGTTCATCACTACTGTACTCAACCTGAGCAATAGGTCCTGCCACTCTCCCTGCTCTACAGATGAAGAAACTGAGGCTCGGAGTCGTTTACGTACCTTGCCCAAGGTCTCCATCTCCAAGTGGTGGAGCTGGGATTTGAACCTAGGCTGACTGAGTTCTTAGTGACTAGGCCCTGTAGGGCAAGGCATGTGTGGAAGGACAGTGAGGAGACATGGGCGGGTAAAGTGACTTGCAGGGATTTCAGGGCTAAGGTGAGGCATTTGGCTATGGTCTCATGGCAAATAGGAAGCTGTTATAGATTCTTGAGTAGGAGGCTGTTGTCATAGAAACAGGCTGTGCTACTTAGGGAGGTCGGGGCAGCAGTGGTGTGTGTGCAGAGCAGAGGGCGGAGGAAGGGAGGGGAGGAGGGAAGGGGCAACCCTGACTCCTCACAGAGGCTCTTATAAATGTTTCTGTGCTTGTCCCCTGAATGTACTTATTTGAAAATGGTTTGGCTGGGCTTTCTGCATAGGGAATGAGGCTCCTGTGGGTGAAACCAACCTTTTTCCATCTCAGGCCTCACAGGGTTGGCCGGCCAGCTGGTCACAAAGTCAGTTTGTTTCTTGGCCAATGGAATAGAGGCTGACTTCATCCTCAGGCCTTGCTTGAGGGCAGGCGCTGAAAGGTCCCCTTGTGGGGACACACACTGGGCTTTGCCGCAGTCCTTGCCCTCTCTTTGCTGGCCTGTGGAGATGTCGGAGGATGTGAGAGAAAGAGGGGAAAGCACGTATCCTTTCCAGTCCGGATGGGAGTATGTAATTGCCTCCCACCCAGCAGCCTTGCCTTCGTGCACACCGGCCAGGGCTCTGTCCAGAGCCTCGCAGGCCTCTGGTGTGAGCGTGAAGGGCACAAGGCAGCGCCTTTTCCGTTATGTTCAGTTTTCGCCTTGGCTGCAGAACGAGGCGGGTGTTGAAGTCTGAGCAAGAGGGAGCTGCCAAGAGCTGCTGGGCCAGACTTCATCCTGCCTCTTCTCACTGTTTCTGCAGACCTGTGGAAGTTTTGTAATCGAATCCTGCTGACCCTCAAAGTCAGATTGCCTGGGGGGTTCTCAGAGCCTTTGCTGGATCCCCAGGTTGGGAAGTCTGTTGTGGGGTCTAGAGCTTCTGCAACAGTGCGAGAACTTCTCGGGTGTAACTGTTCTCCAGTTTGTGGAGGACCCACCCACGGGCTTGTGCATGCGTGCTTAGTCACATCAGTCGTGTCCGACTCTCTGCGACCTCATGGACCACGGCCCGCCAGGCTCCTCTGTCCACGGGATTCTCCAGGCAAGAATACTGGAGTGGGTTGCCATTTCCTTCTCCAGTGATGAAGTATGAAGTGACTGAAGTGAAGTCACTCAGTCGTGTCCCACTCTTTGCGACCCCATGGACTGCAGCCTACCAGGCTCCTCCCTCCATGGGATTTTCCAGGCAAGAGTGCTGGAGTGGAGCCCTTGGTGGAGCTAATGGCGACCTCCTCCACGAGGACGAATGCCACACGCCGCGCCTCCCAGGACTGCTGCTGCTCGTGCCCCGGCCCTGTGGCAGGCCACTGCTGACCCGAGCCTCCGCAGAAGGCCCTCAGACCCAGGCAGGTCTGGGTCAGTCTCTTGTGGGGTCACTGCTCCTTTCCCTGGGTCCTGGTGCGCACAAGGTTTGGTGTGTGCCCTCCTAGAGTCTCTGGTGGATATGAAGTTTGATTTTAGATGTGATTGTGCCCCTCCTCCCGTCTTGTTGGGGCTTCTCCTTTGTCCTTGCTCGCGGGGTATCTTTTTGGTGGGTTGCCGCATTCTCCTGTCAGTGATCGTTCAGCAGCGAGTTGAGATCTTGGTGTTCTCCCAGGAGAAGATGAGCGCACGTCCTCCCTTTTCCCCTTAGGAACCTCCTTTTTCTCATGAGCACTCTGATTCTGCTGTGCTGGTTGACCTGGGTGTGATTTCTGTCTTCTCCTGTGAGCATTTTTCCCATCTCAAAACATACCACCTGTTTTATTGCAAGTCATCGTCGTCAGTAGCTGTGTAATTCACTCAGAAATAGTCTTGAGATATGTGATGCCTGTGGGGATTAAAAATCCACTTTAGAACATCGGAGAATAACTACAAAATGGGCGAGAGATGTGAGCCTTCTGCCCGGCACCACCGAATCAAGATGGAACTTCTGTGTGGAGGGGTGCTGACCCTGAGGTTTGGGCATCCTGGGAAGCTGTGCCAAGGAGGGCTGTTCTTGTTTCCTGTCGGGTAGGAGCTCTGAAGACTAAGCCAGTGCTGGAAAAGGGAGGGAAGGGCATGTATGGCCGTTGGGGCTGCCTCCCTGTGAGCTGTGTGCCAGGTCCAGGTAGGAAGAGCCCGCAGGCCCCTGCACTGAAGCGTCTCAGATCCGTCTCCTCCAACCCGTGTTCACTTGGTCCCCAGGCTGACTCATTGATGGGGTGGTAGGTGGTGCCTGAGATGGCTGAAGCTTTGTGTCTTACTTTTTTTTCAGAACCAAAACACATCTTCCATATTTTGGAAGACCGGTGTTTGTGTTGTTGTTGTAGTGTGTGTGGGTTTGCTTGAAATTTAAAATTTGAAGCATCATTCCTTGTATTGAGAGGAGAAGCTACTATGATCTTTGGTTTAGATAGCAGTGGTCTTTTTGGTCCCTTCCTTTGTTGTAGAAAGTGTTAACGTTTTATAGTCTTAACTTGATCTCTTTTGGAGACATGTTTTCTTCATATACATGACTTTCTGCTGGTGAGTTTAGGTCATTTTCCTCTGAGTAGGAATGTGAAATTGCATCCTCCCTATGATTGGATGAAAAGAGCATTTTGGTTCTTTTCAGCACAGGGTGATAACGTAGGCAGAAAAGGAGGGCTGGATGAGATCCCAGAGGTGAGGGGCTGCCTCCGGCTGCAGTTCCTCAGTGTCTTAAAAGCAGCTTCTGAATTCCATTCTTTCCCTGAATTTGAGAAAAGCCAGCCCCAGCCCCGCCCATTAGCCAGGGCCACACCCAGGGATTTCAGGTGCCCCTGAAAACCTCCTAGCCTAGGAATTGTTCGTTGGTTTACAAGCTCTTCTTGTTTGACCTGCAGATTTTTTTTTTTTTTTTTTTTTTTTGTAATGTGCGGTTGGCTGCCTTTAGAGGGCCAAGCCTGCTAGCTCACCGTAGGCCCTGTTGCTGGATGCTTACCTCTATCCTTACTTCTTGCTTCCCAAGAAAGGCATTTGGATGTGCATCTCCTGAAACAGCTTAAATTCTGAGTTTATGAGTTTGTGAAAAGGCTTGTATGTATCAGAATGGAGCCCAGGCTCGTTGCCCAGCCTGATGAGGAGAGAGGTTGCTGAGTGTGCTCAGTGGTCTGTGCGGATCTGTGCACACAGGCCCAGGCTGGACCCGAGAAGCCCCTTCCTGCCGTGGCTGGTCTGCCCTTGGCTTGCTGGAATCTGGAGTTTTTTATCCAAGGAGCCATTTAGAAATTGTCCTAGTCACTTTGGTTCAGTAGACTGCTCAATCTCAGGACCAGTGTGGGGTGGAAGTGGGACAGTGATGGGATCTGAATCTGGCCCCCTTTTCAGTTACACTCCCAGGTTACCGTCACCACCTCCCCCACCTTAAACAAATTTCAAGTATATGTTCTAATCACGATTTCTACAGTTATTATGAAGTCCAAATTTGCAAGGGAAGGGGAACAGGGATGGATGTTGAGGCTGCCAGCTATGGATTTAGGCCCTTGGAATGGAGGTAGCAGGATGGGCTTAAAGGATTTTTCTCTATTTATTCAGAAAATCTAGTCTCTCTCAACATATCCCCTAGAGGTGATATATAAATTACCTTTGGCCTGTATTTCCCAGTCATTTTCACTGTGCATTAGAAGAAGATGTGTTAATAGGAAATTCATGTATATTAGCTGTATTAGCATAAGATTATTTGGAAGTAGATGGATGAAAATGAAATAAAGAACTACTATTTATAGCCAGGCTTGTTCCAAGCCACATCCATATCTGGAGATTCCCCCCACCCCGCAGGCAGTGAAGAGGTCACATCCTGGCCTGATCCCTTCCCTGAAGCAGCACTTTCATTTCTGCCTTTGATTGTTCACATCCCGACAGGTCAGCTGGTTGAGGCAGGCTTTTCTCAGGACAGGCCCGGGATCCTGACAGGTCATCCTCCCCACCTTTTCCAGGTCCAGTGCTGACCACATACTTCCCCACAAAGGTCATGAAGTGTTGGGTTTCCAGTCTGCTGTTGGACAGTCCTGCTTCAGCCCGCCAGGCTTCCTGATGGCTCATTCCAGTTCTCTTATTGAGACTTGGATTGCCCTCCTGTCCCCGGCTTCGCATGTTCACTTCCCTCAGACTTCTTTCTCTAGATAACTATCCCCATGGGTGACCTGAGGATGTTGTTGGAACTTGTATTTCTCCCAGATGGTACTCCATGTTCAAATTCCAGAGTCCCCACAGGCTGTAGAGGAACGCAGAAGCTACTTGCCTCAGAGAAAAACTTGGATTTCAGAATGCTCTCCTGAGCACACCTGTGGTCAGTTCAGTGACGTTTAGCCAGCTTTGGTGGTTCCTAGAGTTGACAGAGCTTTGATCCACTACGTTAGAGATGCTGAAATTCAGTAATGAGCTGTTCTACTTTTTATGTTTAACCTGTATTATTAGGAATATGAAAGCATTAGGGATAGTATTGTTTTGGGGAAAGCCCTCCTGTTCCCAGTCCCTTGCTAGTCACAGGGGATAAAAAAAAAAAAAAGGAAATAAAATTACTAGTTAAAGAATCTAGTTAAAAAGATAATAGATGGCGGGGGCGGGGGGCGGGGGGGAAGGATGCAGCTTCTATTTAAGTCTTCTCCCCAGTGAAGAGACAGCAGATACTACGTGGTGTTACATGCGACGCAGAACATATTGCCCTCTTTTGACAGTATGATTTGAGTAAAACATTGTTTCACAGTGTCAGAGTCTTCATTATAATCCTCACCAGTCTCCTCTTTTGACAGATGAGAGGGGTGGCCCAGGGCAGTGAGGTGGCTTGTCCAAGGCGTGACACCAGGTAGCGCTGGACGAGGACCCAGGGCTGCTGGGCCCCCGCTGGGGGCGCCTCTCTGGCCTGTTCAGCCGGGTCTGGCTGTTGCTGAGAAGCAGCAGGAGAAGCCTTAGCAAGCACCCTTCCTCACAATTCCTGACCTTCCTTCTGGACTTACGGTGAGGGAGAAGCATCTCCTCTGGAAAACACGGGCCTCGGCAGCTTCCTTAGCTTTCCTTCCCCACCAGCCTCCTTCCCCCGTGAGAACCAGAAGCTGGGCTCCAGGGACGACAGTTAGTCTGAAGTAGAAAATAGGGGCCACCACAGATCTACTGTTTACTTATGCGGTGGCTTTGCCTGTGAAATAGAACCTGCCTTCAAGTCGTGTTTGGTGTGACCATCTTTTCAAAGTAAACAGCAGCGGTGAAAAATCCTCTGCTTTGGTCACAAACACCATGTAATTTGTCACAGCACAGAATGACAGGTATTCACACTCAAGCTGGGGAGTCTGGCTCTCGCTTTGATTTTGGTCTTTACTGGTTGAATGTTAGACCCTTGTACCTGAGACCTTGCAACAGGTATTGCTGTAGTGTATTCAAGTTCTAGGGAGCGGAACTCTATAGTCTCAGCTGGTATTTTCTGTTTTGTGTTAGAACAAGTGTTGACTTAGTACCCCCTGGCCCACCCCCCACCCCCAAAATTGCTGACCTAGTTATCTGATTCTGGAGTTTTTTATTTTTATTTTTTTAAATTCAGCTGAGATAGAATGCTTTTCAGAAGTCCTCCTTCTGAACACCTGCTGAGTTCATTGTACTGCTATTGTTCCTTATATGTCTCCAGCAGATCAGCCAGCGTGTTTCTGAGGTTAAAAGGTTGGTCTGGGCCATTGAACTTCAAGTTCTCTGTAGAATGCAGAGGGGGAATTCTTACTGTGGCCTGATCAGTTAGCCAGGGGTGTGCTGGCAGTGAGATTCCATCTTTTAAATCTTCTGGGTCCCCTCCACTCTCAGTTGGCTGACTCTGGGGACATGTGTTTCCAAACAGTTCTATCTTAGGTCTGCATTGCATCCAGACGTAACACCACCCAAAGAAGACCATTCCTGTGGCCCCCCATCCGTCGCTTCTTTCGTGGCTCAGGCCCCAGCCTTCAGTACTTAGTGAATGTGGGGAAATGATGGTGGGAAGCAGATTGGTTCTGCAGGCAACGATCTGAACTAATGTGAAACCCTGCTGAGAGCCTTTTTGAGTCTGAACCAAAGACAAAGAGGTTTGACCCTTGTCCAGTAATAATGAGCTCTCCAGGAGCCAGAAAACAAGAAACAATAGTTATTGTCCTTTGTCTGGA
Source organism: Ovis aries (assembly GCF_016772045.2). NCBI lineage: Eukaryota > Metazoa > Chordata > Mammalia > Artiodactyla > Bovidae > Ovis > Ovis aries. Next base: position 11,128,437 of record NC_056060.1, on the reverse strand, counting down.
AGATCTATTATCCAGAAGCTTTTGGGGAGCATCGGATGTTAGTAGGATCTCCGTTTCAGGATGCACCTCACTGTGGGCGAGGGACAATGAGATGTGAGAACTGAAATTTTCCTAACCCCGTTTTTCTGTCATCATCAAAAGTGTCCGTTAAGCAACGATCTGCAGAGGCCTTGATGCTGTCTACAGATAAATGGGACAGACATGGTCTTATGGCTGGAAACAGCTCTGCTGTGACAGGGCCAGAGGCACAGACAAATGGCACAACATTAAACAGTAGCCTCAGATTGCGGCGGTGAGCAGCAGACAGACATTTTGTGAATAGTTGAGTCTTGATACTTGATAAGGGTTTAAAAGACTGATCCTGTTACTTGGTTAAACTGTAATCTGAGTTCTTGTTTTAAAAAAAAATCTTTTAAGTCACGTAACTGATTCCTTCCTCCCTTCTTTCCTGCCTGTGTGAGTGCCAAGCAGTATGCCAGGTGCATGGGATGCGGGCGTGAGAACTGGGCCTCCTTATGTACTTTCTGTGTGTGAGGAAGGCGCCCCTAGCATCAGGCCACATGTGCACGTGGTTGTGTTTGAAAGTTAAAAATATCTGAATTCCATTAGTGATTATCAGAGATGGTGGTGTCAGCTTAGTGCTCCCTTCTGTTGACCTCTGGGGTCACATCAGAACTCAGGAATGCTTTCTCCCTATCCTTATGTGGGGGAACTGGAAGTCCAGTTGAGGTGGGAGGTTTGTAAAAGGGCTTAGAGTGTTTTGCCCTCTAAAGCAGGGTTGAGCTTAATCACAAAGAGGGGTTAGGTATTTGCTGGGAGGGTTGGGGCTTCGGGGGGGGGAGGGGGGAAGCAAGGTTGTGGTTTTTAAATTTTAGTGAGGCTGTTTCTACAGTCTTAAAATTAAGTCTAAAATTATATCTTGCAACACGCCGGCTTTCATCAGTGTGGGTTTTATTTTTGGTTCCACAAGCCGTGTTTGTATAACAGATGTGAGGGTTTGTTTTTTTTTTTTCCTACTATGTGGGCTTCTGACCCACAGAAAAAAAGTGCTGAACTCAAAGACATGTCCTCCACCACCCCTTCCACAAATCTTTTTTTTTTTTTTTTTGTAGACAGACAAATTAAACCCTTAAGCTGTAGCCCTGAAAATAACATATGGCAGATGAACAATTTAATTCACTTAAAGCACCAGGTTCCATTTGGGGGGCATCAGGGCATGCTCTGGAGAAGGCAGGACACTCAGGGGAGGACCACAGCCAATTGATCACGACCAGTTGAGCTGATTGCCTGTCTGCTGTTCCTTTGACTGTTGATCTGTAGAGTAAGTTGTCATTTGCCTTTGAGATGCTAATTTACACTTCAGCAGTTAGCACAGCTCCTCAGCTCTACTTCCTGGTCCTGGGCTGGGCAAACCTTTTCTGTAAAGAGCCAGCTAGTAAACATTTCAGCTATGAAGGCCCTGTGGTCCTTAGCAACTACTCAACTCTGCGGCTGAAACAAAATACCAACAAATGAGCATGGCTGTGTTCCAATAAAACTTTATTTACATAAACAGGAGCTGGCTGGTTCTGACCCACAGGCTTTCCTTTGCTGTGCTGGCCCATGGTTGACCTCAGTGGCCCAGTTGGTGTCCTACGCAATTGTTCTCCCCTTTCCCTAAAGCAGAAGCCTGAATGGGCTAAACTTTGTGCTGAGGGTCCTGGAGCTCCTGATTAAGTTGCAGATACCAGGCTGTATGAGCCATGTTCTGGGTTGACTAGACAAGAACAGCACAGCAATAAGTTTAGTGAGACACATTGAACAGCATGATGTTTTTACTCGTGACGGATTTACTCATCCTGGCCTTTTGAGATACATGGTAAATCATTCACAGGTTAAAAATAATAATATCAGCCCTTCTTTCTGTGTAGCCAATCCAAGCATTTTGGTGATTGGGAGGAAGTAGGGGTGGAGAAAATGAGTATGTGGGTACCCCAGTTCTTCTCCTGGGGGCCCCCAATTCCTGGTCCAGTGTAAAATGAGAAGGATGGTGGGCTAGAAACCGAACTGTGTGTGTGGCTGGGGTCTTAGCCCTAGAATTGGGGAACAAGTGACCAGGGGCTCTCAGAATCTGGAGGGTGTAGGTTTGGTAGTGTTGACCGGAAAAACAGGTGCAAACTTTGAGTGTTAGGTTTCATTCAGTGGGAATGTTAGGACTCGAGCCCAGGAGACAGCATCTCAGCCAATCCTGAGAGAGCTGACTCTGAGGAGGCGGAGGAGGACCTAGGCTATGTATAAGTTTGCAGCAAGGAGGCAGGTAGTCTGAATATTGAAAGACTACTCTGTGGCTCAGTTGGTAAAGAATCCGCCTGCAATGCAGGAGACCTGGGTTCCATCCCTGAGTTGGGAAGATCCCCTGGAGAAGGGAAACGCTACCCACTCCAGTATTCTGGCCTGGAGAATTCCGTGGACTGTATAGTCCCTGGGGTCGCAAAGAGTCAGACACAACTGAGCGACTTTCACACTTTTAGGTGGCTCAGTGGATAAATAATCCTGCAATACAGACTCAGGAGATGGGGGTTCAATTCCTGGGTCAGAAAGATCCCCTGGAGAAGGAAATGACAACCCACTGCAGTATTCTTGCCTGGAGAATCCCATGGACAGAGGAGCCTGGGGGGCTAGTCCATGGTAGAGGACTGAAGAGGACTCTTCAGTCGCAAGGAGGACTGAAGGAATGGAGCAAGCACACACTTAAGAAAAGCCAAATCTGTCATGTGAAGAGATTCAGCCATCTTTTACGTATGGGAAAATGCAAGTCTCTGGGTTTGCTGAAATCATTTCTTTCATATGCCTCTAACAATCTGGGGCCAGACCTGCTTTCTTTATTGTTCACTTCCTACTCCCGTTTACTGTAAGGGGCGTCCGATGAGGCCACCTCTCACATTCCACCGGCTCCTCAGCTCTAATGGGGAGGAAGTAGCGGATGGCTTCCAAACAGCTGGCTTTGTTTCAGGCTCAGATATTTGCATTTGAAAGAGACTTGAGTGTAGAGTGGGGAATATTTCATTTCACAGTAGAGTTCCATCTTTTGGGGAACGTTAGGTTTCTGTGCCTACCTAAGGCAAAATCATGGATTGTCATCATTGTTCAGTTGCTAAGTCATGTCTAATTCTTTGTGACCCCATGAACTGCAGCACTCCAGGCTTCCCTGTTCTTCACTATCTCCCAGAGTTTGCTCAAACTGATGTCTTTCGAGTCGGGGATACCATCCAACTGTTAGGGGAAGCACACTGATTGAAACCGCCCACCCTGGCCAGGTACCATAGTAACCATTTGCATGAGTTGTTTTATGACAGGAGATCCTGATAAGGAATACAGAACTAATAAGCCACCACCAACCGGAAGGGTTCGGGAAAGGTCTAAAGGAGACACTGCGTGTCCGTCCACTTCCCAGAATCCTCTCGCTAGCATCCATCTTGGCTGAGCGATGCGTGCGCCACCAGGAAAGACTCTGAATTAGAATGATTGGCCAAAAGACCACCCGGAAGCTAATCCCATCACCATAAAACCCAAGACTGCGAGCCATGCAGCAGAGTAGTTCTCCTGGGTTCCCTTACCCTACTGCTCTCCACCCGGGTGCTTTTTCCCAATAAAGTCTCTTGCTTTGTCAGCACATGTGTCTCCTCGGACAATTCATTTCCGAGTGTTAGAGAAGAGCCCGGTTTCTGGCCCTGGAAGGGGTCCTCCTTCCTGCAACACAATCATCTCATCCTCTGTCGCCCCCTTCTCCTCCTGCCTCCAATCTTTCCCAACATCAGAGTCTTTTCTAGTGAGTAGGCTCTTCACATCAGATGGCCGAAGGATTGGAGCTTCAGCTTCAGTCTCAGTCCTTCCAGTGAATATTCAGGGTCGATTTCCTTTAGGATGGACTAACTAATGTGGGTAGTCAAAACTGAACCATGAAAATGCCTGAAATACCCGTAAAGTAGAGCTCACATGGTTAGCATTTCTTTAGAAAGTTAGCTCCTTGTTAGCTTGGATTTTTTTTATATATTTCTTTATTCATTTATTTATTTTTGGCTGTGCCGGGTCTTTGGTGCTCTGCTCGGGCTTTCTCCAGTTGCGGAGAGCAAGGGCTACTCTCTCGTTACAGTGCGCGGGCTGCTCATTGCAGTGGCTTTTCTTGCAGAGCCTGGACTCTAGAGTGCTGGCCCAATAGTTGGGGTGCACGTTGCTCCGTGGCATGTGAGATACTGCCGGACCAAACCTGTGTACCCTGCGCTGGCAGGCAAATTCTTAACCCCTAGACCACCAGGGAAGCCCTAGCTTAGATTTTTAATCTGTTTTATTTGCTGCTTGAATCTCCATAACCTAGAAGCATACCTGTACATAGTAGATATGAATGAGAATGACCAAGCCCTGTGCTGTGATATCTAGGTATATTTGCATACCATATAGTGTGCATGAGGAATACACCTGTAAACTCCCATTTCATTGGACTTTCAGTGGCTATTTACAGAAAACAGCCATGAGCGTGGTTGGATTTGCATATTCAGATCACCAGGCTCTTCCTGTTCACACATTCAATGGGAAGTTAGCTGATTTGGTGCTGCTCACTTACACCATAAGCACATCTCCCCACTGATAAGCGGTCTGACTAGAAAGCCCTGCCTGTTTAGACACTTGGTCCTTTTCAAAGAAACCCCAGCATCTGAGTGTTCAAGAGAGAACTGTCAGTGGGCTTTGCTCCTCTCAGGGGGCACAGACTCCTCTATCAGACCCTGCATCCTGCGGGAGAGAGTGTGGGTCAGTAACTGTGTCTTCCATCTAAAACAAAGTCTGTGCCTCCACAGCTGCAGTCTTATCTCTGGGCTTAGGTATGGATTTGCTGTCTGGACTCAGGGCCCTGGTCCACTCTTTTCCTCTTGATTTTGGGGGGCAGTGCTTACTGAGAAGCTGACCCTGTGGGAGCAGCAGAGGCTTTCCTAGCTCTGAGACGGGGTGGGGGGCTCTGTTGGCTCCTCTGTTCGTCTTGTCTGCTCTCCCTGTTACCCTAGAGTTTTCAACCCTCCCTGGGAAGAGTTTGTCAGTGTCTATTAAAATTTAACCACCTTCCTGATCCAGCATTTATCTTCTGGATGTCAGTCCTCCTTAGTGCCTCTACATGTGCAGATACCCACCATACGGGCACTATCAATTATACCTTGTTCCTAAGGGTGAAAACTCAGAGACAGTGTGAATGGCTGCCACTAGGGTCACAGAGACTAAATTACCGTGGGTCTGGGCTGTGGACTTCTGTATAGTAGTTTCAGTCAGTTCAGTCGCTCAGTCGTGTCCAACTCTTTGCAACCCCATGAACCGCAGCACGCCGGGCCTCCCTGTCCATCACCAACTTCTGGAGCCATCTCCATTGAGTCAGTGATGCCATCCAGCCATCTCATCCTCTGTCGTCCCCTTCTCCTCCTGCCCTCAATCTTTCCCAGCATCAGGGTCTGTTCCAATGAGTCAGCTCTTTGCATGAGGTGGTCGAAGTATTGGAGCTTCAGCTTCAACATCAGTCCTTCCAATGAACACCCAGGACTGATCTTTAGGATGGACTGGTTGGATCTCCTTGCAGTCCAAGGGACTCTCAAGAGTCTTCTCCAACACCACAGTTCAAAAGCATCAGTTCTTCAGTGTTCAGCAATGGCACCCCACTCCAGTACTCTTGCCTGGAAAATCCCATGGACGGAGGAGCCTGGTAGGCTGCAGTCCATGGGGTCGCTGAGGGTCGGACACGACTGAGCAACCTCACTTTCACTTTTCACTTTCATGCATTGGAGAAGGAAATGGCAACCCACTGCAGTGTTCTTGCCTGGAGAATCCCAGGGATGGTGGAGCCTGGTGGACTGCCGTCTATGGGGTCGCACAGAGTCGGACGCGACTGAAGCGACTTAGCAGCAGCAGCAGCAGCTTTCTTTACGTAGCAGTTTAAAATGTTGCAAATAGATTTATGTGTTGAGCATGCAACAATCTGTGGGACATAATGAGTGGGGAGTAACAGAGCAAAGGGCCTACAAGGAAGTGTGACGGGTTCCCTCTGGAAGCAGTCAGGTTAGAGTTGGAGTCATGATGGTTAGGGAGACTCAGTTACCTGTATCTGTTGTAATTTACATTTTCCTCGGCAACAAGGATGTAAATATGTGTTGCTTATATGTATGTTCACTTGCTCAGTTGTATCTGACTCTTTGCACCTCTGTGGACTATAACCCGCCAAGCTCCTCTGTCGAGGGGATTCTCCAGGCAGGAATACTGGAGTGGGTTGGCATTCTCTTCTCCAGATTGCTTGTATATTGGTAAATAAATATATTTTAGAATGATGTACTTTTAGGTTTGCAGTTAGATTTCTTGAAAGCAGGGGTGAAAGGCCTGTTGGGGTCACTTCCTGCCCAGTATCCAGCCCCCTGGACTGTCTCCTCTCCTCAGCCTTCAGTCTCTGCTCTGGAGAATATTCTGATTACTTCCCCAAATGACTCTTTGTTGCCAAATCCAATGTTACTTCTGGCGTCTCATCAGCTGGTGGTATTTGACACACTCTGCTGGCTCAGCTTCTCTCTGGCTCTGTGTCTTTTCAGTTTCTTTCTTGGTTTTTTTTTTTTCTTTTTTTTTTTTACCCCTTCTTCCCAGTCCCTGAATGTTTGCATTTCTCAGCTCTCTGGGCTGTTCCCAGCTGTGTCTCCTTCATCCCTCGCTCCTCCACCTGGGTTCCTCTCCTGGTAAATTTACTTATTCCATTGAGTGCCTCCTTTGCCATCTCTTCTGGCCCTACCAGTCCTCTTCTGTAGTCCTGCTCTCTCGCCATCTGCCCATATTCCTCCGTGATTCTGGAAGCCTATACTTAAGGGAATTACTGCCCCTGCACCCTGAAACCGCCCCTCTCCGGTGCTTCCTATCCACTGCTGGCCCACCATCCAACCCGCCGCCAAACTAGAAATGGGGAATCTTGGTCTTTGGTCCCTCTGCCTTCCCTCATAGGCCGCACCAGTCAGCACATAGGACCTAGGTATTCCGTGGCCCCAAGCCCCACTGCTGTTGCCTCATTGAAGCTTTATATGAGTTTTCGCTGGGATTAACTCTTATCCCTCCTTCAAGGTTAGGAAGTGGAGTGGTTCTTTGTACATTCTGCCTTCATAAATCCTAATTCCCTGAGCAGATTGACGGTAGCTGCCCCCTGTTTCCCTTCTGAGGAAGAGCCCCTCATGTCATCATTATTAGTCAGTTCTCTGCAAGCTGTCTTGTTTCAATTGAAAGCTTATTATTTGAAGTTTGTGATTGGAGTTGTTTTCTAACTATCTAATCATAGTTGTGGCGGTTTGATCCTGAAAGGCTCATGGTGGAGGGGGAGCTGTGAACTCTAGCATCGTCTCTGTCTTGCATGCTTCTGAGATTCTGGGGAGTTACTATTGGAGACATTAAGTTCCTGACTGCAGAGGTGACTGGGTCAAGTAAAACCAGGCTCAGTGGAATTTTAGTTCCCCTTATAACTTTTAATGGGCATCCCAGGTGGCTCAGTGGTAAACAATCTGCCTGCCAATGCAAGAGATGCAAGAGACACAGGTTTGATCCCTGGGTCAAGAAGATCCCCTGGAGTAGGAAATAGCAACCCACTCCAGTATTGTTGCCTGGGAAATCCATGGGCAGAGGAGCCTGGCAGGCTACAGTCCATGAAGGTACAAAGAGTCAGACAGGACTGAGCAACTGAGCACCCACATATGACTTTTAATAATAACACATTGTAAACTTTTCTCTTAAAAATATTTAGAAATCTGAACAAGAGAGATGTGAGTACTGGTGGTTACTCTTTTTGTTTGGCTGCGCTGCGTTGCACGTGCGATGATCTTGGTTCCCTGACCAGGGATGGAACCTGTGCCTCCTACCTTAGAAGTGCAGAGTCTTAACCACTGGACCACCAGGGAAGTCCCTGGTGGTTACTGTTTTTAAAAATAGCCCCCACAATCCCGAAAGGGCCTCAAAGGTAATAATTTACAGAGAAATGACTCTTGATTGCTAGAAGCCGTCAAGGGGAGGATGGAAGCTGATTTTAGCCTTCCCTGTTTTGCAACTCCTGTTCATGGGTGGGTAACAGACATGGGTGGGTCCACTGTCATGGAGACTGGAATTTTTCCACAGAGAAAACTAAACTGTCTTTAAAAGTTTACGAATAATTGGAATGTCAGAAAGGGAAGAGAGTCTTGGTTCTGAAGTTTATTTCAAGTAAGATATGAAACAGAACCTGTAGATCTAGTTCTTCTAGGTTCTGTGATAGCTCTCCTGCTCAGCTCTCCCCAAGCTTTCTTTGCAGCTTGGTTTCATTCAGTGTCCTAAAAATTTGATATAATGGAAGGTAAGACTCCATTCTGAAGGAGATCAGCCCTGCGATTTCTTTGGAAGGAATGATGCTAAAGTTGAAACTCCAGTACTTTGGCCACCTCATGCAAAGAGTTGACTCATTGGAAAAGACTTTGATGCTGGGAGGGATTGGGGGCAGGAGGAGAAGGGGACGACAGAGGATGAGATGGCTGGTTGGCATCACTGACTCGATGAACGTGAATCTGAGTGAACTCCGGGAGTTGGTGATGGACAGGGAGGCCTGGCGTGCTGCAATTCATGGGGTTGCAAAGAGTCGGATACGACTGAGCGACTGAACTGAACTGAAGACTCATTAGCTTTGCTAATGTGCCGTTTACTCATCTCTCTAAAATAATGTTATGGGGACATGATGCTCCTTTTCCTCTTCATTTCTGTAAGAACCACTCCCAAATTCTATTCTTTATTTCCAAGTTTATATCATGTGGGCCCCTGGCCAACTAGACCTATAGGCCTTTCTAACCCTGCCATTATTTCTTCACATTTATTTGCCCAAGATTCAAATTGTTTTAAGGGCATAGCCAGCATCTCCCCTCAACAGACAAGCCATGGGGATTTTCTAGCAAACATCTCTAGGCTTAATACTTGTGCTGATGTTTTGAAATGTCTTCCCTGATTTGGAAGTTCAGATATATTTTCTTTTGAGTGGTGACTAGGTCTCTGAAAGACAGGTAGTGAGTACTGTTTTTAGAACTCAGTTCTTATACAGGCATACCTTGTTTTGTTGTGCTTTACTTACAAACTGAAGGTTTGTGGGAACCCTGCCTCGAGCAAGTGAATCAGTGTGCCATTTTCTGAACAGCATTTGCTCATTCTGTGTCGCACTTGGATAATTCTTGCAGTATTTCAAACTTTTTCGTTACTGTTGTTGCATGTTCAGTGATCTTTGATGTTACTGCCATGACTCAGCAAAGGCTTAGATGATTGGTGTTCTTTAGCAATAAAATATTTTAAAATCTTATGTTATTAAATTTTTAAACAATGCTTTTTTTTAAAAAAAAATCACATAATGCTATTGCACACTTAATAGACGGCAGTATAGTGTAAACTTAAACTGTTATGTGCCCTGGAAAACCAAAAAATTCATGTGGCTTGCTTTACTGTGCCCTTTGCTTGATTGCGTTGATCTGGAACCAAACCCACAGTATCTCTGAGGTATGCCTATATAGATGTGCCAGGGAAAGGTTCATCTTATTGAAAGTTGCCAGTACAATTGTTCCTTGGTATCCTTTGGGGGTTGGTTCCAGGACCCTCTTGGATATCAGAATCCACTGATGCTCAAGTCCCTTATATAAAACGGACTTGCGTATAACTTAGGCACATCCTCTTATATACTTTAAATCATTGCTAGATTGATTTAAAATATCTAATTAAATACTTAATTAAATTGCTTAAAATATCTAATATTATGTAAATAGTTCCAGGTACATGGCAAATTCAAGTTTTGTTTTTTGAAAGTTTCTGGGGAAAAATTTTTTTTTAATTTTTTTTTGTGGTTAGTCAAATCCATAGATGCAGAACTGGCAGTTATACAGAAGTTCAACTGTATCTTTCAGTATGAATCCTTTGGTAAAGTGAATAGAGTGTCTACTGAGTTCTAAGATGTTCATCTCCCCTCTTGTTTAAATCAGAATGCATCAGCCAATCAGGGGTTCATGTAATGTGCCTGACTCCCTCCCCTGAAAGTTTTTTTTTTTTAAATAATAACTTTAGAATTAAATACGTTTGCTTAATGGCTACTATGGATCAAGAACTGTGATGAGCCCTTTTTACAAGGATTCACTGATTTAATTCTCAGAGCAGCTTCATGAGGTGGAAGGCAGTATTATTTCATTGTACAGATAGGGAAACTGAGGCTCAGCTAGCGTGTGTAATTTTCCCAAGTTATTAGTGGAGTTAGGGTTGGAAGTCCGCATGAGCTCTTTATTCTCACTGATACTTTGTGACTTTGAGTTTGGTTGCTCAGTGGTTGGGAGGAAACTCCTTGCCCTTGGGTCTGTGCAGAACCAACACAGATGCAGTGTCCCTGGATGCCCAGAGCCAGACAGAAGAGGCAACATCCTTAGCAGGCCCGCCCCCTCCAGCCCACAGTGTGGAATCTGTGTGTGATGTATGTTTTCTTTTTCTAAAACTGGGATGGAGCTCGGAACAGCAAATATTTAATCAGAGCAAATTCTCGTTGCTAAATCCTGCCAGCTTGTTCTACTCGGAGGTTCTTTACCCAAAAATATTCACCACATGCTGAAAGCTAGACGACTTGAGTCACCCACAGAGCATAAGGCAGGTCTTGGTATTTAGAGCAGGGGGTTGTTTGCCCACTTTATTGTGGATGAGATATACAGTGCCACATACTCACCCTTTGATCAGCCTAAGGGCCCCAGGCACAGTAAGTAAGGGTTTGGGGGAGGGGAGTTTGTGGGGGATGACAGGGTGGGTACCCATGCCTGCTGGCAGGAGCATTCTTCTTGAACTGATCTGAGAAGAGAGACTTGGATGTGGGTAGGGAGCTGGAGAAGAATCTGACTGGGAAAGATGGGCTGGGTAAATTAAAGGGATGCTGACTCCCAAATCACTGCAGGTGGTGACTGCAGCCATGAAATTAAGAGACATTTACTCCTTGGATGGAAAGTTATGACCAGCCTAGACAGAATATTAAAAAGCAAAGACATTACTTTGTCAACAAAGGTCTGTCTAGTCAAGGCTGTGGTTTTTCCAGTAGTCATGTATGGATGTGAGAGTTGGACTATAAAGTGCCGAAGAATTGATGCTTTTGAGCTATGGTGTTAGAGAAGACTCTTGAGAGTCCCCTGGACTGCAAGGAGATCCAACCAATCCATCCTAAGGGAGATCAGTCCTGGGTGTTCATTGGAAGGGCTGATGTTGAAGCTGAAACTCCAATACTTTGGCCACCTGATGCGAAGGGCTGACTCATCTGAAAAGACCCTGATGCTGGGAAAGATTGAGGGCAGGAGGAGAAGGGGACGACAGAGGATGAGATGGTTGGATGGCATCACCAACTCAATGTACATGAGTTTGGGTAAACTCCGGGAGTTGGTGATGGACAGGGAGGCCTGGTGTGCTGTGGTTCATGGGGTCGCAGAGTCGGACACGACTGAGCGACTGAACTGAATTGACATGCATGTTATGGCAGGAGTGTGGCGGCGCTGTGCGAAAGGGATTAGCTTTGCTGATAGGGGGAACAGAGAAGGTAGGGGAAGAGCTGAATGAATATTACAGAGCAGTAAATCCCTTATGAATAAAACAAATAAGGTGGAGGCATGGTGCCTCCTTTTACAAATTTAAAGCAACATTACCTCCCTATAACTTTACTATTGTGTGAGGTGAGTGCAATTGTGCGGTAGTTTGAGCATTCTTTGGCATTACCTTTCTTTGGGACTGGAATGAAAACTGACCTTTTCTAGTCTTGTGGCCACTGCTGAGTTTTCCAAATTTGCTGGCATATTGAGTGCAGCACTTTCACAGCGTCATCTTTCAGGGTTTGAAATAGCTCAACTGGAATTCAATCACCTCCACTAGCTTTGTTCATAGTGATGCTTCCTAAGGCCCACTTGATGGACAGGGGTCTGGCGTGCTGTGGTTCATGAGGTCACAAAGAGTCGGATATGACTGAGCAACTGAACTGAACCTCCTTATTACCAGTACCGCTCATAGGGTGCAGCTTTTGTTTCCTGCTACAGACTCTGAAACATTCACTTGTATGGGGTCCCCCATGACTTCAGTAGATGAAGATTTTAACCGTGTGAATTTGCTCACTCACTGTGAAACAGCTGAAAATTCAGACTCCTTCAGAAAGCCCTTGCTAAGGTCTCTCATGACCTGGTGGGGGTGCATCCTGTATCTTAATCACTGTTTTCAAGCAGTTTCCAGACTCACCTTCTCACTGGAATGCTCCAGGGTGCTTCCAACCCTATATGTTAAAAACAAACTCCCAGAGCTCTTTTCAGTTCCTAGGGCTTCCCTGGTGGCTTAGAGGGTAAAGCGTTCACCTGGAATGAGAAGACCTGGGTTCAATTCCTGAGTCAGGAAGATTCCCTGGAGAAGGGATAGGCTACCCACTCCAGTACTCTTGCCCGGAAAATCAGACAGAGGAGCCTGGGAGGCTGCAGTCCATGGGGTGGCAAAGAGTTGGACACGACTGAGCAACTTCACTTTCCTTTTTCCCTTTAACCCTACTCCCCCTCCACCCTAAATACTTTAAAAAGGCAGATAAGAACCCTCTCCCTATCCTTCAGTCCTGCCAACTATGACTTCTACCCATAGACTTTGTATTTTTTTCTGCTACTAGTTTCCTTTCTTCAACTGTTACCTGGACTGTTAATTCAGTGGCCTTCTAATCCTCCTGCCTCAAACTTGTCCCTTTTCTCACATGTTCTTCACTTTGCAGCCAAAGGCATTCCGGCTTAAATAGCTGTTTCCCCTTCCTTACAGTGTGGGAGCCAGTCTTCTTGGCGTGGCATATACCCGGCCCTTCTCACCAAGATCATGCCTTCTTTTGAGCTTTATCTCTTGGCAAGGAATACTTTTTTAGTATAAGTATGCCCCATTCCATATTTAGTCTAAGTGTATCCCAAAATATTGTTATATTAAAAATTAGTTGTTATTTATACAACATTTAAATTTAACTAGACAATCTGTGTTTTACCTGGCTTGGTCAAAAAATAATAGTAATATCTCTCTTTGTGCATTTACATCTTGCTGTGATCTAAAAAAATTGGAGTTGTAGGAACTTGCTGACCACAAAATGTTTGGTATTTCTTTATGAAATATTTTATAGCTATGCATGAAAGTGGAACTATTATAATGGGATCTCAGTAGCAATGCATTTTTGCCTGAGACACTCATTTAAAAAAAAATCATATTTGAGATCCAGGTATAGTAATGATTGCAGATCTTTTCTGAGGGAGAGAATCCTCAGGGAGGAAGATGAACTTCAATTGCATTTAGTCTTCCTTCTGTTTATGGAAATCTTTTATTTTAAAACTTTTTTAATTTTTATTTTTTGGCTGTGCTAGGTGACTTGTGGGCTCTTAGGTCTCGGATGGAAATTTTAATAACCTCGTCGTTTAGGATCTTTTCTGTAGAATAAACGAAATTATCATGCTTCAGCTCTACCTTTAGTGTTTTGTCCTTTCTCTCCCTGGTTTTAGTTTTTGTTTTGTGAGTAAAGGCTAAATGTGATTTTTCAACTTATTTTCTGTTCTGAAGAGTGTTCACCTTTGATGTTGGTAAGAAGCAGATTTTTCTTTTTTTTTAACAGTAAATCTTTATTTTCTGACATTAATAGAAATGTGCTGCTTGTTCTCATAATGTAAGTTTTTAATTATTCTGATAATGTAAGTGGGTTTTATATTAAAACCTTCTAATTATACTGGAATAAAAATGGCAACCCACTCCAGTACCCTTGCCTGGAAAATTCCATGGACTGAGGAGCCTGGTGGGCTACAGTCCATGGGGTTGCAAAGAGTTGGACACGACTGAGTGACTTCACCTTCAAACATATTCAAAAGCAGAGACATTACTTTGCCGACTAAGGTCCGTCTAGTCAAGGCTATGGTTTTCCCAGTAGTCATGTATGGATGTGAGAGTTGGACTGTGAAGAAGGCTGAGCGCCAAAGAATTGATGCTTTTGAACTGCGGTGTTGGAGAAGACTCTTGAGAGTCCCTTGGACTGCAAGGAGATCCAAGCAGTCCATTCTGAAGGAGATCAGCCCTAGGATTTGTTTGGAAGGAATGATGCTAAAGCTGAAGCTCCAGTACTCTGGCCACCTCATGCGAAGAGTTGACTCATTGGAAAAGACTCTGATGCTAGGAGGGATTGGGGGCAGGAGGAAAAGGGGACGACCGAGGATGAAATGGCTGGATGGCATCACGGACTCGATGGACGCGAGTCTGAGTGAACTCCGGGAGTTGGTGATGGACGCCTGGCGTCCAGGGAGGCCTGGCGTGCTGCAATTCATGGGGTCGCAAAGAGTCTGACATGACTGAGTGACTGAACTGAACTGAAACCATTGTTGACATTTATCAGATTAAGATCCATAAATAAAGAACTCCAGTGGATCAAGTAAAAATCCTATTAACCACCAATTCACAGAACAATATATTAAATTTAAAAAAAGATGTGAACCTTACTAGTAATGAGGACTATGGACATTGAAACAATTTCATGGTTTTTAACCCTTAAATGTGGTGCTCAGGCTGGGAATGTGAGCAGTCTCAAATATTGCTGGTGGGATATAAATGCAGCCTTTGAAAACAGTGATTTGACTTTGTTGCTTGAAATTTTAAAATGTAGCTACTACCTGACCCATTGATTTCATTGCTAGGTTAGGAGCTTATCCTGCATAAATAAAGGCATATGTGCACTTAATCTCTATATTTACACATTTTAAGAAAAAATACCCGTGTATTATAAGCATAACTTTTAAAACTTCTGATGCTGGATTTCAGAATTCATTAGGGGTAAGTGAAGGGTGAGTGGTACGTTATGAGCGCTGTATCTCTCGAAAGGATTCAGAGAAAATTAAGGAAAAGGTCTTTGGAAGAGAGACTTTCTTCTCAGTCTTAATTTCTCTTGGTACATGGTATATTTCACATTGGATTTTGACTTGCAGGTTGAAAGAACCGTACCAACTCTTCCTTATGTAGTTTTAACAAAGACTTTCTCTCTTTTTCTTCAGATCCCTTATTTTGAAGATATTTGTAAAGGCATTAAAGCTGGTGACACCTGTGAGAAGCTGGTGGGATATTCTGCAGTATACAGAGTCTGTTTTGGAATGGCCTGTTTCTTCTTCATCTTCTGCCTCCTGACCTTGAATATCAACAACAGTAAAAGCTGTAGAGCCTACATTCACAATGGGTGAGTCTTCACAGGGATCGTTTCTCCTTTCCTTGAACTCAGAGCAGCATTCCAAGGTGTCTTCTACTTGTCACACCCTCTGACTGCTTTCCTCTACTTGAAATTGTTGACAATGATTCTAGAGAAGGTGGAAATTACACTTTTCACTGCACAGTGGACTACGAACTGAATTCCTATTTGTGACACCTGATGCCGTAATGAGAAATGCAGTGGAGATAAGAGTTTATTTCTCATACGAAGACCTTCCCCCAGGTCATTTCCACCCTGCAACAAAAGGGTTTGGCAGAATCAGAGGCCAAACATTGAGTCTGTCTAATTATGGGAGGAGGCAGTCTCCAGTCACTTAATTTCTTCCCCTCCATTTGAAGTGAACAGAATCATGGGTTGACACACTTACCTTCTAAGAGGTCTTTTGTCCTTCCTTGAATATCATTTGAATACATTTCCTGTTTTGTTTTGTTTTGTTTTTTCCCCTCCAGCTTTTGGTTCTTTAAACTTCTGCTGTTGGGGGCCATGTGCTCAGGAGCCTTCTTCATTCCAGATCAGGAGACCTTTCTGAATGGTACGAATGGAGAGTTGGGGGTATCTATTTATTGTGTTTTCACCCACTTTGTAAAATTGTTCCAAAGCATAGTCCAGGGTGCCTTTGATAGTTTAGGTCACTAACATTCTTGTAGCTTAAAAAAAACACCTGCCTCACCAGCCCACACTCATTCACCCTCTCTACTTCTTGTCTCCCCCCAACACCCCCCACCCCACCCCCACCTCCCCGGATTGGTGACAGAACCTCTAGTTACTCTGCTGGCTGAAGAATTGAAGTTAAAGGTTATTGGCCTGAAGAGAAAATGAGGCACTTGGAAAACTTGTTTGAAAACTAGTTTAGCATGTCAGCAGCATGAGCAGGGAGACCTTGTTCTTTCTGCCCTACACAGAAACCCAGGGCTTCTTAGCAGCTTTTAATCTGCTGCAGCGATAGTGGGCTAAAAAAGGCTATGTCTAAGACGTAGCTGTGTCTAAGACAGTGGGGTCCTCTAGGCTGTGTCTAAACCTGACTGGTGTGAAACTGTGTAACATTTAACTCTATTCAGTCAGTTATATTCAATTCAATTGTATATCCTTATCGATGGAATCTACCAGAAATATTTAATATGAAGCATTCAATCATAAGTGAAACTAGGGGCCTTTCTTTATTTGAGCTGGGGAGGGGAAAAATAAAGCCTGCGTTTCAGAGTTTCAAAGCACTATTCAGACGTAATGGATTCACTTTCCTAATCAAGATAGTGAAAGTATTCACGCTATGAATGAGCTTAGGTCCTCAAAGAGCCACATGCCAGGTCCAGCGAGTTTCTTAGGGTCACACTGCTTCTATGCATTCCTTAAGGAAGTTGTATCCCAGTTGTCTTTTAACCTAAAATGCCTGTAACTAGTTTTCTAGTCCCCACAGAGGTCCTTGTATATATTAGAATAATATACTTAGAATGGAGGGGGCCTAACAGTTAGTCCGCTAGCTCAGCTCAGTTGTTTTATAGATAACCCAGAGATGTGAGGTGCTCATCCAAGGTTTGAGCTGCTTTGTGGCTGAGCCAGAGGTAGAACTCCAGTTTGAACCTCATTTCTTCACTGAACCTTCATGGTTCTCTCCCCAGTAAAATTCAAATCTTGGGTGTTTCTGGAAACGTGTGATTTTACTTTAAATGGGAGGTTGTTGTTGCTTTTATGAATTAACTACATCTGTTAAGGTATCTGGCATTTATTTATAGCATGGAGGTGAAGCTTGGATGCTGTGGTGCCAGACTGCCTGTGCTCACATCCCAGCCACATCCTTTACTGGCTGCAGGACCTGGTCAGCTTATGTAGACTCTGTTTTTATCATCTGTAAAGCGGGTATAATAGTAGTACCCACCTTGTACAGTTGTGTGGGAGTTCAGTGTGTTAGCAGTACAGGGAGCCTGAGGTAAGAATTACCCATAGGCATTACTGTCTTGAGTTAGACACTTGGGACCGTAACCTCATCTCCGTTCAAACGGTCTTCTTTTGCAGCCTGGCGCTATGTGGGAGCCGTCGGAGGCTTCCTCTTCATAGTCATCCAGCTCCTCTTGCTTGTGGAGTTTGCGCATAAATGGAACAAGAACTGGTATGTGCCTTTGTGGAAAGCTTCCACGTGAACTCACTCTCTGGCTCAGAGGAAGTGCCCATTGTCGACAGAGGCCCTACCCTGAGTCGTATTGCCAGGGGTTAGCAGCCTGCTTGCACCGAAACTGGCTTTTGCTGGTTCTCTCCCTTCCCTCTGCTCTCTGAACCTCTTCCTTCACTCCTCTCCCACACTGATTTTCTCTCATTCCTACCTTTCTTTTTCCTGCATCAGTTCTTTCCACTTTTTTCTGCCTTTTCCCCTACACCCTCTCGTTTGGACTCTGAGACTTGGCCACGGGCAACCCCCCTGCTTGCTGAAGCCTCGCAGCCCAGCTGTGTGCTGTGTCAGTGGCTAAAAACACTGAGTGAGCTTTATCTTGGTCCCCCATCCTTGGCAGATTAAAAAAGAAAAAAGTAGTTTGGAGCTGAAAGTTCACTTTCAGCAAAGACTATTCAATGGACTAGTTCTTTCCTCTTTAAAAATAATTCTGTTGCTTCTCAACTGCCTAAGAGAAGAAGGGCCCCTTCATTAGGACCTTTTGTTGTGCTCACTTAGAAAGCCATCCTGACTTTTAAAAATATAGACACTAAGTGCCTTAAAAATAGGATTCACGTCCCAAGATGTGTGGCAAATGCCAGACTATTAGTGGCTCATTTTATTTCTTGCTGAGCTACGTTGAGGAAATGACTAGACAGGGGTCCGGCTTCTTCAGTGCTAAGGCCAAGGTGACTTTGTTACTCTGGGCGAAGCTCTGTCTGCCTTAACTGCTCTGTCTGACTTTATAACATATGAATGAAAATAACTGCCTGCTGTATCTAGTAAGGCTCTTGTTATTTTGTAGATTTTCTAGGCATTATGTTATTTTATACTGTTTTGGGGTAGGGGAGATCTGAAAGTTCTATATGAATGTGAATTTATTTTTTAAATTTTGGATAACATAAAATATACTGTCCACATTCTCTCAAAACACTTTTCATTCTGATTATATTCTGCAGCTTGGTACTTGTTGTTTTGTTTGGGTTTTGTTTTGTTTTTTAAAGATCAAATCATGAGATGCATGAATAAAAAGATACTGCTAGTCATTCTATTATTTGGTAAATACTAGAGTATGCACCCAAATGCCAACATTAAAAATGTTTATAGCACATCAGATCATCTTTCAAGTAGTGCTACAGTCATATTTTGGTATTTTTCAAGTCTTAATCACTATGAAAATGCAGATTTCTAGGTCTGAATTGTGCTCCTGTGTGAATTTTTTTTAAGTGTATTTGTTTTTGGTTGTGCTGGGCCGTCACTGCCGCTCAGACTCTTCTCTAGTTGCGGCGAGCAGGGGCCACTCTTCATTGTGGTGCCCGGGCTTCTCTTGGGGAGCACGGGCTCAGCAGTGTGGTGCACAGGCTTTGGTGGTTCTGCGGCATGTGGAATCTTCCCAGACCAGGGATTGAACCTGTGTCCCCTGCACTGGCAGATACTTATCCACTGTACCACCAGGGAAGTCCAAAATATAAGTTTATTATTGCATGCTGTCCTACATTTTGAGTCATCCTGAAAACCTAGTATGTTTGGGGTTTCTACTAGATCTTGTTTTGAGGCTGCAAAGTTTTCCTGAAGATAAGTCTAATGGGTGACTATAGTTTTATGTGACCCTGTTTTCTCAGTTGTACAGAAGAAATGTGCACAGTAAGTTAGAAATGCATTTTAATTGATTAAATATCACACTTTCCATTGATTCTTAATGTACTTTCACTCTGAATTTTTTATTGGACAAAGTATAATATGTCATCCCCAATTTTTTCTAAGATTTTCACAAATTTCAAGTTAGGAACTTGGGTAGTAAAATATGAATATCTTTGATGCTGAGGGCCTGATTTGCCCATTAAATAGTATGTTCTCTCGAGAATGCTTGTGCTGCTTTATTCTGACTTTTAATGTTTTGATTGATTCTGAAGCCATTTTCTAGGACTGATTATCGATGCCAAGTTTTAACAGGCATTTTGGAAGCGTTTGATCACTTTAAAAACTTTTCAGAAGCCACCTAATAGGAATGGCTTAAGAGCTTTGCAGCAATTGATGTTGCTGTTGTACTGGCTGTGGGGCCAGTATCCCAACAAAATCCCTTTTGTCCACATAGTCGTGGCTTGTTGATCTGCCTAAAATTAAGATTAAGATAGGAAGTGTACAAGTATTGTTATTTTTATGTAAGTTCATTTAATTTAGGTGTTTTTTTTTTTAGTGGAGATTCTTGCTTTCAAGGTTAGTCTAGAAAATATAATGCTTGTATCTCTCTTCAAGGATGAAACAACCAAAGTTTTTCTTCCCTTTTTTTTTTTCTCCTTTTGTAAAGATCTTGAGAAAGAGATAATCTCAAAGGCAGCAGGACAGAAAGGCCATGGGCCTGGATACCAGGCAGCAGGTTTTAATGTCCCTGACTATCTGGCTGTTTCACTTGAGGCAAGTGTGCGTCTTCAGTTGCTCAGTCGTGTCTGACTATAATCACAGGGACTATAGCCCACTAGACTCCCCTGTCCATGGGATTCTCCCGGCAAGAATACTGGCGTAGGTTGCCATTCCCTTTTCCAGGGGATCTTCCTGACCCAGGGATTGAACCCGGGTTTCCCGCATTGCAGGCGGATTCCTTACCATCTTTGAATCTTAAGGCATATGACTTGACTACTGTGACCTCAGTTTTTATACCTGTGAAGTGATGTGTCTTGTTCTTTTGTTAAAAGATAAGCTAGGGCATTTAAAAATGTTTGTTAAAATTGGTTCAAATTTAGCACTCTCCAACACCTCCTGTGAAGAGTTGACTCATTAGAAAAGACTGATGCTGGGAGGGATTGGGGGCAGGAGGAGAATGGGACAACAGAGGATGAGATGGCTGGATGGCATCACTGACTCGATGGACATGAGTTTGAGTGAACTCCGGGAGTTGGTGATGGACAGGAAGGCCTGGCGTGCTGTGATTCATGGGGTCGCAAAGAGTCGGATGCAGCTGAACTGAACTGAATCTAGCAAGTAGAAAGGAGCTCTGAGGAGCTGTACAAAATAAAAGGACTTTTATAGGCAAAAAGGAGCAGAGACAAGGAAATTACATTAGGCAGAAAAGCAATTTAGTTATTGTGAGGTAACTTCCCTATAGGGGATGGCAGGTCCTACCAGTCAGACTACCTAACTAGTTAACTAGACTATCTAATTAGTGCTGAATAGGAGATTTCTGATTGACTGGTTTAGTTTCTGATGGACTGTTTCTGGGAGAGCTGATACTCTGTTGCGTTGGTTTGGTGACATGGGGCTTAGCCTTGGTGACTTCATTCTAAGTCTTTCATCTTGTTTTTTTTAACACTTCCTAGGTCAATTTTTGTGGTTTAAAGTGTCAGTTCTATTATCAAAACTGAAATCACAAAAAATAGTATAGTCAGGTGTTTCTAATGAAGACTCATTTTCTAGACTTTCTAGATTTAAAAATTCACGTTGTTGGCTTTTGTTCTCTGCTAGCCCTCATCCCTGAGCCCAGCCACCTCTTCTAACCTGATAACCTGCTTGCTTCTGTATCTATACACTTCATCCTGCTGCTTGGTCCTTTTCTAATCTTCATCCAAGTGCTCGCATTGAGCATTGATTCAAAATTTTTGGAGTGCCAACTCTGTACCAGGCACCGAGAGTATAGTCATGGCATTATTTGGCGTGTCTACAGAGGTGGTCTCGGGAGGACCAGCAGAGTCCGGAGCAACAGGTAGCGGCCACTCTGTCCTCATTGTTGCTTCAAGTTGTCCTCTGACAGTTGGCAGTCCTTGCACCGACATTCTTTAAGCACCTGTTGCTTGCCAGGCATTTGACAGTAGGCAGTGAATGCAACAGTGCCCTGCTCTGTGGAGTGTATATTCTCCTGGAGAGGAGACGGGGTAGCTAATAAGTCTAATCAAGCAAGTAAGTGATAGGTTCAATGGTGGAGAGTGTGCTGTGGGTGTGAGAGCTGGGGCAAGCAGGGCAGGGAAAGGGTTTCATTATAAGGCATGAAGGAGATGAAGGAACTTGAGAAGAGCCTGAGCTTCTCAAGAAGCACACAAGAGCTGTGCTGGCTTGTCTAAGGAGCGAGGAGACATCCACTGTGGCTGGACCCCAGAGGTGCGAGGGGAGGGAGCAAGGGATAAAGTCATTCATCAGAGATGGCCCTGGACCAGATCATGAAAGGTTTCTGGGGCCATCATGGCAGATGGCAGGGCACTAGAGGGACAGAATCTAATGCACATTTTACTTTAAGAAAAGACGAGAGGAGGTTGCAGGTGCAAGTAAGGAGACTAGTGGGAGGTGACCCAGGGGAGGGGTGCCGTAGCTTGATGCTAGATGGTAGCAGCAGTCAGATGCTGATAGAGTCTGAAGTGGGAACCAAGTGCGTTTGCTGCTGGAATTGGCATGATGTTGGGGAGAGGGGAGAGGCAGGGAGTGAAAGACAGTGGTTGAGCAACTACAGTTCTTTATCTACCCTCACCCCTAATGGAATTCCCACATTCTGAGGTTGGGAAGACCATAGGAGAGCAGGTTTGGGGATGGAAGTTTGAATCCTGGCAAGTTAACCTGGACCTCCTAAGGTCCACAAGCCAGTTAGACCTCCAAGTGGAGACACTAACAGGGATAATACGAGTCTGGAGTAGAGGGGAGAGGTTAGGGTTGAAGATTTAACCTTGGGAATCCAAGCAAAATCAACTGTTAAGAAAGTCCTTCTTACACTAATAAAATAGCCCAAAAGACTGGTGAGGACATAGCTGGACGCCCCCACTTACACACTGGTCAGCAGTGTTCACCTTTTTCTTCATAAGCCATTTTCTCTCCCTGTCAACAGGTGGCATTTGACTCTCTGCTTTCTCTGAGTCTCACTTTATCTTCATGTGATTTGTGTGCCTTCTTTATTACAATGACTCCACAGTCATCGGACCGCCTGGCTCAGTGTCAGGAGTGTGACGGTCATTATCATTTTGGCCTTTCCTCTTTGTTTTCTTTCTGGCCGCAGTAACTTCTCCATCATTCAAACATTTCAGCTGGGCTGCTTGAACAGCTTCCAGCTCTGAGAAGACATTAAGCAAGTTGCCTGCTCTCGAAGTTTTGTGAGATGTGGTTACAAAGGGCAGTTGACCCCTAAGGCAGATGAGGTGATTCAGACCAACCTCTGTTGTAGTTCTGGCCTCTTCTTTTAGCATCAATAAGCACTCTTCTTTGTTCGGAACAATCTCTATAGGTTGTTAAGCCACCACATACTTCTCCCATCCCTTTAATTGTGTTTATATAAAATAATATAATCTTTACACTAGTCTCCTCTTCTAGAGTCTTTATTATAAATCCCATTAAAAGTTTTACTCTTTTTCTGGCTGATTTTATTCTTCACTTTATTTATTTATTTTTTTTAGAGGGGGTGGCTGTGCTCCAAGGCATGTGGGATCTTAGTTCCTCAACCAGGAATCAAACCTAGGCCCCTGGCAGTGAGAGCACTGAGACCTAACCACTAGACCACCAGGGAATTCCTGCCTTCACTTTTTTTTTAATGTCAGACTCTTCCTTAATCATACCTGGCATTGTTTGGGAGAAGCAGTCCTGGTATAGAGTCGTCTTTTCAGGGCAAAGACAAAAGAGATGAGGTCAGCCAGTCTTTCTCTGGGTGGAGTTCAATTACTTCTCTCTCCCTAAACAGAAGATGGGCATCAGCAGGAGCTGCTGGCAGCACTTGGAGAAAGAGACTGGCACCTCCGGGCTCTGTTTCTGGGAAAATTCAGTGAGAACTCCAGCACACAGCCCACTTTATAATACTGCCAGAACTTGTCCTGGGGTAGTTGACATCCAGAATGGGGAAGCTAAAGTCTGTGGATATTCACTTTAGTTACTGAATACACTTGTATCAAAGACTGAAGTTTTTCAGTGTTAAGAAAAAATTCTAAGCTTGAGCCAAGAATTTTTTGCATATTCAGCTGTATCTTCTAGTTTTCAGTTGGTAAAATGATTGTTTGCTGTTGTTCATGCACTAAGTCGTGTCCGACTCTTTGTGACCCCATAGACTGCAGCACCCTAGGCTCCTCTGTCCTTCACTATCTCCTGGAGTTTGCTCACATTCATGTGCATTGAGCTGATAATTCTGTCTAACCATCTCATCCTCTGCTGCTCCTTTCTCCTGCCCTCAGTCTTTCTCAGCATCTTGGTCTTTTCCAATGAGTGAAGTGAAGTGAAGTGAAGTCACTCAGTCGTGTCCGACTCTTTGCGACCCCATGGACTGTGGCCCACCAGGCTCCTCTGTCCATGGGATTCTCCAGGCAAGAATACTGCAGTGGGTTGCCATTTCCTTCTCCAGGGGATCTTCCTGACCCAGGGAACGAACCCAGGTCTCCTGCATTGCAGACAGACGCTTTAACCTCTGAGCCAGTAGGCCTTTCAAATCACGTGGCCAAAGAGTTGGAGCTTCAGCTTCAGTCCTTCCAATGACTGTTCAGGGTTGATTGCCTTCAGGATTCACTGGTTTGATTTCCTTGTGGTCCAAAGGACTCTCAAGAGTCTTCCCTAGCACCATAATTCAAAAGCATCAATTCTTCAGCACTCAACCTTCTTTATGGTCTAACTCTTACATCCATACATGACTACTGGAAAAACCATAGCTTTGACTATATGGACCTTTGTTGGCAAAGAGATGTCTCTGCTTTTGCATATGCTATCTGGGTTTGCCATAGCTTTCCTTCCAAGGAGCAAGCATTTTTTAATTTCATGGCTGCAGTCACCATCCACAGTGATTTTGGAGCCCAAGAAAATAAAATCTCTTGCTGCTTCCACCTTTTCCCCTTCTATTTGCTGTGAAGTGATGGCACAGGATACCATGGTCTTAGTTTCTTGAATGTTGAGTTTCAAGCCAGCTTTTTCACTCTCTTCTGATCAAGAGTCTCTTTAGTTCCATGTTTTCTGCCATTAAAGTGGTATCATCTGCCTATTTGAGATTGTTGATAGTTCTCCTGGCAGTCTTGATTCCAGCTTGTGATTCATCCATCCTGGCATTTCATATGATGTGCCCTGCATAGAAGTTAAATAAGTAGGGTAACAATATACAGCCTTGACATACTCCTTTCCCAGTTTGGAACTAGTCTATTGTTCCATGTCCAGTTCTGACTGTTGCTTCTTGACCTGCATACAGGTTTCTCAGGAGGCAGGTCAGGTGGTCTGGTATTCCCATCTCTTTAAGAATTTCCCAGTTTGTTGTGATCCACAAAAACTGGTAAAATGATAGGTCGTCTGAATAACTCATTACAATGGTCTGGGACCTGACAGCATTAGCTAATAATGCTTGAAGGGTGGTAGATATTGTTGGAGAATCAACTGACCTGTCTTCACCCCACCCCTTCCTCTCCTCTACTTTTGGAGAAACAGGACTGCAGGCACAGCTACCAACAAGCTGTGGTACGCCTCTCTGTCCCTGGTGACCCTCATCGCGTACTCCATCACCACGGGAGGCTTGATTTGGATGGCAGTGTTTTATACCCAGAAAGATGGCTGCATGGAAAATAAAATTCTCCTGGGAGTAAATGGAGGCCTGTGTCTGCTTATGTCAGTGGTATCCATCTCACCTTCTGTCCGAGATCGTAAGTATGAGATCCGTACTTCCTGTTCATATTATAAATGTCTTTGACTATAATTTTGGAAATTATGGTCAGTTCTTTATTTACCACAGGTGGGTCAGCAGTAGGACAGGTGGGATTCCATTGTCCTCTTCCTACCCTGCACTGGGCTGAAGGTGATAGTCAGTCATGCCTTTGCCAAAGATTTGAGTATAATGAAGTCAATAAATAAGAAGATAGTTGTTACTATTGTTAAATAATGTACTACAAGGAGTGTTTCAGTGGAAAATGCCTTTGGTGGATATTTAGCTCTTTCATATAATCTCTTTGTAAAATTTGAATGAATGAGAAGGCTCCCGAAGGAGCTGTTTTGGGCTTATCTTTGACTTAAGACGTCTGTGGACCACAAATCAAGGACAGCGTGGTCCCAGAATCAGGAAACAGGAAATCCAATCCTGGCTCAGCCATCCACTGGCCCCAGGAACTGGCCTTTCTCAGATCCAAGTCCTTCCTCAACAAAGCCAATAGAAACCTGTGAGCCTGATCTTGCTCATGGTTGTTTCAAAGCCAAAAGAAAGAAATGACTGAAGTTCATTATTGAAATTGAGATTGTTATTATTCACCCAGTTCCTTTATCCATTAAGAATTTCCTAAGACATTATTAATATTCAGATCAAAATATTCTTTGGGTTAAATTCTACCTTTTGAAATAGTTGCAATTTGGTTTAGTGCCATTAATTGTTAAGGTGGGTCTCATTCCCATGCCAAAGAGCACCACTGGAAAGCCCTATTTTTTACCTTTATTGGTCCTTATAATTTGATAGGTAAAGTTCTGGAGATAAATTTAATCAGAGGGAAGACTGAGTAAAACTAAATATTTTATGTCTGTGGATGGTTGAAAATTTCACCAAAAAAAAGGATGAGTCCTTTTTATCGCATCTTGGTTACTCTTAGCCATCTGAACCGTTTAATTTAAATATTATAACATAGAAAGCCTTTTCCCAATAAATGCTGAGTCCCATAGCCACATTCTTTGGCTTGGACCAGTTCTGGTATTCCCAAAGGTTTTCTGTCCATTTACAGATGAGAACTCTTCCCCAGTAGCATGGATTCTGAGTATCTGATGGCTTTGTGAGTATGGAATCCAGGTCCTCCCTGTAAAATCCATCATTTACCCCACTAAGCTATGTGATCTCACAAATTAACGGTGAATTTTTCTGGAGACCTTGTGATTTAAGAACTAATGTTACAAACCTCAGGGAGACCAGGCAGTATGTTTCAGTACACCTGTAGTTATTATCAAAATAAAGTGTTGGGCGAGAACTCGGCAGAACTTGGCATCTCTGAAGTGGCATTTAGGTTCAGTGTGTCACTCCCTCCCCCCAAAGATTTTAGTGTTATATGAGAAATACACTATGTACCTCTTCTTACCTTCATGTGTGGGGCTCCAGGTTTGAGGGATATTATTTGGGGCAGACCTTTTTTTTTGGTGTTGGGCGAGGGGGGGTGCGTATGCTTTCTCACCATTGATTTATAACATGGTCCCTTGTTGTTCTCCAGGACAGCCACACTCTGGAATACTGCAGTCGGGTCTCATCAGCTGCTATGTCACGTATCTCACGTTCTCAGCCCTGTCCAGCAAACCTGCAGAAGTAGGTAAGCTGGACTTGTAGGCAGACTGTGCTTGCAGGGTGAATATTGTCATTTGTAGGGTGAGGACTGTGTCTCCTCAAACTATCGTTTAAGTATCAGAGATGCAGGGCATCAAAGTAGAGAGATGATCTAGACTTCTTCACTAAATAGTGTCGATGCTCAACATCACTCATTACCAGAGAAATGCAAATCAAAACCACAAAGAGGTACCATTTCACGCCAGCCAGAATGGCTGCTATCCAACCGTCTACAAGCAATAAATGCTGGAGACGGTGTGGAGAAAAGGGAACCCTCTTACACTGTTGGTGGGAATGCAAACTAGCACAGCCACTATGGAGAACAGTGTGGAGATTCCTTTAAAAAATGGAAATAGAATTGCCTTATGACCCAGCAATCCCACTGCTAGGCATACACACCAAGGAAACCAGAACTGAAAGAGACACGTGTACCCCAATGTTCATCGCAGCACTGTTTATAATAGACAGGACATGGAAGCAACCTAGATGTCCATCAGCAGATGAATGGATAAGAGAGCTGCGGTACATATACACAATGGATTATTACTCAGCCATTAAAAAGAATACATTTGAATCAGTTCTAATGAGGTGGATGAAACTGGAGCCTATTATAAGTAAGCCAGAAAGAAAAACCAATACAGTATACTAACACATATATATGGAATTTAGAAAGATGGTAACGATAACCCTGTATGCGAGACAGCAAAAGAGACACAGATGTATAGAACAGTCTTTTGGATTCTGTGAGAGAGGGAGAGGGTGGGATGATTTGGGGGAATGGCATGGAAACATGTATAATATCATATATGAAACGAATCGCCAGTCCATGTTCGATGCATGATATAGGATGGTTGGGGCTGGTGCACTGGGATGACGCAGAGGGATGGTACAGGGAGGGAGGTGGGAGGGGGGTTCAGGATGGGGAACACGCGTACACCCGTGGCGGATTCATGTTGATGTATGGCAAAACCAATACAATGTTGTAAAGTAATTGGCCTCTAGTTAAAATAAATAAATTTAAATTTAAAAGAAAAAAAATAAAAGGACTAGAAAATGCAGGGAAAAAAAGTGTCCTCAACATGGGACATGAACCTGGACCTTCCTTCTCCTGAGGCTTCCTGCTCTGCAGGAAAGACATGAACTCACGAGGGCTAATGAGTTTGCTTCTAAGCCTAATCTGCATTTTCCTGCTCAGAAATAATCAAATAATCACATTATCAGAAATATTCAAGATATTTCTTTTTGTTCTCTTTATTATGGCTATTGTTTTTAGATGGTTATTAATTAACTTTCAGTGATCATTTCTCTGACTCTGAGTGGAAAGAGTGTGGGGGAGTGGTTCTGCCACTTCAGTAACTTATATAGAGTGACTTACTGTTCTCTTCCTAGATGTCTTGCCTTTAAAATAAGAATTTTAATTATTATTTTAAGAAGATAATTAAGATTCCTCTTTTACAGAGTGGTTTTTAAGACTTCAGTTGAGTACGTGTGTATATATGTATATGTACAGTTTCTGGCATGTCAGAGGTGCTTTGTAAAGGTTGCCTATTATTTTTATAGAGTAGTTGCAACGGATATTTGAGAACTATCAAAAGACCATTATACGTCCTTACTGTATGAGCCCTTGAGCTTTCCCAGTAAAGGACCATAGTTTCTTATTTTGATCTCCAAACTCCTTATATTTCATCATTTTTTTCACTTTTGTGGTATATAGATGTATGTATACTCATATATACGTAAGTATATATAAATGTGTGTATGTTTGGGTATATTTTATCTTATATAAATCAGGTTAAATAAACGTATTCTTTTCTCTAGAGTAGAAAATTGATGTTTTCCTCTTTTAAATTTAGAAAGCAAATGCAAAGATGTTTTTGAAAGTTTTAGCATATACATGTTGTATGTATGGGTCTTGCCTTTATAGCTATTTATAGTACAATGTGAATATAATTGTAGGTCTTTTGTTAAGTATAGTCTATCCTGGATATAATTTTTTTAGAAAAAAGCTCTATAAATTTGACTTCAAGTTTATTTAAATCTAGTCTATTTAAAACTTTTATGAGTATTTGACTGTTTACATATTAATCTCTGGCTTTAACTTAATGAGGTTTTTTGGTTACAGCATTTTTCTTTTCAATGGCAGGTATCACTTAAATACAGAAAAAAAAACCTTTTAATTTTGGGTGGTAGTACTTAAATAGCAAAGTTCATATTTTGGTCAGGTTTGTAAAGAAAATTTTCAGTGGCCTAAGAATAAAGATTCCTTAAGCCACAGCACGCAGTTAAGTTTACAGTTTCAAGTGGGAGTACAAGTAATAATTTTAGTGTAACTTCAAGCCCATAGAATGTGCATGTTTGTAAAATGGTTTGTAGCCTGTTATTTTGTATTTATGTTCCCTATTTGGGGGCAGAGCAAATAGAGCCAACTTGGGTATTCAGAATTGAAGACTCTGTTAGATAAAAAGTAAACAACTAATGATGGTAATGTGATAGAAATCTTTGTTATATAGCCTCTACAATTTTATTAGACCCTAGCCATTTGAGAAGTTTCCCAGGTTATAGCCTAAAAGATGTCATGACCATACTATTACTGACAATAGAATGACTTCTTATCTGGGTGGAGGCTGTTGGCCAGACAGCAGTTCCTGCAAGTTCCTGCTTGATTGTTGGTTCGTCTCCAAGGATGATAGACATGGAGGATGCTCTCAGTTACCTGCATGCTACCTGCTGCCCAGTCGGCCAACTTATTGTTATCATTTAGTCCCTAAGTTGTATCCGACTCTTTTGTGACACCATGGACTGTAGCCCACCAGGCTCCTCTGCCCGTGGAATTCTCCAGGCAAGAGTACTGGAGTGGGCTGCCATTTCCTTCTCCAGGGGATCTTCCCAACCCAGGGATCGATGTCTCCTGCATTGGCAGGCAGGTTCTTTACCGCTGAGCCATGAGGAAAGACCCATGAGCCAATACTTTTTACTATTGCTCCAATAGTACTGAAAAACAACATGACTGTTAGAAATCCCTGGTACTGAAGACCCCTTTAGCACTAAGCTGACACCCAAGGGTCTTATTCTGAGAGGCTGCCTAGGTGGGAGAGGGTGCTTTACAGAGCAGCGATCTAATCCGAGTTAAGTTGGATGGTAGAGGAAACCTTTGCAGTGCTGAGTGTTCACTGTTCTATACTGCATGACTTTTCCCAAAGTGAATGCCTCCCTGAGTTACAGAGGGCTTTTCTAATATGGGAATGATTCCTTTTTTCTTTTCTTCACAAGTTCTGGATGAACACGGGAAGAACGTCACCATCTGTGTGCCTAACTTTGGTCAGGACCTATACAGGGACAAGACCTTGGTTGCTGGACTGGGCACTGCTATCTTGTGTGTGTGCATCTTGTATTCATGGTAAGTTTTAGAAGTTACCTGAGGCCAGCTTTGCAGACTTTGAAAGTATGAGAGAAAATTTACATAAGTTTTAGCAGTATGAGGCAGTCAAACAAATACCATCTGAGGAAGAGGGAAAATGAAGCCTGAAGTAAGAAGGTGGTATTACAACATGAAATCTAGCTGTTTGGACTTCATTTTACATAACTTGTATTTCTTTGGGGTAAATAAAATAAACATATACAGTATGTTGTGATCCTTTAAAAGATGGTTGAGTATTAGTTGCTAAAGCCCTTTTGGAGAGTAAGGGAGCACAAAGTGAGGAAGAGACGGTATGTGCCAGAATGTTTTGGCAACTTTCTGCTCCAACAGAAAAAACGTTTGTTCTCTTGTTGATGGAAAGAGTACAAAGTACTCCATACACAGACATTTTGTGCTTGGTCCAGGAAAGACAGGAAACATTTCTTTTATGCTAAAACTCACATTGCTTTTAAGGAGTGAAGTCATTCCTCCAAAAGTAGGTGTGATATGTAAGCAGGCTGTGTTTTAGGTGCTTGGGGTGGGGTTTATTATTTTTAAATCTGTATTAAAAAACATACCAGAGGGAGAAGAGTAAAGGGTAGGAATCGTAAGTTTCTTATTCCATTTACATGTCTCCGTGCTTCCCTTTGACAGTCATCCTTTCATGTTTAGGTTTTATTCCTGTGTTTTACACTTTGGTATATTTCAGTGTCTAAAAATTTCAACCAGTCACAGGCACGTTATAGTGATCCTTTGGCCAAAACTGAACCATCCTTGGTAGCTTGTATAAGTAGAATGTCTCTCTGTACATGTTGGCATTTTCTCTTACAGCCTCTAACACCCCTTCATGCTGTAGAGAGGGTCCAGCAGACAGGGGCCTTGACAACAGATATAGACAGGAGAACTGAGTTTTATGAAGCGTGTGTTCACAGTCATGCATCAAGCTTGCAAAGACCTGCAGTGTCGACTCTCAGCCTGTCTGTGACATAGTGGCAGCCTCTCCACACTGCAGCAAAAGTGACCGTCATGAATACTTTGTGGCCTTCCATTATTATTAATTCCATACGTGTTCACTGACTCGGGCTCACGTCAATGCATGTTTTCAGGAAAACCATTAAGGCACCCACATTTTAATCCTGATTCTCAGTCCTTCCGTTCCTAAGTTTTTCCTTCCTGAGTCTATTATTTTTGGGCTTTAGGGGAGAAATGTCAGCAACATGGCTAATTTTATGATCTGTCATTCACTTTTTTTCTGTATTGGCATGTAAAAAATATTGGTGATTCCAGCGAGGAGAAAGTAGGTTACTGAACTATAAATGTAGAATATTTTATTTTTAGAATAAAATGTAGTTGTATTTACATATGAAGAAAAAGTTCTGGAAAGAGATAAGCCAAGCTTGTAATAGTGCTTGTATTATGTATATAATTTTTTTGGTTTTTTTTTCTTTAAAAAAAGTGTTCTTTTTTTTTTTTAACATGAACAATTGCTTCTTTTGTGTGTATTATCAGAAAAAAACTGTAAAGATATTTGATAGACTAAAATCAGATGTTTTTATGAGTTGCTGAATGCCTAATCCCACATGATTAAAAATATTTGCTCCCTTGGATAAAACAGGGCTTAGATTTGCTATCAGTGGGAAAGATGCAAAAATACTATTTAATATGGTGATAGAACTGCCACCAGTGGTTTTGGTTTGTGGTGTGTAATTTCCACCCTATACATCGCTTTTGAAATTTAGCAGCACCTTAGCAGAAGTTGGCAAGGTCTAGTCTGAGATTCCCAAAAGAACTTTTGAAGCTGACAGCTGCTATGTAAAATCCGTCTAAATGCCAATAGCACACGTTATTGAATGCTGGTAATCAATCTGCAGAACCATAGTGCTCGAAGGATGAGGAGACAGAAAACAGCAGCCACACCAAGTGGAGCTGGGGAGTAACAGGCAGCTCTGTGGGTTGATGCAGCACACGGCATGAATATACCTCCTGGTGATGGCAGTTGATTCCTGGTGGTTCAGCACGGTGCTGCACAGCGAGGGGGGCCCTGGGTGACTGGTGCTTGCTCTAATTACCCACCGCAGCTCCAGGAAGAGTGGGCTTTGAGAACGTTATAGCAAGCAGCCTGGAGTTTGAGGGGGCTTTGAGTTCAGCCCCAGGAGGGCCTTGAAAAGGGGAAATGTGGGAGGTGGTACAATTTGGAGGGTTTCAAATCTTGACTTCCTAGCCTCAAAAAGGATTAAGAAGTTGGAAGATGTTACAAAAGGAGGCTGCATTGCCTGGGCGAAAACCGTCATTTGAAGATGATTGCAAGAATGTCCAGATTGTTCGATAGAATCTGTAGGAAGACTAGCTGGTTGTGTGCACTGCAGAGAGAAGAATTCACCCACTTTCTTTCTTTTTTTAAAAACATTGTATTCTTATTTATTTTTGGTCCTGTTGCTATGAGTGTGTGTTCTCTAGTTGTGGCAAGCGGGAGCTATGCTTTGTTGTGGAGCTGGGACTTCTCATTGCATGGCTTCTCCTGTGGCAGAGCACAGGTGCTAGGGTGCACAGGCTTCAATAGTTGTGGCACGGAGGCTCGGTAGTTGTGGCTCGTGGGCTTAGTTGTCCCAATGCATGTAGAATCTTCCCCAACCAGGGAGTGAATCTGTGCCCCTTGCATTGGCAGGCAGATTCCCAACCCTGGACCAGGGAAGTCTGAAATCGCCCATTTCAACAGGAGTCCAGGACTGCTTGGGACTTCTGTAAGATCTTAGAGGCTCACGTGCTGTGTTCTTTCCTAACTGGAGTATCCCCTCCTCGCCCCCAACCACAGACACCCAAACACACACACTCTCTCTCTAATGCTTCTTTAGGAGGCTCTCATAATGAACTCCAGTTTTGCTTTTTGGCTTTCTGCCCCAAGTCCTGCTTCTGTGGCACTCACTATGAGGATGTTTTAATCCTGGCTGTCTTAGCTTGGAAGTAGGGTTCAGCCAAAACCACACCCCAGCTTTCCAGCTGAGGCGGCCGCTTCCCCTGCACCCAGGCATTATGCTGTAAAGAAATGTCACAGCCTGGACCCCGTCAGGAGTTCCCTGGTGGCTCTCTCTGTATGGCTATGCCCCTGTGCCCTCGTAGGCTGTCACCTGCCCTGTCCTCCCCTACTTATTCCTTGAGGCCCTCCTTGGTCTCTTGATTTTGGCTGCAGTTTAGTCTGTTGGCTTTAAATTCACAATCTGTCCAATGAGACAGGATTATGGAGTCCATCAAGTTCAGTCCCCCCATGGAGTGGAATTTCCTGGAAGTCCAGGGGTTAGGACTCTGTGCTTTCACTGCCAAGTGCCTGGGTTCGATTCCTTGTTGGGGAACTAAGAATCTACAAGCTGTGCCCCGCCCCCCACCCCACAATAGTCAGTTCCCTCCATGAAAGTACAAGGAAACTGAGATGTGGAGCCTGCTCCTTTATGTCTCACCCAGTTACGGAAACCTTTCCTTCCCCCTCCTTTGCTGAAATATTGGGAGAGACATGTTTGTAGTCATTTTTCTTTCCCCTGGGATGACTTGGAGTCAGATCGTTTTACTTAGGTGGACCCATCAGCTGGGTAACTTAATAATTGCATTATTAGGAGGCATTTGCGCTATAAAATGTTTCTGGCTATTTTAGTTTTAGCTATACTTAAGAGAAAAGAAAATAAGTATTTTTTTCAGCTGTCTAGGAATTTGGGTACAAAAGTGGAAAAACTAAGAATCTTTAGTAGTGGTCAATCAACTTGCTAGTTCAAATGGGACATTCACAGCAATATGGCAGACCATTTGGAAATAACTGAAAGGTTAGTAAGATGGCATTGGAGGGACTAGTTTAAGCTGAGAAAAGTTGGCACATCAAGGAGGGTTACCTGTACTGTTGGTGTGGGCTGGACCTGCTCCTTTTTTTTTTTTTTTTTTTTTTAAAGAATTGGGGGGTATATTTTTGGGAATGCTGTTACTCCAGAACCTGCCAGCTAGAAATCTTCATGTCTCTGCATCAGGGGTGTGTTGAAGGCCCCTTCTTACAAACTCTGGTTTCTCTTGGGAGCTGAGCCTCCAGCTCTGTGTTACACTGGGAAGGAAGTTGAACTTGATCACACCAAGGCTGAGAATAGTCACGTGATCTGTCAAGGGCCCTGTAAGTTGGTCAGGGGCAGAATCTGTGGTCTCCAGCAGGAAAGTCTCGATGTGTTGGCTGGAGATTTTCTGTGACCTAGTGGAGTTTGGCCAGTTCCAAAAGCAGCTGAAGCAGATGTGGAGGGGCATCTTCATTACAAATCTTTCTTCCAGTGTGCAAGGGGTTCAGAGCTCAGCAGAGGTTGGGAGGGCTTGGGGGTAGCGGGGTGTTTATATTTTTTCATTGTCACAGCAATGGAAAGATGCTACTGGCTTTTAGTGAGTGAGGGCTCAGGATAATAATCAAATAAAGTTACTAGACATTTTGTGTCCAGTGAAGCTCTGCCCCAACCAAATGCTGTCAGGTTCCTCCCACCCCCACAGGAAGTACAGGGTTAAAGTCACTCAGGCCTGAGCCCTGGAAGGGAAGAGGTTATGGATAATCCGGGAATTGTCTTGTGCAGACCAGATGGTTCTAGTAATAGAGTGCAGACAGTAAGAATTTCCCAGGCTTTTAAAGAGTTTGTAAAAGACAAAAGCAACGTATTTTCTCAATAATTCTAAGAAGAATGTTTTGTGGATAAAGGCTATGACTGAATAAAGATCTTATAGTTACATTTGCTTATAGAAATCCATATGTATGATGAACTGATTATAAGTATTTTTAGAAGTAAGAACAAAAGCTCCCGCTCTTAGTGTCCTCCGATAATGAAAGTGAAGTGACAGAGGTGCCAGAACCAAAAGCTGGCTTTTCTGAAACCATCTTATTCCCAAGAAGCTAGGAAATGGAATATTAAGCCATGCTCCTTTAAAGAATAAACGTCGTCTTTCAGATGAAAATTCCAGATATTGATCTCTTCCTGAAGTTAAGTCCCATGTCCCCCCATGGAAACGACAGACTGTATTAACTCATAACTCATATGCGCAAAACATAGCACCTTGAGTGCAGGAGCCAGGTGTGTGTGTTTCTTGGGCATACAGCCATGGAATTGCTTCTGTCACTCCTCAGACCAGGCTCAAGCCAGGAAGTGGTAGTGGAGTGGGTGTCCATTAGTATCCATCAGTTCAAAGCAGAAATGAAAGTGATGCTGTTGGACTTGAGTGGACAAAAGAAACAATGATCTTGGGTCCCAGAGGACCTTTTTACGAGGGAAGCTTTCTGTTGTTTATTTGCATCTCATTGATCTCTCCTTGGGAAAGAGGATGAGAATGAGTCCAGAAGACAGTGTTCCCTTTGCGGTTTATTTGGTTGAAATGAGTCTGGAATTCCTGCCTCCCCACTAACAGCTCCCACCGTCCCACCCTCTCCCCTATCCCTGGAGTGGCAGGAGGAACGGGATTGCTGTATGTCTCACCGAGTTCCCAGTGCGTAGAACAGGGCCTGACACGGCACACCTTCAGTAAACATTTGCTAAATGAATCCGTATAGATTATTCATGTACACTGTATATTTACACATAGAAATGTGCTTAAAATGATCCCCACCCCAGGAAAAAATAAATCTGTAAGCCAGATTTTACAACATTTTACCTCTCTAGGCAGGAGGAAAGGGGCAGGAAGAATTTTTTTTAATTACATTGATAGCTACTCTATACCGAATTTCTAAATAGAAAAGCTTGTCTGTCCAAGGCTGATTATCACAGAAAATTGTGACGACCTTTGCTTTTCATGCCCTTGAGTTTTATCACCATTTCTGGCTTCTTTCATTGCTTTTGATCTCTTCTACGTGAGACTAGTCAAAAGGAGGGGAAATATAAAAGTGAAATATGAAAAGTATGTTGGCATTTGAAGGAGGAGAAGCAAAAAACCAAAGTGAAAACCAAAATAACAGGACCAAAAGACAACTTTTTTTTTTTTTTAAGCTTCTGTTTGCATAAAATGGTCTAATGCAATCCATGGAAGAAGATATCGGTCGTTGAGTTGGTCAGCCAGTTTTGGAATAAAGTGGGATATTAAAATAGACAACTTTTATTTATGCAGAACTGTAGGTTAGAGCGAGCCTCCTGGGAGTCCTGGCCAGGCAGCTCTGCCCTCCTTCGACGTGTTATGTGACATGTTAATATACTCAGCTGACCTTTCTGTTTTGTCTTAGCTTGACATCGACTACAAGGTCAAGTTCCGATGCTCTGCAGGGCCGGTACACAGCTCCCGAGCTGGAAGTAAGTTCATTTCCTTTCCTTGGCCCTGCTTTATCTCGGAAGACCCATTTTCCAGGAAGGCTTTTTATGTCTTTATTTGCATCTTTAGTGGTCTGCATCCCATGATCCCATTTTCTTTACTCAGGAAGGAACACGATTCCTGTACGGAAAAAGAAATGTCCTCAATATATTATAGGATTAAAATAAAAGCTGTTGATTTTTCTCCAACAAATGCAGCCTCTGGTGTGGCATCCAGCCACCCCGCTCCCACCAGAGGCCTGGGTAGCTTGTCAGTCTGCTCTCTGCTTTTTTGCTTTGTCGTAACAGAATGTATGTGGGCTGTTTTAACTTCTGATCCCTTCCCCTAGTGTGTACCTGTATGTGTTCTCCATACATGCCACGACTGTGAGGTCAGACGGTGGCTATTGGAAAGAGAAGGGGAGGGACACCCTGTCTGTGCACACTGCTGGGCACTGTCTATATGTGAGCTTATTCCCTGCAGCAGCTCCAGCAGGTGGGCATTTCATGGGGTGAAGAATAGCAAACAGTGAACAGAGGCCTGTCGGTCAGCAGAATATCTTTTTCTTTCTGATGCAAAAGTCGTTTTCTGAGGCCCTTGGTGGAACATCCACTGAGGTCACAATAAGTCTAATCAGATGGAAGCAGCCAGAAAGAGACTCCGCCCTGACTCCAGGAATGGAAAGAAGAGGCATTTCCAGGGACGAATAGGACTTGCTGTGTTCTAAGTACTGCATCTGTGATTTCATCTTCAAAGAAACCCAAGGAGGCTTTTATCTCCATTTTCCATCAGGGTTGGGGACAAACAGAAAAGTAAAGTCCTTTAAACTTGGGATTCGCCAGCATGTAAACCTTGTAGTCATGCTCGAGTCAGTGCTGTGTTCCCAGCCACCGTTGCCCAAGATCCAGCTGCTGTCTGCCGGCTCTGCTGCTGACCCTGCCTGGCGTCCGACCCCCGGCTGCCTTTCCCTGCATGGAGGAAGAGCCCTGGGGTCTGTCCAGACACGGGCGCTTTGCTCTGGGGATGGACCTCCCTCCACCTGACCTGAAAAGAGCGGACCGTTACGAGGGGTTGTCAGTCTGCCAGGAGCATTCACCAGTTCTTTCTGTCACTTGAAGGAGCAAACTGTACTGAGTCTGAATGGGTTGCTGCCTATTCTTCAGAAGAGAATGGCTCTAGAAGGCAGGCAGTCATGCTCACCACTGACTGGGTGACCCCTGCTGAGGCTGGACCGCTCTGGCTTCAATATCCCTATTGTGTACAGAGTTAAAAGTGCAAAGAACAGCAAGTCTCCGCATTAGATTTAAGAGCATGTTTTTCTTCTCATTCCGAGGAAAGAGCCCCAGTGTTTCCCTCTGAACCGGAGCGCACACAGGATGGAAGTTGGCTCGACAACTCCTTGCATCACGTTTCACAGGATAGACCTTTGAAAGAGAGAGTCAGTCATTGCTTGTGGTAACTTAAGCTTCAAAAGAACTGGGACCCCAGCATAACATGTCTTGGGCCCCCGGAATGAATTAGTGAATCTTGGACTATATCCCTTTATCCAAGATTCTGTCAAGACCAGTCCCTCTATGACAAGTTTCCTTGACACAGGAAGGAAAAAGGGCTTGGCTTTGAGGTGTATAAATGGGACAAAGGCATGAATTCCCACGTCCTTGCCCCCAGCTCTCTGTTCTTTATCATAAAACTATCAAGCCAAGAGGTATTGAGGACCCAGCACTTCCTAGACTGTTCTGGTATGTGTTGTGTTTCTTATTCTCTTTACCAGAGTCTTTCTGGAATCAATGTAGTAATTTTTCATAAACGCGATTTTTTAAAAAGATTAAGTTTGTTGTCTTGAGTAGGTCAGAAACGTGGTACGACCTTTGGAAGAAGCCACCCCCTGCGTTGCCGTCCCTGGTACCCCTGCTTCCCATAGGCCTCCAGTTCAGAGTCTGATTCTAGTAGCAATGTGGGTGGGCCTGCTGGCTCCAGATCCCTTAGTTTTCCCCTTTCTGAGTCTGTCAGCTCCACCATCAAGATATCACATGCTGCCTGTTGCCCCTTGTGAAGCACAGACCTGGGAGTTCCCATCCGCCCAAGTTCCTGTCCCAGCTCTGTCACTAAGCTTGTTTCGTGACTTAAGGCCAGGTCTTCAACCTGGCTGACCCCAGTTTCCTCACCTAAATGCAGGATAATGATCTCAGCCCCTGGCGCCAAAGAAGATCAAGTGGAGCAGCAAGTAGAGCAGAGCACCAGGAGGGAGCTCCCAGAGGGAGGGGACCTTATCTCATTCACTTCATGTTCCAGGCTGAGTTTTCCAGAAGTGGCCACCAGGGCAGAGCCTGACGTGCAGGATATTTATTAGGGAGGCTTCCCCAGGTGGCTCAGAATGTAAAGAATCTGCCTACAGTGTAGGAGACCGGATTCAATCCATGGGTCAGGAAGATCCTCTGGAGCAGGGAATGGCAACCCACTCTAGTATTCTTGCCTAGAGAATCCCCTGGACAGAGGAGCCTGGCGGGTACAGTCCATGGGTGTCAGACATGACTGAGCAACTAACACTTTGACTTTTCAACACATGCGGAGGAGGGAAGGGAAGTTGAAGGGCACTGCAGGCTGGACAGAGCCACTGCTCACCCCATGGGTGCTCGGAGCAGATATGACCCATCAAAGCTGTCCCCCACGGGTTGTGGCTGCACCTTTACACCTCTGCTAGGAGCTCTTATCCTGCGTGGGTTGCCCAGGAAGGGCTTGCTTGAGGGTGGGGCGACTCCCAGCTAGGGCAGAACCTGGAGCTGCCACCCAGCGGCCTGCAGGGGTTGAGCAGGCACTAAAGGGGCACCCTGGAAGGGGCACCCTGGAAGGAGCTCTGGGTGGCTCACCTCCATGTCCTCATGTTTCCCATCTCACCAGCCCCCAGACCATCAGGGAAGAACACACACTTAGTAGAACCTTTCAAAGGGATGAAGTGTGCAGTGCTGGATTTGGAGTGTAGTTCAGATGGGGAAAATTTGGCACGCAGATGGCCTTTAGTTCCTAACCGATGTGGAGATGGAAAAGCAGAAAGCAAGCCTCCTGACTTGGTTGGTTTTGCCCTCACAGGTAGCTCGGTGTTGCTTTTGCTTCGGCTCTGGAGGAGAGGGTAAGTGGACAGCATTCCGTCTGGGCCTCCGTGATGCCCTGCAGACCTGTACCACTCGTCTGTAGGTGTTTGGGATTTAGGCACAAATAACTTGAGTGATAAGGGGAATTCCTTTATTCCAGAGCTGGTTATTGTTTATATACTTTACACATTCTTCCCAAAGGGCCTTTGGAATTTGTGTTGGTATTCTGGCAGATGAGGAAAAGTTGATATTTTTGGCTCATATTTATAAGTTAAATTTCACAGTACATTTTTGAGGAGCAAGAAGTACATTTTTTTAAAGGAATGCAAATTTGGAAAATTTCTTTCATTCAGCTTCCTCTTCTTGAATTGGAACATTCCAGGGGCTTGAGAACTCTTTCTCTGCTGTCGCTTTCTTCTGAGTTTATAAGAAGTTTTCTGTGTTTAAGAGCTCTCGTCTATTAAAATAAATGTGCCAGTAGATAACTCATCTTATTACAGAAGGTTCAGGGGTGAGGTGGGAGCTTGGGGCTTATGGCATAGATGAGATCGCCTGAGGGTACAAATGGTGTTTGACAGCTTTCCTACTCAACAGCCTCTGGGTTGGAAATTAGCAAGTTTGGCTTTGCGAAAGTGGTAAGCATCCTTGTGTTCACTCACGGAGCTTGTGCTCACTTTGTGGTTCACAGACGCTGAAGAGAAGCGGAATATGAAAGAGGGCCCACGGGTCATTTATGATGAGAAGAAAAGCACCGTCTACAGCTATGCCTATTTCCACTTCATGTTCTTCTTGGCTTCCCTCTATGTGATGATGACCGTCACCAACTGGTTCAAGTGAGTGGCCCCTCGTCTTAGATGTTTCAGAAGTTAATTTTTTAAAACATCCTATATTCTTGACAGCCTGAAAATCAGACCTCTTGAAGTTAATTAGCCTCTTCTCCAAGACCTGCTGCACTCGTCTTCGCAGAAACAGTCCAAGTTCCTGACAGTCTTTTGGCATACTTTTAACCCTGGAAATTGGTGATGCTTACTGCAGCCTTAAGAAAATAGGAGGTTAATAGCATATGGACAGTCTATAGCACATAGTAACAGAAATGGAAAAAGAACTTAGAATTCTTAAGCAACCATCTGGCTTTTAGAAAAGAGATGATACTCTTTTTTTCTACTTTGTCTTTTTTTTTTAACACCTTCATTACAAAAGTTTGAAACATCTCAAAAAAAACACAAAAAACCAACTAATATGTAAGTATGAAAAGTAGCATGGGCCCTCCACCCCAACTCCATAACCACTGCTAATCATATGATGTATTTCCTTTCATTTCTTTTCTGTGCATTTATAAGCGTATATAATTTTTTTTAATATAAATGTGATTACACATATTTTCTCCCTTGAGGGTTAGGTTTTTTGTTTGTTTGTTTTTTGTTTTTTTAACTTCCATGATGAGTCTGACTTTCCCTGTTACTACATGAAGATTCTTTTCAATTCGTTTTTATCTTTCTTTGATCCAGAGTTTCTGTTGGATCATAATTTGGTGTACGTTAGGATATACCTAAGGTAGACATTAGAATAACTTAGAATAGATATTTGGGCTTCCCTGATAGCTCAGTTGGTAAAGAATCTGCCTGCAATGCAGGAGGCCCCAGTTCGATTCCTAGGTTAGGAAGATCCTCTGGAGAAGGGATAGGCTACCTACTCCAGTATTATTGGGCTTCCCTTGTGGCTTAGCTGGTAAAGAAACTGCCTACAGTGTGGGAGACCTGGGTTTGATCCCTGGGTTGGGAAGATCCCCTGGAGAAGGGAAAGGCTACCCACTCCAGTATTCTGGCCTGGAGAATTTATTTAGACTCATTGTGCAACAAACATATGAGTGGCTCCTCTGGGCCACACTGCTGTGGGTGGCAGGGCCTATACTCTAATGCGGAGGCAGGCAGTTCAGTTCAGTTCAGTTCAGTCACTCAGTCGTGTTCGACTCTTTGTGACCCCATGAATCGCAGCACGCCAGGCCTCCCTGTCCATCACCAACTCCCGGAGTTCACTCAGACTCAGGTCCATCGAGTCAGTGATGCCATCCAGCTATCTCATCCTCTGTCGTCCCCTTCTCCTCCTGCCCTCAATCCCTCCCAGCATCAGAATCTTTTCCAATGAGTCAACTCTTCTCATGAGGTGGCCAAAGTACTGGAGTTTCAGCTTCAGCATCATTCCCTCCAAAGAAATCCCAGGGCTGATCGCCTTCAGAATGGACTGGTTGGATCTCCTTGCAGTATACCAGGGAATTCCTGGAACATTTTGGCTTGGGAAGCTTAAAAAAGGTTGGAGGCAGAAAATAACAGATATCAAGGATGTGTTAAAACTGGAGCCCTCTCTCGCTCCTGGTAGGTGGGTATAGGCACTTTGAAAAATAGTTCCTCAAAATGTTGAACACAGAGTTGTTATATGATCCCGCAATGGTACTCCTAATTATATACTCAAGAGGAGAAAAAAACATGTCCACGCAAAAGCTTATACACAAATGTTCATGGCAGCATCGTTCATAATAGCTAAGTGGAAGCAACCAAATGTCCATCAGCTGACAAATGGATAAACAAAAGGGGCCATATCCACTCAATGGAATATTCCTCTACAACAGAAAGGGATAAAGTATTGTTACATACTACAGCATGGAGACACCCCAAAAGAAATATACTGAGAAAAGCCAGTCTTAAGAGGCCACTTGATTCCATGCCCAGTGACATGTCCAGAACTGGCAAAGCCATACAGACAGAAAGTGGTTAAGTCATGCCAGGGGCCAAGTGGAGGAGGAAATGGGAGGACAGCTAAAGGGTGCAGGGTTTCTTTCTAGGGTGATGAGAATGCCCTAGGATTGACTGTGGTGGTGGTTACACAAGTCTATGAGTATAAAAAAAATTGTGTGCTCTAAGAGGGTGTGAATTATATTAATTGAGTTGCTAGGGAAAAAAAGAAAGGCTGGGGTGGGGTGGCGGTGGAATCAGGGAGGGACACACTTGGTGGGAAGAGCCCTTTTCACCACCTGTTTTCTTCCTGCTCTGACCACAGCTGGGTCTCTTGTTTCCACAGTTATGAAAGTGCCAACATTGAGACCTTCTTCAGCGGGAGCTGGTCCATCTTTTGGGTCAAGATGGCTTCCTGCTGGATATGTGTTCTCCTGTACCTGGGTACGCTCATTGCCCCCCTCTGTCGACCTTCTCCGCAGTACTCCGTGTGAGGATCTGAGCAATCTCCTTGGTTCTGCAGCAGAAAGTGATGCCCTTGAACAAATATCCCAGGAGTCAAGCAGTGACTGGTACTTTGTGACAAGCTGGCATTCCCCTGGCTGGCTTCACTGGGTCTGAAAAACCTTCAGGGGAAAAAAAGAAATCACTTGATTCGCTTTTTGTAATTCTGAAATTCAAAAAGAAGCTACCAATTTGCCCCTAAAGAATTGAAAATTTCACCTAAGTTGATGCTGAGTGTTTATAGATTTTGTATGTGTTTTACCCCTAAATATTGGGATAGTGGTCAGACTAGTATTTCCCTTCAGCGTGTTTTTACCAAAGCAGAGTTTGGGGAATGACATCATTTCACTGGGATAAAAGCTTACTTTGTGTGGCCTATTACCTATCCCTGAAAGAGACATGACAAAATCTGGAGCCCTTTGCCCCCAGTAGAAGGTAGACCCTTCAGAAGGCTCCACACCTCAGCCTGCAGAGCTCCTGCTCACCGTCCTGGTATTTATTGGCTCCAAGAAGAAGCATCTGATTTTCATTCCACCCCTGTGCTATCTCCACCCTGCCCCGACACGTTTCCCTTTGAAGTTGTGATGCTGGGAATCACAGGCTTCACTCTGCCCTTGCCCTTCCCAGAGGTGCCCTCATCCCTTCGGGTTCAGCATCTACCTTACAATGTGAAAAAGCACAGTTTGCCATCACCACCCATGTGATTCCCCCCAACCAGATTGTCACCGCCTGATCTGAGTTCCTGCCTTAGTGACTTGCTTTGTAACTCAGGTCAGGCGGTGATGGAGTAATTTGACCCTTACTTGTGGTGGTGTTCATGTGATGACAGAACAATGTTCGTGTTATTTTCTTTGCTATAGTTCTTGTTTGTGGGTTGATAGTCATGATACTTTAGGACCTTACTTGGGAAGTTGCTTCTTGACGGAAGCCTGCTGCACCCCTCTTTCCATTACTGAAGTCAACCAGTTTCTCTTCCACGTGAGGCCTTTGAAATTGTAAAAGCAAAAGGGCTTTTGTTTTCCAGCTCTGTAATGTGACCACACCGTTAATGTCCCTTATGATTTTAGGGGTAGATTTGCTAAGGTGAGAA
Source organism: Ovis aries (assembly GCF_016772045.2). Taxonomy (NCBI): domain Eukaryota; kingdom Metazoa; phylum Chordata; class Mammalia; order Artiodactyla; family Bovidae; genus Ovis; species Ovis aries. Next base: position 11,084,700 of record NC_056060.1, on the reverse strand, counting down.
TCATAGGCAGCACCTCAAACAGGGCGACCAGGTAAGGCCTCCAATTATACAAGTTGTAGAAGTGACCAGATATACTTAGAAAAAGAGGTGGGTGGGATGGGGAGTTATTTAATTAAGCCATGAGCAAAAGCCACAGAAATATCCAAAGTACATACTCCTAAGGTGACACTTAAGAGAGATTTGACTCTAGGCAGCTGTGCAAGAAGATCTCCATTTTCAGTGTTGATGCTCTCGTCCAGGGAGGAGTTTACACAGTGTAATGTCCACTGGAGACCCCAGTGGAAACGCAGTGGGGACCCACCTTTTAGTATTTCATGCAGGATGGAAAGAATCCTCTCGGCACGTTGGGTCCCCCGTAAGCTGGGCTCCAGGGTGCCAAATGCTGACCTGGGAAATTAGTCCCACTCTTCATTTCCACTCACTCCTTTGCCCTCCTCTCAAGCAAATGGGGGAGTTGGGTGGACGCAAGGGGCATCCAGTGGCTGAATTCCTCCAGAAACTTGCCTTAGTTACAGTGCTGGAGATTCACTTTTTAAAGGCACTCATTGTGTGTGTGGAGAGCCTTGTTTTGTACACTTGATCAAGTTATTCCCCCTCGCCCCCGCCCAGATCAGGAGCTCTTCAAACTTGGTCCGGAGGTCTTCTGTAGGCACAAAATGAGAGGTTGCCGTGTGTGGCCCGCACGGAAGCCCATGGGGGTGGGAGCTCTGTGGTCAGACAGGTGGCGGCAGTGGATGGTGTGTGTCACAGCACCCTGGCAGGGGCCACAGCAGTGGCTGGTGAGTGACAGGCTCTGGGTAAGCGAGACTGGCTTTACAGAGATCAAGAGGACAGGCAGGTCAAGAGCTGGGGTGGTTTTGTTGTGTTTTTTTTCCTGCTAGGGTCTAGCATCCAACTCTGTGACTTTCGAGCTGGCCCTTCCCGTGCAGAAACTAGCTCAAGGAGACACAGAGGAAAGGACATCGCCAGTGGCCAGGCTTCCTTCTTGAGCCCCTCTCCCCCGCAGCCAACCCACATTTTCCAGCTGCTTAAGACTTGGTTGGTGCCTGATAATGTTCCTTTCTGAAGGTCAGTCTGACACAAGAAGAGTTACAGTCACTCTGATTTTTATTCTCAACTGAACATTTAAGCAGTTTTATTTGAATGATCAAGAGAGATGTGGACGTTCTCTGAGGAGTAAGGGTATATAAATAAGATGTTGACTTTAATGATTATTAATCGTAGTAAACAGTACTCAGGTGATAAGTCAACATTCATGGGTTTAAAGAGTCTACGTTTTTGTGCTCTTATGTTTTAAGAAACTGGAAACACAGTGCCAATTGCTTTGAGTTGCTGTTAAGGATGATGTTCATTTGATAAACTCACTGATAATCTTTTCAAAATAATAGACTTTGCTTCCTACAACTTTTTATACATGGTTTAAAAAGTGCATTCTCAGAAGCTGCTGGTCAGATTCCTTAAGCGATGAGAGCTGAAGATTTTTTAAAACTGTGTGCCAGCTTCCTCGGTGCTGTTCGTCCAATGTGGAAATTTTTTCACTTCTCATTTTCATGAGTAGATACGCATAAATAGAGGAAGGGATTCTTCTGGGAGTGTTGCTGTTTGTGTCTAGGTGTGTAACCTGACTGAAGACCAGAAACTTGCTCATCAGAGGCTTTTAGAAACCCTACTTGGTCCTTACTGGGTTGATTTTTTTTTTTTTTTTTTTTTTAATGCTGGTTAGTTGGTTTCGTTTCTGTCCTCACAATTTCTTGGGAAATGGCTTGAAAGAATTGTTTGCCAGAAGTCCCTGGAGCTCTTTTGTAGAGTAGATGGGCTGTGTGCATGTGGGCCAGTGAAGGTTGGGGTCCCTGGGGCTTTGGGATTCTGGGGGCCAGCGAGGGCACTCCTACACCCCTTTGTTTATTTCCAGTTGCTCAGAGATGCCTTCACTATGGTTGACCTCTGTGCAGTGCTAATTCCCCCCGCATTGTCTCTTTCTGACTTTTTAAGATTATTTGCTTATTTATAATAATTTTGGCCAGAAATTTACTACCGTTGGTTCTTCCTGTTACCCTGCAAAGGGAATTCCAGAGCCTGTATGCATTTACGCTGCCTAGGTCTTTTTCTCCTTTGATTGCCTTTCTAAAGAGCATCTCATTTTGGTGTACATTCATGTCCTACTCGTCTTGAAAATGAAAGGGGGTTTTAGATATAACTACGAAGGATGTGATCTTGGGCCAGGATCCCACATGTCCAAAGAGCACCCTGGGCTCTCCTTCATTGAGGACGGTGCCAGTACCCCTGGGTTCATGATGTTCTCTGTAGGGTATTCTCCTTGATTTACTAAATCCCTCTGGCTTCGTTCTTAACTGTCTTTCCTGCCATCCTTAATATATTTGTAAAGCCTCAGACATTTTAATCCAGTTTTGTATTTTAGGCAGAGATGTGCTAATATACTCGCTTAGCAGGATACAGGTCTTTTGAATTAATGCTAACCATTCTAAAGATTTCTCTCTCTTTTTTCCCTTCCTCAGTAAATCATTTACAGAAGTGTTCATTTTGAGAGGATGAAGTATTTGGCTTTTACCAAAGAGGTGTTCTTTTTTAAAAAGCAAAATCCTTTCAGCAAAAACTTAACTTGGGGAATGGTGGGTTAAGAATGCATTTGTCCACATCCACTTCTGTAGGTTGATCATGTTTATGTGAGTAAAATGTTGGAAAGAACTCTTTAAGGTAGTCCTTTGTGGTGAAGGATCCTGGGAAATTCTCTCAGGTAAAGCAAGCTTGCAGCAGATGGGTAATATATGTCTTGAGAGCTATTTATAAGAAATTTAAGGATTGTTTGTTTTCCTTTATTAAAGATTTAAGGTTATTTTACTTTGAAAAAAGAAACTACAGAAGTTTTATAGTCATAACTTTGTTACTTTTTTTAAAAAAACTTGTCTGAAATAATTAGATGTAGCCAAATTATGTGGTTATGTTTTGCTGTTAGAATTTGAAAATGTAGTATGTGTGGTAATCTACTGTTTGAAATTTATAATGGTCTCAGATATGTTTGAGTTTTGGTAACTTTTAAAACTAGTAATTTTTTTGTTTTAAGTCACAAAGGCACCTATGGATTTATAACTGGGGTTTTTTTGAGTGCTAATTTTTCTCTGAAGCAGCCGAAGTTGACCAGTCTTTTCCTAGGTAGAAAACTCAAAACTTGTTAACTCTGTACTTTAATAAAATTAAAAATTGAAAACTATGTGTTTTTTCTTCTTCTTGCTATTGAATATATTTATAAATAAAGTCTGCCAGGTACCATCTTCCAAAGATGTCTTCAAATGTTAATTTAATCTCTGTCAAATTTCATAGAGTCTGCTCTGCTTCTAGAAGATACAAAGTAAAACCCAAGTTTTTTGCCTTCTTCCTTGCTGAAAGCCTCTACAGACTGCTTTCTTATTATTATTATTTTTAATTTACTTTGCTGTGAAGGGTCTTTGCTGTGGTGCTCAGAATCTTTAGTCATAGCATGCAGCCCTTAGTTGCTGGACCAAGGAACAAAGCTGGGCCTCCTGCACTGGAGCATGCTGTGTGACAATACTCATATTTTGGCAGAAGCCCTCTAATCTAACTAACTGAGATTAGGAGACACTTAAGAGTCTTAGAAATCTTCGGTTTGGCCAGAGGATTTGGCACTTCCTTAAATCTTTGAGATCTTAATAAGAGGCTTTATCTTGACCTTGAAGCTACATTTTTACTTGTGGCATCTTAGAAATGATAAGTAGTTAATAAAACAGTGTGGTTGGAAAGATATTTCATTGAGTGGGTTTCAGTGTGGTGTTAAATGAAATAAATTGTTCAATGTGATCCAAATCCTGCATGTATGAACTCTTAAAAAAAAAAAAAATTCTGGCACTTGTTAAAACAGTAAGACTTAGGAATTTCCTGGTGGTCTAGTGGTTAGGACTCAGCATGTTCACTGTGCGGGAGCAGGTGGGGAGGTGAGGGGACTTGGGCAGTGAGGGCCGAGAAATCAACTCAATACAAGGATAAGTGGGGTTGACAGCCAACAAGCAGAGGGATGAGGTGGTTGGATTGTTGGATGGTATCACCAACTCATTAGACATGAGTTTGAGCAAGCTCCGGGAGACAGTGAAGGACAGGGAAGCCTGGCATGCTGCAGTCCATGGGGTTTCAAAGAGTTGGACATGACTGAGGGACTGAGAACAAAAAGAGCAGAGAGAGGGGATCCAGTAGATGGAAAATTACAAGAGGAGACCTCGGGTAGAGACATTCTTTCTCAAGGTAGACAGGCCAAGTGTAAGCAGACAGGGTAGGGGGCCCCCCGAGAAAGAACCAGGCATAACTTTAGCAACAGAAGCCGTTTTAGGCCTGAGCTATTTTGTGATCTAAGCCTGGCCACAGTGCCTGCCCTTGCAGAGGGCTAGGTCTCAGTAGTAAATTATATTAAAGGAACAAAAGAAGGTAAGAATTAGTAACTACCAAGACAAGCAGATAACCTAACTTCATCAGAGACAACATGTCAGTTGTAAAGACTCCCAGTTCTGTTTCAAAAGTCAGGAATAATCCAAAGCATGCTCTTGAGCTGTTTTGCAGAATTCAACTCCACAGGAGTCCTCAGCCATCAGATTAACTGGGACCTAAGATACGATGGGTTTCCCAGGTGGCACAGTGGTAAAGAATCTGCCTGCCAATGCAGGAGACACAGAAGAAGCACGTTTGCTCCCTGGGATGAGAAGGTCCCCTGGAGTAGGAAATGGCCACCCACTCCAATATTCTTTGCCTGGAAAAGTCTGTGGACAGAGGAGCCTAGTGGGCTGCAGTCCATGGGGTCTCAAAGAGTTGGACACGTCTGTAAACAGGATACATACAAGGGATGATGATTTTTTCTGATCCTCATGACTCCGATCAACTACAGCCTGGACTCTGTCAATTGTTGCCCCAATTCTATGCCATATTCTCCTCTGCTCACACCCCTTCGTGAATACACATGTCCCCTTAGCTTAAAACTTACCAAGTTTTTTTGTTCAGGGAGACACTGCTTTGGGAAAGATCCCTGGTGTTTTCTTTACTTGCTGCAAGTGATAATAAATCCTTCCTTCTCTCAGTCTTGGGCTTATTTGTATCTTTTGGCTGTGAAACCCACCAAGAGGCAAACCCAGTTCCTGGGTAATGAAAGGATTTTACACCAAAGATGGGGGGAATGAAGAACTTCAGATATCAAGGGTGGGGAGTCTTGCTGAGCCAAGGTTGTGCTGCCCTGGCAAGGACAGAATGGATGTGGAAGGCTAAGGTTGAGGTCTGGTCAAGAAGAGAGCTCAGAGGAGCCTGGTTTGGTCAAGGAGACGGACTTGGTCGGAACACGCACGTTGTGCTCGCGTGCTCGGAGAAAATGCACCCAAAGGGTATGACTGTTTTGTCCCCACCCTCCGTTTCCTTCATATTTGGGGAACTCTTTGCATGGTGGCAGCAGGAACAGCTATTTTTTTTCCATATAATTGTCATAGCTACAGTTAGTTGATTCAGGATTCGACTTTTCATTTAAGTTGGGTGATCAGCCTCTCTGGAAGTTCGGACTTGAAGTGAGGAGCTGGGAAGCTTAAACGATGTTGTTAGTGTCTGGTTTAGGTGTTATGGACACAGGGAGAAAGCCAATTTGTGAAGATCTGGGATTAAAATGGATGTGCAGAGGGGCAGGTATGAAAGAGGGGAAGGGTGGGGCAGAGAGAATGGGCTTCTGGGTTTTCAGGGTGTTCTTAATGTTCCCCACTCGAATCCCGTTCTGGCGCCTCTGTTTGAAACAGCAACGAGAGCAATTGTTCATTGAGCACTTTATGCATGCCTTGTAAAATTCTCATAATGACCCTATGGAAATTACTGTTCTAACTTTCATTTTAAATTTGGGGGGGAAAGGCAAACTCTTCTTAAAATCCTTCCTGCAGTTTTTTCTTTTATTTTTCTTTTACAGAGGTGGCCAAATCTTAGCTCTTCCCACCCATCTTTCCCATCTCCTTTTCTTTATCATTTTCCATCCCTCAAGGTTTCCCCTTTTAGGTCAGTTTTTGCTTTTAATACACAGAACTTCCTCTTGGTTTCTGTGTTTGCATAGGTATATCAGTAAGGAATTGCCTCTGAGTTATAACAGAGTGAACCTCAGTGTCTTAAACACATGGGATTTTAGTTCAGCATCCCAAGGATGTCAGGCCAAAGGTTACTGTGAATTTCTGGCTCTTTTGTGAACTCCAGGGGTTACTTTGCAGATTTATCTTATTTACACTCCGAGCAGAAGAGAAAAGTACATTGCATATTTCAGCACAGGAAGCATAAAGTTCTGAAATATCTTGTTATTGCCAGAAAACAGGAAGAATTTTGAAGACCCTCTGATGACAAGCTAAATTATGTCCAATACTAACTATTACCTAGAAATAAGTCTTATAATCATTGTATGTTTATGTGTATTTTTCTGCCTTTTAAGGGGAGAAAGTGAGTGAAAAGACTCTTGAGTTAGAATTATAATATTAATAAAAATTCAAAAGATACAGGTAATTAAAGTCAATGTTTAAATGCTTAAATTACTAAGTTTATAAGGTTAAACTTTTTAGGTTTCCTGTGTTTTAAGTGTTTAGAAAGTTTTGTCTATGCTAATGTGAGTCATCTTTGTTGGATTTTTGAAAGGTTTGAGAAAATCAAATGTATTAAAATTAAATTGTACTTTGAAATTTCTAAGATTTTTTTTAAAAAATATGATGAATGTTTTATCACATTTTTAAGCCAAAGTATTTATCACATTTATAAACCAAATGTATTTATCACATTGATAGGCCAAAGAGATGTTAATCAAAAACAAACATAAAATTAATCAATTTGCAAAGAAAATGACATGAGTTTAAAAGGTTTTAAATTATTTTAAAATATATATAATTTAATATATGAAATGGAAGTTGAAACATTTCAGTACATAAAAGTTGTCTTCAAACATAAGGAAAGTTTAGATTCTTTGGGTGTGTCAGTCACTATAGGCTAAGATATGCTGTGGTAACAAGTCTAAAAATCTCAGTGTTTACAGTGACTAAAGTTCAGTTCTCACTCATGATGCATTTCAGCTATCAGATGTCTGCAGCTCTGCTCCAAGTTCTCTTCATTCTGAGAGCCAGACTGATAAAGCAGCCCCTATCTGGGACATTGCTGATGAAGGTGGCTGAATTTGCCGCTCCAAAATATGCTACTTTGGAAAAAGGCAATTGAGAATATATAAGAAAAATTCTTTGCCTTTCCCTATTTGTCTGAAAGCAGAACATAAATTTAGAAAAGCATCCCTCCTCCCCCCTCTACCCGGACGGACAAGCATTAATCCCTGGAGACGACTTTGGACCCTTATCCATGGAGAAGACATTGACTTAAATCTGCATAATAAACCTTTCTCTAATTTGCCACGCTTTCCCTGGTCACCTTTTCATCCTTGGCTTTTCCTGGCCACCTCTTCATCCTTGGCTTGCCCTATACCTTTTCTTTGCCTTTAGCTAAAGATGGTATTTAAATCTGAGTTCTAAGCTACTTTTGAGAGTTACTAATTTTTCCTGTATATTTCCCATGTATACATGATGTATAAAATAAAGGGTAGCAAAACATTCCACCCCAAAATATGCCACTTGGGTGTATCAATAATTTTGAGCTATAGCAAGTAAGGAGCAAAGCAGGGAGAGGCTTTCTCTGAATGCCCCTTGCCTGCTTATAGACAGATCCTCCAAAAGGGACTCAATAGTCATAGACCATGTTGACTCAAAAGATGCATGATGTGAGTGTTTTGAGTTAAGTGTTTTGGGGGGCAAAGTGAGGATTTCTGCCCAGGAAACAATACCTCAGATAGTGCTGAGAAACTGCTCCAGAGAAGTAGTGGGGCAAGTGGAGTGAAGTCAAAGTCGCTCAGTCGTGTCCAACTCTTTGTGACCCCATGGACTCTACAGTCCATGGACTTCTCCAGGGCAGAAGACTGAAGTGGGTAGCCTTCCCCTTCTCCAGGGGATCTTCCCAGTGCAGGGACTGAACTCAGGTCTCCCGTATTACCAGCTGAGCCACAAGGGAAGCCCAGCCCATATATAGTTAAGAAGCATATCTGTGAAAAACTTTCAGGGTCAATATATGTGATTTTGGTGAACGAGGAAGTCACACAATCATGAACTTATCTTATAGATTTTCTGCTAGTCACAAGGAGCTGATGTCACTATGAAGGGATTTAGTGCTTTTCTAGATTTGAGGATTGGGATCTTGAAATCAGTTCCTGAAAATATCTAACTATCCAAAGTCCTCTTCCACCAGTTTTCCTGGAGCACAAAGCGCCTCACTCTTCACCCTGAACTCCCTCGGGGAGTGTTGAAGGTCAGCAGCAGCACAGGGTTCAATCTCCAAAGAGGCAGATGGCGAGTGCCCTTGGCAAGTGCCCGTTTGTAGTTGACAGTCCCTTCCCTGGAGACTGTCATCAACCAAAGGAGAGTAGAAGTTGCCCCCACACCCAGATTTCAACATAAACCCCCATCTGTTCTTCAAAGGGTCCATTTATTTATCTTTCTTAAAAATCATTTACTCTTCCCTAAGATGCCTATGTCCCCTTTCTCCTTTCCCTATTAAGATGGTATGCACGTGAATTGTAAGCCACTTTGGGGAGCCAGTTTTCCCTTGAGTATCTTTCATGTATATGTGAGGTATGCATGTTAATAAATGTGTCTATTTTTCTTTTGTTAATATGTTATATTACAGAGGTCTCAGCTTAGAAGAATGGAGGGAGAGTTTTTGGGTTTTTTTTCCTTATATACATTGGGCTCAAGAAAGACCACTGGCAGAATCACAAAGTGACTCCCAAAGCTTCTTCCTTGAGGTGGTATACATCGCATTTGTTATCACTGCATTAATCAGAGCACATCCTATGGCCACCCTTGAGGTCAACAAGTGGGGGGAAATATAATCTTGCCACAAGGAGAGGTGTCTCAAGTCACATAGTCAAGGCTGGTGCAATGAGGCAGGCAATTGTTACCCTCCCCCAGAGTGGGGAAGCTGATATTTTGAACAATAATACAACCTACTATAATGGGGAATAAGATTTTTAAAAATTCTTACAATGTACTTTTTTCCCTTGTTATACATGAGGTCAATGTGTCTTAACTTACAGATGTGATCATTCCTGGGTATTGGAATTAGGGTGATTTTTAATTTTCTCCTTTGAAAACTTCTATAGTGAATGTGTTTCTTTTGAGATTAAAATTTCAATTGAGAAATTTTTATTAAAAATTACTTTTGAATGTAAACAAAAAAAAATTTAAGGCAAAAATTTATTTCATAACCAGATTGTGTGTTAGTCGCTCAGTCGTGCCCGACTCTTTGCGACCCCATGGACTGCAGTCCACCAGGTTCCTCTGTCCATGAGATTTTCCAGGCAAGGATACTGGAGTGGGTTGCCATTTCCTTCTCCAGGGGATCTTCCCAACCCAGGGATCGAACCCGGGTCTCCTGCACTGCAGGCAGATTCTTTACCAACTGAGCTACAAGGGAAGCCCATAACCAGATTAAAATTTATAAATTTTATTTGAACAAAAAAGGCAGTTATCCACATAACCTGTTATGTTTAATAAGGAAGGGTGATATGTCCAAAACTTTTAATATCTCACAACATAGAAGGAAAAAATAAGTTGTATAGCTTGTGTTTTAGGTATCTCTCTATCCAATCTGTCAGCTTAGAGTGTGGTTATGAAATGGAATGTGTTTGTTAAATAAATACCTCGGTACATGATGAATGTTGGTTAGTTGGCTAGGGAAAGCATAGTCTCATGATGACTTAGAGGCATTTTGTATTACAAGATACATTCTTTTATGGTTATCTGGCTGATGTCATGAAATTCTGACTTTTGCCACCAGGGAAGATGATATTTCTCCTTGGCAGGAAACTTAAATACTTAGTACAGTTTGGCTTTCATTACATGTTATCACAGTGAAACTTTCCTGCTTAATTGGCTCTCCTTTGCATCTGATTTTACAGTCAGTACTGGTCTTACTGATGAACTAGTTTTTTGTAATCCAAATTGGATTTCTGCCTAATTGGTTGTTTCTGTCCCAATTCTGCATAGTGGTTGAGACAAAATCAGATTTTCAGTTCTCCCCCCTACCCCACTACTTTGGTTTTTCAGTATATTTAAATGAATTTTCATAATGATAATCCTAAAATGTTCTTCTCTTCTTTGTCTCTCGGAGACAAGAAAGCTCGCAAAATCACTTTGATAGGTGACTGACTCATAAGCTTCTCCTTGCTCAGATATAATCTCTGAACTGAGCAAGCTTTAGATGAGGCTTGCAAGAAGGCTCATGATTCAGCCTGTGATCCCACCAATAAACGGTGACAGAATCAATTTATTTCAGTCTTTCTTCCATTCTTTCAA